>NC_135892.1:23398674-24009681 GCF_964194155.1 Cetorhinus maximus | reverse complement strand
TCAAAAGTCCATCAGAGATTCCTCCGTGTAAGCACCACTTGATGAAATACTGTTGGATTTTATGAGGGATCTATGTTTCTCTGATCTTGTGTTGGGAGTGTGGCATCTGTGTTTTTGAGTCTTCGTCCATTATACCAAGAATTACTTCTCACAATATATCTATGCTTGTGTCTTTAAAACACAAAGTGGTTATTTGAAAGCATTCCATGTAAGCTATCAAACACAAAAAGAAGCAGCTACTGACTATATTCCACTTAAAATGACAAATATTTTATAACTAACCACTGCCGCCTCCATTTTGATTGGTTATTTCAGTTCTGAGATGAATTGAAATTGTTTTCCTGTGCTGTTTGTTTTCTGTACAATACCAGTATTGTTGTATTCCAAATTCAAAACCGTTAACAGAAATATTAAGACTGGTCTCAGCTATTCAAATATCAATTGTACCTTAGGTTTTAGAATATTACATTCCAGATGGCCAATGGAAAAATGTTTCAATACTTCTCCATGAGTAAAGCACATTGGGAGTAGAATCAGTCTTTTGTGGTAATGTGAAATGGGTGATGGCAAATTGGGAGCCCGTTTTATACTCACCCAATATTTTTCCATTTGATTTCAAAGAAAATTGATCGAGTGTAAAACAGGCCACCGATTTACTATCACTTGTTTAGTGCTACCATCAAAGATCAATATCACCTCATTTACTTTAAACTGCCAGGTCCAAGCATCAATTTGCACTTTTATATTCCAGATATTGTCTCTCTTAAAGCTGTGGTGATTCTTTTACTAAACCATGTATTTTGAGTAAGGTTCAACTGTAATTATTTGACAATAATGTACTGTCAGTCGTTGTGTTTAACAATGTGAATGAATATGTGAATAATTGGTACAATTGTTACAATATTTCCGTAAGTGTGGTACTGAGTGTAAATTTTTTGTGCTCTTTGTTTGTATACACAGTTTTATTTGATAAAATTGAAGACCCAGTGGCCTAAAAATTGGATCACACCTGACTGGATCCCTCCGTGTGTCCAATGAGACCACTGGCTGGAACATACAAAATTGGTCTGCTGGCCTTATTTGTTTGCTACCGATGAACTGCAGGTGCCGGTCGAGGCCCCAGATACAATTCACAACCTTGCAAAGAGCAAAGACCAGGCAGCTGAGGTGGTAAGCAGAGGAGGGAATAGGCAGGGCGGATAAATTAACGTGGAGCTCCACCCGGCTTCACAATATAGTGAGTTAAAAAAAATAAAAACTTAACTTTCAGGGAGCAGCTTCCAGCAGTTCCTTTCCTTTGAGTACAGTTAGTTTATCTACCAATTACCTGAAAATACTGACCACAGCCTGCAGGGCGCGCACCACAGTCAGTTGCTGAAGAATTTTAGAAAGTGGGCCTCAAACACATGTTAGGCCCTCATCTGCATATGCAAAGTGACTACTGCCTTTTTCAGACACAGGCCATTGATGCCTATGCAGAAGCCTTTATCAATATAACTGGTAGTGCACTTTGAGCGTGGAATGTGTGCGTGTATGCTGCCTGTCATATTGATATTCAGGTGCCCGTTTTACACTTGTAAAACGGGTGTGACACCAATTAATTTCTTGGTAAGTATGTTTTTTTATAAATTATCTGCAAGGTGGCTATTCCTTATAGATACCAGATACCATGCTAGATAACCTGCTTAGATACTATATGAGATAATATATGTATAGCTCTGAATGAAGTATCCATACTTATGTGTTGTACAATTTTTCATGTCCTTATGTTCTTAGAAAAGTGACATGTTTCAAAAGTGAAGTAAACATATCTGGTAACAAAAACCTTTCTTCCAATAAAAAAAACCCCCAGTAAAAAATTACTTCTTCCTCCTTTTATTCTGAATTGGACAACATTGGTCACTAACCATGAAGTAAGGGTTTAACTCAGCGTGAAGCTAACACAATAACAGTGCCGTTCACAACATAATGGCTCAGATCTTCCAGGCGTGGCCAAGATATTTGCCGCTGACTGCGATTGAAAGTGCATCTTTATCTTTTTGGGCTGGAGCTTTATTGACTATTGAGGTGCAGAAGCACCGAGGCCAGGCCCCCTTTGAGGCCAGCAGTGGAAAGGGTGTCAATTGTTCAGCAAGTTTATTTTTAAAGGTATTTTGTGGCCTTCCCGACACAGTTTCTTCTGTTAATTACTTCCAACCCAGGTCCTACGCCTGTGATTAATAGCCGCGAGTATCCTGGACAAATTTCTGAACAAGTTCAGGGCAAATCTCTAATGGCAGGGCCAGTATAAGAGGCATTCAGGCAGGGTTCAGGGCCAGTGTATCTCTGCCCATCGGAAGCTTAAGTTCCGCGCATAAGGCTTCCACTAGGTCCCAACACACAACAGTGGCGAACGTCTCAAAGTTCACCGCTAATTCCCTCAGAAGTTCCGGGCCCATATTTGACAGGTTCCGGGCCCATATTTATACACATTTACCTGAAATTCACATGTTCGAGTAAATGGCGCTTGCCAAAGCTATTTCTATTGTGTATTGTGGATGATACAAGCACAAAGTCTTAGGCACAGCAGAAAAGATCATGAGCATGGTCAGGCGCTTCTATGCAAATGTCAGCTGCAGCACGTGTCAGAGGAAGTGGAAGCTTGTTCAACAACAACAACTTGCATTAAACATGCCTTAAGCATAGTAAAACTTCCCAAAGAGCGTCACAGGAGCATAATCAGACCAGAAGGTTTTAAGGATTGTCTTAAATATCTGAATTCAGGAAGAGATTCATGATGTCTTGAATCCTATTCCTGTTCATGTTGAAAATCAGCCTCTGTAAAAGGAACAAGGCAGAAAGAGAATGAAAGCCTCAAAGATCTGGATGACAGAGGGTTTGACTCACAATCAAGAACTGTTATGCAGACAAATACATCAGAGATCCATTGCAGGGCAAAGAAATTGAACTTTAAAATCAACAAGAGAAAGCCATGGGGCAGAATCATCCCAGATTTGCACTAAGTGCAAAAATGTTTTACCCGCTGGCTGGTGGCGGGTTGTCATGCCGTATCTTCTCAAACCCACTGCGTTACTTATGCATTTCCGGGAAACACGCTGCTTCGATGGCGGGTGGTCTCTTGTTTTCCCACCACACCATCACCTCGCCACTTCATCGTGCCGAGCGCCATATTTAAAGTCCAGCCACGTGCACACAAATCTCAGTGCTCCCAGTCCACCACTACTGCAGGGAAGATGTCCACAAAAAGCAAAAAGACTGCAGCCCCCAGGTTTAATGACACGTCACTGGAACGCCTTTTAGACACTGTGGAGGTCTGCCACGAATGTCCTCTACCCCCCTCTGGCCGTAGGACGGGCAGCAGCATGACCAACCAAGCTTGGGAGGTGGTGGCAATGGTGACCAGTGCCAATGCTGCACAGAAGAGGTTGGCCATCCAATGCAGAAAGAGGATGAATGATCTTATCTGTGCAGCCAGGGTACGGCAACCATCTCATCACTCTAAACTCACACACTCAAACCCATCACACATTCACCTGCATCTCACTCACTGCAGGCTCAAGGGACATCACCAACCATGCTTATACACATACCTTCACATGTCCATCCGGCCTCATCTCCTCCAGAGACTGCCTCCTCAGCCCTCACCATCTTGAGGCAACTTGCACATCAACATGTGCCCTCACACACACCTTGGGATACCCCCCTTCCCCAGTATAGCCCTCGTCCTGCAGCCTCTTCCCTTGCCTGAGGCCACTTCTCCCCCTTCGCAAGTAAGCCCTAGCCCTGCAGCCATTGAAAAGCCACCCACATATGGCTGATCTGGTAGGTAGAGACCTACCTGTGAGCCCCCCTAAAAGTGATGTGGTGCTGCCTGTGAAGCCTGGCACTGTTGATTGCGAGTGTTGACCGAAGCAAGGTAGGCAAACAAACCTTGAAGTCCCGAGTGCAGTGCAACCCGCCAGGTGCATGTCATTTATGTGTTGTTGTGAAACACGTTGGTGTGTTTTCCCGCCAACATGGGTGGATGATCCAGCGTGGGGGGACATGATTCAGGCGGGCTGGCCTAATAATGATATGCTGATGTATTACAATGAGGTTCCCGATGCCCAATGCGGAGGACGTGGCCCACCATCAGCAGGCTGAGTGGACGATCGCGAACTGGTTTCACGCCGTCATGAAACCGATTGCATCATATTGTCTGCTCATGCCACCAAACATGCCCGATGCCAGTGGCATGGAAAATTCCGGCCAAGGTCCAAGGTGTTTAGATCAAGACATGGGAATCCCTTGGATTACTTTAGGGTAATTTTTACTTTGGGCGTTCATGTCAAATGGAGGATATTGGATTAGCTAACCTGCTGTATAATCGGGAGAGATACAATGTTTGTAGCTTAAATACAAATCAAAGGAACTTATGGTCAAATTGTAGCTCCCTAGTCTGACCACAACTTGTCCACTGTGTCCAGTTCTGGCCACTGAGATCTACAAATGGGTAAATCAGTGGCAAATGAAATTGAGTTTGGACAATTACATGTTTTCTGAATGAGAGATTACAGTGATGTGGATAGACTGGAGGTTTGTTCTCCTTAGAGCACAGAGGGCTAACAGGAGATATGATAGAGGTGTTCAAAATTGTGAAAGATTAGATAGACTAAATAAGTAGGAGCTGTTTTCAATGACTTGAGGGTCAACAACCAAAGGGCACAGATGTGTAAGGTGATTGACAAAAAAGCAAAGGCAACATGACGAAAATCTTCTGGTTAGGAGTTTGAATGAACTACCCGACAGGATGGTGGATACAAGTTGAAGAGTTGCCTTCAAAAGGGAATTGGATAAATACATAGGGGAGAAAGAAATTGCAGCAATATGAGGAAAGAGCAAGGGAGCCAGATTAACAATTGCTCTTCAAAAGAGCAGGCACAGACTTGATGGACTGAATGACCTCCTTTTCTGTTGTGCTATTCTCTGATTCTATATGGAGGTGAAGTATTTGAAGTGATGAAAAAAGGCTGCTTCGCATTCCTAAAGGTCTTAAGTTATGAGGAAATATTAGGGATGCAACTTAAAGGGGAATCTCGTGAGGGAAAAACAAGAATGTAAATAGTACAAATAATTATTTTAAATTAAATTATGAGATTAAGATAAGGAAGCCATGAGTAAAAACTATTAAAAGGCAAATTTAAGACTGATATTAAGATTTCTTTTTTCATTCATGAAATGCAAGATGAAAAGAATTCCTGATACAAAAACCTAATATAATTTAAGAAACAATTGAGAAGCAGTGAGGGATCTTTTTGTAATTTAGGATGGATGAACTAATATGGACCAAATGGCACTCTTCACCTTCACTATTTTGCCTCACTCAGGCCTTTCCCTCCTTTCCCTGAACTCTGACCCTAAAGGTTGGGGCTAAATTGCAAATACCAGAATGCAGAGGTCAGTACACTGGGCATCCTTTCCTGTCAGTGTCCCCTGTCATTAACCCCCTGAAATTGACCACAACCTCTGGATGTTGGGCATGTGCAGATTTGTGTGGAAATCCTGAATTTGCTGTATTACACCCAGTGCGCCAGCACAGGCTGCACTGAAACCCCACCACGCCAGAGCCAGCAATCACTGAAATCAGCAACAATTTCAACTTTCCCACTCCCACATCACTGTTAGAAACCCTATAAAAAATTTCACCTTCGTCAGTCAGATATAACTAGGTTTTTAAAATGGCAATGTATCCAATAAAATTTATTGAACAACAGAACTGGCCCTGAAAAAATAAATTTGTAATCATGGAGTGCTACTAAATGATTAATTAGTTGAATTTTTTTTCAAAAATATACTTAATTCATAAAATTTGTAACAGTATATTACATAATAGTTCAAATTGGACATTAAAGAAAGTGCAATACAGTTCAATTTCTTTCAATACAGTTCATGAGGTGTCGCACTACACTTGCAATGCACATTTACATTTCATGTCAAACACCCTCTGGTGCATAAAGCCTGAGGGGTTTTACACAGTTTCCAGTCCCCTGGTATATTATGACAGAGGGCCTTCCTTTCCCTGTTGAGCCTTTGCGGCGGCTGCCCCAAGCTTTAGTGGGTTCCACAGCATGTAGTCCTGGATGTTGGAATGTGCCAGTCTGCAACACTCAGTCATGAACAGCTCTGTTTAAGTGGAAGACCAACAAGTTTCAGGCAAACCAAAGAGCGTTTTCCACCAAGTTGATGGCCCTCAAGCAGCCATTGATGCTTATCTGTATGTGTGTTCCTGGGAACAGCCCATAGAATACAGAGACCAGTGTTACAGAGCTGCTTGGGGTGAACCATGACAAAAACCACTGGCTTCCTTTCCAGACCTGCTTTGCAAAGGCATATTTCAGAAGGAGGTGGGCAATAGCTTCTTCCCCACTGCGATTGCCTCGAGGCTAGCATGGAGAGGGGAGTGAGACTCCAAGCATGCAGGAAGGATTTGACTGGGAGGACTCTTCTCACCACCAGCCAAGCATGTCTTGGTACATGTTCTTGGTCAGATCCAAAGATGGCAAGACTGCCCTAAAACACACGAACAGTATCAGCACCCCTTGGAAAGAGAACTTTGTGGAACTATTCAATCAGAACTCCACGGTGGCCCTACTGGAGAATCTCCCACAACACAAGATCAAAAGTGAGCTAGACGATGATCCAATGCTCACTGAAGTAATAACTGCAGTCAACCAGATGAAAAACAACAAAGCTTCTGGTCCTGACCCTATCCTTGTGACAATATCCCTGTGGAAGTACTGAAAGATGGGGGATACATCCCTATTTGTGAAGCTCTGGCAGAATGATGAAATTCCAAATGACCTTAGAGAGGCCATGATGATCACAATCTTCAAGAAAGGAGATGAGTTGATTGTGGCAATTACAGAGGCATAGCATTGCTCTCAATTGTTGGCAAAGTCCTAACTAGGACTTCTTGATGACCTCTCGCCAATTGCAGAGGAGAGGTCCTTCCAGAGTCCATTGTGGCTTCTGACCAGCCAGAAGAACAACTGACAGGACCTTCACAGCACACCAACTTCAGGAGAAGAACAAAAAGCAGAACATCGCTTTGTTCATGGCTTTCTTCAACGTCACCAAAACCTGTAACTCGATGAATCAAACTGCCCTTTGGAAGGTGCTACAGCAATATGGATTATTTATTTATGGCATGTAGGCATCACTGGCTAGGCCAGCATTTATTGCCCATCCCTACCTGCCCTTGAGAAGGTGATGGTGAGCTGCCTTCTTGAACCGCTGCAGTCCCTGCAGTGCAGGTACACCCTCAGTGCTGTTATGGAGGGAGTTCCAGGCTTTTGACCCAGCGACAGTGAAGGAATAGCGATATATTTCCAAGTCAGGATGGTGAGTGGCTTGGAGGGGAACTTCCAAGTGGTGTGTTCCCATATATCTGCTGCCTTGTCCTTCTAGATGGTAGCAGTCATGGATTTGGAAGCTGCTGCCTAAGGACCATAAGGTGAGTTTCTGCAGTGTGTCTTGTAGATGATACACATTGCTGCCAATGTGCATCGGTGGTGAACGGAGTGAATATTTGTAGAAGGGATGCTAATCAAGCAGGCTGCTTTGTCCTGGATGGTGTTAAGCTTCTTGAGTGTTGTTGGGGTTGCACTTATCCAGGCAAGAGGAGAGTATTCCATCATACTCCTGACCTGTGCCTTGTAGATGGTGGACAGGCTTTGGGGAGTCAAGAGGTGAGTTACTCATCGCAGGATTCCTAGCCTTTTGTAGCCACAGTATTTATATGGCTAATCCAGTTCAGCTTCTGGTCAATGGTAAGTCCTAGGGTGTTGATAGTGGGGATTCAGCAATGGTAATGCCATTGAATGTCAAGGGGCGATGGTTAGATTCCTTCTTGTTGAAGATGGTCATTGCCTGGCACTTGTGTAGCATGAATGTTACTTGCTGCTTGTCAGCCCAAGCCTGGATATTGTCCAGGTCTTGCTGCATTTGGACATGGACTGCTTCAGTATCTGAGGAGTCGTGAATGGTGCTGAACATCGTGCAATCATCATCGAACATCACCACTTCTGACCTTTTGATGGAAGGAAAGTAATTGATGAAGCAGCTGAAGATGGTTGGGTCGAGGACACGACCCTGAGGAACTCCTGCAGTGATGTCCTGGAACTGAGATGTTTAATCTCCAACAACCACAATCATCTTCCTTTCTGCCAGATATGAGTCCAACCAGCAGAGAGTTTTCCCCCTGATTCCCATTGACTCCAGTTTTGTTAGGGCTCCTTGATGCCATACTCGATCAAATACTGCCTTGATGTCAAGGGCCTCTCACCTCACCTCTGGAGTTCAGTTTTTTTGTCCATATTTAAAACAAGGCTGTAATGAGGTCAGAAGCTGAGTTACCGTGGCGGAACCCAAACTGAGGGTCAGTGAGCAGGTTATTGCTTAGCAAGTGCCACTTGGTAGCACTGTTGGTGACTCCTTCCATTACTTCACTGAATTTACTAAGATCGAGAGTGGACTGATGGTGCAGTAATTGGCTGGGTTGGATTTGTCCTGCTTTTTGTGTAGAGGATATCCCTGGGCAATTTTCCACATTGTTGGGTAGATGCTAGTGTTGTAGAACAGCTTGGCTATGGGCGTGGCAAGTTCTGGAACACAGTACTATTGCTGGAATATTGTCAGGGCCTTTAGCCTTTGCAGTATTCAATGCCTTCAGCTGTTTCTTGATGTCATGTGGAATGAATCAAATTGGTTGAAGACTGGCATCTGTGATGCAGGGGACCTTCGGAGGAGGCCAAAATGGATCATTCACTTGGCACTTCTGGCTGAAGATTGTTGCAAATGCCTTATCTTTTGCACTGATGCGCTGGGCTCCTCTATCATTAAGGATGAGGATAATTATGAAGCCTCCTCCTCCAGTGAGTTGTTTAATTGCCCACCAACATTCACGACTGGATATGGCAGGATTGCAGAGCTTAGATCTGATCCGTTGGCTATGGAATCACTTAGCTCTATCACTTGCTGCTTATGGTGTTTGGCACGCACGTAGCCCTGTGTTGTAGCTTCACCGGGTTGACACCTCATTTTTAGGTATGCCTGGTGCTGCTCCTGGCATGGCCTCCTGCACGCTTCATTCAACCAGGGTTGATCCCCTGGGTTGCTGGTAATGGTTGAGTGGGGGATATGCCGGGCCATGAGGTTACAGATTATGGTTGAGTACAATTCTGCTGCTGCTGATGGCCCACAGCACTTCATGGATGCGCAGTCTCGAGTTGTTAGATCTGTTCAAAATCTATCCCATTTAGCATGGTGGTAGTGCCACAGAATACGATGGAGGGTATCCTCAATGTGAAGCCGGGACTTCATCTCCACTCCTACCGATGCTGTCGTGCACCTGCGACAGGCAGGTTGGTGAGGATGAGGTAAAAGTATGCTTTTCCATCTTGTTGGTTCCCTCACCACCTGCTGCAGACCCAGCCTGGGAGCTATGTCATTTAGGACTCAGCCAGCTCAGTAGTGGTGCTACCGAGCCACTCTTGGTGATGGACATTGACATGCTCACCCAGAGTGGGTACTTTCTGCACCTTGCCACCCTCAATGCTTCCTCCAAGTGGTGTTCAACACAGGGAAGCACTGATTCATCAGCTGAGGGTGGGGGGCAGGTGGTAAGCAGTGGGAGGTTTCCTTGCCCATGTTTGACCTGATGCCATGAGACTTCATGGGGGCCAGAGCACTCCCAGGACAACTCCCTCCTAACTCTAAACCACTGTGCTGCCACCTCTGCTGGGTCTGTCTTGCCGGTGGGACAGGGCATACCCAGGGATGGTGATGGCGGAGTCTGGGACATTATCTGTAAGGTATGATTCCGTGAGTATGAATATGTCAAGCTGTAGCTTGACTAGCCTGTGAGATAGCTCTCCCAATTTTGGCACAGCTATTAGTAAGGAGGACTTTGCAGGGTCGAGAGGGCTGGGTTTGCCGTTGTTGTTTCCGGTGCCTAGGTCGATGCTGGGTGGTCCTTCCGGTTTCATTCCTTCGTAGCAGTTTTATACAACTGAGAGGCTTGCTAGGCCATTTCAGAGGGCTTTTAAGAGTCAACCACATTACCATGGGTCTGGAGTCACATGTAGGCCAGGCGAGGACAGCAGATTTCCTTTTCTAAGGGGCAATAATCAACTGTAGTTTTATGGTTATCATTAAACATTTTAACTTCATATCCCATGGAGGGATTTGAACTCTGGTCCCCAGAGCATTACCCTGGATCCCTGAATTACCAGCCCAGTGACAATACCGTTACACCACCTATATGTCTCCAATATGGCAAATACAAATAACAGTATTTTGCAATGGCTCCGCCACAGATCCCTTTCCAGTCAAAACAGTTTTGCAAATATCTAATTCATGGTCCATATCAATATTTTGGATATAATGTTTAGCTCTGGGAAGATAATTGTTGTGAAAGTAAGGTAATTAAAATGCTGAGCTTTAGTGATTGTTAGAACACCTAAAGAAATGGCAGTTCAGAAGGATACCTATGTTCATTTAATAAAGTCACAATAGAAGAGATGGAGCCATAAAACAGCAGGTGGGCTTGAATAGCTGGAGAAACTGTAAATTAGGGATAATTGGCTTGGAGGTCAGTTTGAGGATAGCCCAGAGCAGGCCATGTCATCATGGAGACAGGTGGAGCTTAGGAAGGTCCTCTGGTTTCAGTTTGTCTGGGTGTCTGCTGGGAGAGGCTTTTCGTTGCAGTTTGGATCTCGTATGGTTTGCAGATCACTGAGAGAAGTTAGCAAAAATAAATGACAGTTTGACAGTCCGGTGCTGTAAGCAGAGTAAATGTTCATCATTGACTGCGAGGAAGACGGGCGAGGCCTAATCTCTGCTTGAATCTTGTGCGGAATGGAAGCCAGAAACTAGCCTAGTTTGAAGCTATTGGGAGAATCTACAGTGGGATCGCAGTGTTTTATTGCAAAAGAAAGTAGCCAGCAGATTGGCTTGGAGGCATTGGAAAAGTAACCAGAACCTGGGGCCTGCACAGTCAAGGGAGATACTTTTTTTTCCCAAAAATATCCTTTATTCATAAAATATCTGAAAGAACATTACAAAACATTTCAAAATAGCCATCACAAAAAGTGCAATCATATTCAAGTTTTACACATGGATCGTGAGATGCTTCAATACAATCAATGAACATTACACACATTTCAACATGATCATTACAAACAGTCAGACAGTGCAAGAGTATTTAAATTATCTACATAGATCATGTTGCACTCTGAGGTGCATCAATACAATTGTGATACATTTAGTATTAACTACATACATTCAATGTGAGTCATACAGCACGAGCAGTCCACACATTTCCCAGCCCCTCGGTGCCCTATGGCAGGAAGGTCTTAGACAGCGACCTTTCCCCAATGCGCCTTTGCGGCGGCTGCCCCAAGCTTTAGTGCGTCCCTCAGCACGTAGTCCTGGACCTTGGAATGTGCCAAACTGCAACACTCGGTCGGGGACAACTCTTTACACTGGAAGACCAACAAATTTCGGGCAGACCAAAGAGCATCTTTCACCGAGTTGATCCTCCAGCTGCAGTTGATGTTTGTCTCGGTGTGTGTCCCTGGGAACAGCCCGTAGAGCACAGAGTCCTGTGTCACAGAACTGCTCAGGATGAACCTCGACAGAAACCACTGCATCGCTCTCCAGCCTTCTTTGCAAAGGCACATTCCATAAGGAGGTGAACAACGGTCTCTTCCCCACCACAGGACAGCATGCAGGGGGGGTGAGACTCCTGGCATGTATGAAGAATTTGATGGGGAGGGCCTTTCTCACCACCAGCCAAGCTACATCTTGGTGATTGTTGGAAAGATCTGGCGATGAGGCATTCTGCCAAATGACTTTGACTGTTTGCTCGGGGAACCATCCCACAGGATCCACCCTCTCCTTTTCCCTCAGGGCATCTAAGACGTTACGTGCCGACCACTGCCTGATGGACTTGTGGTCAAAGGTGTTTCTCTACATAAATTTTTCCACGAGGGACAGGTGGTACGGCATGGTCCAACTACTTGGAGCGTTCCGCGGCAGCGTGGCCAGACCTATCCTTTGCAACACCGGGGACAGGTAGTGTCCTCAGCACGTAGTGACACTTGGTGTTTGCGTACCGAGGGTCTACGCACAGCTTGATGCAGCCGCACACAAAAGTGGCCATCAGTATGAGGGTGATGTTGGGCACGTTTTTTCCCCCTTTATCTAGAGGCTTGTACATCGCGTCCCTGCGAACACTGTTCACTTTCGACCTCCAGGTAAAGCGAAAGATGGCTCGAGTGATCGCCATCGCACAGGAGTGTGGAATGGGCCAGACCTGCGCCACGTACAGTAACAGCGAGAGTGCCTCACACCTGATGACCAGGTTCTTACCCGCAATGGAGAGGGAGCGTCGCTCCCACATGCCCAGTTTCCTTTTCACCATAGACACTCGCTCCTTCCAGTTTCTAACGCATGCCCTGGTCCCTCCGAACCATATCCCCAGCACCTTCAGACCGTCAGCCCTGACAGTGAAGGGGACAAAGGATCGGTCAGCCCAGTTCCCAAAGAACATGGCCTCGGTCTTCCCACGATTTACCTTGGCTCCCGAGGCCAGTTCGAACTGGTCACAGATGTGGATCAGTCTGCGCAGTGACAGTGGATCCGAGCAGAAGACGGTGACATCGTCCATGTACAGGGAGGCTTTGACCTGAGTGCCTCCAATGCCTGGGATCGTCACTCCTCTTATGCCCGGATCCTTCCTGATGGACTCAGCAAAGGGTTCAATGTAACACATGAACAGGACAGGGGAGAGAGGACAGCCCTGCCTGACTCCAGATTTAATTGGAAAGCTTTCTGAATCCCACTCACTGATTGAAACTGCGCTACAGATGTTTGTGTAGAGCAGTTGGATCCAGCTGTGGATTCCCTCCGCAAACCCCATTTTGGAGAGCATATCCACCATGTAGATGTGCGATACTCTGTCAAAGGCCTTCTCCTGATCCAAGCTGATGAGGCAGGTATCCACACCCCTGTCCTGTACATAGGCAATTGTATCCCTGAGCAGCGCGAGGCTGTCAGAGATCTTCCTGCCCGGCACAGTGCAGGTCTGGTCAGGGTGGATCACCAACTCCAGAGCGGACTTGACCCAATTGGTGATGACCTTGGACAGAATCTTATAGTCCACATTCAACAGTGAGATGGGTTTCCAATTTCTAATTTCCTCCTTTTCCCCCTTGTGTTTGTAGATGAGGGTGATAATGCCTTTCCTCATGGATTCTGACATGCTGCCGGCCAGAAGCATACTCTCGTACACTTCTAGCAGGTCTGGGCTGATCAAGTCCCACAGAGCCGAATACAACTCCACCGGCAAGCCGTCGCTTCCGGGAGTTTTACTCTTCTCGAAGGACTCAAGGGCCTTAGTCAGTTCATCCAGAGTTAGAGGTTTGTCCAGACTCTCCCGTGTACTGTCGGCTAAGACCTTCGTGATAGAGGACAGAAAGGACTGGGAGGCCGTGCTATCTGTGGGCTCCACGTCATACAATCCGGCATAAAAGGATTTACTGATCCTCAAAATGTCGGACTGTGATGACTTTACTGAGCCGTCTTCTTCCTTCAGGCTGCTGACCACAGAGCTCTCTCTGTGTACCTTTTGGATGAAGAAACGTGAGCACGTCTCATCCTGCTCCACGGAGCGGACTCTGAACCGGAGGATGATCTTGGAGGCCTCCGAGGCAAAGCGCGAGGCTTGCTGGCTCTTCACCTCTTGGAGTTCCTCCTTGACATCGACCCCCATCGATTGCAGCAGGAGCAGATTCTGCATGTTTTACTGGAGTCGGGATATTTCCCTCTGTTCCTTTCTAGCTTTCTGGACACCTTTAAGGATGAAAAACCTCTTGATGTTTCCCTTGGTCGCTTCCCACCAGTGTGTCAGGGACTCAAAGAGGGGTTTCATGGTTCTCCAACCTTTGTAATCCCTCTTGAGCTCCTCAATGTTCTCTGGGGTCAACAGTTGCACGTTTAGCTTCCATGTCCCCCTGCCCACCCTCTGGTCTTCCTGCAAATGGCAGTCCGCCAGTAGGAGGCAGTGGTCAGAGAAGAACACCGGCTTGACGTCGGTGGATCTGACTGCAAACGCACGGGACACAAACAGGAAGTCTATCCTGGAACAGATGGACCCATCTGGCCGCGACCAGGTGTATCTACGCTGCACTCCATCTGCAGGGTTGCTGAAGACGTTGTGCAGCTTGGTATCCTTAACTGTTTCCATCAGGGATCTGGACGTGGTGTCCAATCTGCTGTCGGCCCTGCTGGATCATCCAGCTGCATCGATGGTGCAGTTGAAGTCACCGCCCAGAATGACCGGCCTGGAGGTCGCCAGCAGCAGTGGGAGCTGCTGAAAAACCTCCAGCCGCTCGGCCCCTTGTGACGGGGCCATACACATTAATTAACTGGAGTGGAGCGTTCTTGTACATTACGTCTGCTATGAGGAGGTGCCTGCCCACCACCCCTTAACCTCGGGGACGGTGGAGTTGCCTCTCCGCAGCAGAATACCCAGACGAAGGAACATGAGTCGTTTCCTCCCGACCAGATCGATGGCCCATGGGACCACCATCGTGACCATTGCCTGTAGGAGCTGAGGTGCGGTATCGCACACTCCTGCAGAAACAACAGGTCAGCTTTGACCTTGGCAAGGTAGCCCAAGGTCGCAACACATCGCGTAGTAGATTTAGCAAGTTAATGGAGACAATCCTTATCCCCAGAGGTTTTTTTTTTGGAAAAGTTTACTTTATTCATAAAACATCTGAAAGAACATCACAAAACATTTCTAAATGGCCATCACAAAAAGTACAATCAGATTCAATTTTTACACATGGATCACAAGGTGCTTCAATACGATCAATGAATATTACAATCATTTCAATATGGTCATTACAGACAGTCAGACAGTGCAGTGGTATTGGAGTTATCAACATACATGATGTTGCACTCTGAGGTGCTTCAATACAATTATAATGCATTTACTTTTCACTACATACATTCATTGTGAGCCATACAGCCCGAGGGGTCTATACAGTTCCCAGCCCCTCGGTGCGCTGTGGCAGAAAGGTCTTAGACAGCGACCTTTCCCCATTGCGCCTTTGTGGCGGCTGCCCCAAGCTTTAGTGCATCCCTCAGCACGTAGTCCTGGTCCTTGGAATGTGCCAGTCTGCAACACTCGGTTGGGGACAACTCTGCACTGGAAGACCAACAAGTTTCGGGCAGACCAAAGAGCATCTTTCACCAAGTTGATAATCCTCCAGCTGCAGTTGATGTTTGTCTCGGTGTGTGTCCCTGGGAACAGCCCGTAGAGCACAGAGTCCTGTGTCACAGAACTGCTCGGGATGAACCACGACAAAAACCACTGCATCTCTCTCCAGACCTTCTTTGCAAAGGTGCAGTTGTGGCTCAGTCCATAGCACCCTTGCCTTTGAATCAGAGGGTTGTGGTTTCATGTCCCACTCCTGGAAAACCAAGAACTGTGATTGTACTTGAAAGAAGTTGCAATCTGTGACTGTTGGTAACTCGAAAGAGTTTCCACAAGGTGGTGAACAACAGCCTCTTCTGCACCACAGCCACCTTGAGGGCAACGTGCAGAGGGGGTGAGACTCCTGGTGTGTAGGAAGGATCTGACGGGGAGGGCCTTTCTCACCACCAGCCAAGCTATGTCTTGGTGCTTGTTGGAAAGTTCTGACGATGTGGCATTCTGCCAAATGATTTTGACAGTCTGCTCGGGGTACCATTCCACAGGATCCACCCTCTCCTTTTCCCACAGGGCCTCTAGGACATTACGTGCCGACCACTGCCTGATGGACTTGTGGTCAAAGGTGTTTCTCATAAATTTTTCCATGAGGGACAGGTGGTACGGCACGGTCCAACTACTTGGAGTGTCCCACAGCAGCGTGGCCAGACCCATCCTTCGCAACACCGGGGACAGGTAGAACCTCAGCACGTAGTGACACTTGGTCTTTGCGTACCGAGGGTCCTTTCCCCAGAGGTACCCTTGAGAATAACAGGTGTTGAGGAAAATTCTCTTGATCATAATAACACATCATAATACAGTAAAATAATCAGGTCAGAGGGAGTACAGCTGCATAAAGTCTCAAGGGAGTAAGGCAAGGCTGGATGGCCTCTACTTTAATGCCAGGAGTATTACAGGTAAAACGGATGAGTTAAGGTTGAGGATTGACACGTGGAATTGTGATATAATTTCCATCACTGAGATGTGGTTGAGGGAGGGACAGGATTGGCAGCTCAACATTCCGGGATATAGAATCTTCAGATGAGATAGGGGAGGGAGTATAAGAGGAGGAGGCATTGCATTATTAGTTAAGGAGTCAGTTACTGCAGTAAGGAGAGATGTTAACTTGCAGGGGGCATCAAATGAAACTTTGTCGATAGAGTTTAGGAATAAAATAAGGGCAGCCACATTGTTAAGTGTTTATTATAGACCCCCAGATAGTCAGCGGGAAATTGAGGAGCAAATATGTGCACAACTTGAGGAGGTGTGTAAAAACAATAACAATAGGGTAATTATATTAGGTGATTTCAATTTTCCAACATTAATTGGGATAGTCATAATGTTAAGGGCTTGGATGGAGTGGATTTCTTGAGATGTGTACAGGAGAACCTATTAGGCCAATATGTAGAGTCCAACAAGGGACCTAATTCTGGGGAATGAAGCCAGACAGGTGGCTGAGGTGGTGATGGGGGAGCATTTTAGTGATAGCGACCACAACATGGTACAGCTTAAGTTTGTTATGAACAAAGGAATAGACAAGTTGCAAAAAAATGTTTTGGATTGGGGGAGAGTGGATTTTAGTAAAATAAGGCAGAATCTGGCCAAGGTAGACTGGGAACAGCTACTTGTGAGGAAATCTACAGAGGAACAGTGGGGAGCTTTCAAAAAGGAAATGGGGAGGGTACAAGCTCAACATGTTCCCTCTAGGGTGATAGGAAGGAGTAACAAGCCCAGAAAACCATGAATGACCAGAGATATTCAGGTTACAATGAGAAGGAAAAGAGAGGCTTTTAGCAGGTACAAGGGAAGCAAATCAGCGGAGGCATTAGTGGAGTACAGAAAGTGCAGGGTGGAGCTTCAGAAAGCAATTAGGAGAGCAAAGAGGGGATATGAGAAAGCTTTAGCTGGTAAAAGTAGGGAAAATCCCAAGATATTCTCTAAGTACATCAATGGGAAGAGGATAACCAGGGAAAGAGTAGGGCCCATAAGGGACCAAGGGGGCAGTCTATGGGTGGAGCCAGAGGACATCACTAGAGTGTTGAATGAATACTTCACATCCGTCTTCACCCAAGAGAATGAGGATGAAGGTATCGAACTCAGGGAGAGAGACTGCGAGGTTCTTAAGCAAATTGATATAGGGAGTGACAAGGCATTGGAGGTGTTGGCAGGCTTAAAAGTGGACAAATCTCCAGGTCCAGATGATTTGTGTCCCAGACTAGTGAGGGAGGCAAGGGAGGAGATCGCAGGGGCTCTGACCCAAATTTTTAATTCCTCTCTGGCCACGGGGGAGGTGCCAGAGACTAGAGAACAGCTAATGTGGTTCCGCTATTTAAGAAGGGTTGTAGAGATAAGCCAGGGAACTACAGGCCAGTGAGTCTCATGTCATTTGGTAGGGAAACTATTGGAGAAAATTCTGAAGGAGAGAATCTATCTCCACTTAGAGAGGCAAGGTTTGATCAGGGGTAGTCAGAATGGCTTTATCAGAAGGAGGTCATGCCTAACAAATTTGATTGAATATTTTGGGGAGGTGACCAGGTGTGTAGATGAGGACAGTGCAGTTGATGTAGTTTATATGGATTTCAGCAAAACCTTTGACAAGGTCCCACATATGGGAGACTTATAAAGGCGGCAAATGTACATGGGATACAGGGTAATTTGATAAGGTGGATTCAAAATTGGCTTAGTTGTAGGAGACAGAGGGTGATGACAGAAGGATGCTTTAGTGACTGGAAGCCAGTGTACAGTGGCGTACCACAGGGATCTGTGCAGGGTCCCTTATTATTTGTCATTTATATAAACGACATCCATGACTATGTGGGGGGTGGGATTAGTAAGTTTGCGGATGACACAAAGATTGGCCGGGTGGTTAACAGTGAGGTTGAATGTCTTGGGCTACAGGAAGAAATAGACGGGATGGTCAAATGGGCAGATAAGTGGCAGATGGAATTTAACCCTGAAAAGTGTGAGGTGATATACTTTGGAAGGAGTAATTTGACAAGGAAGTATTCAATGAATGGCATGATACTAAGAAGTTCTGAGGAACAAAGGGACCTTGGCATTTTTGTGTGTCCATAGATCTCTGAAGGCGGAGGAGCATGTTAGTGGGGTGGTGAAAAAGGTCTATGGGACACTTGCCTTTATCAATCGAGGCATAGATTATAAAAGTAGGGAGGTCATGTTGGAGTTGTATAGAACCTTGGTGAGGCCACAGCTGGAGTACTGTGTGCAGTTCTGGTCGTCACATTATAGGAAGGATTTGATTGCACTGGAGGAGGTGCAGAGGAGATTCACCAGGATGTTGCCTGGGATGAAACATTTAAGTTATGAAGAGAGGTTGAATTGACTTGGGTTGTTTTCATTGGAGCAGAGAAGACCGAGGGGCGACCTGATCGAGGTGTATAAGATTATGAGGGGCATGGACAGGGTGGATAGGGAGCAGCTGTTCCCCTTAGTTGAAGGGTCAATCACAAGGGGACATAAGCTCAAGTTGAGGGGCAGAAGGTTTAGGGGGGATGCGAGGAAAAACGTTTTTACTCAGAGGGTGGTGACAGTCTGGAATGCACTGCCTGGGAGGATGGTGGAGGCAGGTTGCCTCACATCCTTTAAAAAGTACCTGGATGAGCACTTGGCATGTCAACCATTCAAGGCTATGGGCCAAGTGCTGGTAAATGGATTTAGGTAGGTAGGTCAGGTGTTTCCTCACATGTCAGTGCAGGCTCAATGGGGCAAAGGGCCTCTTCTGCACTTTTTTTTTTTGTAAAAATATACTTTATTCATAAAATATCTTCCATCACATTCCAAACCATTTCAAAAACAACATTACAAGGGTACAATCCAGGTTAAACTTTTACAAAATGTATCACCAGGTGCATCAGTACAAACAATATTACAATCATTTACAGCCTTTCATTTTGATCTGTACAGCCCGAGGGGCTCTAAACAGTTCCCAGTCTCTCGGTGCGCTGTGGTAGAAAGGTCTCAGACAGCGACCCTTCCCCATTGCGCCTTTGCGGCAGCTGCCCCAAGCTTTAGTGCGTCCCTCAGCACGTAGTCCTGGACTTTGGATTGTGCCAGTCTGCAACACTCGGTCGGGGACAACTCTTTGTGCTGGAAGACCAATAAGTTTCGGGCAGACCAAACGCAAACTGGGCGACCGTTTTGCGGAACACCTGCGGTCTGTCCGCAAGAAAGACCCAAACCTCCCTGTCGCTTGCCATTTTAACACTCCACCCTGTTCTCTTGCCCACATGTCTGTCCTTGGCTTGCTGCATTGTTCCAGTGAAGCCCAACGCAAACTGGAGGAACAGCACCTCATCTTCCGACTAGGCACTTTACAGCCTTCCGGGCTGAATATTGAATTCAACAACTTTAGATCTTAAACTCCCCCTCCCCCCATCCCCACCCCGTTTCTTCCCCCCCCCCCACCCGCCCCACCCCCTTTTTTTTCAATAATTTATATAGATTCTTCTTTCCCCACCGATTTCCATTATTTTTAAATCTAAAACTACAACCTTGTTAGTCTGTCCACCCCACCCCCACTAGAGCTGTACTTTGAGTATCCTGTCTTCCATTCTTAATTAGCACTTTTCTTAGACAAATATCACCACCTTCAACACCTCTTTGATCCTTTTGTCTGTGACATCTTTTGATTATCTGCTCCTATCACTGCTTATCTCCACAATCACCACACCCTCAACTTCTCTCTTCCCCCCAGCCCCCCTCCCCCCCACCTTAAACCAGTTTATATTTCTCCCTTCTCCTAACTATGCTTCAGTTCTGCCGAAGGGCCATGAAGGCTCGAAACGTTAACTGATTTCTTCTCCGCCGATGCTGCCAGACCTGCTGAGTTTTTCCAGGTAATTCTGTTTTTGATTAAGCATGGGTGTGTCATTGGATCAACACTATTCTCAATGTTTTTTGCAGCAATGCTGCCACTGACTGCTGACAGGCTCCCCCCAGAGACCATAATAAGCTATCACATTGATGGTAAACTCCTTAACCTCAACCCGTTGAAGGCCAAAACCAAGGCATCAACTATTTCTGTAATAGAACTACAGTATGCTGACGATGTATAAGTTAGTGCTCACTCTAAAGAAGAACTACGACATATATCTCACATAGTCACTGAAGGCTACGAGAGCATGGGACTTGCCCTGAAACCAGGAAGACCAAAATCCTCTAACAAACCACACCAAATATATCAAATCAAACGTACTCAATTGAGATTCATGGTGAATTGTTGGAAAATGCCTCTCATTTCCCATATCTTAGAAGCTATCCCAAAGAGCTGACATTGATGAAGAGGTATACAACTGAATCCAATGTGCTAGCTCAGCCTGTGGTAAATTACGAACTCGAATTTTCAGGAATCATGATATCAGACCTGGCTTAAATCTCAAAGATTATCAGGCACTGGTTCTCCCCATGCTTCTTTATGATACTGAAGCTTGGGCAACCTAGAGAAGTCTCATCAAGGCCATGGAACAAGGCTATCTTAGACGGATCTTGTGAATCAAGCGGGGGACAAAAGAACAAACATGAGCATCCTCCAAGATGCCGACATGCTAAGTGTAGAGACCGTGATAATCAGCTCAGATGGATGGGACATGCCGGCAGAATGCCTGACTCAAGGCTGCCCAAACAGGTGCTCTACTCAAAGCTATACATGGGAGCCCATCTTCAAAAATGGTGTCATCACCTGCAAACAACAGCAGCCATTCAGAGAGGACAGTGAGAGAGACAAAAAGAGAGGGCAGCTGCTTGAGCCAACAATCTACCACCACCTTTGCCAGCCAACAACCAATGTCCTTACTGTGAGAGAGCCTGTAAGGCTAAGATAGGGTTCATAAACCATCTGCAAACCCATAGTTAGCACTGACATCTCACTAAAACCCAGTCATCCCCATCTGCAAACCCATAGTTAGCACTGACATCTCACTAAAACCCAGTCATCCCCAAGGAAGAATCATCCATGACACAGAGGAATGCCGACGATGATGACTCTATCTAGATCTTTGCATTGAGACTGCCATTGTGAGAGCAGCCTCCTCTGGAGATCTTTCCTCCATGGGCTTCAACCCATGGTCTCCCAAACCCACACAGTTTGCTTCTACCTCCTTCCCAAGATACGCACACAGGATTGCCCTGGTAGACCCAATGTTTCAGCCTTTTCTTGCCCTAGAGAGCTCAACCCTATTTTTCCCCCTTTTGCATCTATACCTGTGATTCTTCAGATGCCCTCCATCACTTTAACAGTTTCCAGGTCCTAACCATTTCCTTTTCATGATGGCTGGTCATTCGTTCTACACTACACCCTATCAGAATGGTCATAGAGTCATTACAGTACAGGAGGCCATTTTGGCCCATCAAGTCCATGCTGACTCTCTGTAGAGTAATCCAGTCAGTCCCATTCCTCTCGTTCTATCCCCGAAGCCCTGCATGTTTGTTTCCCTCAAGTGCCTATCTAATTTCCTTTTGAAGTCATTGATTCACCTCCACTTCCACCACCTTTGTGGGCAGCAAATTCCAAGTCATTTCCACTTGCTGCTTATGAAAGTTCTTCCTCACAACCCCTCTACAGGTCTTGCCTAAAACTTTAAATTTGTGTCCCCTAGTCCTTGCACCATCAGCTATACTTTGTCTACCTTATCTAACTCTATCATAATCTTGTACAGTTCTGTCAGATCATCCCTCAGAACTCCTTTGCTCCAAGGAGAACAACCCCAACTTTACCAATCTAACCTTGTAGCTAAACCTTCTCATCCCTGGAACCATCCTGGTAAATCTCCATTGCACCTTCTTAAGGACCTTCACATTCTTTCTAAAGCATGGTGACCAGAACTGGACACACTACTCTGGTTGTGGCCTAACCAGAGCTTTATAAAGATTCAACATAACTTCCCTGCTTTTGTATTCAATGCCCCTAATTAAGAAGCCCAACATCCCATATGTTTTGTTAACCATTCTCTCAATGCACCCCTTCAAAGACCTATGCACATGGATTGACAGTTCCCTCTGTCCAATGCACTCTTTATAACTGTGCAATTAAGTCTATATTGCAAGCCCTCTGCTTCTTCTATGAATGATGGACCCATCCACTATCATCCTCCTACACCTAACTGTGTGTTCTCACATTGAACATCTTCTCCTCTAATTGCACACACTTGGTCCAAATAAAAGGAGTTACTATGAGAATCTGTGTAGATCCTGTTTATGCCTGTCTTTTTGTGGGATATGTGAAACGTTTTTTTGTTCCAGTCCGACTCAGGCACCCTCCCTCAACTCTTTTTCCAGTACATTTATGACTGTATCTGCAGGCTTTGAACTGCTACGGTGACAGTGGTCCTTGCTAAATAGGTTCAGGACAAGCCAGGGCCCCTGTGCAGCCAATCTCCACCACTAGGGCCTAGTACAAACTCCTTATGCACTTGTGGAGAGACACAGACAATGTTGCACGTTACCAAGGAGTGTCCCCTTTACAGACTAAGTGGCGGACTAATCACCTTAAACTCAGCAAATGAGGAGGCTATCGCTTTGCTTCGGGGATTTGCATTCGCTAAATAATGAAATAATAATAATGACTGTATCTGGGCCATTTCCTGTTCTCACCCTGGACTGGAAAATCTCACCAACTTTACTTCCAAGCTGTACCCTTTCCTTGCCTGCACATGGTCCATGTCTGACTCCTCCCTTCCCTTCTTCAATTTCTCAGTCTGCATTTCTGGGCATAGGTTATCAATGAATATTCACTATAATCCAGAACAAGGGGAACTTTATGGTGATTCTAGAAGGGAGGACAGAGGTGCAGGAAATGAAACGGACAGTGTCAAGGTCCAGTCAACCATGGTGGAGGTGATCCTTAGTTGAGGTAAAAGGAAGACATATCGAAAAGGGTGGCATGGACAGTGGCATCATCAGAACAGATGTGACAGAAACAGAAATTGGGAGAAAAGAATAGAGCCCTCACAAGAAAGAAATATTTGGATTTATATAGTGCTTTTCATGACTACTAGATGTAGCCAATGAATGACTTCTGAAGTGTAGTCACTGTTGTCATGCAGGAAACATGGCAACGACCTTGACTACACTTCCTGGTGCCCCACAGCACAAAAATGAATACCGACACCTCAATGCAATACTGAGGGAGCACTGCCTGTTGAAGGTGCAACCTTTTGTATGAGACGTTAAACCAAGGCCCCATCTGCCTGCTTGGGTGGAAGTAAAAGACCCCATGGCACTATTTTGAAGAAGAACAGGTGAATTCTCCCTGTTGCCCTGGCCAATATTTATCCCTCATTCAACATCACAAAAACAGATTGGTCATTATCCCATTGCTGTTATGGGAGTTTGCTGTGTTCTGTTGACTAGCTGGCAGGAGGATGGGCACCATCATATAAAAGTAGGAAAGAGGAATAAGGGACATAAAGTGAGAGTGTTGGACAGTACTAGAAAAGGTTATAGTTCCACATCAGATAGGAGTGGACTAAGAAGGACTACGAAGAATACAAAAGACTGATTTGCAATGCATGCATGTAATCGCACACAGCGTGGTGAATAAGGTTGGTGAGCTACAAGCACAAATAGCCATGTGGGGATATGATGTAATAGCAATTATGGAAATGTGGCTTAAAAATGGTGAGGACTGGGTATTTAGTATTCACAGATGCAAACTGTTCAGAAAAGATAGGGAAGGGAAAAAGGGGAGGTGGCATTCCAGTACTGGTTTGGGAAAGACATGTTGGAAAGGAGGGGTGACCTTGCGAGGGAAAGGACAGAATCTATTTGGTTAGAGTGAGAAGCAAAAGGGGCATGGTCACGCTACTGGCAGTATTCCATAAGCTTCCAAGTACTGAGAGAAAGTTAGAGGAACAAATCTGCAGGGAAATCAGAGAAATGTACAAGCACTATAGGGTGGTGATATTGGGAGACTTTAATTACTCAAATATTGATTGGGATAGTGTTAGAGGAAAGGGTAACAAGGGGCAGGAATTTCTGAAATGCATTCAGTGGGACCTCCTTGACCAGTATGTTCTCAGTCCAACCAGAAAAGAGACATTGTTGAATCTGGTGCTGGAGAATGAGGTGGGTCAAGTGGACCAAGTGTCTGGAACAGTGGGTGATCTTTAAGGAGGTGATGCTTCAGGTACAAACTAGGTATGTACCAACAAGGACGAAAGGTAGGGGAACCAAAGCCAGGGTTCCTTGAATGAAGAGGGAGATGGAGAATATGATAAAACAAAAAAGAGGGTGTATGATGCATGTCAGGTGTAAAGGGTTAACATCAGAAGCACATGATGCTGATGTAATGATGTTTAATATACGGTTGAGTAAAAGAGATCTGGAGGGAGGAGAAGTTCCAACCTTGTGTAGAGTTCCCAATATGTACATCGTGGTTGTAAATAAAGAGTAATGGTTTACTTTGGGAGAATAGACAAGCCCCAAAGAACCCCTTCTAGACCTCAAACACATGTTGAAAATTGTGGCAGCAGACAGCGGGTATAAGACCCAGGCAAACTTTAAGGACCAGCTACAGACCTGATAAGTCAAGAGATCCTTGAAAGATGGATGAAAGGAACAGATTCAAGACTCAACAAAAAGTCGGAGCTTCACGGCTGCAGCAGATGCAAGCTGAGCCACAGACCTGGAATCCGGACAGCAGTGAGCACAGACCCAAAGCAACAAGCAGCACTAGTGAAGCAGCAACAATTCCAGGGCTCAGTAGAAGTATGGAATCCAATTCAAACATTCTGCTTCCGCCATCTTTTCAGGAAGAGAGTTCCAAAGGTTCACAACCCTCTGAGTGAAAAAATTTGGCCTCATCTCTGTTTAAAATGGGCGAACCCTTATTTTTAAACAGTGATCCCTAGTTCTTGATTCTCCCACAACAGGAAACATCCTCTCCACATCCATCCTGTCAAGACCCCTCAGGATCTTATATGTTTCAATCAAGCCGCCTCTTACTCTTCTAAACTCCATCCGATGCAAGCTTAGTCTGCCCTACCTTTCCTCATAAGACAACCCACCCAGTCCAGGTGTTAGTCTGGTAAACCTTCTCTGAACTGCTTCCAACACAGTTACATCCTTCTTTAAATAAGGTGACCAATACTGTACATAGTACTCCAGATGTGATCTTACATCTGAAGCATAACCTCCCTACTTTTGTATTCAATTCCCTCGCAATAAATGATAATGTTCTATTAGCTTTCCTAATTACTTGCTGTACATGCATACTAGCCTTTTGTGATTCATGCACGAGAGATCCTTCTGCACCTAGATCCCTCTGCACCTCAGAGTTCTGCAATCTCCCACCATTTAGATAATATGCTTCTCTTTTATTCTTCCTGCTAAAATGGACAATTTCCTATTTTCTCACATTAAACTCCATCTGCCAGATATTTGCCCACTCACTTAACCTATCTATATCTCTTTGTATCCTCCTTATGTCCTCTTCACAATTTACTTTCCTGCCTATCTTTGTGTCATCAGCAAATTTGGCAACCATCCCTTCATCAAAGTCATTTATATAAGTTGTAAACAGTTGAGGGCCCAGCACTGATCCCTGTGGCACTCCACTTGTTACATCCTGCCAACCTTAAAAAGACCCATTTATGCCTACTTCCTGCTTCCTGTTAGCCAGCCCAGCTTCTATCCATGCCAATATGTTACCCCTATACCATGAGCTTTTACTTTCCGCAATAACCTTTGATGTGGCACTTCATCAAATGCCTTCTGGAAACCTAAGTACAGTACGTCCACCTTTATCTATAGCATATGTTACTTCCTCAAAGAACTCCAATAAGTTGGTTAAATAAGATTTCCCTTTCACAAAACCATGTAGAATCTGCCTGAAGACCTTGAGCTTATCCAAGTGCTCTGCTATAACTTCTTTAATAATAACTTGTAACATTTTCCCTACGACATATGTTAAGCTAGCTGGCCTGTAGTTTCCCGAGTTCTGTCTCTCTCCCTTTTTGAATAATGGAGTTACATTTGCTATCTTCCAATCTAATGGGACCTTCCCCAAGTTTTGGAAAATTAAAACCAATGCATCAACTATCTCACTAGACACTTCTTTTAAGACTCTAGGATGAAGTCCATCGGGACCTGGGCTCTTGTCAGCCCGCAGCTCCAACAATTTACTCAATACTACTTCTCTGGTGGCTGTAATTTTCCTGACTTCCTTCCCCGCTACCATTTCCTGGTTTATAGCTGCTTCTGGGATGTTACTTGTATCCTCTATTGTGAAAACTGATGCAAAATACCTGTTCAATTCATCTGCCACCTCCTTGTTTTCCATTATCAATTCTCCAGACTCACTTCCTATAAGGCCAACACTCACTTTGTTAACTTTTCTGTTTTAAATATGTATAAAAACTCTTACTATCTGGTTTTATATTTCTGGCTAGCTTTCTCTCATACTCTAATTTTTCCCTCCTTATTAGTCTTTTAGTCATTCTTTGCTCTTCCTTATATTCTGTCCAATCTTCTGGCCTTCCACCTATCTTTGCACAATGATATGCTTTTTCTTTATCTGAAGAGGAATGTCAGCACATCCATGGCAGGGAACTGGGGTTTGTATGTGTATTGTCATGGTACGGTTCCTTTGTTTTTTTTTGTAAAAATATACTTTATTCATAAAATATCTTCAATCACATTCCAAACCATTTCAAAAACAACATTACAAGGGTACAATCCAGGTTAAACTTTTACAAAATGTATCACCAGGTGCATCAGTACAAACAATATTACAATCATTTACAGCCTTTCATTTTGATCTGTACAGCCCGAGGGGCTCTAAACAGTTCCCAGTCTCTCGGTGCGCTGTGGTAGAAAGGTCTCAGACAGCGACCCTTCCCCATTGCGCCTTTGCGGCAGCTGCCCCAAGCTTTAGTGCGTCCCTCAGCACGTAGTCCTGGACTTTGGATTGTGCCAGTCCGCAACAATCGGTCGGGGACAACTCTTTGTGCTGGAAGACCAACAAGTTTCGGGCAGACCAAAGCGCCTCTTTCACCGAGTTGATGATCCTCCAGCTGCAGTCGATGTTTGTCTCGGTGTGTGTCCCTGGGAACAGCCCGTAGAGCACAGAGTCCTGTGTCACAGAACTGCTCGGGATGAACCTCGACAGCAACCACTGCATCTCTCTCCAGACTTTCTTTGCAAAGGCACAATCCACAAGGAGGTGAACAACGGTCTCTTCCCCACCACAGCCGCCTCGAGGGCAACGTGCAGAGGGGGTGAGCCTCCTGGCGTGTAGGAAGGATCTGACGGGGAGGGCCTTTCTCACCACCAGCCAAGCTACGTCTTGGTGCTTGTTGGAAAGTTCTGGCGATGAGGCATTCTGCCAAATGACTTTGACAGTCTGCTCGGGGAACCATCCCACAGGGTCCACCCTCGGTTCCTTTGTGTCAGGAAGGTAAATGCTGGCTATGTAGTTAGGATATTTTCACTTGTCTGGCTTGTATTTATATATATATTCTTGCACCATTTATGAATAAAGTTTATTTTACAGCTATGATCAGAATATGAAGTTATTAGGAACTCAACTTTCAAATAACTCACTCAAGTAATCCTGAAATAATTTGTAGACCTGCTGTCGATCAAGTGTTGTTTTCTCAGGCCAGTGATTTTAATGTTAAACAGCTCTTCCCTCCATATTAGAGTATGTCAATATAGTGCAGAGAGGATGGGGCCAGTAAAGTTGGGAAAGTATTGCACAGGATAAATTAACAGACAAAGTTAGATCCATGTACACAATCTTTATGCACAGACATATCTTGGGAGTATAGGAATTATTTTGGACAATTCATTTTGGTCTAGGTCCCTATTCCCCTCTCCTCTGTATTCATGACTGGTAGGCATAAATAGAACTTGCAATAATCTCATTGAAGCATTTACATGACAAAATAAAGACTTTTTGGCCCATCACGTAAACGCTAAGCATAACGCAGAGCACTCGAAAAGCCAATCATAATGCATAGTATTCGAGAAAGCTCCGAAAAAAACGCTCCTCAGCAAATAATACAACCGTAATAAGATCAATCTGTTCTTTATTCGTAAGACAGCCCCACTAAAGCAGGGCCACAAAAAATTAACTTAAACTCTGAGTGCTCCTCTCCACGGAAATCTTTAGTAAAAGGCGAAAGATTTATACGATCTGAAGAGAAACCAGAGCATACTGGCCAATAATGCAACCCAACTCTCAACCCACCACGCACTTAGCTCTTTAACATCATACTGAACCAACGTACCGACAGTCAACTCCGACACTAGAGAAAGACCAATATAACTGACATGGAGTTTAATAAAAATAATCAACTAAAATACGGTAATAGCCTTTAAAAAGACGAATAACTATTAATCTTTTCGCACAGCATTATAGTTATGTAAATGAGAGGGCGGGGCCTATCTGGCTGCTTCCCGCAGGAAGTTGATGTTGTCGAATGGATTGTGGGCACTGTATTTGTTGTTCAGTGGTTGGGCAGAGAGTTTATTCTTACTTCTCTCACTCAAGTGAGAATTTTTTTTAAGAACCACGTACAGCTGGTGCTGAAAATTAGAAATAAAAGCAAAAAATTCTGAACATACTCAGCATGCTTGGCACCATCAGAGGGTGTTCCGACGTATGGTTTTGCACCAGAAAGTCAGTTTTTGCCAGTTTGGCTTCATAGTGAGTGATTTAACCCTTAGTTCGCTTAGCATAAGCAAGGGCCTGTGTTCAATCCTTTCCTCTGCAGCAGCCTCAATGTGACGGGGATGCAAGATCAGGTTTGTTTTCAAACTTCGCCCACCCCCACCACCGTGGTCTCTGCAATGACACAGAATCGCCAAATGTAATGATGTCACCACATGCGTGGTGACTTCATTCGACCACACGGTGACGCCATCCAGTGGACGATGATGTTACCGACACGCATCGCTAAGGCATCTGGTTGTGGTGGCCTCTGGTCATCCGAACCATCTGTGGAGAGAGAAACAGAGTTAATGCTGCGACAGTGTGTCATTACCTCTAATCTAAATCTGCAGGAATTACATATTCATTTTATCAAAAGATTGTTGCAGTGTGTCCTGGGCTGAAAAAGGACTCACACGTGGGCACTGCTGTGAGCAGCCATGTGGAACATACTTATTTTTTCCAAAAATATACTTTATTGATAAAATTTCTAAAAGCATATTACAAAACATTTCAAATGGAGAGTTACAAAATAAATAGAAGATGCCATGGATAGGGGATTGGCTAGCTAACAGGAAGCAGAGAGTTGGTATAAATGGGTCTTTTTTTTGGTTGGCAGGATGTGACGAGTGGTGTGCCACGGGGATCAGTGCTGGGGCCTCAACTTTTTACAATTTATAGAAATGACTTGGGTGAAGGGACCGAAGGAATGGTTGCTAAATTTGCTGGCAACACAAAGATAGGTATGAAAGTAATTTGTGAAGAAGATACAAGGAGGCTACAAAGTGGCATAGATAGGTTAAGTGAGTGGGCAAAGATCTGGCAAATGGAGTATAATGTGGGCAAATGTGAAATTGTTCATTTTGACAGGAAGAATAAAAAGAAGCTTATTATCTAAATGGTGAAAGATTGCAGAGCTCTAAGATTCAGAGGGATCTGGGTGTCCTAGTGCATGAAAGGTTAGTATGCAGGTACAGCAGGTAATTAGGAAAGCTAATAGAATGTCATCAATTATTGTGAGGGTAATTGATCACAGAAGTAGGGAGGTTATGCTTCAGTTGGACAGGGCATTGCTGAGACCACATCTGAAGTATTGTATACAGTACTGGTCTCCTTATTTAAAGAAAGATATAAATGTGCTAGAAGCAGTTCAGAGAAGGTTTCCTAGACTAATACCAGGAATGGGCGGGTTGTTTTATGAGGAAAGACTGGACAAGTTAGGCTTGTATCCACTGGAATTTAGAAGAGTAAGGGGTAACTTAATTGAAACCTTTAAGATCCTGAAGGGTCTTGACAGGGTGGATGTGGAGAGGATGTTTCCTCTTGTGGGAGAATCTAGAACTAGGGGTCACTGTTTAAAAATAAGACAGATGACGAGAAATGTTTTCTCTCAGAGGGTTGTGAGTCTTTGGAACTCTCTTCCTCAAAAGGCAGTGGAAGCAGAGTCTTTGAAAATTATTAAGGCAGAGCTAGATAGATTCTTGATTAACAAGGGGGTGAAGGGTTATTGCGGGTAGGCAGAACTGTGGGGTTGAGGTTACATTCAGGTCAGTCAAGGTCTTATTGAATGGTGGAGCAGCCTCGGGAGGGCCAAATGGCCTACTCCTGCTGCTAAATTGTACAGAAACTGCAATAAAATTCAACTTTTCTCCATACAGCATGTTCCAATCTTGAGATGCTTCAAGGCAATTTCTATCTTCTTGAAATTGCAATATACATTCCATGTAAGGCATATAGCCCGAGGGGTCTACACAATTCCCAGACCCTCGGAGTACTATGGTTGAAAAGTCTTAGACAGCGATCTTTCCAAATTGCGACTCTGTGGCAGCTGTCCCAAGCTTTAGTGCATCCCTCAGCACATAGTCCTGGACCTTGGTATGTGCCAGTCTGCACCACTTGGTCGAGGACAACTCTTTGTACTGCAAGACCAGCAAGTTTCAGGCAGATCAAAGAGTGTCTTTAACTGAGTTGAAGGTCCTCCAGCAGCAGCTGATATTTATCTTGCTGTGTGTCCCTGGGAATAGCCCATAGAGCACAGAATCTTATGTCATGGAGCTGCTCGTGATCAACCGGAAGAAAAAACACTGCATCTCTGTGCAGACCTTCTTTATAAAGGTACATTCCAGAAGGAGGTGGAAAACGGTCTCTTCCCCACTGCAGCCACCTTGAGGGTAACTTGTGGAGGGGGTGAGACCCCAGGCATATAGGAAGGATCTGACGGGGAGGGCCTTTCTCACCTCCAGCCAAACTATGTCTTGGTGCTTGTTTGAAAGTTCTGGGAGATGAGGCATTCGGCGAAATGACTTTAACAGTCAGCTCAGGGAATCATCCAACAGGATCTACCTTTTCCCGCAGAGCCCAAGGACATTACGTACGGACCACTGCCTGGTGGACTTGCGGCCAAAAGTGCTTTTCTGCATAAACCTTTCCACAAGGGGTAAGTGGTATGGCACGGTCCAATTACTTGGAGCATTCCGCAGCAAAATGGCCGGACCCATCCTTCACAACACCGAGGACAGGTAGAGCCTCAGCATGTAGTGACACTTGATTGTATACTGAGAGTCCACACACAACTTGATGTAGCTGTACACATAGGTGGGCATCAGGATGAGTGCAATGTTAGGTACATTTCTTCCCCCCTTAATCTAGAGTTTTTACTTCAAATCCCTCCAAACACGGTCAATTTTCAACCTCCAGATGAAATGGAAGACGGCTTAGGTGATCACTGGGGTGAGGAATGGGTCAGACCTGCACCACGTACAGCAACACCGAGAGCGCCTTGTGCCTGATGACCTGGTTATCGGCCACAATGCTCAATGATGTTGTAGAATGGATTGTGGGCACTGTATTTGTTGTTTAGTAAAAGGCTTTTTTTCAAACATGAAAGTAAAAATCTTTTATTTGTGCTTCTACACTGCCGGCAGTTTACAATGCTTCATTACAATCATACATAAGTGTGCAGCGTGTGTTCACTCAGTCACTGTTTATACCACAAGTGCAACAGGTTACAGCATGAGACAGACAGAAAGCAGCATTAATATCCAAACATGTAGGCTTGATTTCCAGACCTGTGATCACCAGCTGCCCTGTTGCCTCACCTTCCCCCTTCCCTATCTCCGCCCTCTCCCCATCTTGCCCACCCAACCCATTCCACCCCTCAATCTCCACCAGCTAGCCAATTTACAGGGTAAGTTACAGGTCACTATATCTCCAGTTTAGACCCCTTCGGTATTGAAATTGCAGCCACCGTTCCCCACTCAACAAGGACGCGTAATTTTTTTTAGGTTGACCGTTTATGGGTCATGAAGAACCCTAAATTGGGCAGTAAAGGACTCTTCCAACCTGTTTGTGAGCCAGCTGTAGAGATCAGAATCGCTAGCAGTAAGTAGGAAAAAGAAAGTTCTAGAATGTAAACCCGGCCCATGAGGGCTTAACCTCAGCGGCCACCCAGAGACAGTACTCTCGACCTGAGCTCATTGCTTGGCTTTCTTCACAATGGTCCCCACAGCGGAAATGACCGTGGTTTTTGCCCCGGTGGCACTGGTGGTTACCGTGACGACCCTTGGTAGCGTAGCGGTGGTGGTAATGATGGTCGGCTGAGCTATTGTCGTCACAGGCACTGCAGAGTCCCATTTCCTCTTCCTTTTCTGGGAATCTGCCACGGTCGTGCTTGCTGTGGTTGTGGTGGCTGTGCCAGAGCTGGTGTTGGTTCCTGTTTTTGTTCTGGTGACAAATTCAATCTTTGTTCGCTCCTTCTTGGCTTTCTCTATTTTGTCCATTTCTATTTTCTGGGCCTTGGCTAATGCCTCATAGTACGAGTCCTCTGACCATCCATGGGGGTCAAACATGTCTTTTGGGTAGTTTGTACCGTGTTCAACAATGCCTCAGAACTGAATGAGTTTTTCATAAATGCTGGGGTTGCGGAACTCCTTTTTTCTCTGAATGATGTTGTTCATGTCAAGGCCTTCATTCAGCTTTCGGTCGTACAGCTTCTGAATTTTCTCCTGTAATTGATTAGAGCATCTCCCCATGGGCTCGGGAGGCATTTTGATGTCATCAGGCGACAGGTTCCTCACTTTTTCTGAAAACGAAGCAACCAGTTCCTGAGGATTCTTGAGATTGCCTTAAAGGTTGCGGGCTAGTTCCTGTCAAAAGCCTGCACCTGGCACTCCCGCCCTGGCTAGCTCCATTGCGTAGATAGGCATGTCCTCCTCCCTTGTGGAAAAGTTTATGACGAAAAACACCTTTGACCACAAGTCCACCAGGCAGTGGTCTGTACATATCATCCTAGAGGCCCTGTGGGAAAAGGAGATGGTCGATCATGTTTGATGGTTCCCTGAGCAGACTGTCAAAGTTATTTGGCAGGATGCCTCATCACCAGAACTTTCAAACAAGCACGAAGACGTAGCTTGGCCGCTGGTGAGAAAGGCCCTCACCGTCAGATCTTTCCTACACACCCGGAGTCTCGACCCCTTCGCACGTTGCCCTCGAGGTGGCTATGGTGGGGAAGAGAATATTGTCCACCTCTTTCTGGAATGTGCCTTTGCGAAGAAGGTCTGGGGCTGTGCCCCAGGGGAAACTTTGCTTGATCGACAGCTCGGGCTCTCAATGGTCAAATTTCGCAATGTTTAACTATGGAAGTTTAAGTGGTTTCAAGGGTCTGGATGATTGACATCTTTATTGCCTTGTAGTGAAATTACCTTTTTTAACATTGTAGAAAGTAATAAATGAGTGATTTTTAAAAAAACCTTTTGTTGAGGTTCATCCTGAGCAGCTCTGTGATACACGACTCTGTGCTCTACAGGCTGCCTCCAGGATGCAGTGCAAAGATGTGTCCTCGACCGAGTGTTGCAGTCTGGAACATTCCAAGTGCTGAAGGATGCACTAAAGCTTGGGGAAAGTGCCGCAGAGGCACAATGGGGAAAGGTTGCCATCTAAGGCCTTTCAGCCATAGTGCACCAGGGGCTGAAAACTGTGTGGAACCCCTCGGGCTGACGTGGAATGTATATTGTGAATATCAAGTGTATTGAAATTGTATTGAGGCACCTCAGAGTGGGACATGCTGTAAAAGTTGAATTCTATTGCACTTTCTCTAATTTTCAATTTGAAATGTTTTGTCTTCAGGCTGTATGCCTGCATGGAATGTATGCTGTAAATATCAAGAATATTACAGTTGTATTGAGGCACCTCAAGAGTGGAACATGCTTTATGGAGACAGGTGGAATTTTATTGTGCTTCCTGTAATTTTCAATTTGAATCTTTCATAATGTACTCTTATACATTTTATGAATAAAATATATTTTTAGGAAAAAAACTTCTGTGGATCAAGAAACAGAGTTAACAGGCTGAATTTCACCGAATTGGGGTGACTCAGGAGCCCTTTAAAAATGGCGGGTGGGTCACAATTCTGGGATTCCCGACGGTCTGGACTGTCCAATCTTCAGCAGTGCCTTTAAAAGGTGGGGGCTGGTTCCTGTCAAAGGCTCACACCCAGCATTCCCGACCTGGCCGGCTCCATTGCAGAGATAGGCTCAGAGCCCAGAACATCCATTGTTGAAACAACTAAGCCTCAGGGAAAACATTGCTTGATTGGCAGCTCTCTGATCTCTGTGGTCAATTTCACAATGTTTATTTACACAAGGTTAAGTCCTAACAGGGGCTTGTGGTTTCTATTATTGATACTTTAAATGGTCTGGATGATTGACACGTTTATTCCCTTGTAGTAAATGACTTTTTTTTAACATAGCGGAAAGTAATGAATGAATGAAACTTTTAAAAATCTATTTTGTAAACATCCTACTGTCACTATAGGATTCATTGACTCTACATAGTGTACATTGGGTCAATGGGCATGGAATTGCCTTAGGTTATCATAGGGGACAGGACAGGCTATGGGGGGGGGGTGGAGCTTGGCATAGGGGGCAAGAAGGGCCATAGGGGGTAGGTGGGGGCATAATCTGGCATAGGGGCATGAGGCAACATAGATGGGCATGGGGAGTATGTGGGATCTGCGGCATGAGGGCCTCCATGTTTTCATTTTAACTGGGACAAAGCCCCACAGCACAGAGGCAGGCCTTTTAAGCAGCCTGCCACAGCACCCTGCAGACCCTATGGCTGCCTCTGACCTCTTTCTCGGGCCAGCTGGCCTGACTCCTGCCCTCACCTGCCACACAATAATGAAGAACCCGCCTTTGCGGGCACTTTCTCCCAAGCCAGGCAAGCTGAGTCAGGAATTTTCCAAGCTACTTCTCCCTGCCTCGGTGATGAAAATTCAGGCCAAGATTTCAGGTCAATGACCCACCAGCAGTCCACACGTAACATGGAAATCCACAAGTTGCTGTCAGTGATTCTACCCTTCTCCAGAGAGTACACTGTTGAAGTGGACATTTACAACTCACGATAACTTCCAGTCTTATGCTGTCAGTGCTGGAAAAAGTTGTACCTTGTTGAAGGAGAACAGAGTTTCAGGTCTGTCAATTTTCATCACCACACACACCCGCAGACTCTCTGTTTAATTTCCCTTTTTAAAATGGTTCAATTTAGTTAACATTGTCTCTCTTAATTCTCCCTACCAAAATGAATCACTTCTAAATGTACGCGTGCCTTGATAAGGATAATGATGTTCCTCAGGAATCTGTGCTGGGGCCTCATATTTTCAGAACATTTATAAGTGACATATAAGGCTATAAAGTTGCTGACAAAACAAAGTTAAGTGGCAGAGTAAATTGTGTAAACAGGAACATAGGAGCAGGAGTAGGTCATCCAGCCCAGTGAGCCTGTTCTAACATTGAATTATATGACTGATCTGCATCTTAGCCCCATCTACCCACCTTAGCACAAGTTTTATCTTTGCTTGGCCATGTTTTCTTATTATATCCACTGTAGCAAGCTACAGATCAAGGTCAAGGAAGCCATTTTGAAACTAACATTAGGCTAAAGAAGCCATTTTGTAATTTGTAATTACCAAATGTATTAATCAGAATTACCGTATTAATCAGTCATCAGTTAGAAACAGAAGATTTAATAAGTAGTGAACATCAATTGAGTTATAATTGAAGAATCAATAATTAATCACTATAGCCATGTTTCCAGTATATTATGAACTTTCAGTCAATACTTTAAAAACTTGGAACACAAACAGTCTATTAAAATGGTCACTGCAAATCATGTAACATTTTGCTTCTGAGGTCCAGGCAGTTCTGAGTCTCAGCAAATACCCAATTAAATATGGACATTCACAGCCAGCCAAAGAATTCACACATCCCTTTGTTTAAGGATAGACCATCAACAAAAAAAATATAGCATTCCAACCGGCTCATCTTTCTGTTTCAGCTTGGGAAAAGAAACATCAAAACTCAATGTGTATTAGGCGAATGTTAATGGATTACCACAGCATTGTATTGTATTATGATGGTCTCGCATCCAAACTAGACTGGATGAATTTCAAAGAGCCAAATAAAAATACAGGATGTATATTTAACACGTCTCCCTTTTTGAAAGAAGGTCTTGTAAAGCAGAGGATTCTCATTAAGCTGTGAAGCCTCTTGGAATTGAATTTCCAGGAGGTTGGTTCTCAGGTGAACTTGAAGTTGGAACAGGTTGGGGAGTTTTTCTCCCACTTTCAAGATATTGCTGTTTATTACCTTGGCTGCTTGGATGTCTTATAGCTGGTTGATTACTTTGGCTGGAATCTCTGTTTCCCAGCAGCTTTCTGCAAAATTTTTAAAGTAGACTACAAAATGGCTTCCTCACCATGTGACTTGTACAAGTTCAAAGTCCTTTTCTTTCAAAAAGGGATATTTACAGCATACATTCCATGCAGGCATACAGCCTGAAGACAAAACATTTCAAATTGAAAATTAGAGAAAGTGCAATAGAATTCAACTTTTACAGCATGTCCCACTCTGAGGTGCCTCAATACAATTTCAATACACTTGATATTCACAATATACATTCCACGTCAGCCCGAGGGGTTCCACACAGTTTTCAGCCCCTGGTGCACTATGGCTGAAAGGCCTTAGATGGCAACCTTTCCCCATTGTGCCTCTGCGGCACTTTCCCCAAGCTTTAGTGCATCCTTCAGCACTTGGAATGTTCCAGACTGCAACACTCGGTCGAGGACACATCTTTGCACTGCATCCTGGAGGCAGCCTGTAGAGCACAGAGTCGTGTATCACAGAGCTGCTCAGGATGAACCTCAACAAAAGGTTTTTTTAAAAATCACTCATTTATTACTTTCTACAATGTTAAAAAAGGTAATTTCACTACAAGGCAATAAAGATGTCAATCATCCAGACCCTTGAAACCACTTAAACTTCCATAGTTAAACATTGCGAAATTTGACCATTGAGAGCCCGAGCTGTCGATCAAGCAAAGTTTCCCCTGGGGCACAGCCCCAGACCTTCTTCGCAAAGGCACATTCCAGAAAGAGGTGGACAATATTCTCTTCCCCACCATAGCCACCTCGAGGGCAACGTGCGAAGGGGTCGAGACTCCGGGTGTGTAGGAAAGATCTGACGGTGAGGGCCTTTCTCACCAGCGGCCAAGCTACGTCTTCGTGCTTGTTTGAAAGTTCTGGTGATGAGGCATCCTGCCAAATAACTTTGACAGTCTGCTCAGGGAACCATCAAACATGATCGACCATCTCCTTTTCCCACAGGGCCTCTAGGATGATATGTACAGACCACTGCCTGGTGGACTTGTGGTCAAAGGTGTTTTTCGTCATAAACTTTTCCACAAGGGAGGAGGACATGCCTATCTACGCAATGGAGCTAGCCAGGGCGGGAGTGCCAGGTGCAGGCTTTTGACAGGAACTAGCCCGCAACCTTTAAGGCAATCTCAAGAATCCTCAGGAACTGGTTGCTTCGTTTTCAGAAAAAGTGAGGAACCTGTCGCCTGATGACATCAAAATGCCTCCCGAGCCCATGGGGAGATGCTCTAATCAATTACAGGAGAAAATTCAGAAGCTGTACGACCGAAAGCTGAATGAAGGCCTTGACATGAACAACATCATTCAGAGAAAAAAGGAGTTCCGCAACCCCAGCATTTATGAAAAACTCATTCAGTTCTGAGGCATTGTTGAACACGGTACAAACTACCCAAAAGACATGTTTGACCCCCATGGATGGTCAGAGGACTCGTACTATGAGGCATTAGCCAAGGCCCAGAAAATAGAAATGGACAAAATAGAGAAAGCCAAGAAGGAGCGAACAAAGATTGAATTTGTCACCAGAACAAAAACAGGAACCAACACCAGCTCTGGCACAGCCACCACAACCACAGCAAGCACGACCGTGGCAGATTCCCAGAAAAGGAAGAGGAAATGGGACTCTGCAGTGCCTGTGACGACAATAGCTCAGCCGACCATCATTACCACCACCGCTACGCTACCAAGGGTCGTCACGGTAACCACCAGTGCCACCGGGGCAAAAACCACGGTCATTTCCGCTGTGGGGACCATTGTGAAGAAAGCCAAGCAATGAGCTCAGGTCGAGAGTACTGTCTCTGGGTGGCCGCTGAGGTTAAGCCCTCATGGGCCGGGTTTACATTCTAGAACTTTCTTTTTCCTACTTACTGCTAGCGATTCTGATCTCTACAGCTGGCTCACAAACAGGTTGGAAGAGTCCTTTACTGCCCAATTTAGGGTTCTTCATGACCCATAAACGGTCAACCTAAAAAAAATTACGCGTCCTTGTTGAGTGGGGAACGGTGGCTGCAATTTCAATACCGAAGGGGTCTAAACTGGAGATATAGTGACCTGTAACTTACCCTGTAAATTGGCTAGCTGGTGGAGATTGAGGGGTGGAATGGGTTGGGTGGGCAAGATGGGGAGAGGGCGGAGATAGGGAAGGGGGAAGGTGAGGCAACAGGGCAGCTGGTGATCACAGGTCTGGAAATCAAGCCTACATGTTTGGATATTAATGCTGCTTTCTGTCTGTCTCATGCTGTAACCTGTTGCACTTGTGGTATAAACAGTGACTGAGTGAACACACGCTGCACACTTATGTATGATTGTAATGAAGCATTGTAAACTGCCGGCAGTGTAGAAGCACAAATAAAAGATTTTTACTTTCATGTTTGAAAAAAAGCCTTTTACTAAACAACAAATACAGTGCCCACAATCCATTCTACAACATCATTGAGCATTGTGGCCGATAACCAGGTCATCAGGCACAAGGCGCTCTCGGTGTTGCTGTACGTGGTGCAGGTCTGACCCATTCCTCACCCCAGTGATCACCTAAGCCGTCTTCCATTTCATCTGGAGGTTGAAAATTGACCGTGTTTGGAGGGATTTGAAGTAAAAACTCTAGATTAAGGGGGGAAGAAATGTACCTAACATTGCACTCATCCTGATGCCCACCTATGTGTACAGCTACATCAAGTTGTGTGTGGACTCTCAGTATACAATCAAGTGTCACTACATGCTGAGGCTCTACCTGTCCTCGGTGTTGTGAAGGATGGGTCCGGCCATTTTGCTGCGGAATGCTCCAAGTAATTGGACCGTGCCATACCACTTACCCCTTGTGGAAAGGTTTATGCAGAAAAGCACTTTTGGCCGCAAGTCCACCAGGCAGTGGTCCGTACGTAATGTCCTTGGGCTCTGCGGGAAAAGGTAGATCCTGTTGGATGATTCCCTGAGCTGACTGTTAAAGTCATTTCGCCGAATGCCTCATCTCCCAGAACTTTCAAACAAGCACCAAGACATAGTTTGGCTGGAGGTGAGAAAGGCCCTCCCCGTCAGATCCTTCCTATATGCCTGGGGTCTCACCCCCTCCACAAGTTACCCTCAAGGTGGCTGCAGTGGGGAAGAGACCGTTTTCCACCTCCTTCTGGAATGTACCTTTATAAAGAAGGTCTGCACAGAGATGCAGTGTTTTTTCTTCCGGTTGATCACGAGCAGCTCCATGACATAAGATTCTGTGCTCTATGGGCTATTCCCAGGGACACACAGCAAGATAAATATCAGCTGCTGCTGGAGGACCTTCAACTCAGTTAAAGACACTCTTTGATCTGCCTGAAACTTGCTGGTCTTGCAGTACAAAGAGTTGTCCTCGACCAAGTGGTGCAGACTGGCACATACCAAGGTCCAGGACTATGTGCTGAGGGATGCACTAAAGCTTGGGACAGCTGCCACAGAGTCGCAATTTGGAAAGATCGCTGTCTAAGACTTTTCAACCATAGTACTCCGAGGGTCTGGGAATTGTGTAGACCCCTCGGGCTATATGCCTTACATGGAATGTATATTGCAATTTCAAGAAGATAGAAATTGCCTTGAAGCATCTCAAGATTGGAACATGCTGTATGGAGAAAAGTTGAATTTTATTGCAGTTTCTGTACAATTTAGCAGCAGGAGTAGGCCATTTGGCCCTCCCGAGGCTGCTCCACCATTCAATAAGACCTTGACTGACCTGAATGTAACCTCAACCCCACAGTTCTGCCTACCCGCAATAACCCTTCACCCCCTTGTTAATCAAGAATCTATCTAGCTCTGCCTTAATAATTTTCAAAGACTCTGCTTCCACTGCCTTTTGAGGAAGAGAGTTCCAAAGACTCACAACCCTCTGAGAGAAAACATTTCTCGTCATCTGTCTTATTTTTAAACAGTGACCCCTAGTTCTAGATTCTCCCACAAGAGGAAACATCCTCTCCACATCCACCCTGTCAAGACCCTTCAGGATCTTAAAGGTTTCAATTAAGTTACCCCTTACTCTTCTAAATTCCAGTGGATACAAGCCTAACTTGTCCAGTCTTTCCTCATAAAACAACCCGCCCATTCCTGGTATTAGTCTAGGAAACCTTCTCTGAACTGCTTCTAGCACATTTATATCTTTCTTTAAATAAGGAGACCAGTACTGTATACAATACTTCAGATGTGGTCTCAGCAATGCCCTGTCCAACTGAAGCATAACCTCCCTACTTCTGTGATCAATTACCCTCACAATAATTGATGACATTCTATTAGCTTTCCTAATTACCTGCTGTACCTGCATACTAACCTTTCATGCACTAGGACACCCAGATCCCTCTGAATCTTAGAGCTCTGCAATCTTTCACCATTTAGATAATAAGCTTCTTTTTATTCTTCCTGTCAAAATGAACAATTTCACATTTGCCCACATTATACTCCATTTGCCAGATCTTTGCCCACTCACTTAACCTATCTATGCCACTTTGTAGCCTCCTTGTATCTTCTTCACAAATTACTTTCATACCTATCTTTGTGTTGCCAGCAAATTTAGCAACCATTCCTTCGGTCCCTTCACCCAAGTCATTTCTATAAATTGTAAAAAGTTGAGGCCCCAGCACTGATCCCCGTGGCACACCACTCGTCACATCCTGCCAACCAAAAAAAAGACCCATTTATACCAACTCTCTGCTTCCTGTTAGCTAGCCAATCCCCTATCCATGGCATCTTCTATTTATTTTGTAACTCTCCATTTGAAATGTTTTGTAATATGCTTTTAGAAATTTTATCAATAAAGTATATTTTTGGAAAAAATAAGTATGTTCCACATGGCTGCTCACAGCAGTGCCCACGTGTGAGTCCTTTTTCAGCCCAGGACACACTGCAACAATCTTTTGATAAAATGAATATGTAATTCCTGCAGATTTAGATTAGAGGTAATGACACACTGTCGCAGCATTAACTCTGTTTCTCTCTCCACAGATGGTTCGGATGACCAGAGGCCACCACAACCAGATGCCTTAGCGATGCGTGTCGGTAACATCATCGTCCACTGGATGGCGTCACCGTGTGGTCGAATGAAGTCACCACGCATGTGGTGACATCATTACATTTGGCGATTCTGTGTCATTGCAGAGACCACGGTGGTGGGGGTGGGCGAAGTTTGAAAACAAACCTGATCTTGCATCCCCGTCACATTGAGGCTGCTGCAGAGGAAAGGATTGAACACAGGCCCTTGCTTATGCTAAGCGAACTAAGGGTTAAATCACTCACTATGAAGCCAAACTGGCAAAAACTGACTTTCTGGTGCAAAACCATACGTCGGAACACCCTCTGATGGTGCCAAGCATGCTGAGTATGTTCAGAATTTTTTGCTTTTATTTCTAATTTTCAGCACCAGCTGTACGTGGTTCTTAAAAAAAATTCTCACTTGAGTGAGAGAAGTAAGAATAAACTCTCTGCCCAACCACTGAACAACAAATACAGTGCCCACAATCCATTCGACAACATCAACTTCCTGCGGGAAGCAGCCAGATAGGCCCCGCCCTCTCATTTACATAACTATAATGCTGTGCGAAAAGATTAATAGTTATTCGTCTTTTTAAAGGCTATTACCGTATTTTAGTTGATTATTTTTATTAAACTCCATGTCAGTTATATTGGTCTTTCTCTAGTGTCGGAGTTGACTGTCGGTACGTTGGTTCAGTATGATGTTAAAGAGCTAAGTGCGTGGTGGGTTGAGAGTTGGGTTGCATTATTGGCCAGTATGCTCTGGTTTCTCTTCAGATCGTATAAATCTTTCGCCTTTTACTAAAGATTTCCGTGGAGAGGAGCACTCAGAGTTTAAGTTAATTTTTTGTGGCCCTGCTTTAGTGGGGCTGTCTTACGAATAAAGAACAGATTGATCTTATTACGGTTGTATTATTTGCTGAGGAGCGTTTTTTTCGGAGCTTTCTCGAATACTATGCATTATGATTGGCTTTTCGAGTGCTCTGCGTTATGCTTAGCGTTTACGTGATGGGCCAAAAAGTCTTTATTTTGTCATGTAAATGCTTCAATGAGATTATTGCAAGTTCTATTTATGCCTACCAGTCATGAATACAGAGGAGAGGGGAATAGGGACCTAGACCAAAATGAATTGTCCAAAATAATTCCTATACTCCCAAGATATGTCTGTGCATAAAGATTGTGTACATGGATCTAACTTTGTCTGTTAATTTATCCTGTGCAATACTTTCCCAACTTTACTGGCCCCATCCTCTCTGCACTATATTGACATACTCTAATATGGAGGGAAGAGCTGTTTAACATTAAAATCACTGGCCTGAGAAAACAACACTTGATCGACAGCAGGTCTACAAATTATTTCAGGATTACTTGAGTGAGTTATTTGAAAGTTGAGTTCCTAATAACTTCATATTCTGATCATAGCTGTAAAATAAACTTTATTCATAAATGGTGCAAGAATATATATATAAATACAAGCCAGACAAGTGAAAATATCCTAACTACATAGCCAGCATTTACCTTCCTGACACAAAGGAACCGAGGGTGGACCCTGTGGGATGGTTCCCCGAGCAGACTGTCAAAGTCATTTGGCAGAATGCCTCATCGCCAGAACTTTCCAACAAGCACCAAGACGTAGCTTGGCTGGTGGTGAGAAAGGCCCTCCCCGTCAGATCCTTCCTACACGCCAGGAGGCTCACCCCCTCTGCACGTTGCCCTCGAGGCGGCTGTGGTGGGGAAGAGACCGTTGTTCACCTCCTTGTGGATTGTGCCTTTGCAAAGAAAGTCTGGAGAGAGATGCAGTGGTTGCTGTCGAGGTTCATCCCGAGCAGTTCTGTGACACAGGACTCTGTGCTCTACGGGCTGTTCCCAGGGACACACACCGAGACAAACATCGACTGCAGCTGGAGGATCATCAACTCGGTGAAAGAGGCGCTTTGGTCTGCCCGAAACTTGTTGGTCTTCCAGCACAAAGAGTTGTCCCCGACCGATTGTTGCGGACTGGCACAATCCAAAGTCCAGGACTACGTGCTGAGGGACGCACTAAAGCTTGGGGCAGCTGCCGCAAAGGCGCAATGGGGAAGGGTCGCTGTCTGAGACCTTTCTACCACAGCGCACCGAGAGACTGGGAACTGTTTAGAGCCCCTCGGGCTGTACAGATCAAAATGAAAGGCTGTAAATGATTGTAATATTGTTTGTACTGATGCACCTGGTGATACATTTTGTAAAAGTTTAACCTGGATTGTACCCTTGTAATGTTGTTTTTGAAATGGTTTGGAATGTGATTGAAGATATTTTATGAATAAAGTATATTTTTACAAAAAAAAACAAAGGAACCGTACCATGACAATACACATACAAACCCCAGTTCCCTGCCATGGATGTGCTGACATTCCTCTTCAGATAAAGAAAAAGCATATCATTGTGCAAAGATAGGTGGAAGGCCAGAAGATTGGACAGAATATAAGGAAGAGCAAAGAATGACTAAAAGACTAATAAGGAGGGAAAAATTAGAGTATGAGAGAAAGCTAGCCAGAAATATAAAACCAGATAGTAAGAGTTTTTATACATATTTAAAACAGAAAAGTTAACAAAGTGAGTGTTGGCCTTATAGGAAGTGAGTCTGGAGAATTGATAATGGAAAACAAGGAGGTGGCAGATGAATTGAACAGGTATTTTGCATCAGTTTTCACAATAGAGGATACAAGTAACATCCCAGAAGCAGCTATAAACCAGGAAATGGTAGCGGGGAAGGAAGTCAGGAAAATTACAGCCACCAGAGAAGTAGTATTGAGTAAATTGTTGGAGCTGCGGGCTGACAAGAGCCCAGGTCCCGATGGACTTCATCCTAGAGTCTTAAAAGAAGTGTCTAGTGAGATAGTTGATGCATTGGTTTTAATTTTCCAAAACTTGGGGAAGGTCCCATTAGATTGGAAGATAGCAAATGTAACTCCATTATTCAAAAAGGGAGAGAGACAGAACTCGGGAAACTACAGGCCAGCTAGCTTAACATATGTCGTAGGGAAAATGTTACAAGTTATTATTAAAGAAGTTATAGCAGAGCACTTGGATAAGCTCAAGGTCTTCAGGCAGATTCTACATGGTTTTGTGAAAGGGAAATCTTATTTAACCAACTTATTGGAGTTCTTTGAGGAAGTAACATATGCTATAGATAAAGGTGGACGTACTGTACTTAGGTTTCCAGAAGGCATTTGATGAAGTGCCACATCAAAGGTTATTGCGGAAAGTAAAAGCTCATGGTATAGGGGTAACATATTGGCATGGATAGAAGCTGGGCTGGCTAACAGGAAGCAGGAAGTAGGCATAAATGGGTCTTTTTAAGGTTGGCAGGATGTAACAAGTGGAGTGCCACAGGGATCAGTGCTGGGCCCTCAACTGTTTACAACTTATATAAATGACTTTGATGAAGGGATGGTTGCCAAATTTGCTGATGACACAAAGATAGGCAGGAAAGTAAATTGTGAAGAGGACATAAGGAGGATACAAAGAGATATAGATAGGTTAAGTGAGTGGGCAAATATCTGGCAGATGGAGTTTAATGTGAGAAAATAGGAAATTGTCCATTTTAGCAGGAAGAATAAAAGAGAAGCATATTATCTAAATGGTGGGAGATTGCAGAACTCTGAGGTGCAGAGGGATCTAGGTGCAGAAGGATCTCTCGTGCATGAATCACAAAAGGCTAGTATGCATGTACAGCAAGTAATTAGGAAAGCTAATAGAACATTATCATTTATTGCGAGGGAATTGAATACAAAAGTAGGGAGGTTATGCTTCAGATGTAAGATCACATCTGGAGTACTATGTACAGTATTGGTCACCTTATTTAAAGAAGGATGTAACTGTGTTGGAAGCAGTTCAGAGAAGGTTTACCAGACTAACACCTGGACTGGGTGGGTTGTCTTATGAGGAAAGGTAGGGCAGACTAAGCTTGCATCGGATGGAGTTTAGAAGAGTAAGAGGCGGCTTGATTGAAACATATAAGATCCTGAGGGGTCTTGACAGGATGGATGTGGAGAGGATGTTTCCTGTTGTGGGAGAATCAAGAACTAGGGATCACTGTTTAAAAATAAGGGTTCGCCCATTTTAAACAGAGATGAGGCCAAATTTTTTCACTCAGAGGGTTGTGAACCTTTGGAACTCTCTTCCTGAAAAGATGGCGGAAGCAGAATGTTTGAATTGGATTCCATACTTCTACTGAGCCCTGGAATTGTTGCTGCTTCACTAGTGCTGCTTGTTGCTTTGGGTCTGTGCTCACTGCTGTCCGGATTCCAGGTCTGTGGCTCAGCTTGCATCTGCTGCAGCCGTGAAGCTCCGACTTTTTGTTGAGTCTTGAATCTGTTCCTTTCATCCATCTTTCAAGGATCTCTTGACTTATCAGGTCTGTAGCTGGTCCTTAAAGTTTGCCTGGGTCTTATACCCGCTGTCTGCTGCCACAATTTTCAACATGTGTTTGAGGTCTAGAAGGGGTTCTTTGGGGCTTGTCTATTCTCCCAAAGTAAACCATTACTCTTTATTTACAACCACGATGTACATATTGGGAACTCTACACAAGGTTGGAACTTCTCCTCCCTCCAGATCTCTTTTACTCAACCGTATATTAAACATCATTACATCAGCATCATGTGCTTCTGATGTTAACCCTTTACACCTGACATGCATCATACACCCTCTTTTTTGTTTTATCATATTCTCCATCTCCCTCTTCATTCAAGGAACCCTGGCTTTGGTTCCCCTACCTTTCGTCCTTGTTGGTACATACCTAGTTTGTACCTGAAGCATCACCTCCTTAAAGATCACCCACTGTTCCAGACACTTGGTCCACTTGACCCACCTCATTCTCCAGCACCAGATTCAACAATGTCTCTTTTCTGGTTGGACTGAGAACATACTGGTCAAGGAGGTCCCACTGAATGCATTTCAGAAATTCCTGCCCCTTGTTACCCTTTCCTCTAACACTATCCCAATCAATATTTGAGTAATTAAAGTCTCCCAATATCACCACCCTATAGTGCTTGTACATTTCTCTGATTTCCCTGCAGATTTGTTCCTCTAACTTTCTCTCAGTACTTGGAAGCTTATGGAATACTGCCAGTAGCGTGACCATGCCCCTTTTGCTTCTCACTCTAACCAAATAGATTCTGTCCTTTCCCTCGCAAGGTCACCCCTCCTTTCCAACATGTCTTTCCCAAACCAGTACTGGAATGCCACCTCCCCTTTTTCCCTTCTCTATCTTTTCTGAACAGTTTGCATCTGTGAATACTAAATACCCAGTCCTCACCATTTTTAAGCCACATTTCCATAATTGCTATTACATCATATCCCCACATGGCTATTTGTGCTTGTAGCTCACCAACCTTATTCACCACGCTGTGTGCGATTACATGCATGCATTGCAAATCAGTCTTTTGTATTCTTCGTAGTCCTTCTTAGTCCACTCCTATCTGATGTGGAACTATAACCTTTTCTAGTACTGTCCAACACTCTCACTTTATGTCCCTTATTCCTCTTTCCTACTTTTATATGATGGTGCCCATCCTCCTGCCAGCTAGTCAACAGAACACAGCAAACTCCCATAACAGCAATGGGATAATGACCAATCTGTTTTTGTGATGTTGAATGAGGGATAAATATTGGCCAGGGCAACAGGGAGAATTCACCTGTTCTTCTTCAAAATAGTGCCATGGGGTCTTTTACTTCCACCCAAGCAGGCAGATGGGGCCTTGGTTTAACGTCTCATACAAAAGGTTGCACCTTCAACAGGCAGTGCTCCCTCAGTATTGCATTGAGGTGTCGGTATTCATTTTTGTGCTGTGGGGCACCAGGAAGTGTAGTCAAGGTCGTTGCCATGTTTCCTGCATGACAACAGTGACTACACTTCAGAAGTCATTCATTGGCTACATCTAGTAGTCATGAAAAGCACTATATAAATCCAAATATTTCTTTCTTGTGAGGGCTCTATTCTTTTCTCCCAATTTCTGTTTCTGTCACATCTGTTCTGATGATGCCACTGTCCATGCCACCCTTTTCGATATGTCTTCCTTTTACCTCAACTAAGGATCACCTCCACCATGGTTGACTGGACCTTGACACTGTCCGTTTCATTTCCTGCACCTCTGTCCTCCCTTCTAGAATCACCATAAAGTTCCCCTTGTTCTGGATTATAGTGAATATTCATTGATAACCTATGCCCAGAAATGCAGACTGAGAAATTGAAGAAGGGAAGGGAGGAGTCAGACATGGACCATGTGCAGGCAAGGAAAGGGTACAGCTTGGAAGTAAAGATTTTCCAGTCCAGGGTGAGAACAGGAAATGGCCCAGATACAGTCATTATTATTATTTTATTATTTAGCGAATGCAAATCCCCGAAGCCAAGCGATAGCCTCCTCATTTGCTGAGTTTAAGGTGATTAGTCCGCCACTTAGTCTGTAAAGGGGACACTCCTCGGTAATGTGCAACATTGTCTGTGTCTCTCCACAAGTGCATAAGGAGTTTGTACTGAGGCCCTAGTGGTGGAGATTGGCTGCACAGCGAATCAATGGAGGAGGAGGCAGCAGTGGAAAAGCAGCAGGGGGAGTGGCGGACGGTGAAGAACAAGAAAAGTAAGAGGGATCGAAGAAGAAGCAAAGGCGTTTCCCAGAGAAGCGGCAAGAGGCGTCTCCCATCCGACACGGATGACAAGGGCAGCAGCTCTTCGGATGATGAAGTGCCAGGGCGGCACCGACAGAAGAGGCGGCAAAGCTCCAGGGCGTTGGAGGACGAGACACCCGAGCTCCAGAAAATTGGAGACAACAAGGAGACCAGCGCACCCCAACTTTGCCTGCAACCTGAGGATGCCAGTGCACCACAGCCCCTGGAATCTGGGAGCAGTGAGGCAATCATCGCACCCCAGCTCCAGGAAGCCGGGAACAGCAACACCCCAGAGGGGGTGAGTTTTGGAGAAGCTTCTCCAGCAAAGGTCATCTCAAAACCCACTCTCTACGTGAACCTCCAGATGCCACCGGAGCAGAACACGGCCAAGGAGATCTACCTCAGCCCATCCAAAGTGAAGGAATTTGAGCTCACTACGGGTATGAAGGAGCAGACTAAAGGTCTGGGACTCTCAGAGACAGTGGGTTTGGTAGGAGAATAAATGCTTTAAAATGGGTTTAAAGATTGTATCCATAAATGTGCGTAGCATTAAATCTACTACGCGATGCGTTGCGACCTTGGACTACCTAGCCAAGGTCAAAGCTGACCTGTTGTTTCTGCAGGAGTGTGCGATACCGCACCTCAGCTCCTACAGGCAATGGTCACGATGGTGGTCCCACGGGCCATCGATCTGGTCGGGCGGAAACGACTCTCGTTCCTCCGGCCTGGGTATTCTGCTGCGGGGAGGCAACTTCACCGTCTCCGAGGTCAAGGAGGTGGTGGGCGGGCGACTCCTGGTAGCAGACGTAATGTACAAGAACGCTCCACTCCGGTTAATTAACGTGTATGGCCCGTCACAAGGGGCTGAGCGGCTGGAGGTTTTCCAGCAGCTCCCACTGCTGCTGGCGACCTCCAGGCCGGTCATTCTGGGCGGTGACTTCAACTGCATCATCGATGCGGCTGGACGATCCGGCAGGGCCGGCAGCAGATTGGACGCTACGTCCAGATCCCTGATGGAAACAGTTAAGGATGCCAAGCTGCACGACGTCTTCAGCAACCCTGCAGACGGAGCGCAGCGTAGATACACCTGGTCGCGGCCAGACGGGTCCATTCGTTCCAGGATAGACTTCCTGTTTGTGTCCCGTGCATTCACAGTCAGATCCACCGAGGTCAAGCCGGTGTTCTTCTCTGACCACTGCCTCCTACTAGCGGACTGCCACTTGGAGAAGGACCTGAGGGTGGGCAGGGGGGCATGGAAGCTAAATGTGCAACTGCTGACCCCAGAGAACATTGAGGAGCTCAAGAGGGATTACAAAGGTTGGAGAACCGTGAAACCCCTCTTTGAGTCCCTGACACACTGGTGGGAAGCGATCAAGGGAAGCATCAAGAGGTTTTTCATCCTCAAAGGCACCCAGAAAGCTAGAAAGGAACAGAGGGAAATGTCCCGACTCCAGAAAAAGATGCAGAATCTGCTCCGGCTGCAGTCGATGGGGGTCGATGTCAAGGAGGAGCTCCAAGAGGTGAAGGGCCAGCAAGCCTCGCACTTTGCCTCGGAGGCCTCCAAGATCATCTTCCGTTCCAGAGTCCGCTCCGTGGAGCAGGATGAGACGTGCTCACGTTTCTTCTTCCAAAAGGTACACAGAGAGAGCTCTGTGATCAGCAGCCTGAAGGAAGAAGACGGCTCAGTAAAGTCATCACGGTCCGACATTCTGAGGATCAGCAAATCCTTTTATGCCGGATTGTATGACGTGAAGCCCACGGACAGCACGGCCTCCCGGTCCTTCCTGTCCTCTATCACGGAGGTCTTAGACCACAGTACGCGGGAGAGCCTGGACAAACCGCTAACTCCTGATGAACTGACTAAGGCCCTGGAGTCCTTCGAGAAGAGTAAAACTCCCGGAAGCGACGGCTTGCCGGCGGAGTTGTACTCGGCTCTGTGGGACTTGATCGGCCCAGACCTGCTAGGAGTGTACGAGAGTATGCTCCTGGCCGGTAGTATGTCAGAATCCATGAGGAAAGGCATCATCACCCTCATCTACAAGCATAAGGGGGAAAGGGAGGAAATTAGAAATTGGCGACCCATTTCACTGTTGAATGTGGACTATAAGATTCTGTCCAAGGTCATCGCCAATCGGGTCAAATCCGCTCTGGAATTGGTGATTCACCCTGACCAGACCTGCTCTGTGCCAGGCAGGAAGATCTCTGACAGCCTGGCGCTGCTCAGGGATACGATTGCCTATGTACAGGACAGGGGTGTGGATACCTGCCTCATCAGCTTGGATCAGGAGAAGGCCTTTGACAGAATATCGCACACCTACATGGGGGATGTGCTCTCCAAAATGGGGTTTGGGGAGGGAATTCGAAATTGGATCCAACTGCTCTACACTAACATCAGTAGCGCAGTCTCAATCAATGGGTGGGAAACAGATAGCTTTCCGATTAAATCTGGAGTCAGGCAGGGCTGTCCTCTCTCGCCTGTCCTTTTCGTGTGTTGCATAGAACCCTTTGCCGAGTCCATCAGGAAGGATCCGGGCATAAGAGGAGTGACGATCCCAGGCAGTGGAGGCACTCAGGTAAAAGCCTCCCTGTACATGGACGACGTCGCCGTCTTCTGCTCGGATCCGCTGTCGGTGCGCAGACTGATGCACATCTGCGACCAGTTCGAACTGGCCTCGGGAGCCAAGGTAAATCGTGGGAAGAGCGAGGCCATGTTCTTTGGGAACTGTGCTGACCGATCGGCGCAATGGGGAAGGGTCGCTGTCTGAGACCTTTCTACCACAGCGCACCGAGAGACTGGGAACTGTTTAGAGCCCCTCGGGCTGTACAGATCAAAATGAAAGGCTGTAAATGATTGTAATATTGTTTGTACTGATGCACCTGGTGATACATTTTGTAAAAGTTTAACCTGGATTGTACCCTTGTAATGTTGTTTTTGAAATGGTTTGGAATGTGATTGAAGATATTTTATGAATAAAGTATATTTTTACAAAAAAAAAAAAAGATTGGCTGCACAGGGGCCCTGGCTTGTCCTGAACCTATTTAGCAAGGACCACTGTCACCGTAGCAGTTCAAAGCCTGCAGATACAGTCATAAATGTACTGGAAAAAGAGTTGAGGGAGGGTGCCTGAGTCGGACTGGAACAAAAAAACGTTTCACATACCCCACAAAAAGACAGGCATAAACAGGATCTACACAGATTCTCATAGTAACTCCTTTTATTTGGACCAAGTGTGCGCAATTAGAGGAGAAGATGTTCAATGTGAGAACACTCAGCTAGGTGTAGGAGGATGATAGTGGATGGGGACTGGTTGGTCCACCATTCATAGAAGAAGCAGAGGGCTTGCAATATAGACTTAATTGCACAGTTATAAAGAGTGCATTGGACAGAGGGAACTGTCAATCCATGTGCATAGGTCTTTGAAGGGGTGCATTGAGAGAATGGTTAACAAAACATATGGGATGTTGGGCTTCTTAATTAGGGGCATTGAATACAAAAGCAGGGAAGTTATGTTGAATCTTTATAAAGCTCTGGTTAGGCCACAACCAGAGTAGTGTGTCCAGTTCTGGTCACCATGCTTTAGAAAGAATGTGAAGGTCCTTAAGAAGGTGCAGTGGAGATATACCAGGATGGTTCCAGGGATGAGAAGGTTTAGCTACAAGGTTAGACTGGTAAAGTTGGGGTTGTTCTCCTTGGAGCAAAGGAGTTCCAAGGGATGATCTGATAGAGCTGTACAAGATTATGACAGAATTAGATAAAGTAGACAAAGTATAGCTGATGGTGCAAGGACTAGGGGACACAAATTTAAAGCTTTAGGCAAGACATGTAGAGGGGTTGTGAGAAAGAACTTTTATAAGCAGCAAGTGGAAATGATTTGGAATTTGCTGCCCACAAAGGTGGTGGAAGTGGAGGTGAATCAATGACTTCAAAAGGAAATTAGATAGGCACTTGAGGGAAACAAACATGCAGGGCTTCGGGGATAGAACGAGAGGAATGGGACTGACTGGATTACTCTACAGAGAGTCAGCATGGACTTGATGGGCCAAAATGGCCTCCTGTACTGTAATGACTCTATGACCATTCTGATAGGGTGTAGTGTAGAACGAATGACCAGCCATCATGAAAAGGAAATGGTTAGGACCTGGAAACTGTTAAAGTGATGGAGGGCATCTGAAGAATCACAGGTATAGATGCAAAAGGGGGAAAAATAGGGTTGAGCTCTCTAGGGCAAGAAAAGGCTGAAACATTGGGTCTACCAGGGCAATCCTGTGTGCGTATCTTGGGAAGGAGGTAGAAGCAAACTGTGTGGGTTTGGGAGACCATGGGTTGAAGCCCATGGAGGAAAGATCTCCAGAGGAGGCTGCTCTCACAATGGCAGTCTCAATGCAAAGATCTAGATAGAGTCATCATCATCGGCATTCCTCTGTGTCATGGGTGATTCTTCCTTGGGGATGACTGGGTTTTAGTGAGATGTCAGTGCTAACTATGGGTTTGCAGATGGTTTATGAACCCTATCTTAGCCTTACAGGCTCTCCCACAGTAAGGACATTGGTTGTTGGCTGGCAGAGGTGGTGGTAGATTGTTGGCTCAAGCAGCTGCCCTCTCTTTTTGTCTCTCTCACTGTCCTCTCTGAATGGCTGCTGTTGTTTGCAGGTGATGACACCATTTTTGACGATGGGCTCCCATGCATAGCTCTGAGTAGAGCACCTGTTTGGGCAGCCTTGAGTCAGGCATTCTGCCAGCATGTCCCATCCATCTGAGCTGATTATCACGGTCTCTACACTTAGCATGTCGGCATCTTGGAGGATGCTCGTTTTGTTCTTTTGTCCCCTGCTTGATTCACAAGATCCGTCTAAGATAGCCTTGTTCCATGGCCTTGATGAGACTTCTCTAGGTTGCCCAAGCTTCAGTATCATAAAGAAGCATGGGGAGAACCAGTGCCTGATAATCTTTGAGATTTAAGCCAGGTCTGATATCACGATTCTTGAAAATTCAAGTTCGTAATTTACCACAGGCTGAGCTAGCACATTGGATTCAGTCATATACCTCTTCATCAATGTCAGCACTTTGGGATAGCTTCTAAGATATGGGAAATGAGAGGCATTTTCCAACAATTCACCATGAATCTCAGTTGAGTATGTTTGATTTGATATATTTGGTGTGGTTTGTTAGAGGATTTTGGTCTTCCTGGTTTCAGGGCAAGTCCCATGCTCTCGTAGCCTTCAGTGACTATGTGAGATATATGTCGTAGTTCTTCTTTAGAGTGAGCACTAACTTATACATCGTCAGCATACTGTAGTTCTATTACAGAAATAGTTGATGCCTTGGTTTTGGCCTTCAACGGGTTGAGGTTAAGGAGTTTACCATCAATGTGATAGCTTATTATGGTCTCTGGGGGGAGCCTGTCAGCAGTCAGTGGCAGCATTGCTGCAAAAAACATTGAGAATAGTGTTGATCCAATGACACACCCATGCTAATGCCTGTGTTACAATCCGATTAGGGACTATAAACATTTAAAGAGAAATCTGAATACCTTGTTTTAACCAATAGAACAGCGCCACAAGATTTAATTTTTTAAAACAAAACAAGCATCATTATATATAAAAGACTTTAAAAAAACAAGCATTATTAACTTAACAATATGGTTTATAACTATGTATGTAATGCATTCAAGTTGACTTCCCACTTCCCCCAAGAATTCTCTGATAAGACAGATCAATCTTAAAGTTATTTCCCTCCGTAGGGACCACCCATAAGTATACCTCAGTTCACAGAATCACAGAATCACAAAGTGCAGAAGAGGCCCTTCGGCCCATTGGGTCTCCTCAATCAATGGGTGGGAAACAGATAGCTTTCCGATTAAATCTGGAGTCAGGCAGGGCTGTCCTCTCTCGCCTGTCCTTTTCGTGTGTTGCATAGAACCCTTTGCCGAGTCCATCAGGAAGGATCCGGGCATAAGAGGAGTGACGATCCCAGGCAGTGGAGGCACTCAGGTAAAAGCCTCCCTGTACATGGACGACGTCGCCGTCTTCTGCTCGGATCCGCTGTCGGTGCGCAGACTGATGCACATCTGCGACCAGTTCGAACTGGCCTCGGGAGCCAAGGTAAATCGTGGGAAGAGCGAGGCCATGTTCTTTGGGAACTGGGCTGACCGATCCTTTGTCCCCTTCACTGTCAGGGCTGACGGCCTGAAGGTGCTGGGGATATGGTTCGGAGGGACCGGGGCATGCGTTAGAAACTGGAAGGAGCGAGTGGCTATGGTGAAAAGGAAACTGGGCATGTGGGAGCGACGCTCCCTCTCCATTGCGGGTAAGAACCTGGTCATCAGGTGTGAGGTACTCTCGCTGTTGCTGTACGTGGCGCAGGTCTGGCCCATTCCAGACTCCTGCGCGACGGCGATCACTCGAGCCATCTTCCGCTTTATCTGGAGGTCGAAAATGGATCGTGTCCGCAGGGACGCGATGTACAAGCCTCTAGATAAAGGGGGAAAAAACGTGCCCAACATCGCCCTCATACTGATGGCCACCTTTGTGTGCGGCTGCATCAAGCGGTGCGTAGACCCTCAGTACGCAAACACCAAGTGTCACTACGTGCTGAGGTTCTACCTGTCCCCGGTGTTGCGAAGGATGGGTCTGGCCACGCTGCCGCGGAACGCTCCAAGTAGTTGGACCGTGCCGTACCACCTGTCCCTGGTGGAAAAATTTATGCAGAAAAACACCTTTGACCACAAGTCCATCAGGCAGTGGTCAGCACGTAACGTCTTAGAGGCCCTGAGGGAAAAGGAGAGGGTGGACCCTGTGGGATGGTTCCCCGAGCAGACTGTCAAAGTCATTTGGCAGAATGCCTCATCGCCAGAACTTTCCAACAAGCACCAAGACGTAGCTTGGCTGGTGGTGAGAAAGGCCCTCCCCTTCAGATCCTTCCTACACGCCAGGAGGCTCACCCCCTCTGCACGTTGCCCTCGAGGTGGCTGTGGTGGGGAAGAGACCGTTGTTCACCTCCTTGTGGATTGTGCCTTTGCAAAGAAAGTCTGGAGAGAGATGCAGTGGTTGCTGTCGAGGTTCATCCCGAGCAGTTCTGTGACACAGGACTCTGTGCTCTACGGGCTGTTCCCAGGGACACACACCGAGACAAACATCAACTGCAGCTGGAGGATCATCAACTCGGTGAAAGAGGCGCTTTGGTCTGCCCGAAACTTGTTGGTCTTCCAGCACAAAGAGTTGTCCCCGACCGATTGTTGCGGACTGGCACAATCCAAAGTCCAGGACTACGTGCTGAGGGACGCACTAAAGCTTGGGGCAGCTGCCGCAAAGGCGCAATGGGGAAGGGTCGCTGTCTGAGACCTTTCTACCACAGCGCACCGAGAGACTGGGAACTGTTTAGAGCCCCTCGGGCTGTACAGATCAAAATGAAAGGCTGTAAATGATTGTAATATTGTTTGTACTGATGCACCTGGTGATACATTTTGTAAAAGTTTAACCTGGATTGTACCCTTGTAATGTTTTTGAAATGGTTTTGAATGTGATTGAAGATTTTTTATGAATAAAGTATATTTTTACAAAAAAATCTGTTCAGTGGCAAAGAAAGTCTGGAGAGAGATGCAGTGGTTGCTGTCGAGGTTCATCCCGAGCAGTTCTGTGACACAGGACTCTGTGCTCTACGGGCTGTTCCCAGGGACACACACCGAGACAAACATCAACTGCAGCTGGAGAATCATCAACTCGGTGAAAGACGCGCTTTGGTCTGCCCGAAACTTGTTGGTCTTCCAGCACAAAGAGTTGTCCCCGACCGATTGTTGCGGACTGGCACAATCCAAAGTCCAGGACTACGTGCTGAGGGACGCACTAAAGCTTGGGGCAGCTGCCGCAAAGGCGCAATGGGGAAGGGTCGCTATCTAAGACCTTTCTACCACAGCGCACCGAGAGACTGGGAACTGTTTAGAGCCCCTCGGGCTGTACAGATCAAAATGAAAGGCTGTAAATGATTGTAATATTGTTTGTACTGATGCACCTGGTGATACATTTTGTAAAAGTTTAACCTGGATTGTACCCTTGTAATGTTGTTTTTGAAATGGTTTGGAATGTGATTGAAGATATTTTATGAATAAAGTATATTTTTACAAAAAAAAAAAAAAAAAAATTGAGTCTGCACCGACATGTGAGGAAACACCTGATCTACCTACCTAAACCCATTTACCAGCACTTGGCCCATAGCCTTGAATGGTTGACATGCCAAGTGCTCATCCAGGTACTTTTTAAAGGATGTGAGGCAACCCGCCTCCACCACCCTCCCAGGCAGTGCATTCCAGACTGTCACCACCCTCTGGGTAAAAAAGTTTTTCCTCACATCCCCCCTAAACCTTCTGCCCCTCAACTTGAGCTTATGTCCCCTTGTGATTGACCCTTCAACTAAGGGGAACAGCTGCTCCCTATCCACCCTGTCCATGCCCCTCATAATCTTATACACCTCGATCAGGTCGCCCCTCGGTCTTCTCTGCTCCAATGAAAACAACCCAAGTCAATTCAACCTCTCTTCATAACTTAAATGTTTCATCCCAGGCAACATCCTGGTGAATCTCCTCTGTACCCCCTCCAGTGCAATCACATCCTTCCTATAATGTGACGACCAGAACTGCACACAGTACTCCAGCTGTGGCCTCACCAAGGTTCTATACAACTCCAACATGACCTCCCTACTTTTATAATCTATGCCTCGATTGATAAAGGCAAGTGTCCCATAGACCTTTTTCACCACCCCACTAACATGCTCCTCCGCCTTCAGAGATCTATGGACACACAAAAATGCCAAGGTCCCTTTGTTCCTCAGAACTTCTTAGTATCATGCCATTCATTGAATACTTCCTTGTCAAATTACTCCTTACACTTTTCAGGGTTAAATTCCATCTGCCATTTATCTGCCCATTTGACCATCCCGTCTATTTCTTCCTGTAGCCCAAGACATTCAACCTCACTGTTAACCACCCGGCCAATCTTTGTGTCATCCGCAAACTTACTAATTCCACCCCCCACATAGTCATGGGTGTCGTTTATATAAATGACAAATAATAAGGGACCCTGCACAGATCCCTGTGGTACGCCACTGTACACTGGCTTCCAGTCACTAAAGCAACCTTCTGTCATCACCCTCTGTCTCCTACAACTAAGCCAATTTTGAATCCACCTTATCAAATTACCCTGTATCCCATGTGCATTTGCCGCCTTTATAAGTCTCCCATATGTGGGACCTTGTCAAAGGTTTTGCTGAAATCCATATAAACTACATCAACTGCACTGTCCTCATCTACATACCTGGTCACCTCCTCAAAAAATTCAATCAAATTTGTTAGGCATGACCTCCTTCTGATAAAGCCATTCTGACTACCCCTGATCAAACCTTGCCTCTCTAAGTGGAGATAGATTCTCTCCTTCAGAATTTTCTCCAATAGTTTCCCTACCAAATGACATGAGACTCACTGGCCTGTAGTTCCCTGGCTTATCTCTACAACCCTTCTTAAATAGCGGAACCACATTAGCTGTTCTCTAGTCTCTGGCACCTCCCCCGTGGCCAGAGAGGAATTAAAAATTTGGGTCAGAGCCCCTGCGATCTCCTCCCTTGCCTCCCTCACTAGTCTGGGACACAAATCATCTGGACCTGGAGATTTGTCCACTTTTAAGCCTGCCAACACCTCCAATGCCTTGTCACTCCCTATATCAATTTGCTTAAGAACCTCGCAGTCTCTCTCCCTGAGTTCGATACCTTCATCCTCATTCTCTTGGGTGAAGACGGATGTGAAGTATTCATTCAACACTCTAGTGATGTCCTCTGGCTCCACCCATAGACTGCCCCCTTGGTCCCTTATGGGCCCTACTCTTTCCCTGGTTATCCTCTTCCCATTGATATACTTAGAGAATATCTTGGGATTTTCCCTACTTTTACCAGCTAAAGCTTTCTCATATCCCCTCTTTGCTCTCCTAATTGCTTTCTGAAGCTCCACCTTGCACTTTCTGTACTCCACTAATGCCTCCGCTGATTTGCTTCCCTTGTACCTGCTAAAAGCCTCTCTTTTCCTTCTCATTGTAACCTGAATATATCTGGTCATTCATGGTTTTCTGGGCTTGTTACTCCTTCCTATCACCCTAGAGGGAACATGTTGAGCTTGTACCCTCCCCATTTCCTTTTTGAAAGCTCCCCACTGTTCCTCTGTAGATTTCCTCACAAGTAGCTGTTCCCAGTCTACCTTGGCCAGATCCTGCCTTATTTTACTAAAATCCACTCTCCCCCAATCCAAAACATTTTTTTGCAACTTGTCTATTTCTTTGTTCATAACAAACTTAAGCCGTACCATGTTGTGGTCGCTATCACTAAAATGCTCCCCCACCACCACCTCAGCCACCTGTCCGGCTTCATTCCCCAGAATTAGGTCCCTTGTTGGACTCTACATATTGGCCTAATAAGTTCTCCTGTACACATCTCAAGAAATTCAAGCCCTTAACATTATGACTATCCCAATTAATGTTGGAAAAGTTGAAATCACCTAATATAATTACCCTATTGTTATTGTTTTACACACCTCCTCAAGTTGTGCACATATTTGCTCCTCAATTTCCCGCTGACTATCTGGGGGTCTATAATAAACACTTAACAATGTGGCTGCCCTTATTTTATTCCTAAACTCTATCGACAAAGTTTCATTTGATGCCCCCTGCAAGTTAACATCTCTCCTTACTGCAGTAACTGACTCCTTAACTAATAATGCAATGCCTCCTTTTTTTTTGGCAAAAATATACTTTATTCATAAAATATCTTCAATCACATTCCAATCCATTTCAAAAATACCATTACAAGGGTACAATCCGGTTCAACTTTTACAAAATGTATCACCAGGTGCATCAGTACAAACAATATTACAATCATTTACAGCCTTTCATTTTGAGCTGTACAGCCCGAGGGGATTTAAACAGTTCCCAGTCCCTCGGTGCCCTGTGGCAGAAAGGTCTTAGACAGCGACTCTTCCCCATTGCGCCTTTGCGGCAGCTGCCCCAAGCTTTAGTGTGTCCCTCAGCACGTAGTCCTGGACTTTGGATTGTGCCAGTCTGCAACACTCGGTCGGGGACAACTCTTTGTGCTGGAAGACCAACAATTTCAGGCAGACCAAAGCGCGTCTTTCACCGAGTTGATGATCCTCCAGCTGCAGTTGATGTTTGTCTCGGTGTGTGTCCCTGGGAACAGCCCGTAGAGCACAGAGTCCTGTGTCACAGAACTGCACGGGATGAACCTCGACAGCAACCACTGCATCTCTCTCCAGACCTTCTTTGCAAAGGCACAATCCACAAGGAGGTGAACAACGGTCTCTTCCCCACCACAGCCACCTCGAGGGCAACGTGCAGAGGGGGTGAGACTCCTGGCGTGTAGGAAGGATCTGAAGGGGAGGGCCTTTCTCACCACCAGCCAAGCCACGTCTTGGTGCTTGTTGGAAAGTTCTGGCGATGAGGCATTCTGCCAAATGACTTTGACAGTCTGCTCGGGGAAGCATCCCACAGGATCCACCCTCTCCTTTTCCCTCAGGGCCTCTAAGACGTTACGTGCTGACCACTGCCTGATGGACTTGTGGTCAAAGGTGTTTTTATGCATAAATTTTTCCACTAGGGACAGGTGGTACGGCACGGTCCAACTACTTGGAGCGTTCCGCGGCAGCGTGGCCAGACCCATCCTTCGCAACACTGGGGACAGGTAGAACCTCAGCACGTAGTGACACTTGGTGTTTGCGTACTGAGGGTCTACGCACCGCTTGATGCAGCCACATACAAAGGTGGCCATCAGTATGAGGGCGATGTTGGGCACGTTTTTTCCCCCTTTATCTAGAGGCTTGTACATCGTGTCCCTGCGGACACAATCCATTTTTGACCTCCAGATAAAGCGGAAGATGCCTCGAGTGATCGCCACCACGCAGGAGTGTGGAATGGGCCAGACCTGCGCCACGTACAGCAACAGTGAGAGTGCCTCACACCTGATGACCAGGTTCTTACCCGCAATGGAGAGGGAGCGTCGCTCCCACATGCCCAGTTTCCTTTTCACCATAGACACTCGCTCCTTCCAGTTTCTAACGCATGCCCTGGTCCCTCCGAACCATATCCCCAGCACCTTCAGGCCGTCAGCCCTGACAGTGAAGGGGACAAAGGATCGGTCAGCCCAGTTCCCAAAGAACATGGCCTCGCTCTTCCCACGATTTACCTTGGCTCCCAAGGCCAGTTCGAACTGGTCGCAGATGTGCATCAGTCTGCGCACCGACAGCGGATCCGAGCAGAAGACGGCGACATCGTCCATGTACAGGGAGGCTTTGACCTGAGTGCCTCCACTGCCTGGGATCGTCACTCCTCTTATGCCCGGATCCTTCCTGATGGACTCGGCAAAGGGTTCTATGCAACACACGAAAAGAACAGGCGAGAGAGGACAGCCCTGCAATGCCTCCTCCTCTTTTACTCCCTCCCCTATCTCACCTGAAGATTCTATATCCCGGAATGTTGAGCTGTCAATCCTGTCCCTCCCTCAACCACATCTCAGTGATGGAAACTATATCACAATTCCACGTGTCAATCCTCATCCTTAACTCATCCGTTTTACCTGTAATACTCCTGGCATTAAAGTAGAGGCCATCCAGCCTTGCCTTACTCCCTTGAGACTTTACGCAGCTGTACTCCCTCTGACCTGATTATTTTACTGTATTATGATGTGTTATTATGATCAGGAGAATTTTCCTCAACACCTGTTATTCTCAAGGGTACCTCTGGGGAAAGGACCCTCGGTACGCAAAGACCAAGTGTCACTACGTGCTGAGGTTCTACCTGTCCCCGGTGTTGCGAAGGATGGGTCTGGCCACGCTGCTGTACCACCTGTCCCTCATGGAAAAATTTATGAGAAACACCTTTGACCACATGTCCATCAGGCAGTGGTCGGCACGTAATGTCCTAGAGGCCCTGTGGGAAAAGGAGAGGGTGGATCCTGTGGAATGGAACCCCGAGCAGACTGTCAAAGTCATTTGGCAGAATGCCTCATCGCTAGAACTTTCCAACAAGCACCAAGACGTAGCTTGGCTGGTGGTGAGAAAGGCCCTCCCCGTCAGATCCTTCCAACACGCCAGGAGTCTCACCCCCTCTGCACGTTGCCCTCAAGGTGGCTGTGGTGCGGAAGAGACTGTTGTTCACCTCCTTGTGGAAACTCTTTCGAGTTACCAACAGTCACAGATTGCAATTTCTTTCGAGTACAATCACAGTTCTTGGTTTTCCAGGAGTGCGACATGAACCCACAACCCTCCGATTCAAAGGTGAGGGTGCTATGGACTGAGCCACAAATGCACCTTTGCAAAGAAGGTCTGGAGAGAGATGCAGTGGTTTTTGTTGTGGTTCATCCCGAGCAGTTCTGTGACACAGGACTCTGTGCTCTACGGGCTGTTCCCAGGGACACGCACCGAGACAAACATCAACTGCAGCTGGAGGATCATCAACTTGGTGAAAGATGCTCTTTGGTCTGCCCGAAACTTGTTGGTCTTCCAGTGCAGAGTTGTCCCCAACCGAGTGTTGCAGACTGGCACATTCCAAGGACCAGGACTACGTGCTGAGGGATGCACTAAAGCTTGGGGCAGCCGCCACAAAGGCGCAATGGGGAAAGGTCGCTGTCTAAGACCTTTCTGCCACAGCACACCGAGGGGCTGGGAACTGTATAGACCCCTCGGGCTGTATGGCTCACAATGAATGTATTTTTTTTTTTGCAAAAATATACTTTATTCATAAAATATCTTCAATCACATTCCAAACCATTTCAAAAACACCATTACAAGGGTACAATCCAGGTTAAACTTTTACAAAATGTATCACCAGGTGCATCAGTACAAACAATATTACAATCATTTACAGCCTTTCATTTTGAGCTGTACAGCCCGAGGGGGTTTAAACAGTTCCCAGCCCCTCGGTAATATTCATTGATTGTATTGAAGCACCTCGTGATCCATGTGTAAAAATTGAATCTGATTGTACTTTTTGTGATGGCCATTTAGAAATGTTTTGTGATGTTCTTTCAGATGTTTTATGAATAAAGTAAACTTTTCCAAAAAAAAAACCTCTGGGGATATAGATTGTCTCCATTAACTTGCTAAATCTACTACGCGATGTGTTGCGACCTTGGACTACCTTGCCAAGGTCAAAGCTGACCTGTTGTTTCTGCAGGAGTGTGCGATACCGCACCTCAGCTCCTACAGGCAATGGTCATGATGGTGGTCCCACGGGCCATCGATCTGGTCGGGAGGAAACGACTCATGTTCCTTCGTCTGGGTATTCTGCTGCGGGGAGGCAACTTTACCGTCTCCGAGGTTAAGGGGTGGTGGGCGGGCACCTCCTCGTAGCAGACGTAATGTACAAGAACGCTCCACTCCAGTTAATTAACGTGTATGCCCCGGCACAAAACGGCAGGTGGCTGGCGGTCTTACAGCAGCTCCCACTGCTACTGGCGACCTCCAGGCTGGTCATTCTGGGTGGTGACTTCAACTGCATCATCGATGCGGCTGGATGATCCGCCAGGGCCGACAGCAGATTGGACGCTACGTCCAAATCCCTGATGGAAACAGTAAAGGATACCAAGCTACACAACGTCTTCAGCAACCCTGCAGATGGAGCGCAGCATAGATACACTTGGTCGCGGCCAGACGGGTCCATCCGTTCCAGGATAGACTTCCTGTTTGTGTCCCGTGCGTTCGCAGTCAGATCCACCGACGTCAAGCCGGTGTTCTTCTCTGACCACTGCCTCCTACTGGCGGACTGCCATTTACAGGAAGACCTGAGGGTGGGCAAGGGGACATGGAAGCTAAACGTGCAACTGTTGACCCCAGAGAACATTGAGGAGCTCAAGAGGGATTACAAAGGTTGGAGAACCATGAAACCCCTCTTTGAGTCCCTGACAAACATTGGGAAGCGATCAAGGGAAACATCAAGAGGTTTTTCATCCTTAAAGGTGTCCAGAAAGCTAGAAATGAACAGAGGGAAATGTCTCGACTCCAGAAAAAGATGCAGAATCTGCTCCGGCTGCAGTCGATGGGGGTCGATGTCAAGGAGGAACTCCAAGAGGTGAAGAGCCAGCAAGCCTCGCTCTTTGCCTCGGAGGCCTCCAAGATCATCTTCCGTTCCAGAGTCCGCTCCGTGGAGCAGGATGAGACGTGCTCACGTTTCTTCTTCCAAAAGGTACACAGAGAGAGCTCTGTGATCAGCAGCCTGAAGGAAGAAGACGGCTCAGTAAAGTCATCGCAGTCCAACATCTTGAGGATCAGCAAATCCTTTTATGCCGGATTGTATGACGTGAAGCCCACGGACAGCACGGCCTCCCAGTCCTTTCTGTCCTCTATCACGGAGGTCTTAGACGACAGTACACGGGAGAGCCTGGACAAACCGCTAAGTCCTGATGAACTGACTAAGGCCCTTGAGTCCTTCGAGAAGAGTAAAACTCCCGGAAGCGACGGCTTGCCGGCGGAGTTGTATTCGGCTCTGTGGGACTTGATCGGCCCAGACCTGCTAGAAGTGTACGAGAGTATGCTCCTGGCCGGCAGTATGTCAGAATCCATGAGGAAAGGCATTATCACCCTCATCTACAAGCACAAGGTGGGAAGGGAGGAAATTAGAAATTGGCGACTCATTTCACTGCTGAATGTGGACTATAAGATTCTGTCCAAGGTCATCGCCAATCGGGTCAAATCATTCTGGAATTGGTGATTCACCCTGACCAGACCTGTACTGTGCCAGGCAGGAAGATCTCTGACAGCCTGGCGCTGCTCAGGGATACGATTGCCTATGTACAGGACAGGGGTGTGGATACCTGCCTCATCAGCTTGGATCAGGAGAAGGCCTTTGACAGAATATCGCACACCTACATGGTGGATGTGCTCTCCAAAATGGGGTTTGGAGAGGGAATTCGAAATTGGATCCAACTGCTCTACACTAACATCAGTAGCGCAGTCTCAATCAATGGGTGGGAAACAGATAGCTTTCTGATTAATTCTGGAGTCAGGCAGGGCTGTCCTCTCTCGCCTGTTCTTTTCGTGTGTTACATAGAACCCTTTGCCGAGTCCATCAGGAAGGATCCGGGCATAAGAGGAGTGACGATCCCAGGCAGTGGAGGCACTCAGGTAAAAGCCTCCCTGTACATGGACGATGTCGCCGTCTTCTGCTCGGATCCGCTGTCGGTGCGCAGACTGATCCACATCTGCGACCAGTTCGAACTGGCCTCGGGAGCCAAGGTAAATCGTGGGAAGAGCAAGGCCATGTTCTTTGGGAACTGGGCTGACCGATCCTTTGTCCCCTTCACTGTCAGGGCTGACGGCCTGAAGGTGCTGGGGATATGGTTCGGAGGGACCAGGGCATGCGTTAGAAACTGGAAGGAGCGAGTGTCTATGGTGAAAAGGAAACTGGGCATGTGGGAGCGACGCTCCCTCTCCATTGCGGGTAAGAACCTGGTCATCAGGTGTGAGGCACTCTCACTGTTGCTGTACGTGGCGCAGGTCTGGCCCATTTCACACTCCTGCGTGGTGGCGATCACTCGAGCCATCTTCCGCTTTATCTGAAGGTCAAAAATGGATTGTGTCCGCAGGGACGCGATGTACAAGCCTCTAGATAAAGGGGGAAAAAACGTGCCCAACATCGCCCTCATACTGATGGCCACCTTTGTATGTGGCTGCATCAAGCGGTGCGTAGACCCTCAGTACGCAAACACCAAGTGTCACTATGTGCTGAGGACACTACCTCTCCCCGGTGTTGCGAAGGATGGGTCTGGCCATGCTGCCGCGGAACGCTCCAAGTAGTTGGACCATGCCGTACCACCTGTCCCTCGTGGAAAAATTTATGCAGAAAAACACCTTTGACCACAAGTCCATCAGGCAGTGGTCAGCACGTAACATCTTAGAGGCCCTGAGGGAAAAGGAGAGGGTGGATCCTGTGGGATGGTTCCCCGAGCAGACTGTCAAAGTCATTTGGCAGAATGCCTCATCGCCAGAACTTTCCAACAAGCACCAAGACGTGGCTTGGCTGGTGGTGAGAAAGGCCCTCCCCGTCAGATCCTTCCTACACACCAGGAGTCTCACCCCCTCCGCACGTTGCCCTCGATGTGGCTGTGGTGGGGAAGAGACCGTTGTTCACCTCCTTGTGGATTGTGCCTTTGCAAAGAAGGTCTGGAGAGAGATGCAGTGGTTGCTGTCGAGGTTCATCCCGAGCAGTTCTGTGACACAGGACTCTGTGCTCTACGGGCTGTTCCCAGGGACACACACCGAGACAAACATCAACTGCAGCTGGAGGATCATCAACTCGGTGAAAGACGCGCTTTGGTCTGCCCGAAACTTGTTGGTCTTCCAGCACAAAGAGTTGTCCCCGACCGAGTGTTGCAGACTGGCACAATCCAAAGTCCAGGACTACGTGCTGAGGGACGCACTAAAGCTTGGGGCAGCTGCCGCAAAGGCGCAATGGGGAAGGGTCGCTGTCTAAGACCTTTCTACCACAGCGCACCGAGAGACTGGGAACTGTTTAGAGCCCCTCGGGCTATAGGACCTGCTATAGGATCACTTAGCTCTGTCTATTGCATGCTGATTTTATGCTGTTTGGTACTCAAGTAGTCCTGAGTTGTAGCTTTACCAGGTTGACATCTCATTTTTAGGTATGCCTGTTCCTGCTTCTGGCATGCCTTCCTGCACTCTTCATTGAACCAGGGTTGATCCCCTGGCTTGGTGGTAAATGGTAGAGTGGGGGATATGCCGGGCATGATGTTACAGATTGTGTTTGAGTACAATTCTACTGCTGCTGATGGCCTACAGCGCCTCATGGATGCCCAGTCTTGAGTTGCTAGATCTAATCGAGATCTATCCCACTTAGCATGGTGGTAGTGCCACACAACACGATGGAGGGTATTCTTAATCTGAGGATGGGACTTTGTCTCCATAAGGACTGTGCGGTGGTCACTCCTACTGATGCTGTCATGGACAGATGCATTTGCAGCAGGCAGGTTGGTGAGGATGTGGTCAAGCGTGTTTTTCCCTCTTGTTGGTTCCATCACCACCTGCCGCAGACCCAATCCAGCAGCTATGTCCTTTAGAACTTGGTCAGTAGTGGTGCTACCGAGCCACTCTTGGGATGGACTTTGAAGTCCCTCACCCAGAGTACATTCTGCGCCCTTGCCCCCTCAGTGCTTCCTCCAAAGGGTGTTCAACTGGGGCAGAGGTTTTGTGGGGTGGGGGGCACAGTACATGGTAATCAGCAGGAGTTTTCCCTCCTGGTGCCATAAGACTTCATGGGGTCCAGGGTCAACGTTGATGACTCCCAGGGCAACTCCCACCTGACTGTATTTCACTGTGCCGCCGCCACTTCTGCTGAGTCTGTCCTGCTGGTAGGACAATTTTGGCACAAGACCCCAGATGTTAGTAAGGACGACTTTGCAGGGTCGACAGGGCTGAGTTTGCCGTTGTCGCTGCCTGTGCCTATGTCGATGCCGGGTGGTCCATCCAGTTTCATTCCTTATAAACTTCATAGCAGTTTGATGTAGCTGAGTGGCTTGCTAGGCCATTTCAGGTTTCCTTCCCTAAGGACATTGGTGAAGCAGATGGGTTTTTACAACAATCGACAATAGTTTCATGGTCATCATTAGACTTTTAATTCCAGATTTTTATTGAATTCACCATCTGCCGTGGTGGTATTCGAACTCAGGTCCCCAGAGCATTACCCTGGGTCTCTGGATTACTAGTCCAATGACAATGCCACTACGGCACCTCTTCTTTCCAGGCGATGAATATGAGATTGTCCAGCCATGTCAGGAGTTCATCTCCACTGTGTTTCAGAATTTTTGTAGGAATTCTGTCTGCTCCAGAGGACATTGTTGTTTTTCAGCTGTTGTATATATGGCATTTTTAACTTCATTCCGAACCAGTGTGGCGCCGAGTCTAAGGCAGACAGGGTATTGAGAAATGGAGTTACGGGTATTCAAGTCAAGGCAGAGTCTTTGTTGAGGAGTTCTTCAAAATGTTCTCTCCAGCGAGCACTGACTGCTTTCCTGTCCTTGATGAGCTCCCCTCCATACCTGGCCCTCAGTGGGGTGGGCCCTTGAATGTTTGGGGCTATCTATCTTCTTGACAGTGCTGAAGAAACCGTACATGTTTCTGGTGTCCGCAAGTCCTGCGCCCTTTCTACCCACTTGTTCCTTATGTCATGGGTCTTATGCTGTACCTTTGCCTTGCAGATGCCTGTGGGACTGCTGTTTTCCTTGAGGCATGGTGAAGTTTTCAGCCTGCGAAAACTTTCCGCTTACATTCGATTTTGTCCTGTACCTCTTGGTTGTTTTCGTCAAACCAGGCATGATGTTTCCTGGTGAGGTAGCCAAAGGCCTCTTTGCAGGTGCTTATTATGGTAGACCTTAGGTTTGACAAGGCACTGTGGGCACGCTGTAGCTCCTGGTGGTTGGAAGTTGAGTGGGTAGCAGTGACATGCTGATTGAGAAGGGCTGCCTTGGTGGGATCCTTGAACCTTTGATATAAATTTTCTTGCGGTATTGCTTCAGTTGCCTTCATTGTTTAGGGGCCAAGCTGATGGAGATGGATAAGGCAGTGATTTAGAAGTTGTCTGTACCTGTCATGATATGGGTGATGTAGACATCTCTGTAGTCCTTTGCTTGAACTATGCTGTAGTTTGGACTGCGGCTGTTGCCATGAGGTCTCGCTGGTGGAACAGGGTGTTAAAGAACATAAGAGCATAAGAAATAGGAGCAGGAGTAAGCCATTCAGTCCCTCAAGCCTGCCCCACCATTCAATAAGATCATTGTTAATCTGCCCCAGGCCTCAACTCCTCTTTCGTGCCAGCTCCTCATAGCCCTCAACTCCCCAATATTTCAAAAATCTATTTACCACCTCTTTAAATAGTTTCCGTGATCTAGCCTCCACAACTCTCTGGGGCATAGAATTCCAGACATTCACTACCCTCTGAGAGAAGAAATTCCTTCGCATCTCAGTTTTAATTGAGTGTCCCCTTATTCTGTAACTATGTCCCCTAGTTCGAGATTCCCCCACTAGTGGAAACATCTTCTCAACATCTACCCTGTCAAGCCCCCTCAGAATCAAAACAAAAAGCTAAAAGCTACTGCAGATGCTGGAAATCCAAAACAAAAGCAGAATTACCTGGAAAAACTCAGCAAGTCTGGCAGCATCGGCGGAGAAGAAATCAGTTAACGTTTCGAGCCTTCATGGCCCTTCGGCAGAACTGAAGCATAGTTAGAAGAAGGGAGAAATATAAATTGGTTTAAGGTGGGTGGGGGGCTGGTGGGGGGGAGGGGGGGAGAGACACATTGAGGGTGTGGTGATTGTGGAGATGAGCAGATAAGGATGGGGGGAGGGGGAGTTCGCAGACATTTCCTCCTACCTCTCCCTGGACCATGACCCCACCACAGAACATCAAGCCATTGTTTCCAGGACTGTCACTGACCTCATCTCCTCTGGAGATCTTCCTCCCACAGCTTCCAACTTGATAGTCGCCCAACCTCGGACGGCCCGCTTCTATCTCCTACCCAAAATCCACAAACAGAACTGTCCTGGCAGACCGATCGTGTCAGCCTGTTCCTGCCCCACAGAACTCATTTCTCGTTATCTTGACTCCCTTCTCTCTCCCCTTGTCCAGTCCCTTCCCACCTACATCCGTGATTCCTCTGACACCTTACGTCACATCAACAATTTCCAGTTCCCTGGCCCCAACCGCTTCCTCTTCACCATGGATGTCCAATCCCTCTACACCTCCATCCCCCACCAGGATGGTCTGAGGGCCCTTAGCTTCTTCCTTGAACAGAGGCCCCAACAATCCCCATCCACCACTACTCTCCTCCGTCTGGCTGAACTTGTTCTCACACTGAACAATTTCTCCTTGAACTCCTCTCACTTCCTCCAAATAAAAGGTGTGGCTATGGGTACCTGCATGGGCCCCAGCTATGCCTGTCTCTTTATGGGGTATGTGGAACATTCCTTGTTCCAGTCCTACTCCGGCCCCCTCCCACAACTCTTTCTCCGGTACATCGATGATTACTTCGGTGCTGCTTCATGCTCTCGTCGGGACCTGGAAAAATTTATTAATTTTGCTTCCAATCTCCACCCCTCCATCATCTTCACATGGTCCATCTCTGACACTTCTCTTCCCTTCCTTGACCTCTCTGTCTCAATTTCTGATGATAGACTGTCCACCAATATCCATTACAAGCCTACCGACTCCCACAGCTACCTCGACTACAGCTCCTCACACCCCGCTTCTTGTAAAGACTCCATCCCATTCTCTCAGTTCCTTCGCCTCCGTCGCATCTGTTCTGATGACGCTACCTTCAAAAACAGCTCCTCTGACATGTCCTCCTTCTTCCTTAACCGAGGTTTTCCATCCACGGTCGTTGACAGGGCCCTCAACCGTGTCCGGCCCATATCCCGCGCATCCTCCCTCACGCCTTCTCCTCCTTCCCAGAAACATGATAGGGTCCCCCTTGTCCTCACTTATCACCCCACCAGCCTCCGCATTCAAAGGATCATCCTCCGCCATTTCCGCCAACTCCAGCATGATGCCACCACCAAACACATCTTCCCTTCACCCCCCCTGACGGCATTCCGTAGGGATCGTTCCCTCCGGGACACCCTGGTCCACTCCTCCATCATCCCCTACTCCTCAACCCCCACTTATGGCACCTCCCCATGCCCACGCAGAAGATGCAACACCTGCCCCTTCACTTCCTCTCTCCTCACCGTCCAAGGGCCCAAACACTCCTTTCAAGTGAAGCAGCATTTCACTTGCATTTCCCCTAACTTAGTCTACTGCATTCGTTGCTCCCAATGCGGTCTCCTCTACATTGAAGAGACCAAACGCAAACTGGGCGACCGTTTTGCGGAACACCTGCGGTCTGTCCGCAAGAAAGACCCAAACCTCCCTGTCGCTTGCCATTTTAACACTCCACCCTGTTCTCTTGCCCACATGTCTGTCCTTGGCTTGCTGCATTGTTCCAGTGAAGCCCAACGCAAACTGGAGGAACAGCACCTCATCTTCCGACTAGGCACTTTACAGCCTTCTGGGCTGAATATTGAATTCAACAACTTTAGATCTTAAACTCCCCCTCCCCCCATCCCCACCCCGTTTCTCCCCCCCCCCCACCCGCTTTTTTTTCAATAATTTATATAGATTCTTCTTTCCCCACCTATTTCCATTATTTTTAAATCTAAACTAAAACCTTGTTAGTCTTTCCACCCCACCCCCACTAGAGCTGTACTTTGAATATCCTGTCTTCCATTCTTAATTAGCACTTTTCTCAGACAAATGTCACCACCTTCGACACCTCTTTGACCCTTTTGTCTGTGACATCTTTTGATTATCTGCTCATCTCCACAATCACCACACCCTCAATGTGTCTCTCTCCCCGCCCCCCCAACCCACCTTAAACCAATTTATATTTCTCCCTTCTTCTAACTATGCTTCAGTTCTGCCGAAGGGCCATGAAGGCTCGAAACGTTAACTGATTTCTTCTCCGCCGATGCTGCCAGACCTGCTGAGTTTTTCCAGGTAATTCTGTTTTTGTTCCCCTCAGAATCTTGTACGTTTCAATAAGATCACCCCTCATTCTTCTAAACTCTAATGAATAAAGGCCTAATCTGTTTAGCAGGATCGGGCTGCCGCTGTAAATCGAGTGGTGAGGTGTGAGTAACCTGGGGTGGGGGAGAAAAGGAGCAGTACACCCGGCTCCATCGGTGGCTCACCACCCCTCCCCCTCCCACCTCCATTGTTGTCCCAGGACAGGAGCTCAGCCCCTGCAGACTGAGAAAGAGGCCCAGGCTCCAAGCCCAGGTGCAGCCTCGGACTGGAAGTTGGCCAGAGCCTTGGGTTGTTGCGTCACTGCCCTGGGCTGGTTTGGGGGTGAGACAGAGTGCGAAAGGAGGTGGAGGCAGACAGAGTGGGAAAGGAGAGACAGAGTGGGAAAGGAGGGAGAGACAGACAGACCGAGTGAGGAAGGAGAGAGGGACAGACAGAGCGGGAAAGCAGAGAGAGACAGACAGAAAGGGTGGGAAAGGAGAGAGAAACAGACAGACAGAGTGGGAAAGGAGACAGATTCTCAGAGCAGAAAAGGAGAGAGATTGAGGCAGACAGAGTGGGAAAGAAGATAGAGACAGACAGACAGACAGACAGAGTGTGAAAAGAGAGAAAGACAGACAGACTGGGAAAGGAGAGACAGACAGAGTGGTAATCAGAGAGAGAGACAGACAGACAGACAGTGGGGAAGGAGAGAGAAAGACACGGACAAAGTGGGAAAGGAGAGAGAGAGAGTGACAGAGAGAGAAAAGCCAGTTGCGAGTAGCAACATCATCAGTGCAAGCAGACATAACAAATCTCATTAAGGAAAAGCAAATTAGGCCATCGCATTAAAGCAGTGGGTGAGTTGAACATTTCTGTATTCTCTCTAAACCAAAATTAAGTTGGTTTTTATGTGTGTGTGTGGCCCATGACTGATTTTGCCTATGTTTGAGTGACCCTCAATAAGAAAAAGGTTCTCCACCCGTGACATAGATCATATTACACCCTGAGGTGCTTCAATACAATCAAAGGAACATTACAAATATTTCAAAATGGATGTTACAGAATGTGCAATGATATTTAAGTTGTCGGCATAGATCATGCTGCATTCTGAGGTACTTCATTATAATTGTGATGCACATAATATTCACTGCACGCGTTCAATGTGAGTCATACAGCCCGAGAGGTCTATACAATTTCCAGCCCCTCGGTGCCCTATGGCTGAAGGGCCTTAGACTGCAACCTTTCCCCATTGTGCCTTTGCGGCGGCTGCCCCCAAGCTTTAGTGCATCCCTCAGCACATTGTCCTAGGCCTTGGGATGTGCCAATCTGCAACCCTGTCTTTCCCCTGCCAGGTTGCAAGACAGCAGCGTTCTATACCATGACTCAGAACCTGTTGAAGCAGAGTGGAAGCAATTCACATTCATTTCACATTTGATGATGAGGGGAAGCCGCAGAAGGAATTTGTAGGTATTATGTGTAATTGGCAATTGTATTGAGGCAACCTCAGAGTGCCACATGCTGTATGGAAAGAACTTTGAACAGAATTGTACTTTCACTGATGTCCAATTTGAAGTACAATGGAATATGGCAAATAATGCTAAAAATTGCTAGATGAGAAAAAAGTAGACTAAACCCCACTACAAAATAAAGCAGTAGGAACAAGATGAGAATTTTGCACCTTGATAATGACAAAAACAGAAGTGTGTGCAACAGTAACAAAACACCTTCTGAAACAAATGGCTGAAATCTGTTATTTGATTTATACGCAAGCCCCACAGAAGCAGGGCATCAAAAAATTAATTAAAACTCCGAGTGTTCCTCTCCACGGAAATCTTTAGTAAAAGGCGAAAGATTTATACGATCTGAAGAGAAACCAGAGTACTGACAACTAGCTGAATGCGACTCTCATCCCACCGCACACGTAGCTCCTTAACATCATACTGAGCGAACATACTGACAATCAACATCGATGCTAGCAAAAGACAAATTTAACTGACATAGATTTTAATAAAAACAATTAACTAAAACTTGTTAATATTCCACAGAAAGAGGAATAACTATTGATCTTTCTCGTTATGTAAATTAGCGGGCGGAGCCTATCTTGTTGCAGCCGAGGCTCGCAGGAAGGACACGTTGCAGACTGTGGGCGGTGTGATGTTCAGTGAACTGAACAGGGAAGTGAACGTTGCTTCCGTTTCGCGATTTTTAAAATATAATTTATTGACAGACGGGTAGAAAGGGAAGCACGGCCCCTGCAGCTGTCTGCCGTGCCATTGTGATATTTGCAGTTTAACCCCAACGCCTTAAGAATCAGAGTACAGAGAGGACGGACTGTCTAAGTGGACCATTGGACTTGACGCTTGGGTGGGGTGACGATGAAACTGTCAGTGTTCACTGTCATCACCGACTCCTCTGAAACTGACCGCTAGTGCGGGATGGCCACGGAAAACAGTTGTGCTCTGTCACTTAGGGCTCCAGCACAAGTTGCACTGAGCTGGCAATCATTGACATCAGAAGAATTTCAAGGCCTTTCAGCCATAATACACCGAGGGGCTGGAAACTACATACTCAAGCTGTATGATTGACATGTAATAAACCTTGTAAATAAAACAAGAACACAAGAATTAGGAGCAGTAGGCCATTTGGCCCCTCAAGCCTGCTCTCCCATTTAAGATCAGGGCCGATCTGATTTCATAAATTATGTGATCCTATTCGAAAGATTACAGAGCAGATTTATGCGGATGTTGTCAGGACTGGAGAATTGTAGCTACAAGGAAAGATTGGATAGGCTGGGATTGTTTTATTTGGAACAGAAGGGGGTTTGAGAGAAGATTTAATTGAGGTGTGCAGAATTGTGAGAGGATAGGAAGGACATATTTCCCTTAATAGAGAGGTCAATAACCAACGCATAAATTTCAAGTAATTGATAGAAGGATTAGAGGAGTATTTTTTCCCCAAAAATATACTTTATTTGTAAAATTTGTGAACGTACATTTCAAAGCATTTCAAATTGGACATTACAAAAGGTGCACTAATTTTCAACTTTTCTCCATAGAGCATGTTGCACTCTGAGAAGTGTCAACACAATTGCAATACACGTGATATTTACTATATACATTCCATGTCAAGCATATAAATCAAGGGATTCTACACAGCCCAGAATTTTGACGCTGATCGGGCAGGCGCATGCCCGACCCGATTGGATCTGCAATTGCGCGAGATGAAGTCGGCCGAGCGTCCCAAAGTCATCCAGCGCTCACACGATATTTCGATTGGCAGGCAGCACCCGCAAAAGTCAGAAGCATGCCCGCCAACAATTAAGAGGCCAATTAAGGTTATTAAAGGTGCAATTATCTCCGATTTTTCGTGGTCCGCCCAACCTTATAGTTGGCGGACGGGCATATTGGCCAGGCGGAGTTTGCATTTTTCTTAAAACCTCATCCAAGGGCGAGATGAGGTTTCCGTTATTCAATGAAAGCAAAAGAAAAATCTATGGACAGTATTTTTATCATGTATTTTTTCAGGTGACTGATTGTGATGCTTGGAAATTTTTTCCTGACTCTAAACACTTTATTTAATGCTTTTCAGGTCTTCAGCTCCCTGAGGCAGGTCTCTACCTTCAGGAAGCTTTCTGTCAGTGCTCACCCGCACCCGCACTGACGCCAGCATCCACCCTCCTCCCGCCCACACCAGGGCTGCATTGAGCTTTTCAGTACGTGCTTCACGCTGGCTGGCTGTTAATTGGCCGGCCAGCGTGAAATCGCGGTCGGGGGCCGATCACAGTCAGCAGTCCATTCCCCGGCCAATCCCGGACCTGCCGATTGCGCTCACCTGCCGACCTAAACATTTTCCCTACAGTTTCCAGCCACTCGGTGTATTATGGCTGAAAGGCATTAGATGGAGGCCTTTCCCAATTGCACCTTGGAGGCAGCTGCCCCAAGCTTTAGTGTGTCCCTCAGCACGTAGTCCTGGTCCTTGGCATGTGCCAGTCTGCAAAATTCAGTCATGGACAGCTCTTTGCACTGGAAGAGCAACAAGTTTTGGGCAGAGGAAAGACTATCTTTCACCGAGTTGATGTTTGTCTCTGTGCGTGTCGCTGAGGACAGCCCATTGAGCACAGTCCTGCTTCGCAGAGCCGCTCGGGATGAACTGTAGCACAGTTACAGCACAGAAAGAGGTTATACAGCTTACCGTGTCTATGCTAGCCAAAAATAAAAAATAATAAACTGGCCGCCCATTCTAATCCTACCTTCCAGCACCTGGTCCATAGCCTTGCAGGTTACAGCACTTCAGGTGCAGATCCAGGTACCTTTTAAATGAGTTGAGGGTTTCTGCCTCCACCACCAAACCAGGCAGTGAATTCCAGACACCCACCACCCTCTGGGTGAAGAAGGTTTTCCTCATGTCCCCTATAATCCTCCTACCAACCGCCTTAAAGCTGTGCCTAATGGTAATTGACTTCTCCCCTAGAGGAAAAGGTATTTCCAGTCTATTTCATCTAGACCCCTCAATCTTGTACAAGTCAATTAAGTCACCCCTCAGTCTCCTCTGTTCTAAGGAAAACAACCCTGGCCTATCCAATCTTTCCTCATTGCTGCAATTTTCAAGCTCTGGCAACATTCTTATAAATCTCCTCTGTACTCTCTCCAGAGCAATTATGTCCTTCCTGCAATGTGGCAACCAGAACTGTACACAAAATTCCAGCTGTGGCCAAACCAGCATTTTATACAGTTCCAGCATTACATCCCTGCTCTTCTATTCAATACCTCATCCAATGAAGGAAAGCATTTCACATGCTTTCTTTACCACCTTATCCATCTGTCCTGCCACCTTTAGGAACCTGTGGACATGCACTGCAAGATCTTTCACTTCCTCTACCCCTCTCAATATCCTCCTGTTTATTGAGTACTCCCTAGCTTTGTTTGCCGTCCCCAAATACATTACCCCACACACCTCTGAGTTGAAATCCATTTGCCACTTTTCCATCCACTCAACCAAATCATCGATATCATTGCAGAACCAGCAGCTATCCTCTTCGCTATCAACTACACGGGCAATTTTTGTGTCATCTGCAAATTTCCCAATCATGCCTCCCCCATCTAAGTCTAATTCATTATCTATACAACAAACAGCAAGGGATCCAACACTAAACCCTGTGGAGCACCACTGGAAACCGTTTGCCATTCACAAAAAACATCCATCAACCATTACCCTTTGTTTCCTGTCACTAAGCCATGAACAAAACCATGACAAAACCTACTGCATCTCTTTCTAGGCACTCTTTGCAAAAGCACATACCAAAAGGGGGTGGGTGACGGTCTCTTTCCCACTGCAGCTGCTTCGAGGATAGTGCGTATTGGCACTGAGGCTTTAGATGTGCAGGAAGGGTCTGACAGGGAGGGTCCTTCTTACTACCAGCCAAACTATGTCTTGGTGATCATTTGAAAGTTCTGGTGATGAGGCATTCTGTCAAATGATTTTGACAGTATGCTCAGGGAACCATCTGACAGGATTTGCCATCTCCTTATGTGCAGAGCCTTGAAGATGTTACTGCTGACCACTGTCTGATGGACTTGGGGTCAATGGTGTTTTTTTGCACAGATGTTTCTATGAGACAGGTAGCATGGCACAGTCCAAATGCTTGGACCATTCTGTGGCAATGTGGCAGACGCATCCTTTGTAACACAGTGGACAGATAGAAACTCAGCATGTAGTGACACTTAGTGTTTGCATACAGAGGGTCTATGCACAGCTTGATGCGTCTGCACATGAAGTGGCCATCACGGTGAGGGCAACGTTGGGTATGTTTTCCCCCCCTTTATCTAAAGCTTTGAATATGGTGTCCCTTCAGACAGTCCATTTTCCATCTTGAGATAGAGTGGAAGATGACTCAGGTAACTGCCATGGCGCAGGCGTAGCATATGGGCCAGACCTGCACCATGTACAGCAACATCGAGAGTACCTCACACCTGGTGATGAGGTTCTTACCTGCAATGGAGAAAGAGCGTCACCCCTACATGCCCAGTTTCTACCACACCTTGGCTATATGATTCTCTCAATTTTTTGTGCACGCCCTGGCCTCTCTAATCCATATCCACAGTATCTTCAGGTAGTCTGACCTGACAGTGAAGGGGACAAAAGATCGGTCAGCTCAGACCTCACTCTTGTCACATTTACCTTGGCTCCCGCGGCCAGTTTGAATTTGGTCACAGGTGCTCATCAGTCTGCATATTGACAGCAGATCCAAGAAGAAGACGACATCATCCGTGTGCAGAGAGGCTTTGACCTGCGCGCCTCCACTAATGGGAGTGTCACCCCTCTTATGCCCACATCCTTTCTGAAAGTTCAGTACAACACATGAACAAGACAGAGGGCAACCTTGTCTCACTCCAGATTTGATTGGAAAATTTTCCGATTCCCATGCATTGATTGAAACTGCACTACTAATGTTTGTGAAGAGCAGTTGGATCCAATTGCGCATTCCCTTCCCAAACCCAATTTTGGAGACTACATCCATCATGTAGGTGGGCGATATTCTGTCAATGGCCTTCTCCTGGTCCAGGATGATGAGGCAGGTGTCCAGCCCCATTCCTACATGTAGGAATTGTTCCCTGAGTAGCGCGAGGCTATTGGAGATTTTCCTGCCAGGTATAGCACAGGTCTGGTCAAGGTGGATCACCAACTCCAGATCAGATTTGATGAATTGGCGATAACCTTGGACAGGATTTTAAAGTCCACATTCAGCAATGAAATGGGCTACCAATTTCTAATTTACTCCCTCACCCCCTTCTGCTTGTAAATGAGGGCGATGACCACTTGACTCATGGATTTTGACATGCTGCTGACCAGAAGCATACTCTCGTACACTTCCAGCAGGTCTGGGTTAATCCAGTTCCAGGGAGTTGAATATAACTCAGCCAGTAACGATTGCTTCTGGGAGATTTTCTCATCTCGAAGGATCTGATGGCCTTTGTCAGCTCGTCCAGGGTTATAGGTTTGTCCAGACTCTCCAACTTGCTGTCATCTAAGACCTCTGTGATAGAAGACAAGAAGAACTGGGAGGCGATGCTCGGTGTGGGCTTCACATCGTACAATCTGGCATAAAAGGATTCACTGATCCTCAATATGTCTGACAGCGATGACCAAGCCATCCTCTTTCTTCAAGCTGTTTATCACAGAATTCTCTCCGTGCAGCCTTTGGAAGAAGAAATGTGAGCACGTCTCATCCTGCTCCATGAAATGGTCTCTGGACTGGAAGATGAGCTTGGAGGTCTCTGATGCAAAGAGCAAAGCTTGCTGACTGCTCACCTCTTGGAGATCTTCTTTGACATTGACCTTCATCGACTGCAGAAGATGCAGATTCTACATGCTTTTCTGCAGTTGGGACATTTGCCTCTGTTCCTTCTGAACATCTTTAAGAATGAAGAATGATGTTCGCTTTGATGGCTTCCCACCAGTGCATCAGGGACTCAAAGTGGGGTTTTCATGGTTCTCCAACATTTGTAATTGTATTATTAATACTGCTACCATCTAGAAGAACAGGGCAGTAGATACATGGGAACACTACCATCTGGAAGTTCCCCTCCAAGCTACCCATCGTCCTGACTTGGAAATATATCACCATTCCTTCACTGTCGTTGGGTCAAAATCCTGGAACTCCCTCCCCAATAGCACTGTGGGTGTACATACACCATTTTGACTGCAGCAGTTTATGAAGGCAGCTCACCATCATCTTCTCAAGGGCAACTAGGGATGGGCAATAAATGCTGGCCTGACTAGCAATGCCCACATCCCGTAAATACATTTTTAAAAAGTTCTTCAATGTTTTCTGGGGTGAACAGTTTGACGTTCAGCCTCCATATGCCCCAGCTACCCCTCTGGTCTTCCTGTAAGTGACAGTTGGCCAGTAGGAGGCAGTGGTCAAAGAAAAATACTGGCTTGGCATCAGTGGCTCTGACTATGAATGCTTGGGACATAAACAGGAAGTCCATCCTGGAACAGGCAGACCTATCTGGCTTCAATCAGGTGTATCTACATGACACTCTGTGTGCAGGGTTGCTGAAGACGTCACAAAGTTTGGTGTCCTTTACTGTTTTCATTAGGAGTCTGGGCATAACAATCAGTTTGTTGTCAGTCCTGCCGGATGGTCCAGCTGCATCAAGGATCCTGTTGAAGTTACCGCCCAAAACGACAGGCCTGGGTGTTACCAGCTGCTGTCAGAGCTGCTGAAGGATGACCAGCAGCTCGATTTTTAGAACTAGGATGTACATTATCTTAGGGGAATGATTTTGTACATTACGTTGGCTACAATTACCTCCTTAACTGCTGTGATGGTGAAGTTGTCTCCCCGCAGCAGAATACTCAGGCCGGAGGAACAGCAATGCTTCCCCCCTGACCAGGATTAGAGGGGAGTTGAAAAAAAAAACTCTTTCGAGTTATCAACAGTCACAGATTGCAACTCGTTCGAGTACAATCACAGTTACTTGGTTTCCGGGAGTGGGACATGAACCCACAACCCTCTGATTCAAAGGCGAGGGTGCTATGAACTGAGCCACAGCTGACACCTCACACATTAGAGGGGAGTTGAAGATAAATTTTTTCACCCAGAGGGTTGTGGATGGTACAGAATTCATTATCTGAAAGGATGGTAGAAGCAGAAACCCTCACTACATTTAAAAAATACTTGGATATGCACTTCAAGTGCTGTAATGTACAGGACTATGGACCAAGAATTGGAGAGCTTGCATAGCTCTTTTTTCGGCTGACTGGGCCAAATAGAAATCAATGGCACAGAGTGAAACTAAGTATTTAGATATTTAATATTTAGCTTCTTTGTATTTAGTGATCTCATTGGTTCTTGTTAAGCTTGAGTAAATAATTAGTCTTGGATTAGTTTGCTTTCATGAGTGAATAACAGTATGGTTAAGGTCTGGAATGCACTGCCTGGCAGTACGATGGAGGCAGGTTCAGTCGAGGCATTCAAAAGGGAATTAGACTGTTAATGGAAAAGGAAGGACGTGCAGGGTTATAGGGAGAAGACCGGAAAATGGCACTAGGTGAATTGCTCATTCACAAAGCTGGTGCTCACACAATGGACCGAATGACCTCTTTCTGTGCTGTAACAATTCTGTGATTTAATACGTTAAAAATTCCTGACAAAGTCAGGGGCAACTAAGGATGGCCAATAAATGCTGGCCCAGCCAGCGAAGCCCACATCCCATGAATGAATAAAAAAATCCAACAGTTAAATATGCTCCTATATCTAAGGAGTTTTTTTTGTTTCTGGATGCAATTCCTGCACCACGTTGGAACTTCTGGACACTTTGTGTCCCCTAGGGGCCTATGTATTAAGGAAGTGTCCCTACGTGTTTGAACTGACACTGAGGGTTTTCTAAGCTTGAGGAGCAGCTGGATACTATGCAGGGCATGTGGGTGGCTGAATGTTTCCTGAACCACAGGTTCCTGGATGTAATCACCCCACAGGCAGATAAAAGATCAGAATAGCAAGTTGGTGGCCACCTGGAAGAGGAGTAAGAGGAAGGTAGTGCAGGAAGCCTCAGGAAGTGTGGCACACTCAATTTGGTATTCAGCATTGACTATCAGAGGGTAACAACAACTCAAACAATGCAGTATTGAGTTGGCTACCATAAGGCAAAGGACTGCAAGGGGATTGGCCTGGGTGGTGTGGAGGGGTGGTCAGTATAACAAAGTGACGACAGACATGGTGCAGGAGGGAGGGCTTCCAATTTCTGAGACACTGGGACCTATTCAAGATGAATAGGTTACACCCAAACAGAGCTGGGACCAATATCCTTGTGAGCAGATTAATTAGTGCTGTGGAGGGGTGAGGGGATTATGCTAATTTGGGCACCAAGATGTAGTAGTAAAAAGTAGAAACAAGGTGCACATGAGATAGGAGAGACAATTATAATTGGAAATAAAACAGAATAAGATGGTTATAGAATATACAAGGATCTCTAAGTTAGGTTTGGAGTGCATGTGTGCAAATGCACAAACTGGTTGAGAAGGTTGGTGAGCTGCAGGAGCAAATAACCACATGGAAATATGATGTAATGATGATAATAAGAACCTGGCTTCTTGAGCATCCTTGATTCTAACCGCTCATTAGTGGTCATGCCTTCAATTGCTTAGTCCCTGAGCTCTGGACGACCCTCCTGCCACCTCTCTGCCTCACGTTTCTCCTTCAAGACACTCCTTAAAATCTACCTCTTTGACTAAGCTTTTGTCATCCGACCTCATATCTCCTATGTGGCTCTGTGTCATTTTTGTTTTATAATGCTCCTGTGAAGCACTTTGGGATGCTTGATTATGTTAAAGACGTTATATCTTCTATAATAATGATATTCAGTTTTTGTCTACAAGTGCATGCTACCTCTTTTGTAATCACCATTTTTGGTGTGTGTGTGTGTGTGTGTGAGATGGAGGGTGCTGTAGCGATTACATTTCAGATGTTGAGTAATAAACATTTTTTGTTTTTTAAAAAACTTATGAGAAAACTTGTCATGTCTGTTCTTGAGTTACAACACTCAGGGTTAAAATCCTTTTCTTTTAAAAAACACCTGTCTTTGATCAGTTGAGAGGTGGAAAAGAAAGGGGGAACCATCCTACCATCTCTTTCCTATCTGTAACATTATTCCTCAAATAATATTGAGCCCATCAGATGTAAACCTGCCTTTTCAACTCAGGTGAAAAAAGTTTCCAATTTGCCTTTCATATTCTAGATTATAAACTAGTCACAAGGTCAGATGCTTGACAAAATTTATATTTATATTCCTCAACCTGTTTTTATACATGCACAACTTGATGTAACTTTTTTCCAGACTGAAAGGTTTTAATTCTGTTAAAGTCTTTGGTGAAAGAATAACTAAAATTATTGAATTTAAAAGGACTGTTTCAATAAAGATGCAAATTTGACCACAAATGTTTTGCAAGTCTCTGCTAGTAAATATACGTTGTGTTCTTGCAGGCAGTACAAAATCCATGAAGCTATGCTAAACCTATATAAAGCACGAGTTTGGCCCCAACTGGAGTATTGTGTCCAGTGCTGGACACCACACATTAAGCAGGATGTGAAAGCTTTGAAGAGGGTACATAAGAGATTTGTGCAAATGGTTCTAAGGATGAGAGATTACAGTTACGTGGATAGATGAGAGAAGCTCTGCCTCATCAGCTTGGATCAGGAGAAGGCCTTTGACAGAATATCGCACACCTACATGGGGGATGTGCTCTCCAAAATGGGGTTTGGGGAGGGAATTCGAAATTGGATCCAACTGCTCTACACTAACATCAGTAGCGCAGTCTCAATCAATGGGTGGGAAACAGATAGCTTTCCGATTAAATCTGGAGTCAGGCAGGGCTGTCCTCTCTCGCCTGTCCTTTTCGTGTGCTGCATAGAACCCTTTGCCGAGTCCATCAGGAAGGATCCGGGCATAAGAGGAGTGACGATCCCAGGCAGTGGAGGCACTCAGGTAAAAGCCTCCCTGTACATGGACGACGTCGCCGTCTTCTGCTCGGATCCGCTGTCGGTGCGCAGACTGATGCACATCTGCGACCAGTTCGAACTGGCCTCGGGAGCCAAGGTAAATCGTGGGAAGAGCGAGGCCATGTTCTTTGGGAACTGGGCTGACCGATCCTTTGTCCCCTTCACTGTCAGGGCTGACGGCCTGAAGGTGCTGGGGATATGGTTCGGAGGGACCGGGGCATGCGTTAGAAACTGGAAGGAGCGAGTGGCTATGGTGAAAAGGAAACTGGGCATGTGGGAGCGACGCTCCCTCTCCATTGCGGGTAAGAACCTGGTCATCAGGTGTGAGGTACTCTCGCTGTTGCTGTACGTGGCGCAGGTCTGGCCCATTCCAGACTCCTGCGCGACGGCGATCACTCGAGCCATCTTCCGCTTTATCTGGAGGTCGAAAATGGATCGTGTCCGCAGGGACGCGATGTACAAGCCTCTAGATAAAGGGGGAAAAAACGTGCCCAACATCGCCCTCATACTGATGGCCACCTTTGTGTGCGGCTGCATCAAGCGGTGCGTAGACCCTCAGTACGCAAACACCAAGTGTCACTACGTGCTGAGGTTCTACCTGTCCCCAGTGTTGCGAAGGATGGGTCTGGCCACGCTGCCGCGGAACGCTCCAAGTAGTTGGACCGTGCCGTACCACCTGTCCCTGGTGGAAAAATTTATGCAGAAAAACACCTTTGACCACAAGTCCATCAGGCAGTGGTCAGCACGTAACGTCCTAGAGGCCCTGAGGGATAAGGAGAGGGTGGACCCTGTGGGATGGTTCCCCGAGCAGACTGTCAAAGTCATTTGGCAGAATGCCTCATCGCCAGAACTTTCCAACAAGCACCAAGACGTAGCTTGGCTGGTGGTGAGAAAGGCCCTCCCCGTCAGATCCTTCCTACACGCCAGGAAGCTCACCCCCTCTGCACATTGCCCTCGAGGTGGCTGCGGTGGGGAAGAGACCGTTGTTCACCTCCTTGTGGATTGTGCCTTTGCAAAGAAAGTCTGGAGAGAGATGCAGTGGTTGCTGTCGAGGTTCATCCCGAGCAGCTCTGTGACACAGGACTCTGTGCTCTACGGGCTGTTCCCAGGGACACACACCGAGACAAACATCAACTGCAGCTGGAGGATCATCAACTCGGTGAAAGAGGCGCTTTGGTCTGCCCGAAACTTGTTGGTCTTCCAGCACAAAGAGTTGTCCCCGACCGATTGTTGCGGACTGGCACAATCCAAAGTCCAGGACTACGTGCTGAGGGACGCACTAAAGCTTGGGGCAGCTGCCGCAAAGGCGCAATGGGGAAGGGTCGCTGTCTAAGACCTTTCTGCCACAGCGCACCGAGAGACTGGGAACTGTTTAGAGCCCCTCGGGCTGTACAGATCAAAATGAAAGGCTGTAAATGATTGTAATATTGTTTGTACTGATGCACCTGGTGATACATTTTGTAAAAGTTTAACCTGGATTGTACCCTTGTAATGTTGTTTTTGAAATGGTTTGGAATGTGATTGAAGATATTTTATGAATAAAGTATATTTTTACAAAAAAAAAGATGAGAGAAGCTAGGATTGTTCTCCTTAGATTAGAGAAGGCTGAGAGGAGATTTGATAGAGGTGTCTAAAATGTGAAGCGTTAAAAGAGGAACTGTGTGCAATGGCTAAAGAGTGGACCAGAGGGCACAGGTTTAATATAATTGGCGGATTTAATGTGATCTGTCTCTGAATTGTGCAGGTGCGTAACCACAGAAGGCAGTGCAATAAACAGACTACAGTACACTACCAATGTTCCCTCGAGGATGTGCTTGTGTGTAGGTTTTAGTAATCCAATATGCCTTTGCAAAGCAGGTCTGGAAATAGATGCACCCTTCAGGTGACAGCAGTGGGGAAAAGTCCATCGCCCACCTCCTTCTGGAATGTGCCTTTGCAAAGCAGGTCTGGAAAGAGATGCAGTAGTTTTTGTCAAGGTTCATCCTGAGCAGCTCTGTAACACAGGACTCTATGCTACATAGGATTTTCCCAGGGCTGCACACAGAGATAAACATCAACTGCTACTGGAGGACCACCAACTTGGTGAGAGATGCTCTTTGGTCTGTAGGAAACTTGTTGGTCTTGCAGTACAAAGAGCTAGTGGTGATCGAGTGTTACAGATTGGCAGATTCCAAGGTCCAGGACAATGTGCTGGGGGATGCTCTAAAGCCTGGGGCAGCTGCCACGAAGGCTCAAAGGGGAAAGTCCACTACCCAAGGCTCTCCCTGGCATAGTACACTGAGGAATTGGTAACTGTGTAAAATTCCTCGAGCTGTATTTTTGACATGAAATGAAAATTGCAACTATAAGGTAATTCTGAGTATAGTGAGGCACTTCAGAGTGCCACATACTGTATTGAAAGAAACTGATCTGTTTTGCACTTTATGCAATGTCAACTCTAAACTGTTATGAAATGGGATTTTATAAATTTTATGAATAAAGTATAGTTTTGGAAAAAAATGTATGGCATCAGGACTAACAGGCTGTACTGGATATAAGCTGGCGTGACTGGTGTGTCACCTTACAATTTATTAATCCTAGACAGTTTAAAATCTTTCCATCCACCATTAGAACACAAGATTAAAGGCAAAGTATGTCCTGACCTGACTCAATGGAACAGTAAGCAATCTTGCTCCATCTGTTGGAGAGAATTAAAACTGCAGCCCAATGCCACCTATGCATTTAAACAATTATCCTATAGATGGCATCCTAAAAATGTTAATAACTCTTGAACTTTAAACTCTTTTCCACATGCTTGTGGAACCGTTAAAGGGAATCATTACGCAGGATTCTCTGCTCCTCTCCAGCAATTCTTGCTGGAAAGCATGCATGTGTCAAAATGGGTGCAGACACAATGACTACACAATGGAATAGCAAATCACCATCTGGATTTACACAAAAAATGTCCACTTGGGTGGGAGCACGAAGAATACAAGTATCTGTACAATAGGATCATACTGAGAGTTAGTACCATCTAGAGAATAGAGAGTTCAAATAGGTCCTTTGCAGCCTATGGTTCATAGTTAGCTATTCAACCTTATCCCTGTACTTCCTGTAAAATGGGAAATTCACAAATTGACCACTGAATGATATTCCATGTATCAACCAATGTTTGCCTGTAGAGTCACTAGAAGCAGGCTGATGGTTTCAATACCTGCATTTATGTAGCGATTTATCGTGTCATTGAAACATTTCAAATACATCACTTTTGGAGTTGACTGTTGCAGAGGCACAGACCTGTATTCAAAGTTTAAGCTCCTCTATCAGAAGAAACACTTGTTGCTAATGCACGGAGAGTGGATTAAAGAACTAATTTGTTTCAACATTAGCAAGGGATACAAGAACATTCTTTGGGAATGAAATAATTGCATGACAGGCTCTCCTGTCCATTTTTTAAGTGGCTCATTTGGGCCATTTCCACTTTACCTGGAGAGCAAAACTGGATGTGTCTATGAGAGACTCAATATACAAACAAGGTGTGTGTAGACCTTTAGTACTCAAATGCCAAGTGTCATTATGTGCTGAGGTTCTACCTCTTTTGTGAAGGATAGGTCTGGTTATGTTGCCGTAAAACGCTCCATTCAGTTGGGCTATGCCGTACTACCACCTGTCTCCTTTGGAAAAGTTAATGCAGAAACACACTCTGACCACAAGCCCATCTAGTGGTCTGCACATAATGTCCATGAAGCTCTGCAGGAAAAGGAGATGATGGTTCCCTGAGCAGATTGCCAGAGTCATTTCCTTCCTGCAAGTCTGGGGTTTCACCATCTCTGCACGCTGCCCTTCAGGTGGCAGCAGTGGGAAAAGACCATCGCCCACCTCCTTCTGGAATGTGCATTTGCAAAGGAGATCTGGAAGGAGATGCTCTTCCCAGCTCGGTGAAGGATTTTTTTTTGAAAAATATACTTTATTCATAAAATATTTGAAAGAACATTACAAAACATTTCTAAATCGCCATCACAAAAAGTGCAGTCAGATTCAAGTTTTCCACATAGATCGTGAGGTGCTTCAATACAATCAATGTATATTACAATCATTTCAATATGGTCATTACAGACAGTCTGACAGTACAATGGTATTGGAGTTATCAACATACATCATATTGCACTCTCAGGTGCTTCAATACAATTAGAATAATTTGTATTCAATGCATGCATTCATTGTGAGCCATACAGCCTGAAGGGTCTATACTTTTCCCAGCCCCTCAGTGCACTATGGCAGAAAAGTCTTAGGCAGTGACCTTTCCCCATTGCGCCTTTGTGGCAGCTGCCCCAAGCTTTAGTGCGTCCCTCAGCACGTAGTCCTGGAGCTTGGAATTTGCCAAACTGCAACATTCGGCCAGGGACAACTCTTTGCGCTGGAAGACCAACAAGTTTCTGGCAGACCAAAAGGCGTCTTTCACCAAGTTGATGTTTCTCCAGCTGCAGTTGATGTTTGTCTTGGTGTGTGCCCCTGGGAATAGCCCGTAGAGCACAGAGTCCTGTGTCACAGCACTGCTTGGGGTGAACCTCGACAAAAACCATTGCATCTCTCTCCAGACCTTCGTTGCAAAGGCACATTTCCCCAAGGAGGTGAACAACAGTCTCTTCCCCACCACAGCCACCTCGAGAGCAACGTGCAGAAGGGGGGAGACTCCTGGCATGTTGGAAAGATCTGACAGGGAGGGCCTTTCTCACCACCAGCCAAGCTACATCTTGGTGCTTGTTGGAAAGTTCTCCCAGCTCGGTGAAAGATGCTCTTTGGTCTGCCTGAAACGCGCTGGTCTTTGAGTGAAAAGAGCTATCAACAACTGAGTGTTGCAGACTGATACATTCCAAGGTCGAAGACTCAATGGGGAATGGGCACTGTCAAAAGCACTCCCGTGACTATATACTCAGGGGTTGATAACCCTGTAAAACCCCTTGGGCTGTAAGTATGAGAAAGAATGTTTAACATGAAATGTAAATATCCATTGTACAATATCCTCCAATGGTAAGTGCTTGAGCCACCTCATCGACAGTGTTGAAAAAAACTGATCTGTAGTGCACTTCTGTAATGTCAATTTTTAAAAATTAATTCGCTCATGTGATAAGGGTATAATTTTTTTTGCAAAAATATACTTCATTCATGAAATATCTGAAAGAACATTACAAAACATTTCAAAATGGCCATCACAAAAAATGCGATCATATTAAAATTTTTCACATAGATCTTGTCACACTCCGAGGTGCTTCAATACAATCAAGGAACATTACAGACATTTTAAAATGGTCATAACAGACAGTCAGACAGTGCAATGCTATTTAAGTTGTTTACATAGATCATGCTGCACTCTGAGGTGCTCCAATACAATTGTGATACATGTAATATTCACTGCATACATTCGATGTGAGTCATACAGCCTGAGGGGTCTATATAATTCCCAGCCCCTCTGTGCACTATGGCTGAAAGGTCTTAGACAGCAACATCTTCCCAAGCTTTAGTGCGTCCCTCAGCACGTGGTCCTGGACCTTGGAGTGTGCCAGTCTGCAACACTCGGTCGGGGACAACTCTTTGCGCTGGAAGACCAACAAGTTTCGGGCAGGCCAAAGGGCGTCTTTCACCGAGTTGATGATCCTCCAGCTGGAGTTGATGTTTGTCTCGGTGTGTGTCCCTGGGAACAGCCCATAGAGCACAGAGTCTTGTGTCAGCGAACTGCTCGAGATGAACCTCAACAGCAACCACTGCATCTCTCTCCAGACCTTCTTTGCAAAGGCACATTCCACAAGGAAGTGGACAATGGTCTCTTCCCCACCACAGCCACCTCGAGGGCAATATGCAGAGGGGGCAAGACTCCTGGCGGGTAGGAAGGATCTGACGTGGAGAGCCTTTCTTACCACCAGCAAAGCTACATCTTGATGCTTGTTGGAAAGTTCTGCCGAATAACTTTGACAGTCTGCTCAGGGAACCATTTGACAGGATCCACCATCTCCTCTTCCCATAGGGCCTTTAGGACATGATATGCTGACCACTGCCTGATGGACTTGTGGTCAAAGATGTTTCTCTGCATAAATTTTCCACGAGGAACAGGTGGTACAGCACGGTCCAACTACTTGGAGCGTTCCACCATAGTGTGGCCAGACCCATCCTTCACAACATGGGGGACAGATAGAACCTCAGCACATAGTGACACTTGGTGTTTGCGTACTAAGGGTCCACGCACACCAGGTGGCCATAAGGATGAGGGCGATTTTGGGCACGTTTATTTCCCTCTCTATCTGGAAGGTTTGTAGATCGTTTCTCTGCGAACACGATCCATGTTCAACCTCCAGATAAAGCAAAAGATGGCTTGGGTGATTGCCACAGGAGTGAGGAATGGACCAGACCTGCACAACACCATACATGAACACAGAGTACCACACACCTGATGACCAGGTTCTTACCCACAATGAGAGGGAGCATTGCTCCCACATGCCCAGATTTTTTTCACCATGGCTACTCACTTTCCAGTTTCTAACGTATGCCCTGGTCCCTCTAAACCATATCCCCAGCACCTTCAGGCAGTTAGGCCTGGCAGTGAGGGTGACAAAGGCTCAGTCAACCCAGTTCACAAAGAACACATCCTCGCTCTTCATGATTTACCTAGGCTCCCGTGGCAATTCAAACTAGTCGCAGAACTTGATCAGTCTGTGTACTGACAGCAGGTCCAAGCAGAAGATGATGACGTCATCCACGTACAGGGAGGCTTTGACCAGAGCACCTCCACTGCCTGGCATCATCACTCCTCTTATGCCCGGATCCTACCTGATGAACTCAACAAAGGATTCAATGCAACACACGAACAGGATAGGGGAGAGAGGACAGCCCTGCCAGACTGGAAAGCTTTCTGATTCCCACCCATTGATTGAAACTGACCTACTGATGTTTATGTAGAGCAGTTGGATCCAACTGCAGATTCCCTCCCCAAACCCCATTTTGGAGAGCACATCTACCATGTAGGTATGCAATACTCTGTCAAAGGTCATCTCCTGGTCCAGGCTGATGAGGCAGGTCCCGTACACAGGCAATCGTATCCCTGAGTAGCGCGAGGCTGTCAGAGATCTTCCTGCCAGATACAGCACAAGTCTGGTCAGGGTGGATCACCAATTCCAGAGCAGACTTGACCCTATTGGCAATGACCTTGGACAGAATCTTATAGTTCATATTCAATAGCGAAATGGGTTGCCAATTTCTAATTTCCTCCTTTTCCCCCTTCTGCTTGTAGATGAGGGTGATGATGCCTTTCCTCATGGATTCTGACATGCTGCCAGCCAGATGCATACTTTCACACACTTCTAGCAGGTTTGGGCCGATCCAGTCCCACAGAGCCGAATACCACTCAGCCAGTAAGCCGTCACTTCTGGGGGGTTTTACTCTTCTCAAGGGGCTTAGAGTCAGTTCATCCAGAGTTAGTGGTTTGTCCAGACTCTCCCATCAACTGTTATCTAAGACCTCTGTGATAGGGGACAGGAAGGACTGGGAGGCTGTGTTGTATGAGGTGAAGCCCACAGACAATTTGCTGATCCTCAAAATGTTGGACTGCGATGACTTCACTGAGCTGCCATCTTCTTTCAGGATGCTAATCACAGAGCTCTGTGTACCTTTTAGAAGAAGAAATGTGAACACATCTCAGCTTGCTCCACAAAGTGGACTCTGGACCAGAAGATGATCTTGGAGACCTCTGAGGCAAAGAGCGAGGCTTGCTGGCTCTTGGGCTCTTGGAGGTCCTCTTGACATCGACTACAGCCGAAGCAGAGTCTGCATGTTTTTCTGGAGTTGGGACATTTCACCCCCGTCTCTCTCTCTCGCCTTCTGAACACCTTTGGGAATGAAAAACCTCTTGATATTCTCCTTGATCACTTCCCACCAGTGTGTCAGGGACTCAAAGAGGAGTTTCACAGTTCTCCAACCTTTGAAATGCCTAGAGTTCCTCAATATTCTCTGGGGTCAACAGTTTCACGTTCAGCTTCCACATCCCTCTGCCAACCCTCGAGTCTTCTTGTAAGTGACAGTCAGCCAGTAGGAGGCAGTGGTCAGAGAAGAACACTGGCTTGATGTCGGTGGATCTGACCATGAACGCATGGGACACAAACAGGAAGTCTATCCTGTAAAGGATGGCTGTGTCCAGGTGCATCTACACTGTGCTCCATCAGCATGGTTACTGAAAACGTCATGCAGCTTCACATCCTTTACTGTTTCCATCAGGAGTCTGGACGTGACGTCCAGTCTGCTGTCGGCCCTGCCGGATCTTCCAGCTGCATCGATGATGCAGTTGAATTCACCACCCAGAATGACCGGCCTGGAGGTCGGCAGCAGCAGTGGGAGCTGCTGAAGGGCAGCCAGCCATTCGCTGTTTTGAGCTGGGGCATACACGTTAATTAATGGGAGCAGAGGATTCTTGTACAATGCGTCTGCTACAAGGAGGCACCCGCCCACCACCTCCTTAGCCTTGGAGATGGTGAAGTTGCCTCCCAGCAGCAGAATACCCAGGCCAGAGGAACATGAGTCATTTCCTCCCAGCCAGATCGATGGCCCAAGGGGCCACCATTGTGACCATTGCCTGTAGGAGCTGAGTATTACAACTCTTGCAGAAACAGCAGGGCAGCTTTGACCTCGGCAAGGTAACCCAAGGCCGCAGCACATCATGTAGTAGATTTAACGCTACACACGTTAATGGACACAATCTTGATCCTCATTTTAAAGCATTTTGTCGCTCACCAGACCTGTTGTCTTTGACAGTTCCATCCTTTGATCTGCTCCTGCATACCCATAGTGTTCGCAAATTGTCTCACTTTTGATGGGCTGAGGAAACCATCCTGAACTGCCCTGTTGGAAAGGATGTGGGTATAATTGCCCTTGGCCTAACAAGCCACTCAGTTCATTTCAGAGGGCAGTTAAGGGCCAACCACAATACTGTGGATCTGGAGTCACATATAGGTCAGACCAGGTGAGGATGGCAGATTTCCTTCCCTAAAAGGACATTAGTGAACCAGTTGGGCTTTTACGACAATCAATGACAGTGTCAAGGTCACCAGGACTAAGACTAGCTTTAATTAATTGAATTTTAAATTCCGCCAACTACCATAGTGGGATTTGAGCCCATGACCCACATCATTAGCCTTGGCCTCTGGATTACAAGTACAGTGATGTAACCACTATGCCACCATCTCCCCAAATTTTAACTGTTATGTAATATCCCTTTACAAGTTTTATGAATATTTTTCAAAAAACTTGTGGCATTTTCAATTGGCATGCTTCCAGAAATACTCAAAATTTCAGACTGGTCATATTTTGATTGATAAAAGATTATACATTTTAATGTTAGTTTAATACAAAAAGTATGAAAAAATTGAGAGACACCTGTTGGTAATACTAGTAATTACAACAGCCCTTTCACTAAAACAACAGCAATTCACTTCAATACTGAGAGAACTAGGAGGGCAGTTTATACACCTCCATTTGGAGAAAAGTTTTTTCCTTTTCACTAAGTTTTCCCATACTTGTGATATGCATCAACCTCAGAGTGTGTACATGTCTCTGCTTTCAATCCTCTACTAAAAGTTGCCCAGCAATAACCAATGACTTGTCCTTATTACTCCCTCTCTACAAGGAAGCACTGGAGTTGCTGCCTCACCAATTGCATTGCAGGATCAATTCAATTCTTAGGGAAGTTGGGGTGCAAATCTGCATTCTACCACAGTACTGCCATAAAAGGAAATTGTGTATTTGTGTATTTTTTAAATATGCTAAATACTATAATATAGTCAATGCACAGATGGGTAGAGGTAAACAAATGCAGTGTTGCATCACAAATACTTAAGGCAATTAAAAGCAATAATCTAATAATTCAAAATATGCCAGAGAGTGATTTACAGTATAAGTAAATGTTACCTTTCGATGCATGATTAAACACTCATCATTTTCCTTGGTGCTGTTACTAATGTTGTGTTATTAGACTGTTCTGACATTGTCCATATTAACAGTGGAATTATTCTGGAATTGTAGATCAAAATTGTCATTTTTCAATCCCACTAATTTGGCACTCATTTCCCACAGACGCCTAGCTGTCTCATCATCCAGGGCCTGCGGAGCAGGATCCTCTTGTTTATTAACATCGAAATATTTTCCAGATATTCCTTCCAGCTCTTCTGCTACAGCCAGATAGATGGAGGGTTGTGCTCCTACACGTGGCGATTTTACTAGAAACAAAAAAAAGGGCCCTGAAAGAGAACAAATATAATTCAAAAAAAGAACAAATCTAAGCACCCAACTTCTTTATGACACACAGCATTTCAGGAAACAATTATACTGTGAGTAACACACTCAAAATTTCCCCGTGTAAAGGTATTACAAAAAATATTTACGAAACATTTAAAACTAGAACAAAGTAGAGAGAAACAGATTTTAAATGGCAAATTATACGTGGCCACATGAACCCTCTCCTTTTCTTCATTGAGGAGAGACAATATATACTAAATAGTATAATTTCAAAGGTGATGCAGGGACAGAGAGACTTGGGAGTGTACATACTCAATTCTTTGAAGGTGGTAGGACAAGTTGAGGTCATTAAAAAGCATTAGGGGTCCTTGGCTTTAATGGAAGCATAAAGTTTAAAAGCAATGACATTACACTCTATAAAACACTGGTTAGGTTCCAGCTGGAGTGTTATGTCCAATTCAGGGCACCACACTTTAGAAAGGACGCTAAGGCCTTAGTGACTGTTAGGAAGAGATTTACAAGAATGGCACCAGGGATGAAAGAGTAAACAAGGAGAAACTTTTTCCAGTGGCAGGTTTGAGACCAGAGGACACAGATTTAAGGTAATTGGCAGAACCAGACAAGACATTAAAAAAAACAGTTTCACACACCAACTTGTTCTGGTTGTGAATGCATTTCTGGAAAGGGTGTTGGAACCAAATTCAATTATACCTATCCAGGGGGAATTGGATAGATACTTGAAGTGAAATAATTGCCAGGGAATGGGGCAAAGGCCAAGGGAGTGGGACTAATTGGATAGTTCTTTAAAGAGCCAGCACTAGTACGATGGGCGGGCGAACACACGCGAGGGGGAAGAAGACCGTGTGGGCGGGGGGGAGGGAGAGGGAGCGAGCGCGAGCGCGAGGGGGAGCGCGAGAGGGAGGGAGAGGGAGCGAGCGCGAGCGCGAGGGGGAGCGCGAGGGGGAGAGAGAGAGGGAGCGCGAGGGGGAGAGAGAGAGGGAGCGCGAGGGGGAGAGAGAGAGGGAGCGCGAGGGGGAGAGAGAGAGGGAGCGCGAGGGGGAGAGAGAGAGGGAGCGCGAGGGGGAGAGAGAGAGGGAGCGCGAGGGGGAGAGAGAGAGGGAGCGCGAGGGGGAGAGAGAGAGGGAGCGCGAGGGGGAGAGAGAGAGGGAGCGCGAGGGGGAGAGAGAGAGGGAGCGCGAGGGGGAGAGAGAGAGGGAGCGCGAGGGGGAGAGAGAGAGGGAGCGCGAGGGGGAGAGAGAGAGGGAGCGCGAGGGGGAGAGAGAGAGGGAGCGCGAGGGGGAGAGAGAGAGGGAGCGCGAGGGGGAGAGAGAGAGGGAGCGCGAGGGGGAGAGAGAGAGGGAGCGCGAGGGGGAGAGAGAGAGGGAGCGCGAGGGGGAGAGAGAGAGGGAGCGCGAGGGGGAGAGAGAGAGGGAGCGCGAGGGGGAGAGAGAGAGGGAGCGCGAGGGGGAGAGAGAGAGGGAGCGCGAGGGGGAGAGAGAGAGGGAGCGCGAGGGGGAGAGAGAGAGGGAGCGCGAGGGGGAGAGAGAGAGGGAGCGCGAGGGGGAGAGAGAGAGGGAGCGCGAGGGGGAGAGAGAGAGGGAGCGCGAGGGGGAGAGAGAGAGGGAGCGCGAGGGGGAGAGAGAGAGGGAGCGCGAGGGGGAGAGAGAGAGGGAGCGCGAGGGGGAGAGAGAGAGGGAGCGCGAGGGGGAGAGAGAGAGGGAGCGCGAGGGGGAGAGAGAGAGGGAGCGCGAGGGGGAGAGAGAGAGGGAGCGCGAGGGGGAGAGAGAGAGGGAGCGCGAGGGGGAGAGAGAGAGGGAGCGCGAGGGGGAGAGAGAGAGGGAGCGCGAGGGGGAGAGAGAGAGGGAGCGCGAGGGGGAGAGAGAGAGGGAGCGCGAGGGGGAGAGAGAGAGAGCGCGAGCGGGAGAGAGAGAGGGAGCGCGAGGGGGAGAGAGAGAGGGAGCGCGAGGGGGAGAGAGAGAGGGAGCGCGAGGGGGAGAGAGAGAGGGAGCGCGAGGGGGAGAGAGAGCGCGAGGGGCAGAGAGAGAGAGCGCGAGGGGCAGAGAGAGAGAGCGCGAGGGGCAGAGAGAGAGAGCGCGAGGGGCAGAGAGAGAGAGCGCGAGGGGCAGAGAGAGAGAGCGCGAGGGGGAGAGAGAGAGAGCGCGAGCGCGAGGGGGAGAGAGAGAGAGAGCGCGAGCGCGAGGGGGAGAGAGAGAGAGCGCGAGCGCGAGGGGGAGAGAGAGAGAGCGCGAGCGCGAGGGGGAGAGAGAGAGAGCGCGAGGGGGAGAGAGAGAGAGCGCGAGCGCGAGGGGGAGAGAGAGAGAGCGCGAGCGCGAGAGGGAGAGAGAGAGAGCGCGAGCGCGAGGGGGAGAGAGAGAGAGCGCGAGCGCGAGGGGGAGAGAGAGAGCGCGCGAGCGGGAGAGAGAGAGAGCGCGCGAGCGGGAGAGAGAGAGAGCGCGCGCGAGGGGGAGAGAGAGAGAGCGCGCGCGAGGGGGAGAGAGAGAGAGCGCGCGCGAGGGGGAGAGAGAGAGAGCGCGCGCGAGGGGGAGAGAGAGAGAGCGCGCGCGAGGGGGAGAGAGAGAGAGCGCGCGCGAGGGGGAGAGAGAGAGAGCGCGCGCGAGGGGGAGAGAGAGAGAGCGCGCGCGAGGGGGAGAGAGAGAGAGCGCGCGCGAGGGGGAGAGAGAGAGAGCGCGCGCGAGGGGGAGAGAGAGAGAGCGCGCGCGAGGGGGAGAGAGAGAGAGAGCGCGAGGGGGAGAGAGAGAGAGAGCGCGAGGGGGAGAGAGAGAGAGAGCGCGAGGGGGAGAGAGAGAGAGAGCGCGAGGGGGAGAGAGAGAGAGAGCGCGAGGGGGAGAGAGAGAGAGAGCGCGAGGGGGAGAGAGAGAGAGAGCGCGAGGGGGAGAGAGAGAGAGAGCGCGAGGGGGAGAGAGAGAGAGAGAGCGCGAGGGGGAGAGAGAGAGAGAGCGCGAGGGGGAGAGAGAGAGAGAGCGCGAGGGGGAGAGAGAGAGAGCGCGAGGGGGAGAGAGAGAGAGCGCGAGGGGGAGAGAGAGAGAGCGCGAGGGGGAGAGAGAGAGAGCGCGAGGGGGAGAGAGAGAGAGCGCGAGGGGGAGAGAGAGAGAGCGCGAGGGGGAGAGAGAGAGAGCGCGAGGGGGAGAGAGAGAGCGCGAGGGGGAGAGAGAGAGAGAGAGAGAGAGAGAGAGAGCGCGAGGGGGAGAGAGAGAGAGAGAGCGCGAGGGGGAGAGAGAGAGCGAGCGAGGGAGGGCAGTGTCCATCTCACAGACTGCACAAATCCCACCATTTCCTTTGTTACATTCAGGAGAACAGTTTTTGTAGTTTGCCAAAGCTCTTCTGGCGTTCTCTCATCAGCTGCCATCTGTGGAACTTTGAGTTTGTTGCCGATTTCCAAAGCAATACTGCACTGCCTTATCACTGTTAAGCTCGATTACATAGTCATGTCATTAAAACCTGTTTTGTCCTTTTGCCCACTCTAACCTTCAGTATCACCACTAGCAAATGATCAGTGTCACAGTCTGCCCCTGGATGTGTCTTACAATTCTTTCGTCAGGATCTCCATAGTATTTCTACTGCAATGTAATCAACTTGATTCTTAGTTGGCCCATTTGGTGAGGTCCAGGTATATAATCATCTTTAATTATGTTTAAACCATTTGTTTTGGCCTTTGCCCGTTTAACAGTGGTCATCTGTCCAGCCAGAGGCCAGAAGAACCGACTGCTGCCCAAGTCTTCACCACCACATTAGCCAACTATTTTCAGAGTTCCTGTTGAAGCTGTCCTCCTGGCGTAATGCCATTGGTGGTACTTCAATCAAGACTTTCACCACTGATGGCATAGCCTCAACAAGCAATCCTCTACTTCTAGATGTTCAGCCATTCACCACATTCAGGTGCCAGTTGCATTTTGAAAGAGCTGACATATTCAGGATCAGCAAATGCATTTATGCGAATTGTTCAATGCAAGCCCACAGACAGCACGGCTTCCCAGTTCTTTCTGTCCTCTATCACGGAGGTCTCCCTCAAGCGGGAGACTCTGAATAAACCTCTAACTCTGTATGAGTTGACAAAGGGCATCAATTCCAACAAGACAAGTAAAACTTCAGGAAGTAATGGTTTACTGGCCAAGTTGTACTCGGTGCTGTGGGACTGGATTGATCCATGCCTGCTGGAAGTGTACAAGAGTATGCTTCTGGACAGCAGCATGCCAGAATCCATGAGGAATGGCATTATCATCCTCAAGTACAAGGGGGAAAGGCAGGAAATTAGAAATTGTCACAGTCTTCTGTTTGGATGCCTGTCAGTGTACAGGCTGATGAGCATCTACAACCTGCTCAATCTGACATTAGGAGCGTAAGTATGTCGTGGCAAGAGCAAGGTCATGTTCTTTGGCAAGGGTGCAGAGGGAGTGGAAAACATACTCAAGGTCATCCTCATTCTGATGGCAGTCTTTGTGTGTGGCTTCATCAAGTTGTGTATAGATCCTCAGTATGCAAACACCAAGTGTCACTTGGTGCTGAGGTTCCATCTGGCCCCAGTGTTGCAAAGGAGGTGTCTGGCCACCTAACAGCTGTGGAACGTTCCAGTCAGTTGGACTGTGCCATACCAACTGTCCCTCATGGAGAAGCTTATGCAAAGAAACACCTTTGGCCACAAATCCATCAGGCAGTGGTCCACACATAATGTCCTCAAGGCCCTGTAGGAAAAAGAGATGGTGGATCCTGTCTGATCGTTCCCTGAGCAGACTCAAAATCATTTGATAGAATGCCTCATCGCCAGAACTTTCAAACAAGCTCCAAGACGTGGTTTGGCTGGTGGTGAGAAAGGCTCTCCCTATCAGATCCTTTCTGCATGCCCAGAGTCTCACCCCCTCTGCATGTTGCCCTTGAGGCAGCTGCAGTGGGGAAGAGACTATCATCCATCTCCTTCTGGAGCACGCTTTTGCAAAGAAGGTGTGGAAAGAGATGCAGTGGTTTTTATCGAGGTTCAACTCGAGCAACTCCATGACTAAGGATTCTGTGCTCTACTAGCTGTTCCAAGGGATGAACCCTGAAACAAACATCAACAGCTGCTGGTACATCATCAACTCTGTGAAAAAGGCTCTTTGGTCTGCCTGAAACTTGGTCTTCCTGAAATTTGGTCTTCCAGTACATAGACCTGTCAACAGCCAAGGTCCAGAACTATGTGCTGAAGGCGCAGTAAAGATTGGGGCAACCATAGCAAAGGCACAATGGGGAAAGCTAACTGTTTAAGGTGCTCCCCACCACCATTGTACACCGTGGCACTGGAAACGTGTAAAACCCCTCGGTCTGTGTGTTTAACACAACATGAATATTGTAAACGTAGTGAGGCACCACAAAGCGCCACATACTGTATTGAAGGAATCTGATTTGTTTTGTACTTTGCAATGTCAACTTTGAACGAGCATGTAAGGTACTTTTATAAATTTTATGAATAAAGTATTCTTTTGGAAAAAAAAATCCCAGAATTTGTCAGACTTGCAAATCTAGACACATGGCAGCCAAATGCAAAACAATTGTCTGCAAGAACTGCAAGCAGGAAGGCCACAAGACAAAGGGCTATAAGTAGAGTAAATGGTGCAATCTGTGTGGTGAGGCAACCCACTTCTCCAAGACCTGCCCAAAACTCAGTGTCATCTACATGCAGGTAAAATGGTGCATCAGAAAGGGACAGCAAAAGATACTGCCTCAGAGGAAACCAGCAATCCTCTCCCAGTGATAAAAACATGTGGAAAAGGGGCAAGGAAAAGGAAAACAGTGCTGTAGCAAGCTGCCAAATGTCAATACTGTGCCCTGAGCCACCTCCTCAGCAAAGAGTATCCATGGAAGAGGAGCAGAAGAGGGACAAGTGGGAGAATGCGAGGTGGCTAAGAGGAAAATAACAAAAAAGACCTAAAAGAGGAAACAAACCATCACCCAACCCAGCAGCAAGAAACAGCTCATGTTCTGAACAGCAACTGCTCTTCATTGGAGAAGGAAGGGCATGAAAACAGCCACCAACAAAAAGAGTGGCAAAACGCAAAGGAGAAGACCCCCCCCCTCCACCAGTTGAACACAGCAAAGGGCCCAGGGCACTCCCAACTCCAAAGCACCAAGTGCAATGAGGCACCCAGCTCCAGGACATCAGGAACAGCAGGGTGCCCAGCGCAACTCAGCTCCAAGCATCGGGAGCAGTGAAGCACCTAACGCACCCCAACTCTGGAAAGCAAACAGCAGCCACATCCTAAACATGAAAGAGAGGTGAAGGACAGCACCAATTGGAGACAACCCAAATATCCCAGTTACACAACCTTCACAATGTCTATCTGGTGGAACAACCACCAGTGGGAGACCAGAGCTTATATCACAGCCCATTGATGGTGGAACAGTTTGCAAACACTACAGGTATGCAAGAACACCCCAAGGGCTGGGAACAGAATAGACAATCAGGCTGGGGAAATTTACACATTTTAACTAGGTTTAAAGGTTGCTTCTATTAATGTGCACATGGTGTTAAGGCCATGACGCAATATATTTCGATCTTGGGGGTACCTTGCTAAGGTCAAAAGCCTACTTGCTGTTTCTACATGAGCATGGAATGCTGCAGCTAAGCACATGCAAGCAATGGTCTCCATAGTGGTTCCACATTATTTACAATGTATATTAATTACTTAGATGAGGGAAGTGAATGCTGTATTGCCAAATTTGCAGATAATACAAAAATAGGTGGGAAGGCAAGTGGTGAGGATGACACAGAGTCTACAGAGGAATATAGAAAGGTTAATTGAGTGGGCAAAAACTTGGCAGACGGAATATAATGTGGGAAAATGTGAGGTCATGCACTTTGGCAGGAAGAATAGAGGTGCCGATTATTATTTAAATGGAGAACGACTGTAGAAGGCTGCAGCACAGAGGGATTTGGGGGTCCTTGTGCATGAATCCCAAAAAGCTAACATACAAGTTCAGCAGGTAATAGGAAAGGCAAATGGAATGCTGGCCTTTATTTCAAAGGGAATGGAGTATAAAAATAGTCTTGCTAAAACTATACAAGGCACTAGAACATCACACCTAGAATACTGTGAACATTTTGGTCCCGTTATCTAAGGAAAGATATACTGGCATTGGAGGCAGTCCAGAGAAGGTTCACTAGGTTGATTCTGGGTATGGAGGGATTTTCTTATGAGGAGAGGTTGAGTAGGTTGGGCCTGTACTCATTGGAGTTTAGAAGAATGAGAGGCGACCTTATTGAAACATATAAGATGCTTAGGGGACTTGACAGGGTAGGTGCTGAGAGGTTGTTTTCCCTTGTGGGAGAGTCTAGGACCAGAAGGCATAATCTCAGAGTATGCTCATTTAAAACAGAGATGAGGAGGAATTTCTTCTCTCAGAGGGTAGTCAATCTGTGGAATTCTTTACTGCAGAGGGCTGTAGAGGCTGGGTCGTTAAGTATATTCAAGGTTGAGATAGACAGATTTTTAATCAGTCAGGGGATCAAGGTTATGGGGGAAAGGCAGGAAAGTGGAGTTGAGAATTATCAGATCAGCCATGATCTCATTGAATAGCGGAGCAGACTCGATGGGCCGAATGGCCGACTTCTGCTCCTCTGCCTTATGGTCTTATGCCTTCAATTTGGTCAAGAGGAAACAATTGTTGTTCATCTGTCCTGGGTCTTCTGCTGCTGTGGTGGGGGGCAACTTCATTTCCGAAGTTAAGGAAGCAGTGGAAGGTCACCTCCTTGTAGCAAACGTATTTGACAGAAACAGCTCGCTTTATTGTGTGCGCCCCTGATCTGAAGGGCGAGAGGCTGGCCATCTTTCAGCAGCTTTCAGTGATGCTGGCGATGTCCAGATCGGTCATTCTAGGTGGTGACTTCATCTGCATTACCGGTGTGGATGGATGATCCAGCAGGGTCAACAGCAAACTGAACACTACATCCGGACTCCTGATGCAAAGCTGACCAATGTCTTCAGCAACCCTGCAGATATAGATACACCTGCTTGAGGCAAGACAGGTCAAAAGAACATAAGAAATGGGAACAGGAGTAGGCCATTTGGCCCCTCAAGCCTGTTCCATCCACCATGGCTGATCTGATGTGGCCTTAACTCTTTCCTGTCTGTCCCCCGAAACCCTTGATTCCCTTGTCAATCAAAAATCTGTCTAATTCAGCCTTGAATATATTCAATGACCCAGCCTCCACTGTTTGCTGGCGAAGAAGATTCCAAACACCAACAACCCTCACAGAAGAAATTCCTCTTCTTCTCAGTCTTAAATGGGTGCCCCATTACTTTTAAACTGTGACCCCTTGTTCTAGATTCCCTCACGCAGGTCCTGTTCTGTGATAAATAACGTGCATATTAAAAGATTCTTTAAAAGTTCTTAAAGGGACTGAGCACAGAAAACAAATCTGGCCCTGCACACAACAGCCAAAATTTCAAGGTAGCATTGAGCCAGCTGTGGCTCTTACTGCAGATTCATAAGAATGTGGGTTCAGGTCACAGCATGAAATTCTAGGCTGTGACCACCATTCTAGGATAGATTTCCTGTGTGTGTCCCAAGCGCTCACAGTCAGATCCACCCGACATCAAGCTGATGGTTTTTCTCTGAGCACTGTCTTCTGCTGGCCAACTGTTACCTACAGGAAGACCAGAATGTTGGCAGAGGAATACTGAAGCTGAATATGAAACTGCTGATCCCAGAAAACGTGGAGGAACTTGAAAGGGATTTAAAAGGTTGGAGAACAGTGAAACCCCTTCTTGAGTTCCAGATGTACTTGTGGAAAGTGATCAAGGTGAACAAAGAGGCTCTTGGTGTTGCTGTACATGGCATATATTTGGTTCCAACCCTGCTCCTGCACCATGATGATCACCTAAGCCATCTTCCACTTTGTCTGGAGATTGAAAATGGACCATGTCCACAGAGACACCATGAACAAATCTCCACGTGAAGGGAGAAAAACATAACCAACATTTCCCTCATCCTAGTGGCCATCATTTTTGTGTGGTTACATCAAGCCTTGTGTAGACCCTTGGTCACCAAGCTTCACTGCATGCTGAGGTTCAATCTGTACCTGATGTTGAGTCAGTGAGTCCAGCCAAATTGCCGTGGAATGCTCCATTCAGTTTGACTGTGTCACCTGACCCCCATGGAAAAGTCTGCGCACAAAAGCACCTTTGACCACAAGTCCATCAAGTAATGGTCCACATCTAATACCCTCCAGGTCCAACAGGAAAAATGAAATGGTGGATCCTGTTGGATGGTTCCCTGATCAGACTGTCAAAGTCATGTGGTAGAAAGCCTCATAGCCAGAGTATTCAAACAAGCACCAAAGTGTAGTTTGGCTGGTGGTAAGAAGGAGCCTCTCAATCAGATCCTTCATGCACACTTGGACTCTCAGACTGTATGCACCCACCAGAGAATATTTGACATGAAATGTAGATGTAAATTGTAAATATAACCTGTAATTCTAAGTATAGTGAGGCACCTCAAGAGTGCCACATACTATATTGAAAACAATTAAACTATATTACTCATGTGGTGTCAAATTTGAACTATTATGTATTTTTACAAATTTTATGGCTAAAGTATTGTGCTGTATGGTGCTATCCTACTGTAAGAATCCTGGGAAATCTCTATATGGGTTCTGTTGCTAATTGACAAAAACGAACTCAAATATAATGGCTGAGTGTATACTTCTTTAATTGAATTAATCTGAGTAATATTACACTGTACTGTATTTTTAATTCTGCTTGTAATTTGCCCTGGGTAAAAGAGGCTGAGAATTGACGTGATGGAGAATTGTGGTTTGAGCCTTCAGTGATGAAGTGTTTTTGACCCTGAAGGTTTTGGAAGGGACCAAATCATAAAAAGTAAACTTTAGCAGAAATGTAGCTTTGTGTGCAAACAGGCAGTCTACTGTGTAAGAGCTAAAGGATAAACACCTTAGCAGAACCTCAGCTGCCCAGACATGTGTAGTGCCAAGGCAAAATAGCCTGAGTACCAAGGTCACCATGCTTTTTCTTGCTTAGTCAAACTTGGCATGGAATGTTTATGAGCTGATAGGCAACTGAACATAGGAAGTCACAGATCTTAAGAGTTTGACCTGGCTTGTGAGGGCAGATTTTTAAATCACATTTTTGTAATTGGGCTGTTCAAATAATGGTGAGATAAAGATTGGGTTAAATTGGTCTCCATAAGCTTTGCTGTGGTAAAGAAAGTATAAGAGGAGATTCCCTGAGCATAGAAATTGTAGAGGTATTATGGGTCACACTGACTGATGCAATGGTGGCTGGGGTGTGACCAGGGAGTAGTTACATGCCAATCACATTTCTACCCAGGGGATAATGGGAATACTATTGCGCTTTGACACTACTGCTCAGACATTAGCACGTGTCAAGTCTTACTTATATTTAATAAAATACAATCACTGTCACCAATAAGGGTTATCACTCGAATAATTTCAGAACTTGAGAATAAGGGGTCAAAGGGTTAATTGACTCTGATATCCCAAAGTTCCAACACTACTATCTTTAGCTTAGGGCAGCTGCTGTAAAGGTGCAATGGGGATAGGCCACTTTCAGCCATAGTACACTGAGGGGCTGGAAACTGGGTAAAACCTCTTGGACAGTATGTCTGTCATGGTATGAATCTTGTAAATATTAATTGCAATTTTTAAAAATTTATTCACGGGATGTAGGCTTTGCTGGCTGGGCCAGCATTTATAGCTCCTCCCTAGTTGCCCTTGAGAAAGTGGTGGTGAGCTGCCTTCTTGAACCGCTGCAGTCCATGTTGTATGGGTACACCCACAGTGCTATTGGGAAGGGAGTTCCAGGATTTTGACCCAGCAACAGTGATATATTTCCAAGTGAGTGACTTGGAGGAGAACTTCCAGGTGGTGGTGTTCCCATTCATCTGCTGCCATTATCCTTCTAGATGGTAATAGTTGTAGGTTTGGAAGGTGTTGTCGAAGGATCCTTGGTGAATTCCTGCAGTACATCTTGTAGATGTACACTACTGATACTATGCGTCGGTGGTGGAAGGAGTGAATGTTTGTGGATGAGGTGCCAATCAAGCGGGCTGCTTTGTCCTGGATGGTTTCAAGCTTCTTGAGTGTTGTGGGAGCTGCACTCATCCAGGCAAGTGGGGAGTATTCCATCATACTCCTGACTTGTGCCTTGTCGATGGTGGACAGGCTTTGGGGAGTCAGGAGGTGAGTTGCTCGTTACACGATTCCTAGCTTCTGACCTGCTCTTGTAACCACAGTATTTATATGGCTAGTCCAGTTCAGTTTCTGGTCGACGGTAACCCCCAGTATGTTGATAGTGGGGAATTCAGTTATGGTAATGCCATTGTTTATCAAGGGGCGATGATTGGATTCTCTCTTGCTGGAGCTGGTCATTGCCTGACACTTCTATGGTGTGAATCTTACTTGCCACTTGTCAGCCCAAGCCTGGATATTGTCCAGGTCTTGTCGCATTTGGGCATGGGCTGCTTCAGTATCTGAGGAGTTCAAAATGGTGCTGAACATTGTGCAATCATCAGCGAACATCCACGCTTTTGACTTTATGATGGAAGGAAGGTCATTGATGTAGCAGCTGAAGATGGTTTGGGCTGTGAATGTAGTGAGTAACAAGAGTATTGGATGAAACTGATTTGGTTTGCACTTTGTAATATCTACTTTGAATGGTTAAGTAATGTGCTATTATAAATTTTATGAATAGAGTATATTTTGGGGAAAAAAAAAGACTAAAACTATCTATAGCTAAAGGATAATAGTTTTCTGTTGGAGCCCAGCCCATTAATTTTGAGCACCAGTGAACCAGATTGTTTAGTTCAAATTTATCGTCAGCGATGACTTGCCTCAAATGAGACTCGAGTGAAGCCTTGTGTGTTACTCTTGGGTGTGGAGAATAATAGAGTATGGACATATCTCTATTGTTCCTAACTGTTGCACCTATGTCTTCAGTCATATTTGTCTAATTCATCTGCTAAGACCAGTTTAGTTTAATCCCCTGCCAAGCACATACCAAAATGCCTTTGACATAGTGTAATGTTCAAGCTGTTGGAATATTATGCATTGTTGCTTCAGCCACTGGTGTACAAAATCATGCCCCATAATGTAAATGGGCTAAATTCAGAGTGCCTGCAGACTCAAAACACTACAATTGCCACTACCAGGAGCCAATTTGGGCAGTATTCCACTTGTAGCTGGTAAACTTCAAACAGTTAAAAAAACATTTGCAGTTTTGAAAATTGCAGCCATGTACATACTTAGGGGCTGTGCTGTGCTATCTAATTTGGCTTTTCAATGCCGACAACCATAGTCCACACTTCAAACCATTTACCAGAAAGACTCTTGCTGCTTAGAAGGTGAAATAAAAGTAGTCACCATCACTTACCCAATACTGTATTAGAAAAATTTGATTTATGCATTCCTGTGTGTCTGCCAAGTTCTGTGTTCGTCACCCCTGGGTGCACAGCATTGACTGTAACCCCACTTCCTTTGTTGAAAAAAAAAGAAGACAGGTTTGTTATTTTAATCTGTGAAAATAAATTTAAATCATCAAAAATGAAAAAGTGTGTGTTCCTCTTGATGCCTTAGTAAATTAATCCAGCGAGTAGCTGAGACACTCAATCTGGGTGATGCAGTCATATAGCTCGATAGCTCTCACCGTCAAGGTTCACACATGAATAATACTCATTACTCGCCCTGGGAACAGCCAGGTCAAATTATAGTGCCTCTGTTATGAAAGGCTAACAAAATGTAGTCTAGGGATTAAATCTGGGATCTTTCTGGTTTATATGGTTTAGAGTCATCCCACTTACTAATTGAGACTTTAGGGGAGTTCACAAAACATGTTTCTGCAGTTTAATTTTTTTAGTTAAATAAAGGAGACTGTAGGTTTTCTGCCGGCATTGATTTTGAATAGTGTCATGGAATCTCTCCTCCTCTGCTTCTATGATTTCCTATCTCCACTTTTCTCCTTCCCTTACTCCTCCACATCTGTCTCCTTCCCCCTCTATTTCTGGTTCCTTCTTTACGCTCTTTTTAATTTTCCTTCTAAATCATTCTACTATTTGTTATTGCTTGCCCATTTGTCTTTGAAAATTTCGGTGATGAGAAACATCACACCAGAACCTGGGTGAACTAGAGGCAACAGTATTGGGCAAGTGGGGCAGTGTGCCTTGTGGGATAGAATGGTCAATATGTTACTGTATGTTAGGGTACATTGAGTGTTTAACAGCCTTCAAGAAATCAAAGTCTGTTGGAGTTACAAGTTTGGACATGCTCAAAATCTGTAGTCCTGTGTGAGCCTTTTTAAGGGCCAATTTGAATGACAGCCTTCCAGTCACAAAAACACCTGTTGACCATTACCCTTTGCTTCCTGCCACAGCCAATTTTGGATTCAACTTGTCACTTTCCCTTGGATACCACTGGCTCTTACTTTGCTGACCAACCTGCCATGTGGACCTTATCAAAAGCCTTGCTAAAATGTATGCAGAGTACATCAAATGCGCTACACTCATCCTTATTACCCCCTCAAAAATTTTCATTAAGTTATTCAGACATGACCTTTCCTTAACAAATCCATGCTGATTATCCTTAATTAATCTGTGCCTTTCTAAGTGATAATTTATACTGTCCCTCAGAATTTATTCCAATAATTTGCCCACCACCGAAGTTTGGCTGATTGGCCTGTAAATACTCGACCTATCCTATCCTCCCATTTAAACAACGGTACCACATCAGCAGTTTACCGGCCCTCTGGCATCAATCCTGTAGCCAGATAGGATTGGAAAATGAAGGTCAGAGCCTCTGTTATTTCTCTTGCTTCTCTTAGCAGCCTAGTATAAATTTCATTCAGGTGCTTTATCCACTTTCAAAGATATTAAACCCTGCAATATTTCCTCTCTTTATATCATCCAATGTCTCACAGTATTCAACTACAATGCATGCATCTTCCACCTCTTTTGTGAAGACAGACAGAAAGTATTCACTAAGAACCATGCCCATATCTTCCTCCTCCATTTACAAGTTCCTGTTTGGTCTTTAATCTTTCCCTTCTCTTTCTTTGATTATCTTTTTACTCTTTATGTAGTTATAAAACATCTTTGGGTCTTTCTTGATTTTATTTGCCAACATTCTTTCATACCCCTTCTGACTGTTCATCCTCCCCCCTCAAACTGTTTTTTAGCTGCTCAGTGACATCCTTGACCCTAGCACCAGGGAGGCAACATACCATCCTGCAGTCACATCTGCAGCTGCAAAAAAGCCCGTCTGTTCCCCAAACTATTGAATCCCTTATTATTGCTTTTCTGACCTTTCTCATTCCCGTCTGTAAGCTGAGCTACGGATGGCTCTGGCTGTAGTCCCCAGAGGAACCATTGTCCTCACCAGTATTCAAAGCTGAAAAATGGTTAGAGCAAGATGCTCTTGGAGGATTCTTGCACTCTACCTGTCCTCCTTAGCTACCTGACAGCCACCAATTCCCTCTCTGCCTGCACACTATGAAGCTGCATGGTGACACCTACAGAAACATGCTATCCAAGTAACTTATAGCCTAGCAGAAGCATTGCAGTGACACCTGCTGCTGTTCAAGCTCAAAAACCTGACACTTCCTGCACATGTGGTTGTCCAGGGTTGTCAGGTAATCCAGGCTAATAACTTTAATTCTTTCCCTCTGAAAACGCACCCTTCCTAGCCTCAATACTGTTGTGTGTTTCTCTCTTTACTCTCAAGTGAGCAGCATGCTGGCTGATACAGGCTAAAATCAGTGACGGATCGCATTGCACAATTAAAATGTCAAAAACTGGCTTTCCTAATAGTTTAGTGGGTAAATGCATTAACCTGCATAGACAAAAAAAGTATTGGCCCGGATTTTCCTTCCTCAATAGCAGTGAACCCTGAGAAGTTTACCATTATTGAGGGACTAAAGAACACTGCAACCTCCGGCAAGCTTGCTTATGCTGAAATTTGGAAGTTGTGGTCTCCCTGAAAGGGCTCCAAAGAAGCTCAGGTCAATGGTCCTGCTGTTCCTGTTCTTATGGCAGCAGGGACCATTTGTTCGAAAATTTTACCCATTCGTTCTCAACTTACACAAATTCTTCCATGTTAAAAAGTTAAGGCTGATAATCACCGGCATAAATCGAAGAGTGAGCCCTACAAATACTTATGTCCTCATCCACAAAACAAACAGATGGTTGATTTAAGTATTTTCCATGATTCCCCTGGCACCTTACCCCACCACAACACAGGCACCCTGGCTCCTCTCTCCCTTGGCTCCCCTGACACCCACCACCCCCCCCTCCAGCCCCTTGCAACGCTGTTCCAGCTATGCTCTGGTTCTCCCCTACCCCACCAACTCTGCTCCAGCTCCACCCACATCAATGTCGGAAACAGAACTTGATGGAGGGGAAAGTATATGCAATTGATATGAGCACAGTAACGGTTCGTGGTATCAACTGAAATTTACTTACAAGAGGCATGGCTGTCTGTTGCCTTTGTGGTAGGATATCTGCAGCAGTGTTTACAAGCCACCTAGTCACAGATGAAAGCATAGGCACTAGTTTGGGTTGTGACTTTGAGAGCTGTTTCTGAGACCTTTTGAGGAAAGGATACAGCCATTGATTGGCTGAAGCCTTCTTTGAAGGGTAACATGTTGGTCAGAGACTACATTTCACAGATTGATATTGGCAGGGTTCCAGTTAGTGTTTGGGGCTCACAGCTAACAGCTGCAAGGGTGACTTGCTATGCCAGCTTGGCCTTCCATAAGACCATAAGACATAGGAGCAGAAATTAGGCCATTCGGCCCATCGAGTCTGCTCCGCCATTCAATCATGGCTGATAAGTTTCCCAACCCCATTCTCCCACCTTCTCCCCGTAACCTTTGATCCCCTTACCAATCAAGAACCTATCTATCTCGGTCTTAAATACACTCAATGACCTGGCCTCCACAGCCTTCTGGGCAATGATTCCATAGATTCACCACTCTCTGGCTAAAGAAGTTTCTCCTCATCTCTATTCTAAAAGGTTTTCCCTTTACTCTGAGGCTGTGCCCTCGGGTCCTAGTCTCTCCTACTAATGGAAACATCTTCCCCACGTTCACTCTATCCAGGCCTTTCAGTATTCTGTAAGTTTCAATCAGATCCCCCCTCATCCTTCTAAACTCCATCGAGTACAGGCCCAGAGTCCTCAAACGTTCCTCATATGTTAAGCCTTTCATTCCTGGGATCTTTCTCGTGAACCTCCTCTGGACCCTCTCCAGGGCCAGCACATCCTTCCTGAGATACGGGGCCCAAAATTGCTCACAATATTCTAAATGTGGTCTGACCAGAGCCTTATAAAGCCTCAGCAGCACATCCCTGCTTTTATATTCTAGTCCTCTCAAAATAAATGCCAACATTGCATTTGCCTTCCTAACTACCGACTCAACCTGCAAGTTAACCTTAAGAGAATCCTGGACTAGGACTCCCAAGTCCCTTTTGCACTCCAGATTTCTGAATTCTCTCCCCATTTAGAAAATAGTCTATGCCTCTATTCTTCCTACCAAAGTGCATGACCTCACACTTCCCCACGTTGTATTCCATCTGCCACTTCTTTGCCCATTCTCCTAACCTGTCCAAATCCTTCTGCAGCCTCCCCGCCTCCTCAATACTACCTGTCCCTCCACCTATCTTTGTATTAGCTGCAAACTTAGCCAGAATGCCCTCAGTTCCTTTATCTAGATCATTAATGTATAAAGTGAAAAGTTGTGGTCCCAACACTGACCCCCGCAGAACTCCACTAGTCACCGGCCGTTTCAGTTATTTTTTTAATTAATTTATTAATTTCCAGTTAAACAATGTTTCAATGCAACCTGTTTACAAATCTCTCCATGGCCTTAGATCTCCCTATCTCTTTAATCTTCTCCAGCCCCACAACCCTCTGAGATATGGTGGGTAGTGGTAATGTCGCTAGTAATCCAGAGATCCAGGCTAATGCTCTGGGGACATGGGCTCAAATCTCACCATGGCAGCTGGTGGAATTTGAATTCAGTTAATAAATCTGGAACATAAAGCTAGTCTCAGTGATAATGACCATGAAAATATCTATCTTCGATTATCGCAAAAACCATCAGGTTCACCACTGCCCTTTAGGGAAGGGAATCTGCCTACATGTCTGGGCCAAATGGCCTGCATGTGACCCAGCAAGGTCAGTTCAAACGCAGATAGAGATGGGCAACAAATGCTGGCCTTGCCAGTGACACGCAGATTCCATGAAAGAATTTTTTTTAAAATTCTTTAGTTCTGTCCTACTGAGCACCCCTGATTTTAATTGCCCACCATTGGTGGCTGTGACTTCAGCTCCCTAAGCCTAAACTGTGGAATTCCCTCCATAAACCTCTCCTCCACTGTACCTCTTTGCACCTTTAAGGCACTCCAAAAAACCTCATTTGCCCTAATTTCTCTATGTGGCTCAGTGTCAAATTTTGTTTTATAATGCTTCTGTGAAGTGCCTTGGGTTATTTTATTGTGTTAAAGATGTTACATAAATATAAGTTGTCTGTCTTTTTCTATGAGGAAAAGAAAAATCTTTATTTTTATATATTCAAGGAGTGTAGAAAAATATGTCACCATGTTATACTGTTAATTTATCTACCTTAGTTAAATAAAACCAATTATTCTAAGGCCTATGTCTCAAGTTAAGAAGAGTGTGTATCCAATGAGCCATTCAAACAGAGGGGTATTACACAGTGGTATGTCATACATCTTCGTAGTCATCGAATAGCATGATCAGCTCAACTCAACTTACCATGAAGTCTTTTAGCCAACTCCTTTGTAAACAATATGTTTGCAAGTTTACTTTGACAATATGCTGCCTTCGTGTCATATTTTTTCTTTTCCCAGTTGAGATCATTGAAATCAATTTGCCCCACTTTGTGAGCTAGTGAGGATACGTTTATGATGCGGCCATTTCCAGAGTTCTTCAGCTTCTCAAGCAACAGATTTGTCAACAAAAAATGACCTACATTAAAAGAAAATAAATCTAACATCACTAAGCTTTAAGAATAATGCTTTAATGATAGAAAAGCATTAATCTGCGGAAAGGGGTTACTACTTGTGCCTATGCCTCTTTAAAGAAAATCTCACAAACAAGCAGTTTCTCATTTCATAGTTAAAATCCAGAAGGAAAAAGCTGATAGTTTGACGTGCTGTAAATTGTAGGCATAGCCCTGATTTTGAAAAGGTCAAAACTGTAAAACAGTTGCTTCTTTGATTTTGGTACTAAGAGTATGAGTTGTTGATTCATTCTATGCCCTGATACTATTGCACAATTTTGGAATTTTAAGAAATTGTATTCTGTAACACTTGGCTAAGAAGAAGTCAGAACTTCAGTTGAAGGAAATAGCTTGAAGATAAAGGTATGATTTCTACCAAAGTAGAATATGTCAATAACTTGAAAGAGCAAACGCGCTACCCAATTAAAATGCAACATTATAAGAAGCCTCCAAGCCACTCAGTAACATGTCTGCAACTAACGAAGTGCTTCTTAAAACTTCCACAATTCAATGCCATGCCTAGTTCTAACATCTTAGCATCAGGCTGAAAGTCCATACAGCATGCTGGACAGAGATCTCACAGCTACTAATGAGAAGATGCATCTCCAGCAATGGTACAACACAGTACCAAACGATAAATGTGTTGATAACACTTTTAGTGGGGAGGGTTGCGGGAGCTTCCTGATGGCTTAGTGGTAAAAGGCACTGTGGTCTAACCTTAAGCCCAATAGAACAGAAAGTCCCAAGTTCAATTCATGATCTAATCTCAGCCAGGGCAGCATTAGATGTGCAGCAATCCAGACCAGAGTCACAGGGTTAGAAAAGGGAAAAATACGCAGACAGAACCAGGGTCGTCATCTCATCGCTATCTGGTAACCTTTACTGAAAAGCACTTGTATACAAGGACAGAACCAGGTGTGGCTGCCAAGGCATTGCTGAATAGCCTTATGGCACTCATGCCTAGGTACAGACAAGAATAACATTCACTTGGACAAATTTTCAGAGATTTAGAGGCACATTTCGATTCTGAGTCAATGCCTGAAGTTGGGGGGGGAGAAGAGATGCATGCCAATTATTACAGGCAATGCTAAGATTTCAGCAGGAGTTGCCAAAAACTAAGTAATCTTATGTGCCTTCCTGACTGCTCACTTGACTCAGCTGAGGAGAAGGGGCCAATTATCTCAAAGCCTACTAAACATTAAAGGATAAACCACCCAGACACTAGTGATAATACAAGTATCATCTGCAGTTCCTTCTATGCATGCTCAACTTTAGACTCACGCTAAATAAATTCAACTACTGTACCACAAAACTTTAATCATTTAAAAAAGTTATAGTGCTTTTTACACATGCACATGTTTGCAAATGTTCTGCAACTCAATTGGAAAATAAATGCACTTCACATTGAAATTTTTCAGACCCTTTCAAGCTTAGTACTGTGATAATATAGTTTCTTCAAACACTCCATCTGCACTTGACACTGCCTTAAAAACAGATTCTATCAACAGTTTGTATTTGGTAGGTAATTTATTTTCATATGGTGATGTATTATGAAAACTTGTATTTTGCCAATAGACAAAGCTTACAACTACTCGTCAGTTTCACCGAGCTTGAACATAAAACAAATTGCTGTCCTAGAAATATCTTAGGTTGAGAATTGCATATTGCTTTCCCAGAACAAATACACATATTTACTTTATTAATTGATTGGTTTCAGTATTTATATGCAAAAGCAGTATTTTGCGATCAAACTTACTGCGTCTTTTCAAATGTCTTTCACTAAAGATCAAGTTTATTTTAAGAGTGAGATTTCCTCATAAATGCAAATAGAGAAGTGGAATTCTAACCAACCACAGGAAACTGCCAACAGTTCTCCACATAGTGACTTTCCAATATTAGCTACACCATTAAGCTGAGTAGCAAGAGTAATGAAGGAAGAAAATATTAGTGCGCGAGCTAATTCCTGTGCATTACCTGCTGGTTCATTACAGAACAGGGCAGAGGACAGAGAGCAAATCTGTCTTCTCAGCTGGGGAATAGCACTGGCATGCCCCAACAGAAGAAAAAAAAACACAAGTAGTAATAAAAAAAAGGGAGTAATTTTGACCTAATGATAATGGAAAATTAAATCAGATCGGATGCAAAAAACATAACCAATTCGATTTCAGGTTAGGTCAAAATTATTCCCAATGAATTTTTTCCCCACTCTCGAACGATTTTATGTGGAATAAAGTAAGAGCAAGCTCATCAACATGCGTAAAGCTAAAAGATGTCTATAGAGCTTACCAAGGTGATTTACACCAAATTGCATTTCAAATCCATCTTCTGTTTTCCAGTAAGGACATCGCATAATACCAGCATTGTTAATTAACACATTTATATGCTCTTCCTCTAAACAAAGAAAAATAAACAGGAGTTTTGAATTTCAGGCAAACTTACAATGTACTCTGCAGTCTTTTTCATTGCTAATGAGATGCAAACTGTACCCTTAAATGTCACGACAGTGGCAATTCAGTATAAACTCTGATGCTGTACATTTTCCCATCAGTCCTTGAATAAGTTCTGTTTATCAGCTAAGGAATTATTTTATTGAAATCCACAATGGGACTGTTTAAAGGTTTTGTAGATAACTTGTTTTTAAAGTTGGACATCGAAGTCAATATATGTTTTACAAAAAGATCAGAGGGCTACTTCTATATATTAACATATTTTAGACAACACAATATCATTAGGGTTATAGTTATATAAAAAAAAGGGACAATCAAGCATAAAAATACTCAACTGGAGAGTACTAATTCCAGTGAGTTGAAAAGGGATCAGACCCTGGATCAGAATGAATGATTGGCAGGTAAAATAATAGATGAACAACCAGAAGCCTTCATTGAGGTGATCTTTTGCATACAGACTAAACACGGTCCCATGAGTGGCAAAGGAAGGGCATTCAAAGCTAGAATGACTAAAGGTATAGAGATTAAATGAAACAGGAAAAGGAGACTTTCGAAAAATGTCAGGTTCATAATACGATACAGAAGCAAACTGAATACCTGTATAGAAAAGTTGAAGAGAGCCGAAGAAGGAAATAAGAGGGGCAGAGTGTATGAGAATAGATTGTTGGGTAACACAGAAAATATTGAACATTTTGATCTGTGTTCATGAAAGAAGAGTATGCTGCCAATGTCAAACAAAGGAGGAGATAGCATACAAATTGGATAGGATAAAATTACTAAGAGAGTTAGTGGCTCTCAAAGTTAAAAAGTCATTCAGTCCAGATTGGACGTGCAATAGGTTGCCGAGGGAAGTAAGAGTGAAAATAGTGGAGGATCTGGCCACAAATTTTCCAATCCCCTTTGATGATAGAGGAGTGGTGCCAGAGGACTGGAAAGTTAAAAATGTTACATCCCTGTTCAAAATAGGGAGAGGGATAAACCAGGTAACTATAGGCCTGTCAGCCTAATGTCGGTGGTGGGGAAATTTTTATAGACAATAATCCTGGATAAAATTAATAGTCACTTTGGAAAACATGAGTTAATCAATGACAGCCAGCACACACCAATTGAAGGCAAATTGTATTTGACTAACTTGATTGAATTATTTTATAAAGTAACAGATGGTTGATGAGGGTGGTGTGGTTCATGTTGTGTATATGAACTTTCAAAAGCCATTTGATAAAGTACCACATACCAGATGTGATGGCAAACTGAAACTCAAGGGATTAGAGGGGCAGTGGCTGTGAGGGGTTAAAAAAAATTATTAAGGGACAGATAGCAGAGTGTAGTGGTGAACATTTATTTATCAGACTGGAGGGAAATATACAGTGATAACCCTCAGGCATCCATCCCCCCGACCACCCATGTGGGACTTACCTTTCATTCACTCTACAACTGTCTTCCAGCCCAAAAGACAGCTAAGCCTGTGGATTGGGGACAGGCATCAGATGGGAAGTTTTCTGAGATTTAAAACAATTCCTGCCATGTTTCTTACTTCCAAATTTCCCTTCTGCAAATTGTCCCGCTTCCAGGCTCTTGTGACTCAATTTTTTTTTTTGCAAAAATATACTTTATTCATAAAATATCTTCAATCACATTCCAAACCATTTCAAAAACACCATTACAAGGGTACAATCCGGTTCAACTTTTACAAAATGTATCACCAGGTGCATCAGTACAAACAATATTACAATCATTTACAGCCTTTCGTTTTGAGCTGTACAGCCCGAGGGGGTTTAAACAGTTCCCAGCCCCTCGGTGCGCTGTGGCAGAAAGGTCTTAGACAGCGACCCTTCCCCATTGCGCCTTTGCGGCAGCTGCCCCAAGCTTTAGTGTGTCCCTCAGCACGTAGTCCTGGACTTTGGATTGTGCCAGTCCGCAACACTCGGCCGGGGACAATTCTTTGTGCTGGAAGACCAACAAGTTTCGGGCAGACCAAAGCGCGTCTTTCACCGAGTTGATGATCCTCCAGCTGCAGTTGATGTTTGTCTCGGTGCGTGTCCCTGGGAACAGCCCGTAGAGCACAGAGTCCTGTGTCACAGAACTGTTCGGGATGAACCTCGACAGCAACCACTGCATCTCTCTCCAGACCTTCTTTGCAAAGGCACAATCCACAAGGAGGTGAACAATGGTCTCTTCCCCACCACAGCCACCTCGAGGGCAACGTGCAGAGGGGGTGACACTCCTGGCATGTAGGAAGGATCTGATGGGGAGGGCCTTTCTCACCACCAGCCAAGCCACGTCTTGGTGCCTGTTGGAAAGTTCAGGCGATGAGGCATTCTGCCAAATGACTTTGACAGTCTGCTCGGGGAACCATCCCACAGGATCCACCCTCTCCTTTTCCCTCAGGGCCTCTAAGACGTTACGTGTTGACCACTGCCTGATTGCCTTGTGGTCAAAGGTGTTTTTCTGCATAAATTTTTCCACGAGGGACAGGTGGTATGGCACGGTCCAACTACTTGGAGCGTTCCGCGGCAGCGTGGCCAGACCCATCCTTCGCAACACTGGGGACAGGTAGAACCTCAGCACGTAGTGACACTTGGTGTTTGCGTACTGAGGGTCTACGCACCGCTTGATGCAGCCACACACAAAGGTGGCCATCAGTATGAGGGCGATGTTGGGCACGTTTTTTCCCCCTTTATCTAGAGGCTTGTACATCGTGTCCCTGCGGACACAATCCATTTTTGACCTCCAGATAAAGCGGAAGATGCCTCGAGTGATCGCCACCACGCAGGAGTGTGGAATGGGCCAGACCTGCGCCACGTACAGCAACAGCGAGAGTGCCTCACACCTGATGACCAGGTTCTTACCCGCAATGGAGAGGGAGCGTCGCTCCCACATGCCCAGTTTCCTTTTCACCATAGACACTCGCTCCTTCCAGTTTCTAACGCATGCCCTGGTCCCTCCGAACCATATCCCCAGCACCTTCAGACCGTCAGCCCTGATAGTGAAGGGGACAAAGGATCGGTCAGCCCAGTTCCCAAAGAACATGGCCTCGCTCTTCCCACGATTTACCTTGGCTCCCGAGGCCAGTTCGAACTGGTCGCAGATGTGGATCAGTCTGCGTACTGTCGTCTAAGACCTCCGTGATAGAGGACAGGAAGGACAGGGAGGCCGTGCTGTCCGTGGGCTTCACGTCATACAATCTGGCATAAAAGGATTTGCTGATCCTCAAAATGTCGGACCGTGATGATTTTACTGAGCTGTCTTCTTCCTTCAGGCTGCTGATCACAGAGCTCTCTCTGTGTAACCTTTTGGAAGAAGAAACGTGAGCACGTCTCATCCTGCTCCACGGAGCGGACTCTGGAACGGAAGATGATCTTGGAGGCCTCCGAGGCAAAGAGCGAGGCTTGCTGGCTCTTCACCTCTTGGAGTTCCTCCTTGACATCGACCCCCATCGACTGCAGGCGGAGCAGATTCTGCATGTTTTTCTGGAGTCGAGACATTTCCCTCTGTCCCTTTCTAGCTTTCTGGGTGCCTTTGAGGATGAAAAACCTCTTGATGTTTCCCTTGATCGCTTCCCACCAGTGTGTCAGGGACTCAAAGAGGGGTTTCACGGTTCTCCAACCTTTGTAATCCCTCTTGAGCTCCTCAATGTTCTCTGGGGTCAGCAGTTGCACATTTAGCTTCCATGCCCCCCTGCCCACCCTCAGGTCCTTCTCTAAGTGGCAGTCCGCCAGTAGGAGGCAGTGGTCAGAGAAAAACACCGCTTGATGTCAGTGGATCTGACTGTGAATGCACGGGACACAAACAGGAAGTCTATCCTGGAACGAATGAACCCTTCCAGGCTCTTGTGACTCAAAGTTATCAGCTCTATAGAGTACAAAACCAAGGGAGTTATGTTAAACCTTTATAAATCATTGGTTCAGCTCTGGGCATCACACATTCAGAAGGACGTGAAGGCCTTGATGAGGATGGAGAGATTTACCAGAACGGTACCGGGGAAGAGGGACTTCAATTATATGGAAAGACTAGGGAAGCTAGGATCGTTCTCCTTAAAGCAGATAAAGTTAAGGGGAGATTTAACAGATATTCAAATTATAGGGAGAAATTGTTTCCACTTAGAGGGATCAGTAACTAAAGGAAACAGATCCAAGGTAATCAATAAAAAAGGCAAAATTATTATGATCTGATCTGCACTGCCTGAAAGGGTGGTGGAAGCAGGTTCAGTAGTAACTTTCGAAAAGAAACTGGATAAATACTCCATGGAGGGAAAATTGCAAGGTTATGAGTAAAGACCAAGGAAATGGGGCTAACTTAATAAATAGCTCTTTCAAAGTACATTTATGATGATTCAAATAGTCTTTTGTGCTGTAAGATTGCATGATTCTTGATCAGTTCTTTTTTTCAGGAGTTATGCAAACTATTGCTCTCAATTTTAATTTTACATCAGTTATTTTGCAATTTTCTTTGATGAATAAAAGGCAAATATCTTTCACTAAAATCCAAAAATACCAAATTAAATCAACCTGGTTAGAAAATAAGTGACCTGCTGTCCTTCAGTATAAACTAGTCACAAATGGTTGACAGAAGTAATCAATGTTTTACCTTCAGTTACTTTTTTGGCAAACTCTCGAATCGATTTAAGTGATGCAAGATTAAGGTGCCTGGCATATACATGATGACTCAGGGTTTCACCTCGAATTTCTCGAGCTGCTGTTTCACATTTCCCCATATCCCGACATGCCATTATAATTCTGCCACCTACATAGAGAGAAAAGGATTTTAATACAATTTTCCACTCCTTGCTCACTATCACTTCTATTTCTCCCAGAAGAGCCAACTCCTGCTGGGTTAGGATTTCACAGATCCCAACAGCCCAAAATACTTCATTTGAGTGACCATTCTTCATGCACAAGTCTAAACAGTGTGTTGGCAGGCTATTGGGTTGTTTCTATCATTGTTAAGTTCAATTTTCACTTCACCTCACATCCACATGTGTACCTTTCAACAGGAGTTAAAAAATTTATTCTGGGGATGTGGCGCCACTGACAAAGCTGGCATTTATTGCCCACCACTTGTTTCCCAAAGGCGATAGTGATGTAAGGAAGGATATAAATACATTGGAAGCAGTTCAGGGAAGGTTTACTAGACTAATCCTGGAATGGGAGGGTTGTCTTATGAGGAAAGGTTGGACAGGCTAGGTTTGTATCTGCTGGAGTTTAGAAGAATAAGAGGTGCCTTGATTGAAACATATAAGATCCTGAGGAGTCTTGACAGGGTGGATGTGGAGAGGATGTTTCCTCCTGTGGGAGAATTTAGAACTAGGGGTCAGTGTTCAAAAAAAGGGGTTGCCCATTTAAGACAGAAACGAGGAGAAATTTTTTCTCTCTGAGGGCTGACAGTCTTTAGAACTCTCATCCTCAAAAGACAGTGGAAACAAAGTCTTTGAATATTTTTAAGGCAAAGGTAGAGTAGATAGATTCTTGATAAGCAAGGGGGTGAAAGGTTATCGGGAGTGGGTGAGAATGTGGGAATGAGATTGGGAATGTGGAGTTGAGGTTACAATCAGATCAGCCATGATCTTATTGAATGGTGGAGCAAGCTTGACGGGCCGAGTGGCCTACTCCTGCTCCTTATTCGTATGTTCGTATGTATGGACCTTCTCCTTGAAGTTTTGTGGTTTGTGGGGTAAAGGTATCCCTGTAATGCTATTAGGTCTGACCCAGCGACCACAAAGGGACAGTGATGTATGACAAATTAAGAAGATATGTGACAAAGGGCAACTTGGAGCTGGTGGCGTTCACATGAACCTGCTTCCCTTGTCATCCTAGATTGTAGGCACTGTAGGTGTGGGAGATATTGTCAAAGAAACAGTAGCAAGTTGCTGCAGCTCAACCTGTGGATAGCACATACTATAGCCACAGTACATCGTCAGTGGAGAGAGTGAATATTTAGGAGTCACTACATTGAAAACACAAGTGAAGACTTGAGGCCACTTTGGTTGAGATTCCCTTGGTTAAGATAAGATAACCTAGCACAGATATTGGACCTTCTAATTTTTATGGTTTAGTGCTATACTGGGCAATACCAATACCCACAAAACCATCAGGGGACCTTATGCAAGTGTTCAGTAAAATTATTTCATGCTACTTCAAAGTGGCCTGGGCTTCTGATTCCATTGCAAAGAATTCAGGCATTCTGGTCCCAGACTGATCGAATTTCATCTGTCACTAGGTGGAGTAAGGCAGCAATCAGCCAGGCCTTCTCTGATTTTCATTCCCCATCCAGAAGGCCAGCTAAGCCTCACACTAGCGCAACAATTTATTATATCATGCCTTTAATGTAATTTAAAAAAAAACGCAAGAAGTTTCACAAAGCATTATATTAAAAAAACACCAAGCAATAAGGGGAGATTAGATGATATGCTCAAAAGCTTGGTCAAAAAGCCAGGTTTTAAGGAGTGTCTTAAAGGAGAAAAGCGAAATTGAGGACAGGAGAGCTGAAGGAATGGCATTCCAGAGCTTAGGATCTAGACAGCTGAAGGTATGGCACCAATGGTACAGCGATTAAAATCAGGATGCTCAAAAGTCCAGAATTAGATGAGCGCAGATATCTTAGAGGGTCATGGGGCTGAACGAGATTACAGAGTTAGGGAGGGGTGAGGTCATGGAGCTACTTGAAAACAAGGATGAGAATTTTAGAATCTAGACATTGCTTGATCGGGAGCCAATGTAAGTGAGTAAGCACAGTGATGGTGGGCGAACAGGGCGTGGTACAAGTAAGAACAAGGGCAAAGTTCCCGGGTGACCTCAAGTTTATGGGTAGAACGTGGGAGACTAGCAAGGAGTGCATTAGAATAGTCAAGTCTGGGGGTAACAAAGACATGAATGAGGGTTTCAGCAACAACAAGCTAAGGCAGGGGAAAGGTTGGGTGATATTACGGAGTGGAAGTGGGCAGCCTTAGTGTTTGTGGGGATAAGTGGTTGAAAGCCCATCTTGGGGTCGAATATGATACCAAGGTTGTAAACAGTCTATTCTCAGACAGTTGCCAGGAAGAGGGATGGAGCTGGTAGCTAAAGAAGTTAAATTTGAAGCATGGACCAAAGACAATGGCTTCATTCTTCCCAATATTTGTTTGGAGGAGTTTTCTGCTCATCCGGTACTGGATGCCACGTAAGCAGTTTGATAAGTTAGCAACAATTGAGGAGTCAACAGCATTGGTGGTGAGGAGAGCTGGGTGTCATCAGCGTATATGCGAAGACGAATGCTGTGTTTTCTGACGATGTTGAGGGACAGCACGTGATTGAGAAATAGGATGGGGCCAAGAATAAATACTTGGGTAACACCTGAGCTAATGGAATGGGAGCAGGAAGAAAAGTCATTGGAAGTAATACTCTGGCGATTACCAGATAAATGAGAGTGGAACCAAGCGAATTGGACAATAGTGGACAGGTGTTGGAGGAGAATGGTGTGGTCAGCCATATTGGTCAAGAAGGATAAGGAGAGATAGCTTACCTCTGTCACAATCACATAGGATGCCATTTGTGACTTTGTTAAGAGTCAGTTCGGTACTGGGGCAGGGGCATAAACCTGATCGGAGGAATTCAAACACGGAGTCCCAGAAAAGATTGGCTCGAATTAGGAGGCGACAAAACGTTCAAGAGTTTGGAGAGGAAAGGGAAGTTGGAGATAGGGCAATAGTTTCTAAGTATGGTGGGGTCCAGGGTTGGTTTTTTGAGGAGAGGGCTGTTAATGGAAGGTTTAAAGGAGAGAGGCACAACCCTGAAGAGAAAGCCATGAACAATACCAGATAACATGGGGACCAGGAGAGGAAGCTGGGTATTCAATAGTTTAATGGGAATAGGGTCAAGGGAACAGGAGGTGGAGCTCAGGGATAAGATGAGCTCAGAGAGGACATGAGAGGAGGTAGAGGAGAAACTAGAAAAAAATCTGAGTTCAGCATTAGGGCAGGAGGTAACTTTAGAGGAAGTTTTGCCCAGTGGCTAGTGGAAGGGAGGGACACAGCAGAGGTAGCTGATTGGATGGTCTTAATGTTAGTGACAAAGAAGTCCATGAGATCCACACACCTAATGTTGGAGGTGAGTGTGGATTAGCCAGGGAGGAGGAGTTTAAGAGGATGATTTGCAGTGGAGAATAAAAAAGACAGGGTTACCTTTGAATTCTAGGATGACCTGGGCAGTGAATGGCTAAACCAGTTGTCTGCCATATCCTTTCAAGTCTATGTCCCTTGGACTTAGGGAGCACAGATGAGGTTGTATCGGAAAAATGGCCAGGGTGAGAGTTTTACTGGAGACTAGGGCATCAAAGGTGGAGGCAAGGATGCAGTTGAGCAAATCAGTAGCTACAGAAATGTTTCGGTGAATGGAGGGTCAAAGACTAGACAGCTGGGATTTTGAAATTGCAGTTGTAATGGAATTGGGGGACCTTCTCACTTGGTGCAGTTCATATCAAGACTTGAGCAGAATGAGAAACCAACCCTATTCGTTAATCATGCCGAGTATTGAAGCATTAATGTTGCATGCCATAATCCCAAAACTGCCTTTTAAAATTCTTTTAACTCTATTTGGTAAATTAGATTTCTTGTGGCTCCTTATAGGTTAGCCCTGCAACATTCCTTGATTGCTCAGGGCAGACAAAGGATCTTGAGCAGGGTGCCTATACACTCGGCCTTTGAGCTACTCACTAAGGTACGCAAGAACAATGTGTGCTAATTTACTATCTACCATAAGTTTTTTCTCCCCGTATGCCTTTTGTTCATTACCACCTCAGATGATAATAGGAATTTACTAGTTTAGGAATAATATGGGCAATCTGCATTCTACCACTCAATGATACAATAAACTAGTAACAAGTCCAACTATAGCACTATAGAGTTGTCTCTGTTCACTTTTGGTTTTGACATCTTGTTAGTAAATATCAGTCAAAATGTCACACCAGCTACTTTTAATGCCACATAATTTGTTAAATTAAAAAAGATTACAGCATAATGTAAGGTCAAATGAGATTGGGCCGATAACTTTTTTACTGAATGGGTTCCTTTGGAAGTAACTGCAATAATGACTGCTATCCAGTTACATGATTAAACACTGAAAATAAGACCAGTCAAAATACCATTTCTGTGAGGTTTTACAGCTGAGAATTTCCTTGTATCTGCAAAGGTAGTCCAATTATTATTTTTGCTGTTACTTTTTGTAAAGCATTAATTTATCTAATTCTTCCCAAAAGGGATTATCATGTCAGATACATTAACTTGCATAGACTCTTCTAAAAAGTTACCACCCCTAGGGCTAGAAGTTAATCAATCCATGCACTCATTTCCAGCTAATATCTGAAACCTTATTGCACATCAAGTGAACGGGACAAAAACAAAAATACCTGGAAAAACTCAGCAGTTCTGACAGCATCTGCGGAGAGGGATACAGTTAACGTTTCGAGTCCGAATGACTCTTCGGGACAGTTCTGCACAGCAAAATTCAAAGCTTTTGACTGTTGCAAACTATAGCCTTGAAATTAAACCCCCATGATGGGGTGGAGAAGCTTGAGGGTCTGGAATTAAAAAATAAAAGTCACTGAGACCGACCCCGACGCATGCACCCATTGTCAATTTTAGAGCGGCAGATATTGAGCCATCCAAGTGTCTTGCGATGGAGAGGCAGTACTCTTAACATAGTTTCAAACTGGATTCCCAATTGCACTATAGGAGCCCAATTTAACAATCTCATGCTGCATAGCCACCCTGGGGGTTGGTAGACTCGGCAGTTAAACGGAGGAGGGAGCTGGTGATTCCCTAAGGTAAGTTGTTTTTTCCAGCACTCCTTGTGGGCCAGGAGGTGCAGGAGACTACCTCCCCAAAATCCATTAAGGGAGTCTTCAACCTCTCCAGCCCTCTTGCCTCACAACCCCAAAAGCTCACCTGAGTGCTGACTTTGTTACACCCCTCCCAGTTGCACACCAGAGATTAACCCTCACTGGCCAAACATCCCCTTCCTCCTGATTGCTGACATTCCCTCTCCTTCCGATTGCCAATTTCTCCCACTCCTGATTGCTGGGGGCCATTCACCAGTGTACCTGGCTAAAGCCTCCTACCGCTGGTATTGTCTTCTGCCCACTGGCCAGGCTATCCATTCATCCAGCTGCCAGACGGAAAGCAGATCGACAGGATGCAATGAGATCCTGCCCTGATGATTGATAAGATGCCGCGTACTCAGCCTTGCCACTTTCTTCAGCCAGTTTCAGCCTCACCCACAATTTCCCTGTCTTCCCATAAATATCGGGGCCTACATGTTAATATAATTAATGAAGCTTGAAGTTGACACCTTACTTTCAAATTCGATGCTGCCAGACCTGTTGAGTATTTCCAGCACTTTCTGTTTTTATTTAAGATTTCCAGCATCCGCAGTACTTTTGCTTTTATTTAAATGTTTACACAATACTAGTTGGGCCAAATGTGTTGTTTTGGTGTTGCAACTTTTCATGCATTTCTATGTATAACAGTGCTAATACTGAAGATTCAGGATTGGAAAAATTTGCATGTAAAGTTGTAAGCAAATAAGTTTGACAATAGACCATTGATTAATACATCATCTCAACAATGGCACTGCAGATAGTGATTCAGGACAATGACAATGACAGTGATACAAAGATTTCTTCCCTCCTCCCCTCTGATTTTACCTCTTCTGGCCAGTTCTCTAGCAGTTTCTTTTCCAATACCAGTGTTTGCTCCAGTTATGATTATAGTCTTTCCTGAGACAGTTGCTTTACTTGGACAAGTTCCACCAGTTGCATAGTCTCTAAAAAGTAAATTAAATTATACAGAGCTAGTGAACGATTAAAAGAAAAAAGACTTGCATTTATAAGCACTTTTCACCACCACTGTACATCTCAAAATGTTTTACAGCCAACGAAGTACTTTTTGAAGTGTAGTCACTGTTACATTGAAGGAAACACGGCAGCTAACTCCTACACAGCAACGTGATTATGACCAGGTAATCTGTCTTTGTGATGTTGATTGAAGGATAAATATTGGCCAGGACACCAGGGATAACTTCCCTGATCTTCTTCCGATAGTGCCATCTTCTTTTAGATAGATCTTTTATGCCCATCTGAGAGAGCATTGGTTTACATCTCAACTGAAAGCTGGCACATCTGAAAGCGCAGCATTCCCTCAGTTCTGCACTGGAGTGTGTCAACCTTGATTTTGTGCTCAAGTCCTGAAGTGTGGCTTCAACCTAGAACTTTGTGATTCAGAGGTAAGCATGCTATCACTAAGCCACAGCTGACTTTTACAACATACAGGCACAAGCTTGACAAAGTAAGAAAAATGCACATAGCTTATTGTGTTTCTAAAATACCTCTATTCAAATTTTGAAAACAATTTGCAGACTAGGGGGCCAATAGCACAACCTTAACTTAGCACCAATTAGCATTTTCAATTGGAAAGACCACAAATAGCTTTCATAGGAAATTGTGCACTCAGTAGTGGGACTGAGACATGCTGTTTGGACAGTGCACAGCGAACTTTGCATATAGCTGGGCACCTGAAATTGGAGTGTTCTATGACCCAGTGCTGACCCTAGTGCCTGAAATGGGTAGAGTTCGATTGCCCTGTGCTGATACTGGTGCCTGAAATGAGAGGAGTTCCATTACCCAGGGCTGACTCTGGTGCCTGAAAGGGGAAGAGCTCCATTACCCAGACCTAACACCCCTCACCTTGATATATAAAAAAATTTAAAATCTTCAAACCGTTAAATACCTTGAGCTAAAAAGTACCTCAGTTAAATTTTCTCAATTAGTAGTATTTTGCACTGATCCTTGGACTACAGTTTGTTAGAATTAGTGGGTGACTGCAGGTAGCCTCACAGTTTTCACAGTTTTGATTAGCCAATGCTTTTTTCAGTGTCCAACTAGTAGGTATTGCTGAAGAACCACACTTCCTGACAATTTTCCCTCTCAAATCAACCAGGTATCTTTCTGTCTGCATTGTATCACAAAGGAAGGCCATTTAAAAAAGCTTGAGTATGATTCCCCAATGGCTTAGTGGGTGAAGGTACAGCGCAGCATAGCAACTAGCAATATAGACCAGAAGTTCCCAGGTTCAATTTTAATTATGAGCCACATTAGCTAATCTCAATCAGGACAGCTGTTGGAGTGCCATATTGAGCTAACACCATTAGATAAGGAGAGCAATAATTTAGAGTAAGGTTTCCACCAGGGGTCAAAATATTTCCTTCCCACAAGGGCTCTTCTTGAGGTTTTCTGAAGGGCTACATTTTGATTTTCAGGGTCTCTGTTTTCATTCTCACTAACTCCTTTATTAGTGATGCAGTCACATTGTAACATTACCTTCTGCATTTGTGTTGATTTTTTTAAGGTTTCCTTCTTTAGATGGATGATGTAGAACAAATGCCGAAGACTGTATACGTATATACTATTAAATCTTTTAACTTGCAATTTATAAATAAGATATTTTGGTTACTTTATTATTAATAAATCTCCCATACTCGATTTTCAAAGTGAAAATTCCAACTACTTGACACAAAGTAACTTAAGTCTCACATCTGCAACCCCGTTTAAAAATTAATTACAAGCATACAAACTTATGAACATAGAAATTAGGAGGAGTAGGCCATTCGGCCCCTTGAGTCTGCTCCACCATTCAATAAGATCATGACTGACCCGATTGTGGCCCCAACGCCAGATCAGCCATGAGCCAAGCAATTAGCACTCTCTAGCATTCTTTGGTTTCATTGTGCCAATTAAGTTTCTTTCCTCTCAATACATCTGTTTAAAGGGAGCATGGACAAATTCATCAGGACTGGTTTCTAAAGGTCGAACTGCTCAACAAGGGGAAACACAAATTAATTCTGCAGCATCAATCTAACCACCAAATAGCAAATGGCTTCATTCACACACTTCACATTTCAGTGATTTTTTTTCCAAGATTTTTTTTTGCAAAAATATACTTTATTCATAAAATATCTTCAATCACATTCCAAACCATTTCAAAAACACCATTACAAGGGTACAATCAGGTTCAATTTTTACAAAATGTATCACCAGGTGCATCGGTACAAACATTATTACAATCATTTACAGCCTTTCATTTTGAGCTATACAGCCCGAGGGGATTTAAACAGTTCCCAGTCCCTCGGTGCACTGTGGCAGAAAGGTCTTAGACAGCGACCCTTCCCCATTGCGCCTTTGTGGCGGCTGCCCCAAGCTTTAGTGCGTCCCTCAGCACGTAGTCCTGGACTTTGGATTGTGCCAGTCCGCAACACACGGTCGGGGACAACTCTTTATGCTGGAAGACCAACAAGTTTCGGGCAGACCAAAGCGCGTCTTTCACCGAGTTGATGATCCTCCAGCTGCAGTTGATGTTTGTCTCGGTGTGTGTCCCTGGGAACAGCCCGTAGAGCACAGAGTCCTGTGTCACAGAACTGCTCGGGATGAACCTCGACAGCAACCACTGCATCTCTCTCCAGACCTTCTTTGCAAAGGCACAATCCACAAGGAGGTGAACAACGGTCTCTTCCCCACCACAGCCACCTCGAGGCCAACATGCAGAGGTGGTGAGACTCCTGACATGTAGGAAGGATCTGACAGGGAGGGCCTTTCTCACCACCAGCCAAGCTACGTCTTGGTGCCTGTTGGAAAGTTCTGGCGATGAGGCATTCTGCCACATGACTTTGAGTCTGCTCGGGGAACCATCCCACAGGATCCACCCTCTCCTTTTCCCTCAGGGCCTCTAAGACGTTACTTGCCGACCACTGCCTGATGGACTTGTGGTCAAAGGTGTTTTTCTGCATAAATTTTTCCACGAGGGACAGGTGGTACGGCACGGTCCAACTACTTGGAGCGTTCCGCGGCAGCGTGGCCAGACCCATCCTTCGCAACACCGGGGACAGGTAGAACCTCAGCACGTAGTGACACTTGGTGTTTGCGTACTGAGGGTCTACGCACCGCTTGATGCAGCCACACACAAAGGTGGCCATCAGTATGAGGGTGATGTTGGGCACGTTTTTTGCCCCTTTATCTAGAGGCTTGTACATCGCGTCCCTGCGGACACGATCCATTTTTGACCTCCAGATAAAGCGGAAGATGCCTCGAGTGATCGCCACCACGCAGGAGTGTGGAATGGGCCAGACCTGCGCCACGTACAGCAACAGCGAGAGTGCCTCACACCTGATGACCAGGTTTACCCGCAATGGCGAGGGAGTGTCGCTCCCACATGCCCAGTTTCCTTTTCACCATAGACACTCGCTCCTTCCAGTTTCTAACGCATGCCCTGGTCCCTCCGAACCATATCCCCAGCACCTTCAGGCCGTCAGCCCTGACAGTGAAGGGGCCAAAGCATCGGTCAGCCCAGTTCCCAAAGAACATGGCCTCGCTCTTCCCACGATTTACCTTGGCTCCCAAGGCCAGTTCGAACTGGTCACAGATGTGGATCAGTCTGCGCACCAACAGCGGATCCGAGCAGAAGACGGCGACATCATCCATGTACAGGGAGGCTTTTACCTGAGTGCCTCCACTGCCTGGGATTGTCACTCCTCTTATGCCCGGATCCTTCCTGATGGACTCGGCAAAAGGTTCTATGCAACACACGAAAAGAACAGGCGAGAGAGGACAGCCCTGCCTGACTCCAGATTTAATCGGAAAGCTATCTGTTTCCCACCCATTGATTGAGACTGCGCTACTGATGTTAGTGTAGAGCAGTTGGATCCAATTTCGAATTCCCTCCCCAAACTCCATTTTGGAGAGCACATCCACCATGTAGGTGTGCGATATTCTGTCAAAGGCCTTCTCCTGATCCAAGCTGATGAGGCAGGTATCCACACCCCTGTCCTGTACATAGGCAATCGTATCCCTGAGCAGCGCCAGGCTGTCAGAGATATTCCTGCCTGGCACAGTGCAGGTCTGGTCAGGGTGGATCACCAATTCCAGAGCGGACTTGACCCGATTGGCGATGACCTTGGACAGAATCTTATAGTCCACATTTAACAGTGAAATGGGTCGCCAGTTTCTAATTTCCTCCCTTCCTCCCTTGTGCTTGTAGATGAGGGTGATAATGCCTTTCCTCATGGATTCTGACATACGGCCGGCCAGGAGCATACTCTCGTACACTTCTAGCAGGTCTGGGCCGATCCAGTCCCATAGAACCGAATACAACTCCGCTGGCAAGCCGTCGCTTCCGGGAGTTTTACTCTTCTCGAAGGACTCAGGGGCCTTAGTCAGTTCGTCAGGAGTTAGCGGTTTTTCCAGGCTCTCCCGTGTACTGTCGTCTAAGACCTCCGTGATAGAGGACAGGAAGGACCGGGAGGCCGTGCTGTCCGTGGGCTTCACGTCATACAATCCGGCATAAAAGGATTTGCTGATCCTCAAAATGTCGGACTGCAATGACTTTACTGAACTGTCTTCTTCCTTCAGGCTGCTGATCACAGAGCTCTCTCTGTGTACCTTTTGGAAGAAGAAACGTGAGCACGTCTCATCCTGCTCCACGGAGCAGACTCTGGAATGGAAGATGATCTTGGAGGCCTCCGAGGCAAAGTGCGAGACTTGCTGGCTCTTCACCTCTTAGAGTTCCTCCTTGACATCGACCCCCATCGACTGCAGCCGGAGCAGATTCTGCATGTTTTTCTGGAGTCGCGACATTTCCCTCTGTTCCTTTCTAGCTTTCTGGGTGCCTTTGAGGATGAAAAACCTCTTAATGTTTCCCTTGATCGCTTCCCACCAGTGTGTCAAGGACTCAAAGAGGGGTTTCACGGTTCTCCAACCTTTGTAATCCCTCTTGAGCTCCTCAATGTTCTCTGGGGTCAGCAGTTGCATATTTAGCTTCCATGCCCCCCTGCCCACCCTCTGGTCCTTCTCTAAGTGGCAGTCAGCCAGTAGGAGGCAGTGGTCCGAGAAAAACACCGGCTTGACGTCGGTGGATCTGACTCTGAATGCACGGGACACAAACAGGAAGTCTATCCTGGAACGGATGGACCCGTCTGGCCGCGACCAGGTGTATCTACGCTGCGCTCCGTCTGCAGGGTTGCTGAAGACGTCGTGCAGCTTGGCATCCTTAACGGTTTTCATCAGGGATCTGGACGTAGCGTCCAATCTGCTGTCGGCCCTGCTGGATCGTCCAGCCGCATCGATGATGCAGTTGAAGTCACCGCCCAGAATGACCGGCCTGGAGGTCGCCAGCAGCAGTGGGAGCTGCTGAAAAACCTCCAGCCGCTCGGCCCCTTGTGACGGGCCATACACGTTAATTAACCGGAGTGCAGCGTTCTTGTACATTACGTCTGCTACGAGGAGGCGCCCGCCCACCACCTCCTTAACCTCGGAGACGGTGAAGTTGCCTCCCCGCTGCAGAATACCCGACCAGATCGATGGCCCATGGGATCACCATCGTGACCATTGCCTGTAGGAGCTGAGGTGTGGTATCGCACACTCCTGCAGAAACAACAGGTCAGCTTTGGCCTTGGCAAGGTAGTCCAAGGTCGCAACACATCGCGTAGTAGATTTAATGCTACGCACATTTATGGATACAATCTTTAAACCCATTTTAAAGCATTTATTCTCCTACCAAACCTGTTGTCTCGGAGAGTCCCAGACCTTTAGTCTGCTCCTTCATACCCTTAGTGAGCTCAAATTCCTTCACTTTGGATGGGCTGAGGAAGTCCTCATTGGCAGTGTTCTGCTCGGGTGGCATCTGGGGGTTCGCGTAGAGAGCGGGGTTTGAGATGACCTTTGCTGGAGAAGCTTCTCCAAACCTCACCCCCTCTGGGGCGTTGCTGTTCCCGGCTTCCCGGAGCTGGGGTGCGCTGATTGCCTCACTGCTCCCAGATTCCTGGGGCTGTGGTGCACTGGCCTCCTCGGGTTGCAGGCAAAGTTGGGGTGTGCTGGTCTCCTCGTTGTCTCCAATGTTCTGGAGCTCGGGTGTCTCGTCCTCCAACGCCCTAGAGCTTTGCCGCTTCTTCTGTCGGTGCTGCCCTGGCACTTCTTCGTCCGAAGAGCTGCTGCCTTTGTCATCCATGTCGGATGGGAGACGCCTCTTGCCACTTGTCTGGGAAATGGCTTTGCTTCTTCTTCGCTCCTTCTTCCTTTTGGCTCTCTTCACCGTCTGCCACTCCCCCTGCTGCTTTTCCACTGCTGCCTCCTCCTCCATTGATTCGCTGTCCTGAGGACTGGGAGGTTCAGGGGTAGTGCTGTTGATTGGCTATCTGTTGCCTCAATCTCTTCCTCCACCTTGTCTCTCTCTGTGTCCTCCTTTGTCCCGTTGAGCTCCCTGGGGGCCTTGGTGGTTGGAGTGACACGAAGCATTTCTTCTGCTTCCCCCTCGTTGGCTTTGGCTGCCTGTGCGTAAGTACGGTAGCGTTTGGGGCAGGTCCTGTAGAGGTGACCTGCCTCGCCACACAGGTTGCAGCACTTAGACTGTTTGCAGTCTTTTGTCTGGTGCCCTTCCTGTTTGCAGTTCTTGCAGAGGGAGGCGCTGCAGTTGGCCGCCACATGACCAGCCTTGCCGCATGAGCTTATTGTTTTACCATTTTGGACTTCGCAGGGCAAGGTCTGGCCATGAGGACACACTGCTTGTATGTCACAGGTGGCATCTCAAAGTCATGCAGCCAAGTGTCTGGCCTTGTCATTCTCAGGTGTGCCGCCTCCATTCTTGCGTTGCGATTAATGAAACTACTGAATGAGTGTGTCTTTTCGGGGAGCGTGCCACAGCCCACCGAGTCATCTGTAAGTACCGTCACACCAGCAGGATTTCATTGAGTCCCTTGTCCCAAGTATAATGTTTGGCTCTCACCAAAGAGGTAACACATTGTACGTGGCTGCCTTGGTCACGAAGGATCTCAATGAGGAGCCTTGACAGATCGAAAGCATGCAGTCATTATCACACTCATGATCGTCCAAGTGCCCTTGCATCTTTTATGGTGGTGCTGTAACTGGGATGCTGAATGAACGTGTGAAGGTACAGCAGTTTCTGATGTCTGAGGCCAGAAAGACCTCCTCCAGGTAGCACATCATTTCATGACTGACATTGATCTCGAGGCATCTCCATCCTTCAAAGCATCAGGGCAATGTTAGCAAGCTGTGCAATGATGCACTGTTGTCTGGAAATTCATGGCTGAAATTAGAGGAGTAGCAATGACTGTCTTCATGCTAGTCCATGATGAAGGAGACTTGTCCAGGAGTGTCCTCACTACATCTCATTATCCTCCTCCTAGAATCTTCTGGCAATGAGGGCCTCACAAGGGTGCCTGCCTCGTCTGGCCAACACGATGGCCTCTTCAGCTTCCAGGATCTCATCGCCCTCATCCCCTTAGACTTCCTCCTCATCAGAGGAGACATGCAGCTCTTCGATCTCCTTATCAGCCAGGTCCTTCTCCCTTTGCATTGCCAGGTTGTGTAGTGTGCAGCAAGCCACGATGATTTGAGAGACCCTCTGGGGACTGTACTGTCAGATCTGTCCAGGCATCGGAATCGCATTTTCAGGATCCTGATAGTGTGTGTTCCACTAAAGTTTGGGTTGCACCATGAGCCTCGTTATACCTTCTTTCAACAGGAGTCTGAGGCTGCCACATGGGCATCATCAGCCATGTCCTTTGTGGGTAGCCCTTGTCCCCGAGGAGCCAGCCCTGCATCTTGTGTGGTCCCTGGAAGATGTCAGGGATCTGAGACCACCTGAGGATGTAAGGAGTCATGCACACTTTGGGGTACCTTGTGCAAATGTCAATTATATGTTTGCAGACCAGCTGAATATCGATGGAATGGAAGCCTCTGCGGTTGACGTATTGGACTGCTTTTTGCCAGGTAGATTTAAGAGTCACATGAGTTCAGTCGATGGCACCCTACCCCCGGGGGAATCTAGAAATCTCAGCAAAGCCCAATGCTCTGGCGCCCTGGCTTGCCTGATCTCTGTCAAAGTTGACAAACTGGTGCACCTTGGCAAAAATGGTGCCCATGACCTCCTGGATTTATTTGTGGGTGGTGGCTTGCGAAAACCCACAAAGATCCCCAGTGGAGCCCTGGAAGGAGTCACTGTCATAGAAATTAAGTGCGGCAGTAACTTTCACTGTCACTAGATGCCCTCCAAGTTCCCATGGCACCAAATCCTGCAAAAGGTGGCATATGTGAGTGACCAATTCCCTTGACATACACAGGCATCAGCGACACTGGTTCTCACTCATCTGCAGGTAGCACATGCAACATCTATAGAACCTGGGTCTAGTGAGGTGCCTATGCATGATGACTCTCTGGGGATCATCCTCTGCATCTGGGGAGAGGTCCTGCTGCCCCTTGGTATTGAGGGCTCTGCTCCTCCTCTTGGTGAGCCAGGTGCCTCTGTCACATTCTTCTTCTCTCCTGCCTATAAGCATTAATGCAGACAGTGATAACAACTGGCTCCACCTTCACGATGGCCTCCTCAAGGCAGTATCAACGCAAGAATCAGCATCTGTTTCCCGAGGTCCACTTTTGGTCAAGGCACCGCCTGCGATTGTGGCCTCAAGGGCCATTAATGCATGCCGGAGAGTCCTGATCCCCAAAATGATGCCCAGTTGGGGTGGGGAGGGGTGCATATGAAGGCTGGCCACAAGCGCACCACCCCCCCCCCCCCCCCCGCCCCCAACCAACCCATATGACCAACTGCCAACAGCTTCCAGGACTGCACAATTTGGCATGACAATGAGGGTGAATGTTCAGTGTCTACCTTACAATAATTCAGAGCATTCCCCTTTGTTAGAGTTCCATGGCCATTTCTCCAAAGGTGTCCATGCTGTCCAGTTGCTCAATAGTTCTGCTGTTCCAGAAGACTCTGTTGGTTTTGAAGGCTGCACATGAGGGGTTAAAACTAGGGGAACAATCATTGCCACTTTGAGGAATCAGTGTTGCTTGAGTAAGCATAATTGCTTCACTTGCCTGACTTCATGCATGTGAATTGAGCTGATGCTAAACTGTCAGTTGTGGCAGTGCCCTCATTTTTGAACTTATTTTCCAGTTGGGCCTCAGAGCAAGGGCTCCATTCTGAAATGGGCAAGGCAAGGCAGCACTGAGTAAAGGGATGGGGCTATAGGGCAAGGGCTCCACTTCCCCCCCACCCAGTCACGTGTTTGTGTACAACCCTCCCCACTCTTTGCTCCCAGTGGAGCCTTTGCCCCATGGCCCCTTCCCTTTACTCAGTGCTGCCTTGCCCATTTCAAAATGGAGCTCTTGCCCAGAGGCCCCTTCAATTTACTCATTGCTGCCTTGCCCCTTCTAGAATGGAGTCCTTGCCCTGCAGTGCAGTAAAACACAGCCATGCCTTAACCCTGGTCTGGTCACCACGCAGACTTGCCTGAGACCCTCTCAGGAATCCGTGGCTGCGCTTACTTCAAAACCTTGCTTTGATCCCCACAAGTGCCACGCTAAGGTGTGCAAACTAACCTCGGAGTTCCCAGTGAAGTGCAGGTTGCCAGCTGCACATCGTTTAAATGCTGTTGTAAAACACATTGTTCTGATTTCACGCCAACGTGGGATTTAAATTCAAGGTGGGGGATGATTCTGGCGAGTAGGTGTCATAATGAAATGCAAATATACGATAATGACGTTCACAACATTCGGCAGTGAGAAACGTGGCCCACCATTGACGGGAGGAGCACACAATCGCTTCCTGCTTTTACATTGTTGGAAATCTTGCCTCAGACCTTCTCACAAGATTTTGCAATCGCAGCCACCATGACACCCTCCCCGATAGGGAGCAGAAAATCCCTACCTAAGAGTACCCACCCCGCCCCCATGCCATTTTTGTTTTTTTTTTTACAATGGACATTGAAAGTCTGTACACAATATCGAAAAAGCAGAAATATGCTGGCTGTCTGAAATCATAGAATATTATCGCACAGGAGGCCATTCATCTATCTGTGCCTGTGCTCGCTCAGGGAGAGCTATCAAATTAGTTCCCCACTCCTGCTCTCGCCCTGAAAATGTTCTCCCCTTCGAATATTTATCCAATTCTGCACACCTCGCTGCAAATGATTATTAATGATTTATTAAAGTCAACTGCTGTTGCAGCCAGAGGCTGAATTAAGGTAAGTTTTACAATCAATTTAAGTAAAATACAAAAATACAAGAAAAAAATGCAAATAAAAACTTCAAGCAAAAATTCACCAGCAGCATTACAGCCAACAGCACTACCATAGATTCACCAAGCAGCTATAACTTCTTTGAGATTGCTCATTGCTTGAATTACTCACCACTGCCCTCCATTTGATGAAGAAAACCTTACAAACACCTCTATTTCTTAATGCAAAGGCTGTACTCCTGCTCAACACTGCACAGAAGGTCAAAAACTAATAGCCCTCTTGAGAGTGTCTGCAGACCAAAGTGTTGGTGTCTTCAAAGAATTTGAGAGCCAAGTGGTAGAATTAATTCAGGTGGAGGCTGTTGTTTTACCACCTCCTCGGCCCCTCCTACTGCTGCTGCTTCTCTCCCCTAACAGCAACCTTGACCCCAGCCCGTCCATCCTGAGCTGAGTCTTTTTTATTCATTCATTCATGGGATGTGGGCTTTGCTGGCTGGGCCAGCATTTATTGCCCATCCCTAGTTGCCCTTGAGAAGGCGATGGTGAGCTGCCTTCTTGAACCGCTGCAGTCCATGTGGTGTAGGTACACCCACAGTGTCGCACCCACCCCCGGCGATTTTTCATGGGTTTTTTGGGGTCTTTTGAGGGCAAATTCATCTTCTGTCCCCATGTAATTTAAACCCTGGTTTTTACACTTTCGACTGCCTTCCAGTGCTGGAAAGTGCAAACATGTGGAAGCAAGATAAGGGTGAAATAAGCTTGGCCATCTCCCCACTCCCAAATTAAGTCAAATCACCCTTTAACATTCACTGTCATTTCTGAATATTTTACTGAAGGGTTCAGTGTTCATTCAGCCACATCCCAGTTACATTCAATAAAGGGAAAGGAGAAAATTGGCAAAAACTCTGCCTACTGTGCTTCTCCCTTTCCACAGAAATGGCAATTCCAATCAGCAATCAAAAATGAATTTTATTAAGATAAGAAAGAAAAGATTGACAAGGGACAGTACAAGGGTCTAAACTCTTGGTTGAAATACCAAGTTCATATTCTAATTTATACCAACTGTCAAGTTCTGATTTCCCCTGGCAGATACTGTTTGACAGCCCCAATAGAATTGCGTGAGGTGCCTCAATCACACTTCCTTGTCATATAGCTAATGGATAACACTAATGGAATTCGTAACCTGAACCAAATCCCTCTTTCTATCAAAGGAAAATAGTATTTTTAAGGGATACACTTAAAGAAAATATTAAGGCCTGTGTTTTGAAGTTCAGGAATTAAATATCGGAGAAGCATATGTTAAGTATGTAATTCACTGAACATCTTTAAATGAAATGAATCTAGCCCTGTTTAATAGTTTAGAAGCTTCATAACTGCAGGGTTTCTATTTGAGAACTAGAAAATAGTAAAGGTCATGGAGTTTCTAAACAAAAAGAGAGATAGGAATTAGGGTCAATTTGTCTAACATCCGCAGTGAAAAAATGCTCAAGTTCATTTTTGCTATCAACGTTGCTCAAAAGAGCATAGATGCTGCAAGAGATCAGTTTAGAAGGAATAAAGCATGCTGTCCCTTGGCTCAGCAATTTAAGACAGTGAATGATTGAGCCATGCCAGGAAGTTCCCAGATTTGATCATCTGCCTGTACTTGCTTTAACTAGCACAGCATTATATAGAAACAGTTGGCTTCTGTAAACCTGGGTTAGAGTTAAAAGGCAAGGTCTTCCACTGCTGCTCATTATCCCTCAACCTTCATTAGAAGTGCAAATGTGAATACTGGATGAGGTCACAGGATCAACCTGTGATGTCTCCTGAAGTCAAATAGCTGACACTCAAAGTATGAATAATGACTTTTTAGATAATGTAATGGTGGGCTGCTAATGCCTAAGAGAACTATCCTCAAGAAAGAAGTCAAATATCATTAAGAACAATGGGAAACTAGAAAGAAAAAATATCAAAAGTATTGGAATTCTTTGGTGTCACCAAATTACATCAAGTGTATAGCACAGAAACAGGCTATTCAACCCAACCAGTTTATGCCAGAGTTTATATTCCACACTACCTCCCAGCCTACATCATCTAACTCTAATTGGTTCATTAGGGCTATTGACTGCATTTAATTTGCTTGGATTTTCAAAACCTATTATATATTAAACATAGTAGGTGGGTCACAGCCTTTCATTTCAAAATGCCTTGATAGTCCCTATATCAGTGTGAAAGGAAAATCCAATTATAAAAATGTCCACAGTTATTCACAATACCAGGCACTGTGACTGGGTTTTCAATGTTAAGCTTTGCTAATGTAAGGAACATAGGAACAGGAGCCAGATAGTCAGCCTTGAGCCTGTTCCTCCACTTGCCTTGGTTCCTTGTCTGACAAAAATCTATCAATCTCAGTTTTGAAATTTCCAGTTGACTTAGCCTCTAGCCTCAACAGCATTTGAGGAAAAAATTCTAGATTTGCACTGTTTTTTGGGAAAATGCTTCCCGACATCACCCCTGAATAGTCAAGCTCTAATTTTAAAGTTAAACCTTTTTGATATGGACTCTTACTCCAGAGAAAATAGTTTCTCTCTACCAACCATTAATTTAATTATCTTCAACACCTTAATTAGAGCACCTCTTAATCTTCTAAATTCAAGGGATCACAAGACTAATCTATGCAGCCTGTCCTCATTAGCATAATACTTTTAGCCCCAGTGTCATTCTGGTGAAACTGTGCTGCAACCTCCTCCAAGGCCAATATATTCTTCCTGGGGTACCATGCCTTGCATTAAATGCAGTATTCTAGATGGGTCAAACTAGAACTCCAAACAGCTGTAGCATAACTTCCATCTCTCTGTATTTATGTCCTTGAGATAAAGGGCAACATTCCAATAGCCTTTTTAAAATTTTTTTTTATATATAGTTGCTCACTAGCTTTGAATGATTTTCTGTACTTGAACCACCAGATTGATTCCTGGGATGAGAGGGCTGTCATATGAGAACAGGTGGAGTTCAATGTACCCATGTTCTCTGGAGTTTAGAAGAATGAGAGGTGGCCTCATTGAAACATATAAAATTTAAGAGGGCTTGAGAGGACATGCTGAGAGCCAGTTTCCTCTGGCAAGAGAGTCTAGGACGAGGTGTCATAGCCTTAGGATAAGAGGCTGGCCATTTAAGACAGAAATTAGAAAAAATTTCTTCACTCAGGAGGTTGTGAATCTTTGAAATTCTCTGAGAAGATTATGGATACTCAGTTGATGAATATATTCAAAATTGTGAATTATAGTTTTTTGAGCACAAAATAAATCAAGGGATACAGGAATAGGGAGTTAAGTGGAGTTAAAGTAGAAGTTCAGCCATGATCTTACTGAATGGCGAAGTAGGCTCAATGAGTCATTCATTTACTGTTGTTCCTTTCTATGTTCTTGATCTCTGTTCATCCACAGCTCCTAGTTTCTCCCCATTTAGAAAAACTCTGATCCATCTTAGGTCCATAGTGTATTTCCTCGCACTTCATGTTCCATTTGACACAGTCTTGCCCACTCACTTAAATTATCAATGTCCCTTTGCAACTTTCTGCTCCCCTCTACACTATTTACTGTATCACTTAACATAGTATTGTCAGGAAACTTAATTATATGACTGTTATTTTGTTCAAGTCATTTGGAAAATATATGGTGTAATGCTGTGGCTTCAATAGAGCTCTCTGGGACACACCACTGGTGACTCCTCCCAACTTGAGTCCAGTACATTTCTGTTATCCCTAATCTGTTTCCTACCTCCTGAACAATTCCTTATCCTAGCCAATTGTTTGCTTCCAATTCCATGCACTTTCATTTTTATTAACAGTGTCTTGTGTGGAACCTTGTGGAATGCCTTCTGAAAGTCAATATAAATAACATCGAGACACTCACTTATCTACTATGTTGGTTTACCTGTTAGAAATCCATGCTGACTTACTTTAATCAGCTCATATCTATCCAAACATTCAGTCACTTTGTTCCTAATAACAGATGCCAGTAACCTTTCCACAACTGATGTTTAGCCATTAGGCATATAACTTCCTAGTTTACTTCTCCTACCCTTCTTAGGTAATAATGGAGATAAACTGGCAATTTTCCAATCTATGGGGAAAATTCCTTAAACAAGAGAACCTGGAAGGTCATGACTTTCCTCGCCTACTGCTTTTAATAGAGGTAGAAAACATCAGGTACTGGAGATTTGTCTATCCTTAATCTCAATTTCTCCATCACAATTTTATTTTAACTTATATTGAGTCTCGTTTGTTCTAACCCTTGATTTATTTTTAATTTTCCTTGCATCTGATATGTTGTCCTCATCTTCTACTGTGAAGACTAATACAAAATACCTATTTAAAAAGTCTTTGATTTCCTGATTTCCAATTGCAGTATCATCTGTATCTGTCATTAAGGGGCCCACATTTTCAGCCACCCTCTTTCTCTTAATACATTCGTAAACCCTGTATTTGTCAGTTACCATTAAGTGGTGCATTCTCCATGGCAAAACCTCTACCAGAGTCCACTTGCCAACCAATCAACACTCTCTTCTCATATAAATTTGTTGCTTCCCCTGACATTGGTATTCTTGCGATTGTCCTGATGAGTGCAAGATGAAAAGCTTCAACAAAATGTCTTTTTCAATACTAAAAACCTTTAGTGTTGCCCTTGATATTCCTTAGTAACAACATAATGCCTCAGCTCTGGAACAATCCAGACAAAATTTGTGAACTGAATCTTGCCAGTTCGGTTAGGGGTCTCTTTAAAAAAAAAAAATCAAGGCTTCTTCAAACTGGAAATAGCATTTCTGAATCATTTGAAAAATTAGTACCTACTTATTGATTTTAAAAATCTGTCCATAAAAATTCATAAAATCAGGAATTAGAGTTTTTAAAACATCAGAACCTTTACAATTTTTGGGGGCTTCCTCATTCATTGAAAAATCAGAGACTTATTTTTTGGAAAACTGAGGTGCCCTTTCTCTACAATTAGGTATTTTTCCAACAAACCCACCTTTCCTATTCCTCACCTCACTACAATTATTTTCCACTCTTCCCCTCCTTGAGTTATCTCAGCCCCCAACTGAAATAATATTATGACATTGCCACTGAAATACTTTTCCTTCTTGCTCCACCCCCACTTTCACCTTCCTGCTCCCACCCTCTCCTTCCTTGTCTTCATCTAACTAGTTCCCTGTCTTCTAATTCTGTCACACTTTGATAAATGTGTTGATAATGTTCAACAGAAAAGATTTGGAGAAAGTTACTTCCAAAGGTTGTGTTTTAAAAATAGTATATTACTGTAAGTTAAAAAGTTAGCCTAAGATAGAAAATAATTAAGATGCTAAGGAGCTAGCTTTGATGGTATTTCTTTTGATAACTTATATTAAAAGTTTAGGAGAGATCACTACATTAAAAACAGCTAAATTGGAACACTAAAGTCTGTAATTTTACAAATGGCTGCTTTTCACAGTTCAAGTAAAAAAGTACAAACAATCTCACAGAGCAACCCCCATCCTAGTGACAAAATTAACTAGTGGCCCTTCTACTCAAAAGAAAATACACTTGCATTTCTGCAGCACTTTACTGTGTCTCTTAGCAATGTTCTAAATACTGGATTCTTCCCAGGAACTAAATGTGGCTGCATGAAACTCTTGCATGCCTGCTATTAAACTTTGCTGAAAACTTAGCAAGAATATTGATGATCTCATACCTTATGCTTTAAAAAAAGTGTTTTAGAAACCTATATGGATAGACCTATGAGAATGTTGCACTACATTTACTTGAAGTTGTACAACTGTAGATTTTGCCTTTCGAAACACGATGTTCCATTTTGTTGTTTTGGTGATCTTCACTCCCAGATATTAATCTAAAATAATATGGTGTCACAACATTGGCCCATGGTTCTTCAGTAACATTCAAAGGATATTAGACAGGTAAGGCTTTTTTAAAACTAGGTTTTCTTTTAAACACCTTGCTTTTGCTTTGAAATTTACCGGAAATATCAAAAAGGTGCAAAGTTTTGGTGCACACACACTTTCTATATGAAAGTTTAAAGATAGTAGCCACAAATTGTGCCATATTTGTCAAATTGTAAGCATACCAACTGAAACAAGCATACTAATTGTTTGATAAAGTGAATTCAACTTTAACATAAAAATCATGACAAGGAGGAAAATATTTTTACAAAGTTCCCTTAAATTTCACATTCTGCCTTGGCCTGGTAGTCTCAGTTGTCATGAGCTGAGACTTCCTGCCCCAAGAAGTTGGTGGAAGGGAAGTAATTCTTAATGTGGGGGTGGAGTTTATCCTTACTTTCTCCTCAGCCCCAAGATTCCTCTCAATACAGGGACTGGGATAAGCATTTATCTCATAATAGTTCCTAAAATTGCTACCAGCAGAGGATTGTGGTGAGCTAAGATTTCTTTCCTCCTCCAGGGCTTCTTCAGCATTGAAGAGAAGTTAGGTAGCCTTCAAAGTTCCAGTTCTGCGCTCACCCTTAGATATTCTCCTAGGTAGGGCACAGAAAGATTCACAACACAATCAGCACCCCTCCCCCCTCCCTCGTATTTCCCATGGAAAGGAGATTGGGAGAGGGAACTACATCTGTCTTCAAGGAACAGGGGCATGGCAGAGGGTGAATATTGTGCTTGCTTGTTATGTGGACAGGCACTGTTTTCCTGATTCAAGGGCTTAAAAGTAATGTGTTTTTAAAGCGTAGTAAGATTTCAAGGATTTTGGAAATAGATTGTAGATTTTCCACTTGATTGGAAATAGACTATGAATATGTAGTGAGCGGGAATGGGGAGAGCAGAATATTGGCTTAGGCTGACTGAACTTTGGACAGATTGGGTTGCTGGTTCTACTGCGGGAAGAAAAAATTTGTTCAAGAGTTACCAAGTGGCCAGTGCAGTAAAGCATAGGAAATTCAGTAAATTAGATTACTGCACTATATCAAATCCTGCTTTTCTTGCTAACATCACCTTGACAGATTTATACTTGAAAACCATTAATAATGCCACCTACAGGCTTAACTGTTACTGCAGATAAAACTGTTGACAGTTCTGCAATAGATTTTACCATAGATGAAACCTGACATAGGAGTTTTCAATGTATTTTAGAATGGAATGTTGCAATCTGAATATTGTTCATAAGTAATAGATATGTAAACATACCCAGCAACAGATTTCTAAAATTATTTATCAGTTATAGAGCATTCAGGAACATGGATGACCAGGTTCTAAAGCTTGACCTCACTGCAACTTCTCTTGACACCTGCTCTGTTGCTAAATTATTCATTCTCTTCCCGCTTCCACACGTTACCTCTGGTGTTCTCCAAAGATCTATCCTTTGCCTCCTATTGCTCATCTACATGTTGTCCCTCAACGACATCATCTGAAAGCACAGCGTTGGTTTCCACATGTATGCTGATAAGACTAGGTCTACTTTACCACCAGCTACCTTAACTCCTCCATTGTTGTTCGACTGTTAGACTGCTTATCTGACATCCAGTACTGGATGAGCAGAAATTTCCTCCAATTAAATATCGGGCAGAATGAAACCATTGTTTTTGGTCCCACTACAAACTCCATTCTCTAGCTACCAAATCTAACCCTCTCCCTGGCAACAGTCTGAGACTAAACAAGACTCTATGTGTCATATTTGATCCCAAGATGAGCTTCTGACTATATATCCACACCATTGTTAAGACCATCTATTTCCACCTCTGTAACACCACCCGACATCACCCTGCCTCAGCTCATCTGTTACTGAAATTCTCATTCATGCCATAACTTCTAGACTTGAGTATTCCAACACACTCCTGGTTAGTTTCTTATATCATATCCTTCATAAGCTTCAGGTCATGTAAAATTCTGCTGCCCATTTCCTAATTTGCATTAACTCCTGTTCACCCATCACCCCTTGCACACTGACCTACATTAACTCCCAGTCTAGCAAAGTCTTTATTTTAAAATTCTCATCCTTGTTTTGAAATTCCTCCGTGGACTCGCCCCTCCTTATCCCCGTAATCTCCGTCAGACCCACAACCCTCCAAGACACGTGTTCATCGAATTCTGCTCTCTTGAGCACTCCCAATTTTAATCCCTCCACCACTGGCGGCTGTGCCTTCAGTTGCATAGCCACAAGCCCCGGAGTTCCCTGTCTACTCCTCTCTGCCTTTCTATTTCTCTTTCTTCCTTTAAGACATTCCTTAATACTTCCCTCTTCGACCAAACATTTGGTCATCTGCCATAATAATCGCCTTATGTGGCTTGGTGTCATCTTTTGTCTTATAGAGGACACAGATTTAAACTAATTGTCAATAGAACTAAAGGCAACAAGAGGAAACTTTTTTTTATGCAGGGAGTGGTTAGGATGTAAAATGCACTGCCTAAGAGCATGGTGGAGGCAGATTTAATTGCAGATTTCAAAAAGGATTGGATAAGCGCCTAAAGAAAAAAACTGCAGGGCTATGGGTAAAGGGTGTTGAAGTGGGACTAGCTAAATTGTTCTTCCAAAGAGTCAGAACATACTCGATAGGCCAAATAGCCTCCTTCTGTGCTGTAACCATTCTATGATTCCAATGCTCCTATCAAGCGCCTTGGGACATTTTGTTACATTAAAGGAGTTATATAAATATAAACTGCTCTTTTTATTGTGACTCCAAGCAATGACAGCTCACTGACCAACATCTACTTGCGTTTCTAAATGCAATGACTGAATCTGACTCTACCACACTCAGGCAGTACACTCTAGATCCTGCCAATGCATACGCTTTGGAGTTAAAATACCATGGCATTTGGGAGAATCCTGGCTTCCCAGTTCCTCGCAACTTTTGGACCCATAAGTAAAAATACAGCCCTGCAACTCGGCTGGTATTTTTGAAATTGAGTTGCCTGTTTGAAGCCACTGGAGAAACAAAGATCAACTAGAAGAACTCTGACCAATCAGCAGTAAATAGTTGAGGTTTAATTCCATCAGCGCCAACCTATTTTCAAGCAAAGATTCCTAAATAGTGACTAGGACCGACATTCATATCTGATATTCCACTCCTGGCCCAGGTATGCCAAGGCTAATTGTACTACTCCTACTGTTACCTTTAAAGAGATTAGCAATTCAACACACACAAGAATGAACCCATCTTTAGTTTTAAACAGCTTTATGTCTAGTATTTTGAAAATCTAAGAGTGGAGTTATTCAGAAAGTAATTTAATTAAAAAAAAATCATAGAAATTATTGAAAATTTATGACACAGGCCATTTGGCCCATCACATCTGTGCCAATGGACAAAGCTACCTAGTCTATGCCACCTCCCTCCACTCAGTTTGTAGCCCTGCAGGTCATGGCTCTTCAAGTAGACATCCAAACACTTTTTAAATATGGTGAGAGTTTCTACCTCTACCACCCTCTGAGGCAGAGAGCTCCAGGTCCCTACCACCCTCTAGCTGAAAAGAATGTTTCCTCATCTCCTCTCTAATCCTTTTACCAGTTAGTTCAAAAACCAGGGCCATAGATTTAAAGTGCTATGATAAATAGGTCATCCCCATTTATTATATCTAAACCCCTCATAATTTTATACACCTCAATTAAGTAACCCCTCAGCCTCCTCTGTCCTAAGGAAAACAACCACAGCCACTATTGCCTCACAGCTAATATTTTCTAGTCCTGGCAATATCCTGTAATCTCCTCTGCACTCTCTCCAGTGCAATCACATATCCTATAACGTGGTGACCAGAACTGTATGCAGAACTCAAACTGTGGTCTAAGGTGTTGTATACAGTTCTAACATTACCTCCCTTGCTTTTATATTCCATGCCTCCACTAATAAAGGAAAGCCTGGCAAATGCCTTCTTAACCACCTTATTGATCTTTTCTGCTACATTTAAGGTTCTATGAACACAGACTCCAAGGTTCCTCTGTTCCTCCACAATACTCAGTATCCTCTCATTTATTGTTGATTCCCTTTTCTTGTAACATCTCCCAAAATACATTATATCACACTTCAGAGTCATAGAGTCATTTACGACACATAAGGAGGCCACATAGCCTATCGTGTCCTTGTTGGCTCCCTGGAGAGCAATGTAATCAGTCCCACTACCACCTTAGTCCCCGTAGCCCTGCAAGTTTATTTCCTTAAAGTACCCATCCAATTTCTTTTTTAAATCATTGTTTCCACTTCCACCACCCTCGTGAGCAACAAGTTCCGGGTCATTACCACTCACTGTGAATTAAAAGTTCTTCCTTACATTCCCCCTGCATCTCTTGCCCAAAATTTTAAATCTGTGTTCCCTAGTGCTTGTACCATCAACTAATGGGAACAGTTTTGCCTTGTCTACCTTACCTAAGCCTGTGATAATCTTGTACACCTTTATCAAATCTCCCCTCAATCTCCTTTGCTCCAAGGAGAACAAGCCCAGACTTTCCAACCTAACCTTGAAACTAAAACTTCCCATCACTGGAACCATTCTGGCAAATGTCCTCTGTGCCCTCTCAAGGACCTTCATGTTCTTCCTACAGTGTGATGACCAGAACATGATGCAATACCCTAGTTGGGGCCTATCCAGCACTTGAAATTCAGTATAATTTCACTTCTCTGGATTGAATTTCCTTTACTGAACAAGCCCAGCACTGATCCTTGTGGAACACCACTTCCTACCTTCTGCCACTGAATAACTACTCTTTACCCCACTCTCTGCTTTCTGTCCCGAAGCCAGCTCACAAACCATTCTGCCACTTGTCTGTTGACTCACGTTCTCTGACCCCATTCATTAGACTGTTCTGAAAATCTAGATGAATTACACTCACTGTATTAACCATTGTCTATTCTATTACCTCCCCAAAAAATTGAATAAGGGTGGTCAAACAAGGCTTCTCTCTTTGAAATCGATGCTATTATTATATTTTTCTTTCTAAATGTTCTTCTATTCTCTTTCCTAGTAGAGATTCCATTTTTTTCCTACCACTGATTGTAAACCAACTAATTTGTAATTCCCTGGGCATCTTCTGTCCCCCTTTTTAAATATAGGGATTGTATTATCTATCCTTCAGTCCTTGAGCACTACACTGACAAATTATTAATTATGTGCAGTAATGTCTTTGCTATCTCTTCCCTAGATTCTCTTAAAATGTGTGGCTGCTGTCCATCTACAATAGGGCTAGATTAGTTTGATTAGTTTAGACAAGAGCATACAAAATAGGAGAAGTAGACCATTTGATCCCTTGAGCCTTCAATAAGATCATGGCTGATCTGTTTGTGTTTTGAATTCCACATTCCCATCTATCCCCAATAACCTGTGATTCCCTTGCCTAACAAGAATCAATCTACCTCCACCTTAAAGTGTTTAATAACCCCACCTCCACTGCCTTCCGAGGCACAGAGTTCCAAAATTGCACGACCCTCAAAATTTCTCCTCATCTCTGTCCTAAAAGGGTGACTCCAATTTTAAAAGTGCCCCCCGAGTTCAGGACTTACCCACAAGAAGAAATATCCTTTCCAAATCAACCTCGTCAAGACCACTCATGATCTTATATACTTCAATCAAGTCATCCCTCACTCTTCTAAACTCCAGTGGAAACAAACCCAGTCTGTCCAACCTATCCTAAGACAACCCATTCATTCCAGGTATCAATCAAATAAACCTCCAATGCATTTACATCCTTCCTTAAATAAAGAGACTAAAACTGCACACAGGATTCAAGATATGGTCTCAATAATGCCCTGTGTGGCCGAAGCATAAAGTCCTTAGTTTTTCTGTTAAATTCCTATTGTAATAAAGAATAGCATCCCATTAGCCTTCATAATTATTTGCTGTATCTGCATACTAACTTTTTGTGACTCATACACTAGAACACCTAGATCCCTCTGCATCTCGGAATTCTGTAGTCGCTCTTCATTTAAGTAATACCCTGCTATTTATTCTTCTTGCTAAAGTGAACAACTTCACATTTTCTCACATTATACTCCATCTGCCTGACTTTTCTCCACACACTCAACCTATCTATATCTGTCTGCAACCTCCTTATTTCCTTTTCACAACATACTTTCCTATCTTTGTGTTATCTGTAAATTTAGCTACCATGTCTTTGCTCCCCTTATCTAAGTCACTGATATAAATTGCAAAAAGTTGAGGTCCCAGCACAGACACCTGTGGGATTCCACTCATCACAGCATGCCAGTCAGAAAAAGACCCATTTATGCATACTGTCCATTTTCTGCCAGCCAGTCTTCTATCCACGTTAACATGTTACCCCGACACCATGAGCTTTTATTTTCTGCAATAACATTTGATGTGGCACCTTATCAAATGCCTTCTGGAAATCCGAGTACAGTACATCTGCAGGCTCCCCTATGTCCACAGCACATGTTAATTCTTCAAAGAACTCCAGTAAATTGGTTAAACATGATTTCCCTTTCACAAAACCATGCTGACTCTTCTCGATTACCTTGAGTTTTTCCAAGTACCCAGCTATAACCTCTTTAATGATCGATTCTAACACCTTCCCCATGGCTGATGTCAAGCTAACTGGCCTATAGTTTCCTGTTTTGTGCCTCCCTTCCTTCTTGAATAGAGGGATTATGCTTGATACTTTCCAGTTTGATGGAACCTTTCTAGACTCTAGTGAATTTTGGAAAATTAACACCAACGCATCTACTATCTCATTAGCCACCTGTTTTAAGATTCTAGGATGAAGTCCATCGGGACCCGGAGACGTGTCAACCCGTCAGTTTGTTCAGTACTGCTTCCCTTGTGATTGTAATTTCACCAAGTTCATCTCTCCCTTCCACCTCCTGATTTACAGCTATAATTGGAATGTTTTTTGTATCCTCTATAGTGAAGACTGAAGCAAAATATTTGTTCATCTCATCTGCCATTTCCTTATTATGTACTATTAACTCCCCATTCTCACTCTCTAGAGGACCAACACTCACTTTACTTGCTCTTTTCCTTTTTAAATACCTGCAGAAGCTTGCTATCTGTTTTTACATTTCTAGCTAGTTTCCTCTCATACTCTAATTTCTTTCTCCTGATCAACCTTCTGGTCATTCTTTATATTCTGACCAATCATCTGACCTGCCACTCATCTTTGTATAGTTGTATGCTTTTTCATTAAGTTTGATGCTTTCCTTGACTTCTTTAGTTAACCACAGATGGTGGGTACTCCTCTTAGAATTTTTCTTTAAAGTAGGAATATATTTATTCTGAGTATTTTGACATATCCCCTTAACTGTCAATACATCCCCTGTTTAATTTAAACGCACTTATCTTATTACTCCTCCCATCATTCAATGTCACATCCACATGTTCTATCGCATTGGTAAATACCGAAGTGAAATAATTATTTAATATTTCTGCCATCTCCCTCGTTACCCATAGCATTATCCTGTCTACCCCTTAATAGCTCTTTTCCCATCCCAGCCTTCCCACTTTCATTGATGTGCCTGTAAAATATTTCACTATTTTATGTTCCATGTTAACTTAATAGTTCCTCTTTGCCTTCCTAATCGTTTGACATCTCTGTGAATCTCTGTATTCTCTCTTATCGCTGCTAAGATTTTAGAGTCCATTATTAAGGATGAGATTTCAGAATACTTGGACGTGCATGGTAAAATAGGGCAAAGTCAGCATGGTTTCATCAAGGGGAGGTAATGCCTGACAAATCTGTTAGAATTCTTTGAGGAGGTAACGAGTAGGTTAGACAATGGAGAGCCAATGGATGTTATCTACTTAGACTTCCAGAATGCCTTTAACAAGGTGCCGCACAGGAGGCTGCTCAGTAAGATAAAAGCCCATGGTGTTAGAGGCAAGGTACTAGCATGGATAGAAGATTGGCTGTCTGGCAGGAGGCAGAGAGTGGGGATAAGGGGGTCCTTCTCAGGATGGCAGCCGGTGACTAGTGGAGTTCCGCAAGGGTCAGTGTTGGGACCACAACTTTTCACTTTACACATTAATGATCTAGATGAAGGAACTGAGGGCATTCTGGCTAAGTTTGCAGATGATACAAAGATAGGTGGAGGGACAGGTAGTATTGAGAAGGCGGGGAGGCTGCAGAAGGATTTAGACAGGTTAGGAGAATGGGCAAAGAAGTGGCAGATGGAGTACAACGTGGGGAAGTGTGAGGTCATGCACTTTGGTAGGAAGAATAGAGGCATAGACTATTTTCTAAATGGGGAGAGAATTCAGAAATCTGGAGTGCAAAGGGACTTGGGAGTCCTAGTCCAGATTCTCTTTAGGTGAACTTGCAGGTCGAGTCGGTAGTTAGGAAGGCAAATGCAATGTTGACATTTATTTCGAGAGGACTAGAATATAAAAGCAGGGATGTGCTGCTGAGGCTTTATAAGGCTTTGGTCAGACCACATTTAGAATATTGTGAGCAATTTTGGGCCCCGTATCTCAGGAAGGATGTGCTGGCCCTGGAGACAGTCCAGAGGAGGTTCACGAGAACGATCCCAGGAATGAAAGGCTTAACATATGAGGAACGTTTGAGGACTCTGGGTCTATACTCGATGGAGTTTAGAAGGATGAGGGGGGAATCTGATTGAAACTTACAGAATACTGAAAGGCCTGGATAGAGTGGACGTGGGGAAGATGTTTCCATTAGTAGGAGAGACTAGGACCCGAGGGCACAGCCTCAGAGTAAAGGGAAGACCTTTTGGAACAGAGATGAGGAGAAACTTCTTTAGCCAGAGAGTGGTGAATCTATGGAATTCATTGCCACAGAAGGCTGTGGAGGCCAGGTCATTGAGTGTATTTAAGACAGAGATAGATAGGTTCTTGATTAGTAAGGGGATCAAAGGTTACGGGGAGAAGGCGGGAGAATGGGGTTGAGAAACTTATCAGACATGATTGAATGGCGGAGCAGACTTGATGGGCCGAATGGCCTAATTTCTGCTCCTATGTCTTATGGTCTTATGGATCATGCACTCCTTTGATGTCTATTTACTTAATGTATGCCCCTTTTCTGTGTGTCCAACAGTTCTGTGATGTGTCATGTGTGTGGGTGAGGAGATTTGCATGCGTTCTACTTCTGTATGCCAGTTTGCTACTTATTTTCAGGCTAGCAGTAATTTGAAAGCGAGGCCCCAAGGGAAGTCTCTCTCTGTCAGTACATCGCCTCCAAATCAGCAAGTCCTCAGCTGTGTCACCTCATGGCAACACAGAAACTGGGGTCCCTCGTGGCTCTAGGCTAGGAACTCAGAGGTGGTTTGGCCCCCAGTGAGCAGGCCCACTGGCATGTGGACCCACCCTGGCACTCATGAACCAACCTCCCAGCTATGGACAAATAGCTCCACTGCCTTGTGGGTACCTCGGAAGAGGTGAAGGCTAAGGGAGTAAACCCTGACACAAAATCTGGAGTGGAGCCCAAAGGCAGACTGATGTCTAAATGTCTCCTGCAACCAAGACAGTGCCAAACATAGTGGTTTATATTCCTTTAGATTCAACTGGGGAGTTTGAGAAGGGGACCCTGATGTTGGGCAGCCCAAGGTCTCCATAGTTTTTTGCCAGTCTTGCACCCTGGACAGTTTCACTGCAGAATGTTAACACAACACAGGAGACAGCAGATTTAAGTGATAAGTCCAACTCGATTGGCATAGAAAACTGGTGCTACAGGGGCTGTCTCAGACATTGGGAGGGACTATCGTGTCCCAATGGTCAGCCACCACCTATCTCAAATCAGGTAGCCCCCACCTAGTAAGGCGCTGACCCACCACAGCCCATCTGCTTCAATGGGTGCTTGAAGCTTAGAGTCTCTGTTCAACAAGTGGATGGAATCCATCGCACCAGGCAAACAAACAAAAAGAACATGTGAACTCTTTGATTGGCAAGCCAGAACATCAAGACCATGTGCACAGGATTGACAACTTGTAGCTGGTCAACAACATGTGCAAGACATGGAACTTTATAGGCTGATGTTATGACACGGCAGATGATGTGTGCCAGGTGGATCAAATCCATGAGGGAAGCTTGATCCTGCTACTACAATGGCTTTGCAATTTGTATTTATTTTGCGATGCGTACCTGAATTCAGAAGTAATATGTCCACCAAAACTCGGGAAATTTAAAAAAACTAAATTACACATTAATTAACAAAAGAAAAGATTTCAAGCACATACCTAGGTCTACAAATTACTACTATAATAACTCCTAAAACCCCGAATTAATCTGGCTTCCAGTTACACCCTGTTAGGGCAACAGTAAAAAACATAGATTATTAACAGATCCAGGCAAGTCAACACAATACCCTGGACAGTAGAATTCAAAGTGGCTTTTCCCAGCTTTTGGTAGACAGCAGCTTAATGCACAAATACTGGAACTTCTCACGCTTCTGGTAGATCTTACAATGCCTTCCCTGACACATAGCCTCATTCTCCTTTATACATGTTTCTCCCTTTTAATGTAAATTCCATTGTTCCCATATGTCTTTGGAACTTTACCTTTCTCATAATATAAATCTTTTCATGGTGCTAATATTGTCAGTAACCTTTGGGAGAAACAAACACACTGTTTGGCCTAGCTTCTCTGGCTAAGTGTAAGCATCCTACCATCTCTTTGAAATTCAAACTGTCTTGATTTATCTAAAAATGCAAATTTTCCTCACCCTAAGACTTCAGCCATGTTAATGTATTTAGCATTTCAAACCTAGCTTTTTTTGATCAAGCCCTCCAGACCAGCTGTCTCCAATTCAATTAACACACACACACACAAACTAACCAAACCCCACTATTAACCTACTTTTACAATAAATCCCAATAATATGGGAATTATTATACGTTCATGACAGCTGAGCACTGACATGGTTTTCCTAAAAGAGACCAGAGTAGATCACTGAAAGAAAAACACTTCCTCTGCCTGCTGAACGTGTAGAGCTCAGAGGGAATTCGTGAGCAAAGTCCAGGCTTCGCTGGAAAGAACTTGCTACTCTAAATGAAAGAAAACCCCACAAATGGTTCAGAATATGTTCCCTCCATCTGCCTCTCACCTGAAACAGGGTCAGTTAGGCTTGTGAGTGTGCTCCAAACGCTATGTTCCACTACTGAGGTGAAAGACTAGTTCTATGAAGAGCTTAACACTGACAGAATCCCTAAATCAGAACACCTTTTCCTACTGGGGGATTTCAATGCAAGAGTGGGCACAGACCATGTGGCATGGCACTCCTGCCTTGGATATCATAGCCTGGGAAAGAAAAATGAGAATGGAGAGAGACTACTTGAGCTTTGCTCCTACCACAAGCTTTGTGTAACTAACACCTTCTTGCAGAACAAACTATGCCACAAGGTATCCTGGAGACATCCAAGATCAGGGCACGGGCACCAGCTGGATCGGATCATCACCAGACATTACTTTCCGAACATCCTTCTCAACAAAAACAGCTACCCACAGCGCTGGCTGTGATGCAGATCACTCCATGATGTACATAAGGGTCAGGATGCAACCCTTGAGGCTTTTTCATTTGAAATGCCGTCCTCATGTTAACATCAGCCATACTCCCTACCTAGATAAAAATCAACAGTTCCTTGACTCAATTGAACCGATGCTCTTCAGCATTCCCACATACAGTGCAGGAGCCAAACAGAAGGTACTTTGAGGCATCATCTACAATACTGCACTCCTAACATATGGGAAGCAAGAGCCAAAAAGTGCTGACTGGATTGAGGCTAAGATCACTGTGATAGAACCTGTCATTTAAGGCGAGCAGTCTGCTCTCATCAATTACAAGACAGATCCGAGCGAGAAGACTCAATGCACTAACAGCCACTTGCAATAGAGTCCAACAGACTGCAATGTTGTGTGTCCATGGCTACTTGTTACAACTTTGCCAGAATTTCCACATGTTCTTCAACACAGGGAATGCTAGGGGCACATATGTAGGGATCAAAAAGGAAATATGTGCATCAGCAAAGAAAACAGCTCTCTTGAAAACAAAGGTAGGGAGGTCATCACTGACTGCAATAAAACAGTTGGAGAGATGGGTGGTACACTATCTTGAAATGTACTCTCGGAAGAACACTGTCACCGAGGAAGCTCCAGGCACCATAGAAAGCCTGCCTATCATGGTAGAGCTGGATATCAAACCCACAGTGGAGGAGCTTATGTTGGGTAAGCTCAGCTAGGACGGGGCAACATTGGAACCCTTTGAGATCCATAATGGGGTCAAACAAGATTGTGTTCAGTGTTATGATCCCAGCTGAGATTACCCCTGGACAAGTCTGATCCCAGAATAGAACCCAGCTTGATAGATCCTAATTTTTATTTGTTTATTTAGATACGTGGAGAGGGGCTACTGAACAGAAAGTCACCAGAGTCCGCTAATGAACTTTTAACAAAAACATAAAGGCATTTATTCAACAAGAAAAGATGAGCTATATTACAATACTCCTTCACTCCAACTATACCTATGCGGATATGTACAGATTTGCAAGGATAATATAAGTTACAAGAGTTATCATATACTCTCATGATCACAGTAAGTACACAGCCCATGTAAACCAATAGGCACCCTGTGCTCAGACACACCACACTCTGAAACCAAGTGACAGATGCTATGGATCTCCCCTCAACTCCCCCCAGATGCTTGTCACACCGTGAGCCAACCGGTCTCACTGAACTCCATCTTTCATATGAGGGTTTCCAATCTCCACTCTCCGAGAACTAGCTTGGAATCTTCTCCCAGACCGATGCTTTCCCACAGACGCCTTCTGCAAGGGTTCACCTCCAGGGTTTTGAACTCTCCTTCTGATGTTCCTCTTCCCTGGGTCATCACATGCAGTCAAGCAGTCTTCCACGCACTCTCTCTCACCAACTCAGCTGTCAACAGTGCCACTGCTTTACATTCCCATAACAAAGAGTTACAGACCTTTTGTCTCTTTGGACCTTCTTGACTCTTCTCACTTTAAATCTGCTTTCTGCAGCTTTTGTCTCTTTAAATCTGAAGCTTGGAGCCTCTCTATGCCCCTCAGTCTTAACTTCACTTAACAGGACCTTTTCCAGGTTCCCGTCCTTCCTTTGACTAGAAGATCTGCTTGGGACTTTACCCTGTTTGTGTCTCACTCCTTTGGCCTTGGGACCTTTTGGTTCTTTTGGGAAATTTGCAGCTCCCTCTCCCAGTGTCTCTCTGGGGTCTTGACTTCAAAATGAACTTAAAACTGCTGTTTCTTTCGTTTTTCTGTGTGTCTATGGGAGGGACCTGCCTCTCTGGACTCCTGTTGCTAGGCAACAGCAGTTTCTTTTCCATTCTTGTGTTTGTTTAACTTCTAATATGAGTTTTACAACTCCTAAAAGAGAAATGCAGACACCTTTTTAGAGTGAAACTAAAACTCAATTTGACCTCTTAATGTAGATACAGAAATACAAACCAAACTTAAACATTAAAGCTAAAACTCATTCCTAACACCCATAAAAATACAAGTATAACTTGCTTAAACTATCTCTATTTCCTAACATCTGGCACTGACACACTCTGGCATATTCTTCTCTTTGTTACTGTCATATTCCTTCAGTTCATCTATAGGAGGTGTCTACTTACATACCAGAAATGACGGAAAGCTGTTCAGCCTTGTTAGCCTGAGATCCAAGACGAAGGTGCACCAAGTCCTCAGAGAGTTGCTCTATGCTGATGATGCCGCACTAGCATTCCATACCGAGGAACACTTCAGTGACAAACGGACAGACTCTTTTACACCTGTAAAGAGTTTGGTTTGACCATCAGCATCAAGGCGACAAATGTCTTGGTCCAGGATATTGCCAAACCGCCATCTTTCAGCACCAATGTAATGCTCGAGGTTATTGATAGCTTCATGTATCTTGGCTCCACAATGCCCAGCAATCTGTCACTTGATGCTGAAATCAACTCTCACATCATTAGAGCATTAGCTGTTATGTCCAAGCTGAGTGAGTGAGTGAGTGCGGAACAACAGCAACCTGAAAACACCAAATTGCAAGTCTACTGAACATGCGCTCTCAGCAGACATCTCCACCTGTGGTGAGCCCTGGATAATGTATGCTAAGCAGGACAAAAGGCTGAACAGTTTCCACCTTCACTGTCTCAGATGTATCCTCACCATTGCTTGACAGGAAAAGTTCACCAACTCAAGGTTCTGGTGCATGCTAATACTGTCAGCATACACTCATTGGTAAGCCCACAATGTCTGCACTGCCTCAGCCATGTTCATCAGATGGAAGGTGGCTGTCTCGCAAAGACTTTCTGTATGGTGAATTGGCCACTAGGTCATGACCTAGTGTTCATACCTCCGCTCCAATGACAACTGCACCTGAGATATGAAGATCATGGACATTGACATTGACAACTGGGAGACAGCTACTGACGGCCATGACCTCTGGAGGCTGACTTTTCGAAGGGCATTGGAAGAGGCCAGCAGAAAATCTCACCTAGCCGAGAAAAGGGCCCAGAGGAAACTGAGGCCAGCGAATCGTGTACCTTCTCAGCCCACTGTCTTCCTCTGCAGCAAATGTGGCAGAGACTGCCATGCAGAGAGTGGGGTCTCTGAGCAACACCAGGTGATGCTTAACACAGAATTGACCACTACAACATAAAGCATCATCTGACGAAACAGAAGACTGCCACCATGCCTCTTCCATATTCCATAACTGCTCCCGTTTGTCTTTTTTCATCCACAGAGGCTCACTATTGTTGTTTGTTCTATCCTTTCAGTGGAATATATTTTCCTGCACTCTGTTGGAACAGTTTAACATGTTTTCCATTGTTGATCTGCATCATAGTTTGCCAATATTGTTCCAAAGAGAAATCATTTTCGACTCAAAATGTTAACTCTGTTTCTCTCTCCACAGATGTTGTCAGGTCTGCTGAATTTTTCCAGCACTTGGTTTTTATTGCCAATATTGTTGCTCATTTCACTTTGCAAGTTTCTATTCTCAGTCCCGCAAAATCAGTATTTCTCCAATCTATTAACCTGGTTTTCATCATACTTAGGTCCTTCTTCATTATTATCTTGAACTGTATTATATTATGGTCGCTATTGCTTAGATATTTCCCTATTTTGCTACAGCTGTATAGGACATTGGTGACACCACAGCTAGAGTACGGTGTACAGTTTTCGTCTCCTTATTGGAGGCAGTTCAGAGTAGATTCACTTGGTTGATTCCTGGGGTGAAGGGGTTGTCTTCAAGGAAAAGTTGAGCAGGTTGGGCCTATATTCATTGATGTTTAAAGAATGAGGAGATCTTACTGAAACAGAAGAAGATTCTGAGGGGGTTCGACAGGACGTTTCCTCTCATAGGGGAATCTAGAACATTGCGACACAGTTCCAAAAATAAGGGGTTTCTTATTGAAGATGGAGATGAGGAAATTATAACTACATGGCACAAGGTAACGTATTGGGAATGAGTCTCACATCTGCAGCCCCCTTTAAAAAGCCACTGCAAGCAATTAGCATTTTCCGGCAATCTTTGGTTGTGTTATGTCAATTTCAAGTTTCTTTTCCCTCAATAATTGTTTAAACTGAGCGCTGACAAACATGTCAGGATACTGACTTCCAGAAGTCCAACTGTGCAAAAAAGGGAATACACACAAATTTATTCTGCAACACTAAGCTAGCCATCAGATAATGAATGGCTTAATTCACATATACTTCATATTTCAGTGATTTTTCCAAGCTAACGCGCCTTCTCATAAGATTAGGGTTCCAAAGGGTCACATTGGACTCTAGATGTTAGTTCTGTTTCTCTCTCCACAGATGCTGTCAGACCTGTTGAGTTTTTCCAGCACTTTGTTTTTATTTCAGATCTCCAGCATCTGCAGCATTTTGTTTTTATTCTTGTATGCCCATCCTTGCTTTAATGAAACGTAGATTGGAGCCCCTCAGCACATTAAAGACACACCACTTTATACAGATGGCTAATTCACTAACTGTACCCTTCCAATACCATACCTTTCACAGTGGGCATTGAAAGTCTGTATAGAATATACAAATATAGAACAGACGGAGGTATGCTGGCTGTCCGAGATATATTTAATAAATTTCTCCAGCCTGACAGTCCAGAAGAAGCTATAATTCAGTTACCACACTTAGGCTTAACAAAATAACAGCTTTGAATTCAAGAATGAATTTTAAGTCTAAATCAAAGGCACAGTTACGGGTAAGCAATGCAGACATGTACATGGCAGAGTTGGAAGAGAGTCTATTTAACATCTGTCCCAGGTCCCTATGTGTTACTAAAACCATTTGGATGACATATGAGGTATTTGGACACTCGGAGGAGCAGAATTAGAAGAATTAATCAATATCCTCAATAATCATCACTCCCCCATTAAAACCACAACACACAAGCAAAGCATTAAATGCCTAGACCTTTCTGACATTGGGGTTAAGGTATATTGTTTGAATAGAGGGGAGACATAATAGACTCGATAGGCCAAGTGGCCTCCTTCTGTGCTGTAAATGACTATGACTATAGACAGTTTTTAAATTGGCACAAGAAAAGAAACAGGCATAAGCTAGCAACAAAAGTTTATTTATTTTTTAAACAAAACTAACATACATTTCTCCACACGAAAAGCCAATCACCTTAAACACACCTTCCGCAGACTGGTGAGATCACAGCTAATGCGTTTTTATTGTATATGTACAAAGCTGGAAAATTTCAACCAGACAGTTATTATCCTAGGAGAGAAATAGCCTGTGAGTGGAGGAGCAGATCCTCACAGATTCTGTCTCTCCCACGAATGAAGTTGACTTTTCTCTCATTGGTCGCCTCCACGATTGAATTGTCCATTGAATTTTGGGAGTTTGAGGGTGAATTCGCCTGCTGCCCCAGCATATTTTGACCCTGGTTGTGAGAGCAGGTGGTGGGTCTTATGAACAAGATTATGAGCTTGGAGAAAGCATGAGGAGAGATAGGAGAGAAACTATAGAAAAATGCAAACTCAGGTCTAGGGCAGAGGATAACTTTAGAGGAAGTTGGTAGGCAATTGTAGGGAGGGAGAGGGGTGACAAAGGCAGCTGTTTGGATGGTCTCAATCTTATTAACAACAAATTCCATGAGTTCCTCATACTTGTTGTTGGAGATGTGGGTGGATAAGATGAGGAGAAACATTTAAGATTGTTCTAGGGTGTTTCTGGAATCACATGCAGTTTTAGCAGATGAGCAGGATCCAACAGTCCTTCATGAAGTCCACCCTGATCTGGTGGTGAATGGTTAAACCAAGGTGTCCATCATATCCGTTCAAATCTGTTTCCTTTGGATTTAAGAGAGTGGAAACAAGGGCCATACCATGGGAATGGCCAGAGTGAGAGAGTAATTATTAAATTGGGTATTGAAAGTTGAGGCGAGAGTGTGGTTGAGCAAAGCAGTAACTGCAAAAATATAATGGTAAACTGGGGTGGGGGCCAAAGGCGCAACAGATTGGAGTCATAAATTCGTAGGGTTGGGAGGGAGAAGGTGGCTGTGGGTGGAGAGCAATATAAGGAAGTGATCAGAGGTGACCTTACCAGTGATTGATATGACGAATTCAAGGAAGTGGCCTTGAGTATGGGTTGGGGAGTTTATCTGGAGGAAGAAATGAAGGGAGGATAGGAGGGCAATATACTCAGCAGAGAGAGCATGATGAATTGATATTAACACAGGTAATGCTGTAATAAGATTTCCGTAAGAAAACTTTTAGTTAATTGTAGATATTTCAACATTGGGAGTTTAAACTGGAAATGCTTACGTAGCAGTTTTCAATGGAGCTCATGATAATTTTAATATATTATAACTGTCGATGTAAACAAAAATATAGGTTCCAATGCGTCAAGAAAAATACTGTGTCTAGTCCAGGATTTAACAAGTATTTCTAGTAAGTGCATACCAAGACGTTAATACTTTACAAATATTTTTATATTCCAAATCAAGAAAAATTGATGTGGAATACTGAACGAGGACTGCCACTAATTTTCATAGAATTAAAGCATTCATCAACACTGAATAAATCTATGTTTCTCATAGCGCTGAAGAAGGGTCTTATGGACTCAAAACTTTAACTTTGTTTCTCTCTCCACAGATGTTGCTAGACCTGAGTTTTTCCAGCATTTTCTGTTTTTGTTTCAAATCTACGTTTCAGTTAACTCCAGACCATTACCAGAAGTGGGCTGCCAACAAATGTCATAACGAGTTCCGGCAGAGTGCTTGCGACAGTTTTCTCAACATGACCCTTGTATTTATTCAATGGTACATCTTTGACCTATTTACAGGGGATCCCAGGCTTCACTTTGCTAAGTGGTGGTCGTTAGCTGTAGGCAACAAAACCCTAAATTTAGGGGACAGCAATTATATTTCTGTCTTTGGCATAGCACCTAGCTTTCCAGTGCAGTGGAGAAAGTGGAGATATTAACAGAAGCAAACTCAAATAAATCTGTTGTATGTCTTAAATCATCTTGACATTAAAAAATACATTTTTGGAACACAACAAAACTTAATTAAACCAAAAAAGATGGGCACCCTGACAAGATATAATCCTTCCATATTAAAAACTGCCTGCCATTTCCAGCAAATTTACTTGTCTTAATTAATACATAGCACAAGCAGACAGCTATGCTTTTTAAATACAAATAATGCATTCAACCCAAGAAAGTATATGGGCATCCTGACAAGGTGCAACTTTCCTTGCATATTATGAACTGACCACAACATTCTACAAGGAGAGTTCACCTGAATTTTCAATAGTTTATGCAGCCTGTTTGTTCACCAAAATTAATATTCATATATTGAATTCATTTTCCTTTGTTACAAGTAATGAGGCTGTGCGTGACTCAACTATAACATTAAATCAGCAGCAGTCGTTCTATTGTGCAAGATGTTGATTTGCATGTGATTTTCGCACAAAACTATTCACATTTAATCAAGAACAGCCTGTTCCTTTTCCTTTGCTACATGCAGGAATTAGGTAAGTGACAAAAAACTGTTCACCTAGATGTTGCATGAAAAAGCTCTGCTTGGTAATCATGTAAATAGAATGCTGTATAGAATAAATGGACTCTTCTATTATTTGTAGTTTTTCAGGACAACTATTTTTTTTAAACACCTAATCTGCTCTATTCATCTTAGGAGAATTAGAGTTGCCTTGAATGCTCAAAATAACCCTAAAGAAAAGGGAAAAGAACAAGCTGTGCTGTTTAAATGTGAATAGTCTTGTGTGAAAATAAGATGTAAAATAGAAAGTTGCATAATAACAGATCAGATCAAAGCTCTGGAGCCCTGTCACAACCAGATGTGAATAGTACTCGAAAATTAAACGGAAGGAGAAGGCTCCATGAACATCCCCATCCTCAATGATGCCAGCGCCCAGGTCGTGAATGAGGTAAAAACAAAGCTGAAATGTTTGCAATCATCTTCAGCCAGGTGATCCATCTTGGCCATCTCCTGAGATCCTCATCATCACAAAAGTCAGTTTTCAGCCAATTTGATTCACTCAATGTGAATATCAAGAGATGTGGGGAGGTGGTGGTGTAGTGGTATTGTCACTGACCAGAGACCCAGGGTAATGCTCTGGGGACCCAGGTTTGAATCCCACCACGGTAGATGGTGAAATTTGAATTCACTAAAAATCTGGAATTTAAAGTCTGATGACGACCATGAAACCACTGCTGTCCTTACTTGGTCAGGCCTACATGTGACTCCAGGCCCAGACTCTTAAATGCCCTCTGAACAAGGGTGATTAGGGATGGGCAATAAATGCTGGCCTAGCGACACCCACATCCCATGAACGAATATAAATTAAAAAAGAGATGGCATTGTATGCAGGAAAGGCCCCTGATTGTTGTGAAGACATGTAATCCAGAACTGTGCCTCTAACCAAACTGTTCCAGTACAGCTATAACACCTACCTGGCATAGTGGAAAATTGCAAGGACACACCCTGTCCATGAAAATCAAGAGAAAGTCAATCCAGCCAATTACTGCCCCATCTACTCTCAATCATCAGCAAAGTGATGAAAGGTGCTGTCAACAGTGCTTTCAAGTGCTCAATAACCTGCTCATCAAGTGCCAGTTCTGCCAGTGTCATTTTGTTTCATTACAGCCTTGGTTCAAACTTAGACAAAAGAGCTGAATTCCAGAGGTGGGAGTGACTGACATCAAGCAGCCCTGATAAAATTGACTTGCCAGTCAATGGCAATCACTGACTAGAGTCATACCTAGCACAAAGGAAGATGGTTGTGGCTGTTGGGAGCCAATTTTCTTAGTCCCAAAATATAGCAGCTGGAGTTCGTCAGGGCAAAGTTCTAAATCAAACTATCTTCAGCTGCTTCATTAAAGACCTTTCCTCCATCATAATTTCAGAAGTGGAGATGTTCGCTGATGATTGCAGTGTTCAGTTCCAGTCACAACTCCTTGGATAACGTAGCATTCTATGCCTGCATGCAGTCACGCCTGGATAACATTCAGGCTTGGGCTCTTAAGAGGAAAGTAACATTTGTATCAGGCAATGACCATCTCCAACAAGAGACAGTTGAATAACCTCCCCTTGTCATTCTATGACATTACTATCGGCGAATGCCCCACCAACAATCCTGCGGGTTTCCAGTAACCAATAATGCTATACTTGCAAGTGCAGTTCAGATGCTGGACGTTCTGCAGTGATCAACTCATGACCTTACTGCCCAAAGCCTTTCCATCATCTACAAGAAACACCAGGAGTGTAATGGAATATTGTCCACTTGGCTGAATGAGCACAGCTTCAACAACACTCACATAGCTGAATAGCATCCAAGACAAGGCAGCCACTTGGTTGGCACCACATCCACCACCTTAAACATTCACCCCTCCACCGCCTATGCACTCTGGCTAATGTGTTTACCATATACAAGATGCCCTGTAGCAACTCACAAAGGTTTCTCTCAAACCTGTGACCTCTAGCACCTACAAGAGCAAGGGCAGCAGGCACATGGGAACACCAACACCTCCAAGTTCCCTTCCAAGGCAGACACCTTGGGAAGTATCTGTTGCTTGCTCATGGGAAATTGGAGCAGGAGAAGGCCGTTTGGCCCTTTGAGCCTGCCCTGCCATTCAACTAGATCAGAGCTGATCTACCTCAACTCTATTTTCTCATACTATTCCCAACTAACTTGATACCTTTAATATCTATAAATCTGTAAATCACTGTCTTGAATATACTCAATGACTGAGCCTCCACAGCCCTCCGAGGTAGAGAATTCCAAAGATTCACCACCCTCAGACTGCAGAAATTCCTCCCCATCTAGGATACAAATAACAGTTCTTGAGCCTGGACAGTGTCAGCGCAGAATAATGCCAGGAAAACCAATCCCTATAACCCTTACAAAAGCAAAATACTGTGGATGCTGGAAATCTGAATGAAACACAAAGTGTTGGAAATACTTAGCAGGTCTGGCAGCATCTGTGGAGAAAGAAACAGAATTAATCTGTGACCTTTCATCAGAATTTGATAACCCTTAGTAGTCTCTCCCAATCAGCATATTGTACATCTGTTCCATTTAATTTATGGAAGGAGAATCATTTGCAGAGCTTTGTGGAAAGGGCAAGGGAGTAGGACTAACAGATAGCTTTTTCAAAGAGCTGACACAGGCAAGATGGGCCTAATGGCCACAGTCTGTGCTCTATCATTCTATATATGCTCTCTTTTGCCTCCTTGCTCCGGTAGTAATCACATCACATTCGATTTGAACTTGTCATCTATTCAAAAAGACTTATTTTTCATAATCTGCTCACATTGTTTTAAAAAAATTGGAAACATGATATAGTGAGAAACAAAGGACTTGCATTTATTTAACACCATTCATGACCTCAAGACATCCTAAAGCACATTACAGCCAATGAAGCACTTTTTAAGTGTAGACACTGTTGTATTGCAGGAAATACAGCAAGACCCTATAAACAGCAATGCAATAAAAATTAGATAATCAGCATTTTTTTAGTGAAGTTACTTGAGGTATAAATATTGGCTGAGATACCTTTGTCTTTTCCAAAATAATGCTGTGGGATCTTTTACATCCATCTAAAAGGACAGATGGGGCCTTGTTTTAACAACTCATCAAAAAAATTAATAATTTTGCGTACAATTCCCTCACTGAAATTATTACATCTGAAGAAGAGTCCCAAAACCAACCCTTGTGACACCCTGCTTGTCAATGCTTTGCAGTACCAAGAGTTCTTAATCATGGTTACCTTCAGTTTTTTGTGCTACATCAATTCGCCACCCAGTGACATATTTTCTTATTCTATAGCTGTTAAGGCATTGCTGCTCTATTTATGCTTAGAATTTTCCATATAATGAGATAAATATTTTTGTAATAAAACAGCACTGTGGGTGTACCTACACCACATGGACTGCAGCAGTTCAAGAAGGCAGCTCACCACCACCTTTTCAAGGGCAATTGGGGATGGGCAATAAATATTGGCCTAGCAGTAATGCCCGCATCCTGTGAAAGAATAAAAGAAAATGTGCATTTTATTCAAGGTGCAACCATAAATATTTCCTAAACTAAACATTAATTGGCCAGTGTATATTTAACATTTTCTTTTTCTATGTTTTAAAATTATCTTTCTCCCATCTGATGATCTGCTTACAGGCTTTTTAATATCACTTCACAAATGACAGCAAGTCTAAGTAACATCTTCAAATGAACCTTCACTGTGGGGAGAATCAATTAGTCCCCAACTGAAGCATCTTTCCTACAGTCTGGGACAGTTCTTCTATATTGTCCCTTCTTACTATTTCATATCACAAGATATTGGTAAACCAAGGTACTTCTGTTAACTCCTGGTATTTCTTAAATCAAAATATGAAAACAACATTGTCTTATGTACAAATATATCTTGATGTGCAACTGTTACTTAAAACAATCTTAAATGAGTCATAGTTCCTAAATACTGTCTTGTATCAACAAGAGACATTTTAGTACAGCATGTTTTGAGTTTCTTTGGCACTTTAAAACAAATCACATATAAGCATTGTTTTACAAACCAAACATTTTGAACGTAGCAGGGATAGTAAAAGTATTTTTCTTTCACCAATTATATATGTGCAGAGTCTTGGAATTGAACTCTTACTATTGGCATCTAACATAATGGTTAAGCTGTTCTGGGTTAAGAGCAATGCTGGTTAAATGCAGAATAAGGCTTCCTTAATCGTGCCTTCATCGATGTGTGCCTAATCCATTTTCATAGCATTTCCCCTCCCCCATCAACATTGCTATTTCCATTTTCCACAGTAATGGTGGTCTTGAAGTTTTGTGCTGTGGGTGAATACCCAATTGGGCCTGGATTCAAGCTGTCAAGGAACCTTAAACTACAAAATTATAAAATTTAACTTCCAACATACTTATTAAAATGTAATTGGTAATATTGTGTGGTATATTTAACATTTGAAAAGCATGTAGTTAAAGATTTAGATATTAAGTGCAAAATTTAATGTTTAACAGTTTTTTTTATGCCTTAAGCAAATAAGTAGCTGATACAGAGCTGGCCATTTGGCAGATGTCCTTCTTTCACCTCAAGCCTCCAACTTTTCTCATGTCTCTTTTTTTTTACTTCTATAGTTAATAATGTATTATATAAGATAAATGAGGAAAACCATTTTAAACCCGCACAACAGACCTGTTTTATAGGAAGAAAATTGTAAAGTAAAAGTTTTTGCCAAACTCAATGCTCTATCTCCAAACTCCTACACACGCTTCTTCCTTCAATTTTAATGTTCTAATAATATCTAGAATTTCTGCTAGGCTCCTTGTTTAACATTATTTCCTTGCACCTCAAAATTGTAAACCTCTTGCTTTTATCAAGACTTTCTTCCTCCTACAATTCAAGATTTAAACCCAATCTTGATATATTATCTAAAGACTATACCTGATTCACTCAATCCGAGTGAAATTCTGTACCATTAATAAGAATTGAAAGGCTGGAAATACTCAGCAGGTCAGGAGAGGGAAGCAGTTAACATTTCATGTTGATGACCTTTCATTAGAACTCGAAAAAGTTAAAAATGTAACAGGTTAAAACTAGGTTAAAAACAAGCATAAAGGTCATGGATTGATTACAAGGAGGACATAAATTATAAATGCAAGAAAGCAGCACTGCAATTATACAAAACAGTGGTCAGGCCTCATTTGGAATATTATAAGACATTTTATGGTCAGATGTGATAGATACACATGTATTCTTTATTCTTTCATGGGATGTGGACATCACTGGCAAGGCCAGCATTTGTTGCCCATCCCTAATTGCCCTTGAACTGACCTTGCTAGGTCATTTCAGAGGTCAGTCAAGAATCACATGTACCAGACCAGTAAGGATGGCAGATTTCCTTCCCTAAAGGACATTAGTGAACCAGGTGGATTTTTACAATGATATAGTTTCATGGTCACCATTACTGACACGAGCTTTCCACATTTATTAACCAAGTTCAAATTCCACCAGCTGCCATGGTGGGATTTGAACCAATGTCCCCAGAGCGTTAGCCTGGGTTTCTGGATTACTAGTGCTGTGACATTACCACGGCACCATCACGTATGTGATGAGCATTGGGGCTGGGGGTGTAGACAATGCTGGAAAACACCTACTCTGTACTACGATTGCAAAGTCTGGTCCTTTAGAGTCAGGCTGTCCTGGAGTCACTGAAGGTTCTCTTGGGTTTGCAAAATCCTTCAATATATCTTAAGGAGGGTAAGATTTTCTGCATGGTTATTCCCAAAAATGTGGTCATCACTGATGCCCAAATAAAATGGCCACATCTGCTACTTTGTGTGTGAGATGGCCCATTTTTGGGGGGGCTGTTTGTATTGCATGCTGTGTTTTGCACTGGGATTTTTTTCACCTATTAGCATTGAAGAGCTTAAATCACTATTTAAGCACCCCAAGCTGGTATGATGGGCAGTTCTCTTGCTCTTGAAGAGCTAAAGGACATGGAAGAGAATTCAACAAGAATGCAAAAGAGGCAGGTCCCATCAAACCAATCCACAAAAACACCATCACGCTCAAGTACCACATATGCAAACCCACTTTTCTCCTATTATTGAAATTTGCCCCTAAACAAAGGCGTTCAAAACATTCACTCAGTGCATGCCTGTTATAAATTAGAGTCTCCTTTCACTTTCCCAATGCATTCAGTTGCTGACTACAACTCGCTTGTATCTAGTTTTAACTAATGTTTGTTTTTTTGGTTTTGAATTTGTGCTACTTATTACCCCTAGGATGGTGTGGCCCAATATTCTACATACACACTCGAGATGCCAATGATGGTGCCATATCTGAGACCTTCCTGGATGTTTAGATATGTCCTTACAGGGCAGTTCTCTTAACAGACTCCATAAATTGGTGTTCAGAAAGCAGCAATCATTTGTTAGCTCTGTCCCTAGAATTCTGTATCTAAGATAGCCATGAGCTGGCTCTTCATGCAGCATATCCCTGCTCCCCTAATGCTACCTCTTGTTGCGCTTTCTCACTCAGCATGTTTGATGTGGTGTTCCTTCCTCAAAATCCAAATCCAAATCCTCTGACATGGATGTGTCTGTAGCTGTTAGAAATTGATTCAGTGATTTTATGTCCTGCAAGACAATATCACCTTGTGTGACTGAGGCTGGCAACTCCTTAGGGACACTGATAGAAATACAATAGGCACACTTATGATAATGGGATGATCAACTGGCTGTACAGGTGACTTGCCAAAAATATAGTACACTTTGATGCCGAGTACATTCTAAGTTTGAGAATAAAGAATTCAGGAGTGCCTGAAAAGATCAGGGGAGAGACAAAATAAACACCAATGATGGGAGGCACAGATGGCTTTTCCAGCTGACCTTATCCATCTTGCTCTACTAATTCCATGCCCACTATTAAGGATCATTTCAGCTAAGTTAGATGTGTTTCTTTGTCTCTCCATTCTCTTTTGTACTTTTTCCTACAAACAGAATTATTGAAGTTGTGGAAGTCAGAATCACTTAGACATAACAATACAAGTAACCAGCCTGTCTTCCAAAACATGCAAAGTGTAAGAGAAAACTTGATGGACCAAATTACCTACTCCTGCTTCTATAACGATATCATTTAAATTACACAGTAATAGTTATTTAACAAGGGAGGTGCTTCTTCTAAAACCATACATATATTTTCCCATCCTAGATAATCAGTTTGGAACTTAAATCCAACAACATTATTGCAAGCCAGATGGAAGAAAGATTTAATAAAACAAACCGAACATAAAATTAAGAACTGCTGGAGAGTATCGCCCCTGCACTATGGCAACCTCTCCTCCAGCACTTGTATATTTACATCACTCAGCATACATAATTCATGAACTAAAGCATAAATTCTGATTCCCTAAACCATTTGCCCCCTTTTGAGATGCTCTTTAAAACCTAACTCTGATCAAACTTTTGGTAAACCGTCTCCTAATATCTCTATCTAAAGAAATGACCAATTGTCCGTCTGCATTCCTGTCAACTTTAGGACGTTATACTGTGGTATAGGCGTTATATAAATTCTAATTAATGTTGCTCTTTTTCAGAAGCCGAGATGGCTGATACGGTCCATTTTCTCTTTATTTGGATCTTCCAGTTTGTAGCTTTTAAGAAAGCACAACCAATGAAATTTCGTGTGGCCACCCGGTTCCGTACCACTTAGGCAGCACCGAAACTAAGAGGGCCTTTAAAGAGCTACGGGACTTGCAGTTTGTCAGCACCTGACTGCAGTGGAAGAATATTACAAGCCAATTCCGATCAAACTACTCACTTGACTAGAACTGTCCCGCCAATTACAGTCCCCGCGATCGATAGCGGCAATATATACTTATTCATTGTTCTCGCTCTAGTCACTAAACGACTGCCGCCACAATCCCGATTTAAAGGCCAGTCACCGCCGGATCGTTAAATTCAACTGGTTCAGGAATCGCCGCTGGAAATCGACCAATCAACTCCGCGAACGCAGCGCGCAGGCGCGTTTGGGGTGTGGATCTTCGCGCAAGAGCGCCGGCGCAGAGGGAGGTGCAGTCCACAGTCAGGTCATTTCCCAGACTGCATTGTGACCTCTACCGTTCCACTGGTTGCTCTCAATCAGCATGCGTCACCACATATAGATTTAAAACAATACATCGAAATTCAGGCGATTCATGTATCTGGAAATAAACCTGTGTGAAAGTGCTTGGAGTTGTGCACAGAATTGTTAAGAAGAAGGCCATTCGACCCGTCATGTTCATACCAGCTATCTGCAAGAGCAACTGAGCTAGCCCCACACCCCAATAGCATAGCATTTTTTTCCTCTTATAATTATCGAATACCCTTTGAAAGCTATGATTGACTGGACCTCCACCATTCTCTCACATAGTACTTTCCAGATCCTAACCACATGTGGCTTGAAAAAGCTTCTCCTCATGTCGCCTTTGGTTCTTTTGCCATTCACCTTAAATTGGTCTCTTCTGATTCTTGACCCTTCCACCAAAAGGAACAATTTCTCCTTATTTACTGTGTCTAGACCCCTCATGATTTTGAAAAACGCAGTCAAATCTCTTGAGAAATCGACTTAGCGATTCTCAGCAGCCAGACCCTGGTGTTCAGCTTCAGTCTGGTTAACATAACCGGTCAAGAACGTATCCTGGAGTCACCCTGGACTACAGCCTCACTTACTGCAAACAACGGAAGAGGGTTACGGAAAAAAATCAAGATCAGAGTAAACACTATCTGGAAACTCTTGTGTACTCTTCCGCAGATAGTGTGAGCAGATAGCAGCCACACATAATGCTTGGAAACTATCCTTAACACATGAATGTGAATAATCAGTGGTACTCTGAAATCAATTCATGTACAATGGCTTCCAGACCTGTGCCAGAAAGCTAAAAGACTGAAAGAGTTTGACTGCATTGAAGCCAGTCCAGAACTGCCAATCTGAAGACATTCAGATCCTACTGAATATGTGCCCCAAATCACACAACCCTTTTTGGAGCTCTGCAAATGTTTTGAACAATGCAGGTTATGACAAAAAGCACCACCCCTGGGTTGACATCAATGTTGCCAACCAAGATTTGGTGAATGATCCAACAGTACAGCATCAGAATTCGACCTCCCTCAAAAACAGTGACCTACACTCAACAGAATCCGCACTCTCCATACAAGGGCACTACACCTCCTCTACAAATGGAATTTCAAGGACAGCTCAGCAGGCTACTGTGGTCACCCAGATCAGACTGTTCACCAGATTGTGAATGTGAATGGCCTATGAAAATTTGCTGCAAGATTCAGGGCAATCCACCTAACCACACGCAGTTCTATAACTTGGCTATTTATCTTGGACTTATATCTGTAAAGCTGCAAGATGTCACACGCAAAAAGAACAGTTGTTTGTTTCAGTTTGTTTTTCTATTGCCCTCTCTGCATTTCTCATTATTTCTGCCTCCCTTTATTTCTTTCTCTTGATGGCTCTCACACACATTTCATTATCTCCATATTTCTCTGCTTAATTGTCTTTGATTCATCACACTCTTTCTCTCTTTTTATATATATTCTATCTACTCTGTTTCCCCTCTTTCTTCAATCTGCTCATTGCTTTCCTTTTATTTAGTCTATTCCCCTCACCTGCCATTGAAACCTAGAAGCTGATTTAAAAACATACGTAGTGCATGCTTTTGACACTTTGAAGTCTGGCAGACAATTTTTCCATGCACTTTAATAGTGCTAGGTGCAAGATGTTTTTGACAGATAAGACAATCCATAACATCAATGACTGAGTTATTGAATATATTTGAATCAAGTAAAGCTTTACAAGTTTTTTTTAAAAATAATATGATGCAAATTGTTAGACAATGTGAATGTGCATGGTGGTTGATTATTTTCTCAATGTCTTAAGACAGTGTATTTCATAAGAAGATAGTATATTTTAAAAAAGTAAATGCAAATAATTTTTTTGGTGTAAATCTCCAGCAAAGTTGATAGTTTTGTTAGAACTTAATGCCAAAATACCAAGTTTGGTGGAGCAAAGACAGGTAAATGGAGTTAAGGTGCAGATCAGCCATGATTTAATTGAATGACTGAATAGGCTCAGTTGGAATTGAATGGCTTCTTCCTGTTCCTGTCTTCCTTTGAGTAACACTGAGGGTTGTGCATATGTAGATACTCTAATTGTGGAATTTTAAGAGCCTGAGAAATGTTGGCAATAAAATACTGTGCTGAAACAATAATAAAAAAAGGAAGTATCTTGAACCAAAATCTCTCCTGTAGACTTTACTTCCCCTATAAAATGACTCGGAAGTTTCTCCCAACTGATAAAATAACTTTTGAACTGACAATAAATGTGTTGCTCCCATCAAGCACAGACACAGTGAGAGAAGACAACCAAAAAGGAAGAAAATCCATTTTTGTAGTACCTTTTACAACCTCAGGATCTCCCAAAATGCTTCATAATCAATTAGTTTGAAGTGTAGTCACTGTTGCAATCGAGGCAAACACAATAGCCAAGTTGTGCACAGTGAAGTATCACAAACATCAACGATTTAAATAAATTATCAGATCATTTGCATTGGTGATGTTGGTTGAGAGATAAATGTTGGCCAGAAGAACTTGTTGATCTTTTTTAAATAATCCATGGGGTATGTTCCATCCACTAGAACAGGTAGACAGAGCTCAGTTTAACATGAGATCCAAATTGGATCTCTGACTGGCTGCACTCTCAGTACTGCATACAAGTTTCGATCTAGCTTATCTACTCAAGTCCTAGGGTGGAACATATAACCTTGTGACTGATGAAAGAGTGCTGTCTTTAATACTTTAATGAACTTAACATAAAAATTTAGACCAGCGAATCTGCTGCCTTGTCACGTCATATGGCAAAAAATAAATCCACTATAGACACCTCTGCATTACCAACTGAAATTAGTTTTAAAGGTGCTTATATTTCACCTCTTTTCTATTTTTCCTTAGTTCTAATGAAGAGTCATACGGACTCGAAACGTTAACTGTATTCCTCTCCGCAGATGCTGTCAGACCTGCTGAGTTTTTCCAGGTATTTTTGTTTTTGTTTCGGATTTCCAGCATCCGCAGTTTTTTGCTTTTATCTTAGTTTTAAAATCATCTGATTTTCAGAAATTGCAAGGAACATATGATATGGGTTAGATGGTTTTCAACAGGCCAGATCATCTCAAACTGCAGTGGTAATGAGCAAAGTCAGAGAGTTTTTTTTATTATTATTCATTCATGGGATGTGGGCTTCACTGGCTGGGCCAGTATTTATAGCCCATCCCTAGTTGCCCTTGAGAAGGTGGTGGTGAGCTGCCTTCTTGAACCACTGCAGACCATGTGGTGTAGGTACACCCACAGTGCTGTTAGGAAGGGAGTTCCAGGATTTTGATCCAGTGACAGTGAAGGAACGGCGATATATTTCCAACTCAGGCTGGTGAGTAATTTGGAGGGGAACTTCTAGGTGGTGATTTTCCTGCCTATCTGCTGCCCTTGTCCTTCTAGATGATAGGGGTCGTGGGTTTGGAGGGTGCTGCCGAAGGAGCCTTGGTGAATTCCTGCATTGCATCTTGTCGATTGTACACACTGCTGCTACTGTGTGTTGGTGGTGGACGGAGTGAATGTTTGTAGATGTGGTGCCAGTCAAGCGGGCTGCTTTGTCCTGGATGGTGTCAAGCTTCTTGGGTGTTGTGGGAGCTGCACTCATCTAGGGAAGTGGGGAGTATTCCATCATACTCCTGACTTATGCCTTGTAGATGGTGGACAGGCTTTGGGGAGTCAGGAGGTGGGTTACTCATCACACTATTCCTAGCCTCTGACCTGCTCTTGTAACCACAGAATTTATATGGCTAGTCCAGCTCAGTTTCTGGCCAATGGTAACCCCCAGGATGTTGATAGTGGGGGATTCAGTGATGGTAATGCCATTGAACATCAAGGGGCGATGGTTAGATTTTCTCTTGTTGGAGATGGTCATTGCCTGACACTTGTATGGTGCGAATGTTACTTGCCACTTGTCAGCCCAAGCCTGGATATTGCCCCGGTCTTGCTGCATTTGGACATAGACTGCTTAGTATCTGAGGAGTCACGAATGGTGCTGAACATTGTGCAATCATCAGCGAACGTCCCCACTTCTGACCCCTTATGATGGAAGGAAGGTCATTGGTGAAGCAGCTGAAGATGGTTGGACCGAGGACGCTACCTTGAGGAACTCCTGCAGTGATGTCCTGCAGCTGAGGTGACTGACCTCCAACATTTTCCTCTGTGCTAGATATGACTCCAACCAGCAGAGAGGTTTCCCCTTGATTCTCATTGACTCCAGTTTTGTTAGGGCTCCTTGATGGCACACTCTGTCAAATGCGGCCTTAATATCAAGGGCAGTCAATCTCACCTCACCTCTTTTGTCCATGTTTGAACCAAGGCTGTAATGAGGTCGGGAGCTGAGTGTCCCTGGCGGAATCCAAACTGACGTCAGTGAGTTGGTTATTGCTAAGCAAATGCCACTTGATAGCACTATTGATGACCCCTTCCATTACTTTACTGATGATGGAGAGTAGGCTGATGGGGCAGTAATTGACTGGGTTGGATTTGTCCTGGCTTTTTGTGTACAGGACATACCTGAGCAATTTTCCACATAGCTGGGTAGATGCCAGTGTTGTAGCTGTACTGGAACAGCTTGGCTAGGGGCACGGCAAGTTCTGGAGCACAAGTCTTCAGTATTATTGCCAGAATATTGTCAGGGCCCATAGCCTTTGCAGTATCCAGTGCCTTCAGCCGTTCCTTGATATTACGTGGAGTGAATCAAATTGGCTGAAGAATGGCATCTGTGATGCTGGGGTCCTCCAGAGGAGGCTGAGATGGATCATCCACTCGGCACATCTGGCTGAAGGTTGTAGCAAATGCTTCAGCCTTATCTTTTGCACTGATATGCTGGGCTCCCCCATCATTGAGAATGGGGATATTTGTGGCGCCTCCTCCTCCAGTGAGTTGCTTAACTGTCCACCACCATTCACGACTGGATGTGGCAGGACTGCAGAGCTTAGATCTGATCCGTTGGTTATGGGATCTCTTAGCCCTGTCCATCACTTGCTGCTTCTGCTGTTTGGCACGCAAGTAGTCCTGTGTTATAGCTTCACCAGGTTGACACTTCATTTTTATGTTTGCCTGGTGCTGCTCCTGGCATGCCTTCCTGCACTCTTCATTGAACCAGGGTCAATCCCCTGGCTTGATGGTAATGGCAGAGTGGGGGATATGCCGGGCCATGAGGCTACAGATTGTGTTTGAGTACAATTCTGCTGCTCCTGATGGCCCACAGCACCTCATGGAGGCCCAGTCTTGAGTTGTTAGATCTGTTTGAAATCTATCCCATTTAGCACGGTGATGGTGCCACAGAACATGATGGAGGGTATCCTCAATGTGAAGGCAGCACTTCGTCTCCACAAGGACTGTGTGGTGGTCACTCCTACCGATATTGTCATAGACAGATGCATCTGCGGCAGGTAGGTTGGTGAGGATGAGGTCAAGTATGTTTTTCCCTCTTGTTGGTTCCCTCACCACTTGCTGCAGACCCGGTTGGGCAGCTATGTCCTTTAGGGCTCGGCCAACTTGATCAGTGGTGGTGCTACCAAACCACTCTTGCTGGTGGACATTGAAGTCCCCCATCCAGAGTACATTCGGTGTCCTTGCCACCCTCAGTGCTTCCTCCAAACGGTGTTCAACATGGAGGAGAACTGAGTCATCAGCTGAAGGAGGGTGGTACATGGTAATCAGCAGGAGGTTTCCTTGCCCTTGTTTGACCTGATGCCATGAGACTTCATGGCGTCTGGAGTTGATGCTGAGGACTCCCAGGGCAACTCCCTCCCGACTGTATACCACTGTGCCGTCACCTCTGCTGAGTCTGACCTGCCGGTGGGACAGGACATACCCAGGGATGGTGATGGTGGTGTTTGGGACATAAGGTATGATTCCGTGAGGATGACTATGTTAGGCTGTTGCTTGACTAGTCTTTGAGACACCTTTCCCAATTTTGGCACTAGCCCCCAGATGTTAGTAAAGGGGACTTTGCAGGGTCAACAGGGCTGAGATTGCCGTTGTCATTTCCAGTGCCTAGGTTGATGCCAGGTGGTCTGTCTGGTTTCTTTCCTTTTTTGTGATTTTGTTACAACTGAGTGGCTTGCTAGGCCATTTCAGAGTCAACCACATTGCTGTGGGTCTGGAGTCACATGTAGGCCAGACCAGGTAAGGATGACAGATTTCCTTCCCTAAATGACATTACTGAATCAGATGGGTTTTTATAACAATCAACAACGGTCATCATTACACTTTTAATTCCAGATTTTTACTGAATTCATATTCCACCATCTGCCGTGGCGTGGTTCGAACCCAGGTCCCCAGAGCATTACCCAGGGTCTCTGGATCACTAGCCCAGCAACAATACCACTACGCCATTGCCTCCTCCTAAAGCTACATTCATGAACACCTCAGCTTATGTGCCAGCTTTGGGGTACAGACCAAACATTCCACCTTGTTCCCACTCTGACCTTCCTGTCCTTGGCCTGCTACAGCGTTCCAATAAAACTCAATGCACTCTCAGGGAACAGAACCTTGTCTTTTGACTCCGGAGTTTACAGCCTCCTGGACTTAACAATGAGTTCAACAATCTTAAGTTGTAACTTGTGCCCCCATCTTGTTTTGCGTATTTTTAAAAACTGATTTAGGTTTTCTCTGGTTTCTTTCTTAAGCCCTTTACTTTGCAGTTGGAGGGCTGCTATCCAGCCATTCACACCTCATCTATTCACATCTTTTGTTTCTTTTCACTTGACCCATTACCATACCCTTTAGCCTTTGTACCATGAAACCTTTAGTCACTCAATTCCTCCTGCCCTCCACCCTATCATCGACCTTCCCATTTATTCTTCTCCCTCCCTCCCTTTCATTTGCTCAAAACCTATTACATTTTAACTTTTGATGATGCAACCTTCCATACTATTGCTTCCGATATGTCTTCCTTTTTTCTCAACCGAGGATTCCCCACCAGTTGTTTGACATGGCCCTCCATCACGTCTGGCCTATTTTACGCACTTCTGCTCTCACCCTTCCCCTCCCTCTCAGAATCATGATAGGGTTTCCCTTGTCCTCACCTCCCACCCAACCAGCCTCCGTATTCAACGGATCATCCTCCACCATTTCCGCCAGCATAATGCTACCATTAAACATATTTTCCCCTGCCCTCCCCTTTCAGCATTCCAAAAGGACTGTTCCCTTCACAACAGCCTGGTCCATTCCTCAGTTACCCCAACACCCCTCCCTTTCCTCTGGCAACTTTCCAGGCAAGTGTGGGAGATGCAACACCTGCCCTTTTACCTCCTCTCTTCTCACGATCCAAGGCCCCAAACACTCCTGCCAAGTGAAACAGCGATTTACTTGTACTTCTTTACAATTTAGTATACCGTATTTGCTGCTCACAATGTCGTTTCCTCTACATTGGGTGACCGCTTTGTGGAACATCTCCGTTCAGTCTGCAAACATGACCCTGAGCTTTTCATTTCAAATCTCCAACTTGCTTCCATTCTGACCTTTCTATCTTTGGCCTGCTAGTTTTCCAATGAAGTTCAAAGAACCTCATCTTTTGACTTGGCATTCTACAGCCTTCTGGTCTCAATACTAATTTGAACAATTTTAGATCATAAGCTCTGCCTCCATTTTCTTTCTTTACTTTTGCTTTCATTTTTTTCTCTCATTTATTTCCTTATTCCTTCATTTTGCATTCAGACAGCTGCCATATGGAGCCATTCACACTTCAACTGGACACATCTTTGGTCTACGATACCCATTACCATTCTCTTTGGCTTTTGTACCATGAAACCGTTTGTCATTTTAATTTCTTCAACTGGACCCTAAGACAGACCTTCCTTGTTGTTCTTCCTACCCCCTCCTTTCATTTCCTCCCACTCTTACTTACTCAAAACCTATCCGATCTTTCCTCAGTCGCGATGGAGAGCCATCGACCTGAAATGTTAACTCTGTTTCTCTCCGCAGATGCTCTGCTGAGTATTTCCAGCATTTTCTGTTTTTATATCAATTATTCCGGAGGATCGTCCACTCAGCGATCCCAAACTCAATAAAAGCTGTGCCGTGTTTGAATAGCCTCCTTTTGTGTAATATTCTGTGATTCCATACTCGTCTACACTATGAATGCGAGTAAATTTGCTGCAATTGCAAAGAAGAAAGAACTCTGTTTCCCAGAATGCACGGAACCGGCAGCGTAAATAGAGCGACCTTTCCTCCTGTTCTTTTTCCGTGTTGGGGCGAAAAAGAAAATGCGGCCGCTTGTCGGTCTGGCCGCATGCGCAGACGTTTGAAGCTCTGAAGTTTGAAGACAACAAACGGGATATTTTTATTAATTTTTAGTGAAAAGGAGCGATTTGTTTCCCCTTTTCCTTCAGAGCCAGCGTTTGGCGCTCGGGATAGGCTCTGAATATGTAACCGTGGGCGTTCACACCAGTGGAAAGGGAGTTTCAAAAGGGGGGGGGGGGGCGGTGGTAATCGAGATTTGTGTGTGTTTTGTATATATACGTGAGGTCAGCTGGCGATTTGCTCCCCTCCTCCTCTGTACAGGGCGACCGTTGACTTTTGGTCTCGAGCCGTCTCGAGATCGCGCCGTCCCTCCGTCTCGAGCCTGAGCTGTTGGTTGGCTGGCTGCTGTGTCCAGCGTCTCCCTGTTTGCTCCGCAGCCGAATGGTGTCCCCGGCGTGCGGGAGAAGCGAGCGGGAGCAGCAGCGAAAGGGGCTGGCGGGGGGCGCAAAAAAAAAAAGGGGGAAAGGGGAACGATCACTTCGAAACTTTCGGGGAGGGGGGAAGGGGTGGTGGTGTTCTGTGTGACTGGAATGAGAAGCGGTCGGCGAACGCTTGAGAAGTAGGGCAGGGAGGGAGGGAGGAAGGAAGGAAAGAATAATTTCGAGATCGGTCCTAGGAGTGGCGATCGAAGAAGAAAACGTCCAATCTTCTTTCTGACTCGAAAAGGCTGCGGGTGCGCGTCCGGGGGCCGGAGGCTGCACCATGCAGCAGCCACAACAACAGTACGATTTCTTCAGTGAGGACAATGCACCCAAATGGCGGGGTCTGCTCGTCGCTGCTCTACGGAAGGTAAAGCCTGCCCCGAAGCTCTTGTGTGTGTTTATATATTAAGTAATGCATTTACGAGATTTATTGCAATGTGTTTTTTAGTATCAGAAACTGCATTGTGAAATGTGAGGTTTGATGTACCCAAACATCGACTTGGTATTATGATGTTTTTCAATAGCAATTAAAGAAAATGCAAAAATGCCGTTTTACAAGCGTATGCAGTGAAGCACTTAAATTTTCGTTAGTGGGAATGGAGAACTGTTTTGAAAAGAATATGTCGTTTCCTCTACCGCTGTCAGCTGGCTCAACAAATAAAATGAATGTTAATTTGGTGAATTTGTCTTTCTGGAACAGTGTACAATAGGTTTGGGTAATTTTGCTGATATGACATTATCCTTGAAGAGCAACTTTTTTCTATGCAATATTTGAGCCCTTGCCATCGGTTATCGCAGAATTATTAGCCTTCGTACGTCACCCTTTTTGACCTACAATTTAAGTAAAGTTTTACATGATCTGTTTTGGTCGTCTTCCTTACTGCAAGGAATTTTTTTCCCCTTGTGGTTACTGTTGCAAATTATTTTAGAGGAAGGTGGGGTGGGATCTTGGAATCAGTTGTCTGCAAGGTGCATATTCATCATGTGGATTTTGCGTGCAAGTTGGAAGGTGAACAGGATGAAAGTGAATGCAGGACTGAGATTTCAAATTCTGCCCCTGGTGCGTCCCCGTTTTAGAGGTTTGATTTAAGACAAATTATAGAATTTACGACTGAAAAGGTATCCGGTAGCCTGATACGGCGGGCGGGGGTGGTGGTGTGCTGGTGGGGGTGTTGTACAGGCGAGATATATCTGTAGGGAACAAAGAGGTTCCCAATCTTTAAGAGTTCTCCACTCTGTATCAGAATTTAATTTTCGAACATCATTTTGGTTAGGTAAATCTCGATTTTAAAAAAACGCAAATGCCGGAACATGCGACAAAATGAAATACAGAATTCTGTATTATGGAATAACTTGATTTTTAAAAAGACGATAGCTTACCCTGACAATTCTGAGGTTTGTCTAGTGTTTCACTTTTAGATGAATAGCTTCAAATAATTTCTAGAGTGAAGTGTCAATCTATATTTTTTAAACTATTAAAGTAGATAATTTTTGTAACATGGTTTCTGAAACACGCCAATAACATGTCTGACCGAAATCAGTGAATTTCAGTCTTTTCTGTATTCCCTTCTATCCCTTCCCTCCAATCTGTTCTCTTTGGAATTACTGTCATAACTTCTGAAATAAGCAAAGGAGTGCTTTGATTACAGGAAACAATATATGATGAAATAATTATTACAAAAATAATGAAGCATAAAGAATGCAAAATTCTTGAGTCACTGTGTGGTGGTATGCTTGGTTCCAGGTGGAGCAGAATTTTTGATTTGGTTTTCAGACCTCTGGGATCCTCATCTGGACCTCAGTTGCAAAGCTGGTGGTCTCGAATAATTGACATGATTGGTGTACCAGTAAAAACTGACTTTAGGCCTACTAAACAATTAGAGCTTCAATGTTGTAGCGGTGCATGGCTGTACATTGGGAGAGACTGAAACAAAAGATAATTCGTCCTACAGTGTCAGTTATAAACTGTTGCAAGGAGCAAAATCTCTCCTCTGATTATATAGTACTTAAATAAAATAGTGGGTCCTACAATGTATGACCTAGTCTTTCAATTACTAGCAAGTATGCATTTAAAAATGAAAAGATCTGTGAAGTGAATTACAAAGTAGTTTCTTGAGTAAATGTCATGGATTTTGTAAATAATAATTACATTAATTTTTTAAACATAATTTCTAAAATGCTGAGATCACATTGAGAAATTGTTGAAGGTTTGTCCTCACTTCTGTGCCCTCCATTAATTCTTTTGAATCAAGATAGATATGTAAGGATTTTTTAAAAAACAGTGAGCTTTGTTGTTATCTGGAATGTACTGCCTTGAGGAGTACTGGAAATGGGTTCAATTGTAACTTGCAAAAGGGAGCCAGATATATACCTGAAAAGCCAAGGGCTATGGTAAAAGAGCAGGGGAGTGGGACTAATTGGGCAGCTCTTTCAAAGAGTCAGCCACAGATTCATGCTGAATGACCTCCTCCTGTGCTGTGAATGTTTATTATTCCATTAATTGCAACCGTGGGATTCATTATTCCATCTGTTTAGTGCATAAAGAATTTGTATCCTAACAGATTTCCATTTTCTTATCTTATAAGTTCCCAACTAATTTCACTGACCAACAGGTTTCACTTCATGGAAAGCCCTTTTTTAGTGTTGGATGCTCCTTGCATGCTTTAGATCTACTTCGGAGTATGATTGTGAAATTTCTAATGGGATTCTCGATCTGCAGAGAATTATGGCTAGATCTTCCTTTTAAGATTATGGGCATTTCTAAAATGATTACTGTACATGTTAAAATCAAGTATCTTGCTTAAGAATACATGTATGGCATATCTTATGCAGACACTCTGAAAGATTATTTTGATGTTGGAAGGTTAGTTTCTTGAACTTTGTAGAGACCAATACAGTTATCTCAGGAGACATCAATGAAGAACCATTTAACACTTCATCTGTATGTTTCAAATAAGTTGGCTATGGTACACACCCCTACTTTGAAAGTATAAGGGTATTTTTCTAATGTCTGGTCACCATAACTCCATAATGTTCCCAAAGCATTAGGCAATGAGTTTTTTGTGTTGAGGTTCAGAACACTGAACTTGAGAGTGGACATGTCTCTTGCCTCTGTTTGAGATTGCAAGAGGTGGCCATGCCTTCCGCTGCCTGGGCTGTAAGCTCTAGAATTCCCTGCCTATGCCTCCCTAACCTTGCTTTTCTCCTTTAATACCTGATTCTTTGACCAAGCTTTTAGCCATCTGTTTTACTGTCTCCTTATGCATCTTGTTTCATATTTTGTTTTAAAATGCTCCTGTGAATTGCTTTGGGACATTTAATTATGTTAAAAGGTGCTATATAAATTGATGTTGTTGAGGTGCAGGGATATCTGGCAGAATTGCTGTGGAACCATGATCTGGGTAATTTTTCCAGGGTACTCAAAGGTTAGAAGATTGTGACATCTGTATCACTTTGGGAGGCTGAAATAATCCATGGGTCTCATCTTTGGTTGCCTAATAACAATTGTTTAGGTGGAATGACTGTAAAGGAAATTAAGTAATGGGGGAGGCAATAGTTGACTTGATGTGAACTGCAAATGTTTGGTGCTAAGTAACCTGGGATATTGCTGGTCATTACTTAGTGTTGGGGTTTCCAACTGATAACTTTGGTGCTGAGTCCACTGTATAGCGATTTGTACTGACCTGATCAGACCAGACCAGTTGTACAGGTACATGTAGGTTTGTCATGGCAGGAGACCTTGTTAATTTCATTTTTGATTTTGAGCTCTGTGAAGACCCATTTTAACATTGCATCTCTGGCATGAGGGATCTGGAGAAATGAGGTCATTTGCTGAATTTTATATTCTTGTCATGGAAGATACTGGATTGTTTTTGAAAAAAGATCAAACCATTCAGAAGATCTAGAGAGGGAGCTGACTTGAAATTTTCATTTTCAGTGAAACTTTTTTTTACTGAATTTAGGGAAAAAGAACATTTTTGAGAGGTTAATTCTGCAGGTTCATCTTTTATTGTTTAAACATAGTCAAACTGCAGCCACCCCCCCCCCCACCACACAGTCTTTTTAATAATGCTTTCTGCAATCTCTGACATAACACGTTATTTATGATTTTCATTGTGAAATTAAACAGCCCATCCAAAGCTTTTTATTTATAATATTCTTTGTACATAACCACCAAAAAGATTGTTGTAAGGTAGAAAGGTTTGTTATGATTCATTTCTGACATTATCAGCGCACTGTTGCCTTATTTTTTGTGTTTTGGGGGGAGGGGTTTGTGGTGGGATGGTATAATTAGAATTAATGCCACTCAACAAATTAAACCACTGCAGTTACAAAATGCTCATTTTGTAATGACTTTTTAAAATTACTCTTTTTCCTGTCTCTCATCAATAGTATCCTTACACTTCAAGCAAATGCACCTTATTTTTGAAAAGGACATTGGATGGGGATGCAATGGAGATCCAGACTTTGGGGGTGATGTGGTGGGGAGGGGATAAATGGTTACAGGGTTGGTAATGCTTTTGAGACTTGTTTCCACAATAGAATGTGGAAAGACTATTAAAAGACTGCAACCCCTTAACACCAAGCTATGGGATTGATAACCCAGTTATTATGTTCATTATTGTGTTCAGCTGATTAGTTTTCAAATTAGCTAACCTGAAGAAGTTTTCCATTCCCTTGATTAAAATGTGTAGTTTTTTCATGTGCCTTTCTGTTTATACTGCTCTGGCAGGTAAAAGAATTTCATAAGGTGAATTCTAAACTTGTGGAAAGTGTCTGACCTCCGTTTGACATTCTTTATGCTATGACAGTTTAAGATCAGGAGCCAGTCATTTTGAAGGAATGTAGTGTCTTTCATGACCTCAGGAAGACCCAAAGCTCTTAACAGCCAATTAAGTACTTTTCAAGTGTAATCATTGTTGCAATGTAGGAAACACTGGCAGTCAACTTGGGCACAATAAGCTCCCACAACCAGCAATGTGATAATGACCAGATAATTCTTTTGTGAGTCTGACAGCATCTGTGGAGAGAAAGACAGAGTTGTCGTTCTTCAGAGCCACCCAGGTATCCATATTGCTACTTAGGACCACCCACCTGAGTTGTTCTCCATCTTGTGCTTATCTGTCCATTGGGTTCTCTGCATCTAGGAGTCATGTCTCTCATTGCTGTCCATCTAGTAGGCAACCCATTTCTGTCTCTTCTGTTAACCCTGTGCCCGCAACTTCTTCCTAGGTGATCGCATTCTGGAGAGTACAATTGAGAAACCCCTTTCCAGTAGAGTGGCCACTTGCACCTTGACACACAGATCCTGTACTTGATGGACTCAGTTTTCCTATGCATGGTGCAAATGCACTGCCTTTAGGGTCCATAATGGGGCCCATCTTACATCTCATACGTTATGAGTGTTCCCTGAACTACCATCCTTTTGTGTCGAACTGTTCAACTTTACAAATATAAATCTTGTCATGAGTTTCCATGTACACCAAACTTTTGCAAGATTCCTACCTCCTTATGCTCACTTCGCACATGTATTATAGAAAAAAAATCCTGTCCAAATTCATCCTGAAGCTGAACTCTGGTTGAGGTTGAACTTCACACTCTTCTGGTCATCAAGTTTCACTCATCAAACTTTGCCCTCTAGCAGCTGGAGTGCGATTAATGGTGAAGGGTGTCATTGTAGCAAATGAGCCATTTTCCTTAAAAATGCGGACTTGGAATTTGTACTCAATGTTAAACGTTAAGACAATGTATGAAACTGGGGACTAAATTATATCTGCCTAAATTATATCCCTGCCTTGGTATTGACTCCATGTCCAAACCCATGGTGATTGACTAATATTTCTATATCTATTTATTTCGAGGATTAAGTCACCAAGAGTTAAATGAATAAATTGTACAGTATAGTGATTCAACCAAGACTGACTCTTGTTTAAATACAGATTTTTAGCTGAATGAATCCTCTCAGTCTTGAATATGTAATTGTTCCGATTGCAACTTCATATATAGCTTCTATACCACAGACACAACATTATTATGAGTGGTTCTTCTGATCTTTTGGATTATATTGCTCATCTGCAAAAGTGCACTTTACAAACGCAGAAGCTTATATTGTGCACAATGTTCTAAATTTATAACTGCATAGTTTATTGGAACAAGAAAGAACGAACTTGCATTTATATTGTGTTTTTCATGGCTTCAAGATTTCCCAAAGCAACTTTACAGCCAATGAATTTTTTTTGAAGTAGCCACTGTTGTAATGTGGGAACATGGTAGGCAATTTACATGCAGCAAGCTCCCACAAACAGCAATGAGTTAATGACTAGATAATCTGTTTTACTGATGTTGATTGATGGATAAATATTGGTCAAGAGAAAAGAGAGGCACCCTGCTCTTCTTAAATAGTGCCATGGGATCTTTTATGTCTACTTCAGAAGGAAACTTTAATGTATCATCTGAAAGATGAATGAATGTCTTGTGTCCTTAAGAATCCTACAGAAGGAATGTTTAAATGTTGGCTCCAATTTTACAACTACCCATGGAAGAGCTGAGCTCCTCCCCAGAGTTGGGTCTGGTACCAAAACCTTTTTAACAACTCCACAACATCGCCCTACGTCCCTCATACAACTGAAACCTGCATTTGTGCTGCCTTTGCTGTCTTTCTGTCCTTGGTATCCACAGTGTCATTGTCTGCGACCTCTGCTGCACAAAATCCTGTAGTCCCATCAACTCTGTTCTTTCTAAACTCTAATGGGCAGTCCATACTTCAGCAAATTGACTGAGATCCATGACCTCGCTTTCAAATGCTGCTGTGACCGTTTTCCCCTCTACCTTGGTAATGTCTTCCAGCCATAAGACCTTGGAGGCATCCTCCACTCATTTGACCCTGATTTACTTCTTATTCTCTGCTCCTTGTGTTCCACAATTGGAACATTGTTACATGATCCTGATCTCTGGACCTCCCTAGATCCATCTGTCCAGCCATTCTTCTCCCTGCTTTCAAAAGCCTAATCATAACCTTTCACCTTGTATATTGGAGCTCTCCTCCTGATTTTCTTTTTTCTGAGTTGCTCAACTTATTTTCTGTGCTTTTTGCCAATTATTTAGAGTTGTGTTCCTATAGATGAGGAGTGTTTTATCGATGATACCACTTAGTTTGGAAGTTCACTGCATGAGGATTGGCAGATGTGAATTGAAGGCTTGAGAGTAGGTAATGCAGCACTCCAGAATGCCACTACAATGTTTTACTTTCCCTCACGTATTTTCTGCCTTTACCCTGTGTCTCATGGAGGTAATGATTTATTGGCTATAAATTTTTCAAATGCAACTATACTTATTGCAGCAATCAAGCTATGGAGGACAGGATGCCTTTCGTTCTGTGTTTGAATCTTAAGATTGACTTTGTCATGATTTTTTTTAAAGAAAATAATCAATTATTCATACTGTTAAGTGTTAGTAAAGAAATAATGAAGATCCCTTTTAAGCATGAGAAAAAATTTTGAATGTGATGACAGCAAAGGTTTCAATGGAGAAAAGAAACCGAAACCACCATCTCTTTCCTCTGTACTTTTGAGCGTATTCAGCATTTATGATCATTGAAACTGAACTTAACTGAAGTTCATTTGACTGTAATGTTTAACTTTTTAAAGTTGAAGACAGTGTGATTTCCTCGGGAAAGCTTTAATCTATTTTTGAGTTAATTTGGAAGTCCATCCAATATATTGCTATTCTTCAAAATCTCAGTTTGCTCCTACAAAAACTAATGCTCCATCTTTCAGCCATTAAGACATTCTCCGTGCATTTAGAACTGTTCCTGAAGTAACATTATCTGTGGCTAAATAGGGATGGGTATTGGTCATCCATTAGCTTCAGTGGAGGCTTTTCTTGAGCCTCATTCTAAACAATATTTGTTCTAATTTTCTTTAACAATAGTTTTGGAATCTATTTTTTAAGACATTTATTGCTTCATTCTACTGGCCTCTGCACCAGTTAGAACAGAAATGTAGCATCCACTATATTGATTGAGTCAGGATGCAACTGTGGTTTTCAACTCCTCTGCAGCTAGACTTTTCAAAAATAGTTTCACATTATTTTGCAGTGAACTGTAATACTAAACCCAGAAAGAGCTTTATGTTCAAGTAATAGTTGAGCATAATGGGAGAAATTAGGTCTAAAAATTGTTGGGTTTTGTTTGGACAGGTGGTTAAAAAGCTAAACATCTGATAGGAACTCAACCTGTCTTTCTTTCATTCCTTCAAGGGATGTGAGCTTTGCTGGCTAGGCCAGCATTTATTGCCCATCCCTAATTGCCGTTGAGAAGGTGGTGGTAAGCTGCCTTCTTGCACCGCAGCATTCCAGGTGGTGTAGGTACACCCACAGTGGTGTTAGGGAGGGAGTTCCAGGATTTTGACTGAGCGACAGTGAAGGAATGGCGATATATTTCCAAGTCAGGGTGGTGAGTGGCTTGAAGGGGAACTTCCAGGTGTGTTGTTCCCATGCATCTACTGCCCTTATCCTTCTAGACGGTAGCAGCTGTGAGTTAGGAAGATGCTGTCTAATGATCCTTGGTGAGTTCCTGTAGTACATCTTGCAGATGGTACACACTGCTGCCACTGAGCGTCAGTGGTGGTGGGACTAAATGCTTGTGGATGGGGTGCCAATCAAAGAGGGTTGCTTTGTCCTGCATGGTGTTATTGGAGTGTTGTTGGAGCTGCACTCATCCAGGCAATTGGAGAGTATTCCATCACACTCCTGACTTGTGCCTTGTAGATCATGGACAGGCTCTGGGGAGTCAGGAGGAGAGTGACTCGCCGCAGGATTCCTAGCCTCTGACTTGCTGTTGTAGTCACAGTGTTCATATGACTGGTTCAGTTTCTGGTCAATGGTAATCCCCCAGAATGTTGTTAGTTGGGGATTTGGTGATTGTAATACCATTGAATGTCATGGGGCGATGGTTAGATTCTCTCTTGTTGGAGATGATCATTGCCAGGCACTTTTGTGTGGCGCGAATGTTACTTGCCACTTGTCAGCCCAAGCCTGGATATTGTTCAGGTTTTGCTGTATTTGGACATGGAATGCTTTAGTATCTGAGGAGTCAGCACTGGTGCTGAACATTGTGTAATCATGAGCAAATATCACCACTTCTGACCTTATGATGGAAGGAAGGTCATTGATGAAGCAGCTGAAGATGGTTGGGCCGAGGATACTACCCTGAGGAACTCCTGCAGTGGTGTCCTGGAACTGAGATGATCGACTTCCAATAGCCACGATGATCTTCCTTTCTGCTAGGCATGACTCAAACCAGCAGACAGTTTTCCCCCTGATTCCCATTGACTTCAGTTTTACTTGGGCTCCTTGATGCCACACTTGGTCAAAGGCTGCCTTGATGTCGAGGCAGTCACTCTCCCCTCGCCTTGAGAGTTCAGCAAGTCAGAGGTTAGGAATCCTGCGGCGAGTCACTCTCCTCCTGACTCCCCAAAGTCTGTCCATGATCTACAAGGCACACGTCAGGAGTGTGATGGAATACTCTCCAATTGCCTGGATGAGTGCAGCTCCAACAACACTCAAGAAACTTAGCACCATTCAGGACAAAGCAATCTTCTTTGATTGGCACCCCATCCACAAACATTCAGACCCCCCACCACTGACGCTTAGTGGCAGCAGTGTGTACCGTCTGCAGGATGCACTACAGGAACTCACCAAGGATCCTTAGATAGCATCTTCCAAACTCCTGTAATGAGGTCAGGTGCTGAGTGACCCTAGCAGAACCCAAACTGAGCATCAGTGAACAGGTTATTGCTAAGCAAGTGCCGCTTGATAGCACTGTTGATGCTCTTTCGAGTTATCAACAGTCACAGATTGCAACTCTTTTCGAGTACAATCACAGTTCTTGGTTTCCGGGAGTGGGACATGAACCCACAACCCTCTGATTCAAAGGCGAGGGTGCTATGAACTGAGCCACAGCTGACACCTCATATAGCACTGTTGATGTCCCTTTCCATCCCTTTTATTGATAATCGAGGGTAGCTGATGGGGCGGTAATTGGCTGGGTTGGATTTGTGCCGTTTTTTGTGTACATGACGTACCTAGCAAATATCCACATTGCCAGGTAGATGCCTGTGTTATAACTGTACTGGACCAGCTTGGGTAGAGGTATGGCAAGATCTGGAGCACAAGGCTTCAGTACTATTGCCAGAATATTGTCAGGGCCCAAATCCTTTGCAGTATCCAGTGCCTTCAGCCATTTCTTGATACCACATGGACTGAATCGAATTGGCTGAAGACTGGCGTCTGTGATGCTGGGGACCTCCGGAGGAGGCAGAGATGGACCATCCTCCCGACGTTACTGGCTGAAGATTGTTGTTATCTTTTGCACTGATATGCTGGGCTCCCCATCATTGAGATTGGGGATATTTGTGGAGCCGCCTCTTCCAGTGAGTTGTTTAATTGTCCACCACCATTCACGGCTGAATGTGGCTTAGATCTCTTCTGTTGGTTGTGGAATCGCTTAGCTCTGTCTATCACTTGCTGCTTATGCTGTTTGACATGCAAGTAGTCTTGGTGCTGTAGCTTCACCAGGTTGACACCTCATCTTTAGGCATGTCTGGTGCTGCTCCTGGCATGCCTCCTGCACTCTTCGCTGATCCAGAGTTGATGCCCTGGTTTGGTGGTAATGGTAAGAGGGATATGTTGGACCATGAGGTTACAGATTATGGTTGTATACAATTTTGCTGCTGCTGATGGCCCACAGTGCCTCAGAGATGCCCAGCTTTCAGTTACTAGATCTGTTTGAAATCTATCCCATTTAGCATGGTGGTAGTGCCACACAACACAACAGAAGTTATATTCAATGTGAAGACGGAACTCCGTCTCTGTCCGTAAGGACTGTGCGGTGGTCACTCCTAGTGATGCTAGGAGACTTCACAGGGTCCAGTGTTGATGTTGAAGACTCCCAGGGCAACTCCCTCCTGACTGTATACCACTGTGCTCCCACCCCTGCTGGGTCTGTTGATGGCGATTATGGTATCTGGGACGTTATCTGTACGGTATGAATCCGAGAGTATGACTATGTCAGGCTGTTGTTTGAGTAGTCTGTGATACGGCTCTCTCAATTTTGGCAATGGTCCTTCAGGGTTGACAGGGCTGAGTTTGCCGTTGTCGTTTCTGGTGCCTAGGTGAGTGCTGGGTGGTCCGTCTGGTTTCATTTGTTTTAGACTTCGTAGAGGTTTAATGCAACCGAGTGGCTTTCAGCGGAGGGCATTTAAGAGTCAACCACATTGCTGCGGTCTGGAGTCACATTTAGCTAGACCAGGTAAGGATGGCAGATTTCCTCCTCTAAAGGGCATTAGTGAGCCAGATGGGTTTTTACATCAATCGACAATGGTTTCATAGTGGTCACCAGACTTTCAATTCCAGATTTTTATTGAATTCAAATTTCGCCATCTGCCGTGGTGGGATTCAAACCTGCGTCTCCAGATCGTTACCCTGGGTCTCGGGATTACTAGTCCAGTGACAATACCACTACGCCACCGCCTCCCCTTGTCATTGTTGGTTGAAACGAAGGTGGGACAGGAGGTGAGCAACCCATCTGCTGGCAGGGTTACTCATTTAAGTATTTTAATAAGACTGCCTTCACTTTAACAGTAATTCTATTTTGAACCATAGTCGACAGGGTTTCCCTGGCTTCAGGAAAGCTGGCAGGTGGAAAGTGGTGTAAGGAAGTCTGAATCTGAGAGTAATATCTCTTTGCAACGCTGCCAGTGGGCCAGTAGAGGGATGGAGGTTATACAGAAGGGGGAGGAGGTGGAAATCGAGGACGAGCAGGATGGGGAAGTTGTCCAATAAACTAAATAATGCTTTGTGAGAGGAAGGTGAGGGGAGGTGTGCTTGGAGTAGACATCTAGGTTAAAGTCATCAAAACACAGCTCTGTGGGAATCTGTGTGCTCCTATAACTTAATTGGTGGTGTTATGATCCCAGCTGAGGTTACCCCAGGACAAGCCTGATCCCAGAGTGGAACCCAGCTCAATAGATCCTAACTTTTATTTGTTTGTTTAGATACGTGGAGAGTGGCTACTGAACAGGGCCACAAAAGTCAGCTGATGAAAATTTAACAAAAGAATTACACATTTATCTAAACAAGAAAAGATGAACTATATTACAATACTTCTTTCTCCACAACTACACCTTTACAGATATAAAAACAGAAAATGCTGGAAAAACTCAGCAGATATACACAGACAGCAGATATATACAGATTTGTAAGGATAACACAAGTTACAAAAGCTGTCTTATACTTTCATGATCACAGTAAGTACACAGTCCATGTAAACCTATGGCGACCCGTAGTCAGGCACATGAGACTCTGAAACCAAGTGACAGATGCCACCTCAACCAGATGCAGTGGACCTCCTCAACTCCCCCTAGACACTTGTGACAACATGAGCCAATCAGTCTCACTGAACTCCCTCTTTCACATGAGGGATTCAAATCTCCACTCTCCAAGAACTCGCTTTGGAATCTTCTCCCAAACCGATGCTTTCTCTCAGACGCCTTCTGCAGGGTTCACCTCCAGGGTTTCGTACTCTCCTTCCGATGTTGCTCTCTCCTGGGCCACCACATGCATTCAAGCTGTCTTCCATGCACTTTTTCTCACTGACTCAGCTGTCAACAGTACACCACCGCCCACAACAAATAGTTACAGACCTTCAGTTGTTTCTTTGGACCTTCTTGCCTCTTGCGAGCTGTTCTCGCTTTGAAACTGCTTTCTGCAGCTTTTGTTTCTTTAAATCTGAAGCTTGGAGCCTCTCTCTCTGCCCCTCATTCTTAACTTCACGTAACAGGACCTTTTCCAGGTTCCTGTCCTTCCTTTGACTAGAAATCTTCTTAGGACTTTCTCCTGTTCCACTCCTCTGGATTTTGGGGTCTTTTCTTTGGCTTGGGACTGCGTATCTGTTCCCTTTGCTCCAGTCTCTCCTGGCAGCTACTTTCAAAACCAGCTTCCAAATCAAACTGCCATTATTTGTTTCTTGTGTGTGTGTCTGTGGGAGGGTCCTGCCTTGCTGGACCCCTGTTGCTAGGCAACAGCCCAGTTTCTCTACTCTTGTTGGTTTAACTTAGCTTAGAGTCATAAAACTTTCATTAGAAATGCAGGCACCTTTTTTAAAGTGAAACTAAAACTCCATTTGACCTCTTAACACAAATACAGAAATACAAATCAAACTTAAACTTTGAAGCTAAAACTCATTCCTAACATTTACAAATACCAATATAACTTACTTAAACTATCTCTATTTCTTAACAATGGTGTTATGGCACAGTGGATGGTAAATGCTAAGCTGCTCAAATCCCAGAGGGAACCTTGAAACAACTGCCACAACTGTCTTGCAATTTGTATTTTTATTTTGATACCTTGACTTCAGTAGTAATAAGTCCACTGAATCTGAGGTATTTAACAAAACTAAATTAAACATTTATTAATAATTTTAAACACATCATAGGTCTACGAATTACTACTATGATAACTCCTAGCTCCCCTAATTAATCTGACTCCCAGTTACACCCCCGTTAAGGCAACAGTAAAAACAAAATCGATTTTAACAGACCCAGGCAAAGCACACAATACCCTGGACAGGGACATTCACAATGAATTCTCTTAGCTTCGGTTCCTATAGGCAGCAGCTTGGTACATAGAGGCTGGAAGCTTTTCACACTTAGTAGTTCTTAGAGTACCTTCCTCTTACACATAACCTTCTCTCATTTATACATATTTTCCCCTTTGAAAGCAAATTTCATTGTTTCAATATGTCTTTAGACTTTACCTTTCTAATAATAAAATTGGTACTATGAAAGATTTTTATCAGTAAGCTTTGGGAAAAATAAACATGCTGTTTGGCTTCTTTTGGCTAAGTGTAACATTTCACCCTCTCCTTTGAAATTCAAACTACTCTGGCTTATCTAAAAATGCAATCTTTCCTTTACACCTCACATTCTAAAGCTTCAGCCAAGTTTACTTATTTAGCATTTCAAAGCTAGCTTCTCTTCTGATACATCAAAGCCTTCAGACCACCTGTCTTTAATTCAATGAAGTCGTGCACGCACACACGCGCGCGCACACACACACACACACACACATATATATCACTGTCCCAACCCCACTATTCCTACTTTACAATAAATCCCAATAACATTGTGGAAATTATTATATTTTCATGTCAATGGGCACTGTAGGGGTGGGGAGATGAGCTCATGCGAGGTACAGGTGTTCTGATTGGCGAGACTGGAATTTGCCTGGTTCTGTTCTTAACTAACAAGTTGTAGCCAGGGAATTGCCTGAAGTGGCTTCCCTTCCTACTCCCATATCGCTGGCTCTGGAGTCCCAGAAGATACTATCCTCAACCAATTTTATTTGCCATTTACATGCTACGCCTTGGCCACATCATCTGAAAACACATCAAATTCCACATATGTGCTGATGACAACCGGCACTACTTCACCCTCTCTCAACCGCCCACAATGTCTTTAATTTGTCACGCTGCTTACCCAATATCTAACACTGGATGAGCAGAAATTTCCATCAACCAACATTCGGAAGACTAAAGCTATTGTCTTTGTTCTCTGCCACAAACTCCATTCCTGTATCACTGACTCCACCCACCTCTTTGGCAACTGTCTGAAGCTGCACCAGATTGTTTGAAATCTTGGTGTGGTATCTTGTCCAGACTGCCTACTTCCAGGTCTACAATGCCGCTTGATTCTGCTGCTGCCTCAGCTGATCTGCTGAAAGCCTCATTCATGGCATTATTATCTCCAAGATTTGTCCATTTCAGTGCTTTCCTGGCTGACTTCCCATTTTGCACTTGAACTCTGAACTTGAGCTCATCCAAAATTTGCTGCCTGCATCCTAGCTCATGTCAAGTCCCATCCACCCATCACTTCTGTGCTTACTGACCTACTTTGGCTTCCAGTCCACCAGCATCCCAATTTTAAAAATCTCACCCTATAGTTTTAAATCCATCCATGGCTTTGCCCCTCCCTCTCTCTACCCTCCCTCAGTCCTACATCTTTCTGAAATCTCTGCGCTCCTCCAATTCTGACCTTTTGTGCATCCCTGATTTTTAATTGCTCCACCATTGCGGCAGTGCTTTTAGCTGTCTAGGCCCTAAGCTCTGTTATTCTCTCCTTAAACATATCTTATATTTCTCTTCCTTTAAGACACTCTTTAAAACCTACCTCTTGGCCATCTGTCCTATGTAGCTAGATGTCAAGTTTTTGATTGTGTTCTTGTGAAGTGCCTTGGGATGTTTTGCTACACAAATGCCAGTTGTTGCTACTTGGTGACGTGGGTGGGCTTCAATCAGTCCAAATAACAAATTTCTACTCTATGTGAGGGGATTGCCAATTGCAGGTTGGGCATTTAAACATTTGTGCTTATGGGAAGACGAAGAGACTTCTGGGTGAGATAGCATAATATATTTGTTTGAGGGGTGGGGAGAGGGGAAAAAAGGGAAAAGATTGGGTTTCAAATCCAATATTTTCTTTCATGCTTGTGGGAAAAGGATTGTGAGGCATGTGGAATTATAGTTCTACTGCTAAACACTGCTATTAACATTTTCTACTTGTGCTTTTGTCTTGTAAGATGTTGATTAAATTACCCTAATATCTGGCAACTGAAATCTAGTCAGGACCATTTTGGTTGTTGATTTGTGCTGGGTGTGGGTGATGGTGGTGAAGTTTGCTGTTATTTCTGCTTATTTGGTCGGAATGTATCATGGTCTGTTGGGGGTTTCGGGTCAGGGGGATCTTTATTCTGTCACTTCAAGATGCTGTTTTGCAACCTTTCTGGCTCCATTTACGTTCTTTTGGGTTTTTAAGAGGTCAGCTTTCAATCAGGAAGGCTTTCAGACATGTGATGATTTTTTTCAAAAATTGTTTGTTTCTCAATATGATTCTTAGTTTCATTTTAGTATGCTTTTTACTGGTTTTCAGCACTGCTCAGCTACAAAGTCAGATTTACAAAATTTGTGGATGGACCATAATAGATCTGCCTTGCTTTCACACATTTCCTTTCTTCAGAAGATACACCTATTGAGTTACGTGCTTGCTATGGCTCAGTTGATAGCAGTCTCACCTCTGGAGTCACAAGGTTCTGGATTCAATCTCACTCCAGGGCTTGAGCACAAAAATCAAGGTGAACACCCCAGTGTTGTTATGAGGGAGTGCTGCACTGTCCGAGGTGCCATCACTTAGATGAAGATATGGGGAGTTATCCTCTGTGTCCTGGCTACAATAAATACATTACTGTTTGTGCACAAATTGGCTGCTGTGTTTCCTATTTTAGAACATTGGCTGCACTTTGAAAGAACTTAATTGGCTGTAAAGCACTTTGAGACATCCAATGGTCGTAAAAAATGCTATATATAGGTAAATGCAGGACTTTTTTTCTTCAAGATTTAATATATTGTTTTGCGGTGCTGTTTACACAATTTGCTGGTTTTTTGAGGTAGTTGCAAATTTATTCTTAGACAGAAATGCCATTGGATTATTAAACAGTTTGAGGGATATAACGTTTATTGCTGCCCTGCTGTGCTTATTGACCTAGATTTGTAGTCAGTGGTGAAGTGATGTTGCTGCCCATTGACCTTAAAGCTGGCATGATTTCTGGGGTGTAGATTTAACCTTTACCTAACTGTTAAATTTCATTCTGACAACAGCTACGGGAGTCTCCTTTTGTCACGAAGCAGGTTAAGCAGTCAACCTCATTGAAGAATTCTCTCAAACCGCAAAACAGGAACTAAAAAGCACTTTTCCTTCACTTTTTAATCATTTTACGGTGTGAGAAAAAGATTGGACATATTACATGAGATTAAGGTTGAAGGTGAAATATAAACTTGAAATTTTTTCTATTTTTAAAAAATTGCTCTTTGGTTACAGTAATGGAGAAATTTGACATGACACAGACAAACAAAAAAAGGTTTTTAGGCCAGAGAGGTTGTTCAGCATTTAATTATGACTTGGTGCACCATTTAAAAATCTGTTTATACCAACAAGATGTAACTTTTTCAAGGACTTTTATGGGCGAGGCTAACTGCATAAAAAGTGGAAGTACACGTCAAATTAAGTGATTTGTAAGATTTCCATCTGTGAGGACAACATACCCTAAGGAGGAGTGGGAAATCACTGAAGGCAGCGTTTTTTAAAAAATGCACATGTGTGGATGCTAAAAGTTGCTGTCCATTTCACAGTTGTAATAATGGCATATGCTGACAGTTTCACAGTCATTACAGCTGCAACTATTCGGGCCATTTAGCTATGTAATATATTCAAAGCACAGCTTAAAGGTGCAGTACTATAGAATCCTGAGATCACTTGGCTTTTCTAATACATAATATATGTCTATCTAAAGGAGATGATGAATGAAATTCTCTGCTGTTCTACTGTTTTAGTGAGAAGCGAAGGCACCACTAAGCCGGTGAAGAAAAGATGAGACAAGTCATCAGGTAGCAATTAAATTACAGCAATTTTGGATTTTAAAAGCTGAAAACATGTAAGACAAATGTAAGCGGTAAGAAGTAACTTCACAGGTCTACCCTTTGTACAATTCCATTCCTACCTATCTGAACCTAGCCTACTTAGATCCAACAGTATCTTCTTTCCTCTCTCTCACAGGCTGCCATCTCCAGAGACCCCAAGGATCTATTTTTGATTGCCTTCTCATTTATACTGCCAGAGACACAGGGTCTGCTTCCACATATATAATAATGGCATTACATCCCAACCACAGTGCTTGCCCTGTTAGCCGCCTCTATTTTGTCAAAGTACATGTTCAACATTCAGTCTTGGGTGAGTCATGATTTCTTGCCACTTAGTGTTATGAAGACGGAACCCATTGTCTTCAGCTCCCATCATAAACTGCTGCTTCTCACGAATTCTGCCCTCCTCTTTGGCCTGTATCTCAGGCTGAACCAGATTCTTCCACAGCCTTTTTCCTGTATGGGCTGGGTTTAGATTTAGATGCTGTATTCTCTCCATCACAAAGACATTCCACCTTTCCGACATGACTCTTATGTCACACCCAGTACCAGTAAAACTCTCCTTCATGCATTATTTGTCTCCACATTGATGACTCCAATGTTTGTCGTCTTGGCAACCATTCGCAACTGTCCATAAACTTCAGCTTGTCCAGTATGCTGCTACATCTCCCCTCTTTCTCACCAAAGGCTCACTCATCCAATGTTCCTGAGCTCACTGGTTTCCTGTCCCCCGCCGCTCTCCCATCCTCCACCTCAGCTCCCCTTCCCCACCCCCCCTCAATCTCAATCTCTCTCTCTCTCTCTCTCTCTCTCTCTTTCTTTCTCTTTCTTTCTCTTTCTTTCTCTCTCTTTCTCTCTCTTTCTCTCTCTCTCTCTTTCTCTTTCTTTCTCTTTCTTTCTCTTTCTTTCTCTTTCTTTCTCTCTCTTTCTCTTTCTTTCTCTCTCTTTCTCTCTCTCTTTCTCTTTCTCTCTCTTTCTCTTTCTTTCTCTCTCCCCCTCATTCTTTCTTTCTCTCTCTCTCTCTCCCCCTCTTTCCTTCTCTTCCCCCCCCCCCACCCCCCGCTGTCTTCCTCCCAACCCCCTCCTCCTACCACCACACGGCCCGGTTGCCCGGCCCCTCCCCCGAAATGCTGTCGGACTGGCAGATGGCATAGGACAGCGAGCACATGGGTGATTGATGAACTGGACTTTATACATGTTAGGATAGGGCAGCAGAGTGTTGGATGAATTCCGTTTCATGGGGGGTGGAGTATGGGAGATTGCTTAGCTCTCGTAGCCAAGAGGTAACAAAGGTATGCATAAGCAGCAACAAATGAGCTGAGGCAGGGATGAAATTATTGATAACAAAATCAAAAATAGCTGGAACTACTCAGCAGGTCTGACAGCATCTGTGGAGAGGAAGACAGAGTTTTAATGTTTCGAGTCTATGACTCTTCATCAGAACTAAAGAAAGATAGAAATGAGGTGAAATATAAGCTGTTAGAGGAGGGTAGGACAGGTGGAGCTGGATAGAGGGCCAGTGATAGGTGGAGGTAAAGAAGAGATTGCCAAAGATGTCATAGACAAAAGGATAAAGGAGTGTTGACGGTGGTGATATTAGCTAAAGGATGTGCTAATGGTGACATTAAGGGTGGAAAGCAGGACGAGCAAGTGACAGATGGCCCCATTGGGGGTGGGGTAGGAGGAAGAGATTGAAATAGGTTAAAAGGTGGAGATAAAACAATGGATGGAAATAAATTTAAAAATAACAATAGAAATAGGTGGGAAAAGAAAAATATATTTTAAAAATATATTAATTATAGGAAAGGGGGCGGGGGGAGGGGGGATCGGAAAGGGGGTGGGGATGGAGGAGAGAATTCATGATCTGAAGTTGTTGAACTCAATGTTAAGTCCGGAAGGCTGTAAAGTGCCTAATCGGAAGATGAGGTGCTGTTCCTCCAGTTTGCGTTGAGCTTCGCTGGAACATTGCAGCAGGCCAAGGACGGACACATGGGCATGAGAGCAGGGTGGTGTGTTGAAATGGCAAGCGACAGGGAGGTCTGGGTCATGCTTGCAGACAGACCGAAGGTGTTCCGCAAAGCGGTCACCCAGTCTGCGTTTGGGCTCTCCAATGTAGTGGAGACTGCATTGGGAGCAGCGAATGCAGTAGACTAAATTGAGGGAAGTGCAAGTGAAGTGCTTCATTTGAAAGGAGTGTTTAGGCCCTTGGACGGTGAGGAGGGGGAAAGTAAAGGGGCAGGTGTTGCACCTTTTGCGGTTGCATGGGAAGGTGCCATGGGAGGGGGTTGAGGTGTAGGGGTGATGGAAGAGTGGACCAGGGTGTCCCAGAGGGAATGGTCCCTATGGAATGCCGACGGGGGGTGAAGGGAAGATGTGTTTGGTGGTGGCATCATACTGGAGTTGGCAGAAATGGCGGAGGATGATCCTTTGAATGTGGAGGCTGGTGGGGTGATAAGTGAGGACAAGGGAGACCCTATCATGGTTCTGGGAGGGAGAGGAAGGTGTGAGGGCGGATGCGTGGGAGATGGGCCGGACACGGTTGAGGGCCCTGTCAACCATTGTGGGTGGAAAACCTTGGTTAAGGAAGAGGGAAGACATGTCAGAAGAACTGTTTTGGGAAGTGAAATTATTGATGATATGGCAATGAAAGTAGGCGGTCCTTGTGTGGGAGCAGATGTATGTTTGGAAGCTCATCTTGGCGCCAAATATGACACCAAGATTGAGAGAGGTGTGGTTCAGCCTCAGACGGGTGGCAGGGAGAGGGTTTGAATTGGTGGCAAGGGAACAGAATCTGTGCTTGTGACTGAAGATGATGACTTCAGTTTTCCCAATATTTACTTGAAGGAAATTTCGTCCAGGGCTGGATATTGGGCAAGCAGTGGGACAAATTAGAGACATTGGTGGGGTCACAAGAGGCGGGATGATAGAGCTGAATGTCGCCTGTGTGTGTGTGGAGCCTGATGTGTTTTTGGCTGATGTTGCTGAGGGGTGACATGTAGATGCAAAATAGGATAGCAAGGAAAAATCTTTCGGGGTTCTCCAGAAATAATGGTTCAGGACTAGGAACCTAGAGTATATTATTTGGTGTAATAAAATTGTTGTTGTGAATTACGGGTAACATTTAATGTACAACAGTGCATGCTTGTTGAGATAAGCTTCTAACCACACATCTGTACGAAGAATGCCTACTTCCATTTGCTTGTACATCTCTCTGCACCTGCCTCAGATCATCTGCTGCTGAAACTCTCATCCATGTCTTTGTTACCCCTAGACTTGACTATTTCATTGTTTTCATTGCCTCCCATCTTAGACCCTACGTAGATTTCAGCTCACCCAAATCTCTGCTGTTCTGTTCACGCAGTACCCTGTGCTCACTGACACATTAGCTCCCAGTCTTGCAGTACCTCAATTTTAAAAATTCACATCCTTGTTTTCACATCCCTCCAAAATCTTGTCCCTAATATCTCTAAACTCCTGCAACCCTATCAACCTCTGATTTTTGCTCTCCCCCCAATTCTAACCTCTTGTGCACCCCTATTTTAACTGCTGCACCATTGGTGGTCATATCTTCAATTGCATGGGCCCTAAACCTTTTTTCCTTTTGAGATGCTCTGTAAACCCTACCCCTTTTAGCAAGTATCTTGTTATGTGCCTTGGTGCCAATTTCTGTTAATGCTTCTGTGAAGTAGCTTGAGACATTTTATTCCATTAAACGTGCTATATAAATGGAATTTGTTTTTGTTTTAACTGAAATAATGCAGTGCACTTGTGACTTGAGTTACAGTTAAAATATTTAAGCAGGAACTATTTGTTTAAACATTTTTTTTCATTGTTCTGTTAACCTTAAAGACCATATCATTTTTGTAGTGTTCAAATTTAAGATGGCTGATTCACATCATCAATCTTTTTTAACTCCAGTTTTTCTGCAAGTTGCAGGGCCAGGAACTGGAGCAAAAGTTAGTGACATGATTGTATGAGTTCTAGTTGCCTTAACTGGGTGAAGGTTGTGAAAATTTGATTGCTCTATCTTATCAGCTAGTACTTGGATTGAAAATGTTTTCTGGATTTGAAATATTTTAATTGGTGATACTGCAATTTTAAGACAATTGACAACTATTGCTGACAATAGGGATACAGTAAAATTGAAGCGAAATGCAGTTTTCTAGTAGCTTTGTTAATTTACAGTCACCATTTTGTCATGATGAATAGTAGGATACAATAGTTTTAGAAACATGTAGGATACAGGATGATTATTAAGGCACCAAGATTAATTATTGTGATTTTCTTTAAATTAGTGTGGAGTAATGAATTCACACTGGCCAGTTGCCCTTGTCCAATGTGCATACTTAATTGAATGAGGTCACTGATCGGCTGCATTCTAATCATGTCTTGAAGCTGCAATGTATTTTGTTATGACCTCGACCGACAGCTCTAGTTTGTTCAGTGTTCTAAAGTGGATTTTATCGTTGGAATACCAAATGTTGCAGATGTGTGGAGAATTCATAATTCATATTACATAAAACGGTAACAGTGCAGAAGAGGAGGCCTTTCAGCCCATTGTGTCTGTGCAGCTGTCTGCACGAGCAATTCAACTTGTGTCTTTACCCCCTCCTCCTCCTCCAACTACCAGCTGGTGACCATGGACTTTCATTTGATTGGCCCCTGATTATGCTTGGCAAAGTACTGCAGTGGTTTGGCATCGCCTTCTGCAGTATGGCTGACCAGGAAATTCTCCCATTCTTATTGCCTGCCATCAGGTGCATTGGAAGGATTTCCAGGCTGATAATCAACCTGTTTGGCCAAATTATGAACGCATTTTCCATGGCCATCAAGTCCTGAAGTTGGACTTGAACCCGGAGCTTCTAGCCCAGAGGCAGGGACGCGACCACTGTGCCACAAGCCTTCCCTGTAGCCCTGCAAATTCCTTCCCTTTGGAGATTGATCCAATTCTCTTTTGAAAGACACGATTGAATCTGCCTCCACCAGACTTGCCGGCACTGTATTCCAGACCCTAACCACACTCACTCGGTAAAGATTTTTTTCCATGTATCGCCATTGCTTCTTTTGCAAAAAACATACCCACAAGACTTGATGGATATTGTTATGTGTTCCATAACCTTGCACGTAGTCAGTATTATTTGGTCCATCATTTGGAATCATGAGATGGTGACTCTAATTTTTGTACAGTATCCATATTTCAACAAGCGCTGTGATAGTCAGAAATACATGCATGTGGGTCACCTGTAACATTTTCAATATTTTTCTTTTGTGTTCTCTACTTAGGTTCGTATTGTGTCAAAAACAGGTTGTTGTAGTTGGTGGATGGTAGGGAAACAGTTCCACACAACTATACAACCCTTGACTATATTGAAATGCTGTTGTCTGGATGTGTGGAAGTTGTTACTCATTCCCTTCATTTGCACGCTGGGGGAGAAATAAAGGTTTTGTTGGAATCTTGCAATTTGAAAAAAAATACATTCTTTTATGGGATGAGTGTGTCAGTGCAAGGCTAGCATTTATTGCTCATCCCTAATTGCCCTTGACAGGTGGTGGTGAGCTGCCTTCTGGTGTAGGTATACTTACAGTTCTGTTATGAAGGGAGTTCCAGGATTTTGACCGAGTTGACAGTAAAGGAACAACGAGATACTTCCAAGTTAGGATGGATGGTGTGTGGCTTGGAGAGAATTTGGACTTAGGTATTTTGTAATTTGACTTAGTGCTTTTTCAATTAAGACTTTATTTTTTTAATTTTTTAAAACTATAGTTATGCCAATTTGAATTTTTATGATGTAAAAGTATTTTAGCTATTAGTTTAGCTCCTATTGCTAAGGGTTTTAATATCAGAATGGATAGATAAATGATTGGTTTGTACACGGCCTCAAATATAATCTACTTTTTGGGTGGCCTGAATCCGTTATGGCAACACCATTTGATTGGTGGCTCAGTTGGAGATTTCGGGACTAAGGTGAGTGAGTAATGCTTTTGCTGATTCTTACCTAATGATTATTGTAGATCATAAACATTGAAGGCCAAGCTTATCTACAGTGCCTGCTTGTTTCATATTTTGGTTGTTGCCCTCCAGTCTTGAGATAATAGATATTTGGGAAGTCAGCCTGCTCAAGACTTAGGAATTTGAGTAATTGAGTTATGTGAAATTGATAAAAGGTTGGTATTTTGTCAATCTCTAGTTTCGATCCTTCTTTGTCATTGAACATCCACGTGCAAATTAATATGATCTATGGAGAAAATCAGTAAAAAGCACCGTGCCTTTAATAAATTTGCATGCTGTCATGCCATTTTATTCAGATGATCTTCCTACACTATTGTATACAGGCCTATAACTCCTATCTTTTTTCCCCTCCTGGGCCCGACTTCCCTATTTCCTCCCCTAACTCTTATACAGGCATGCCACCTTGTTTTCTTTTCTTCCCCTTTAAGACTTTGTTTCCTGTCCCAACCCATCACTACTCTGCCTTCCTGCTCTCCTGCCACCATCCCAGGTTTGAATTTTCCTTCAATAATCCCTTTGTCTTTTTCTTGTCATTTTCAAAAGTGCCCATTAAGGCACTCTTGCAGCAGTCTTAGGAGGAGAATCTCAACTACCCTTTCCTTCTCTTTTGCTAACTTTCCAATTGAGGGCTAACATCACCAACCTCCTTCCTGCCCTCATCACCTGATCCACCACTGTCCCTTTAGAACCTACCAGCTGATCAGCAATCATTGCACTTGAGTGTCAGTTCACTGGCCAACGAAACTCTTACCATCTATCACATTGTTGTGGATAATTGCAATACCAGCCTGGCTATGATTGAAACTTAGCTCATGGGTGGTGAAACCTTGTCCTGACTGAAGGTTTTCTGCCTGGCTGTTAGGACCGTAGGAGTAGGCCATTTAGTCCTTCAAGCCTGCTCTGCCACTCAGCAAGACCATGGCTGATCATCTACCTCAATGCCTTCTTTCTGCTCCCTTGATATCATTTGTATCTAGAAATCTATCAACCTCTGCTTTGAACATATGCAATAACTGAGCTTCCACAGCCCTCTGGGGTAGAGAATTCCCAAGACTCACCACCCTCTGACTGATTAATTCCTCCTCATCTTGGTCCAAAATGACCTATCTCTCGTTCTGAGACAGTCTTGAGAGGGTTCTAGACCCTCCAACCGGGGAACCATCATTCCTGCATCCATTCTGTCGAGTCCTGTAAGAATATGTTACACTTCAATGAGGTCACATTTCATTCTTCTAACCTCTTGAGGTTACTGGAACAATCCTGCCACCCCAGGGATTAGTCTGGTGAACCTTTGTTTCACTCCCTGTATGGCTCTGTATGATCACCTGCTCCACACAAATTGCTAGGGTGAGTGTGTGCCTCCAGTAACTAAGTCATACCATGATCATCCATAGACATTGGGACATCTTGCTCGTGTATGTTGTTAGCCAGTTTTATCTCTTCACCATGTAGCTCAACGCCTAAACCACCTCTGCATTGTAAGAATGCTTGTTGAGCATTCAAACTTAAGTGAGCTACAGTTTGTTATAGCTGAATGCTGGTCAGACCAAAGTCATCATCTTTGCCTCTTGCTGTAATGTGTACCCCACCACTGATTTCTCCCTCCCTAGCTATTATTTTGGGTTGAACCAAACTGTTTGGCATTGCTGGCATTCAATTTAATCCTGAGTTGAGTTTCTGACTCCATATTCTTTCCATCGTAAAGATTGCCATCTTCCGCTATAGTAATGTAATTTGCCTCTACCCTAACGTAACCAATCAGCTGTTGAAATCATCATCCATGCCTAGGTCACTTTCAGGTGAGTAATCTGGTACTTTCCTCTCTGGGCTGTCACCCTCCTTCCTTTGTAAATCAGCTAATCCAAAACTGTGCTGCTTGTATTTTGCCTTGGATCAAGTCCCACATGCACATCACTTCTGACCTTGCTGACCAATATTGACTCTTGGTGTTCAATGCCTCAAAAATAAAATTCACATCCTGTTTAAAATCCTACATATCCCATACCTTTCCGACCATTGTAATCTTCTACATCTCTGAAAACCTCTCCTCTCCCCTACCCACAATCCTTTGTTCCTTTAACTCTGGCTTGTTATGCAACCTTCTCTCCCTAAACCCCTCTGCTGCTCCAGCTCTTTCCTCCTTTGAAACTATTCTTAAAATCCATCTTTTTGACTAAGCTTTTGATCACCCTCCTAACACCACCACCTTTAGCTCAGTGTCCATTTATTGATTGTACTTTTATGAGGCATTGAGGCACTTCAATGTTAAAACACACACAATTTTTTGTTGAGGTCTAATTCTGAATTTTCTCTCTTGGTAGAAGGTTCTGCTTGTCCATGCAGACATGGAAGTGGTCAGGTTTTTTTTTGCACACTGTCTAAAATGTACAATCTCCTATGTGCAATTTACCTTGGCACTTCCAGGGTTGGGAAAGGATCAGTTAGCCAGGGTAACTCTCTTGATTGCTGTCTATTTTCCTTCCCTTACTGGAAAGTGCAGGTATTTGGAAAACTGTTGACGATTGGGTTGGCTATGATGTTCACCATGGTCAAGCACTGACAAAGCTGCCACGTGAAGAATGACTGATAGCTGAGTTACTGGAAGCAGCTGGTTTTCATGGATCTGTTATACAGAAAATCTGCTTTCAGAAGAGAATGGAAGGGAATTTTCAGGACGGAATGAAGTTTAGGGAGAGAGCAGTTCCAGCACCCAAGGTTCGTGCTGATTCATGAAGTTTGAGAGCAAGCAGTGGGATCACCTGAAGGCCTCACAGCCTCTTCCAGCATTTGTCACAAAGCTTTCCAAGTTAACTTGTGTTTCACATTTGTGTTTCTCTGCATTGGATGGACTTGGAACTGGCAAATGGACTAGACATTGAATTTATGAAATCCTTGACTTCCGCATGGTCATGTTGCTATCTGAAAGTTTTTCTTTCGACTGGATGCCTTTAAAATCCTTGCCCCCATTTAATTACAGAACAGGAGACGTGAGCTCCATCTGGAAATGCAAAAGCAGTAAATTGACTGGTCAGAGAATTTCTGAAGAAATCCTTCATTACTAATTTTTCATCATATGTACAAGTAACTGGGTAGTGTTTTCTCAGGTTCATACTGACTTATAACACATTGGCATCAACTTCCATGTTGGCACCAGTAAAACCCAAGTTTACATTGGCAACTGAGTGAAATCAGTCAACTCTCCTGAAATTTGTGGATTTTACCCAGAATTGCAGCTCGAGTATCCTGCCTTTTTAGAGGCAAAAATAAAGAATGATGAATATGTTATGAAGGGGAATAAAATACTATTGTGGGATCCACCTCTGACTAAAATTTGGTCACCTTTCCTAATATTTTTTTATGTTGCTCAGTGACAAATTCTGTTTGATAACACTCCTGTGAAGTGTCCTGAGACGTTTATTATGTTAAAGATTATTATATAAATGCAAGTTTCTGACCTAATTGTAAATCTAACTTCTATGTAACTCACTGCATGAGAAAATAACTGCACAGATTTCAATGTGAAGCACTATCTCGATGCAAATATGATAGCCTATAAAGTGAGGGCATTAATTTTGCTAGGAATTCTACTTAAGACCTTCTGGAAATATCCATGGCTGAGGCATTTTCAAGATTGCAGCTCCACCTCCAATGTAATATGCCATCAAAAAGAAGGGGGAAAATCCAGAACAATTTTAACATTTGCTTTAGACCCAGACAGGCTCAACAGAGTGCCCACTGTGCTTGAGAATTCCTATTTATACTTGTCACAGACTGCCCAGTGGTTTTCCATTTACGTACTAAATATGGAAAATCTGTAGTGTAATGATATTTCCTTCAGAAAAAGAAGTTTTAAAAATGGATAGCTACAGTAGAAAATTGCCTTCTGAAGGAGTAGTTTGTCTTTTGCTTAGATCGCTGAACTAAATTTCTATGCAAGCTACTACCCAGATCAGTAACACCAACTTTACAGGTCATTTATTGTGTGCCTGTTCAGCTATTGATGACACTCCCCCAAATAGTTAAACTGTTGAAATAGTCCACTATATATGACTTCAATACAGATGCCAGAGCTTTCTGCTCCATAGCATTAATGAATGGCCAGTGTTCTTTTTATGACCTTCAAATTACTTGGAGCAATCTAAATTCATTAGATTGTACAAAGTATTAGCTAAGTGTGAAATCTATCCCAAGCATGGTGCTTAAAACTAAACACTGCTAGTTTAATGTATAGTTAGACCACAGCTCAGTATTATGACCTAAGATACAGGAAAAATGTTCCCTCACTGTCACTGGGTCAAAATCCTGGAACTCCCTAACAGCACTGTGGGTGTTCCTACAACACATGGACTGCAGCAGTTCAAGAAGGCAGCTCTCCACAGATGCTGCATGACCTGCTGAGTATTACCAGCATTTTCTGTTTTAATTTCTGTTTTCTAACACTGCACTATTTTGCTTTTGTGATCTTGAGTAATTAGGGATGGGCAATAAACACTGGCCGAGCAAGTGATGCCCAAATGCCGTGAAAGAATAAAAACAAAAGGAATTTGAACATGGTAGCTGGGGATCCTGGTCGATGCTCTGTTTAGCTTGACTGCAATCAACTGAGACCATGCTAAAGGGCTTGGGGCTGGGGGATGAAGAGTCATGTTTTGGATCTCCTTTGATACATTAGCAATTGTTTGATATGGAAATGAAGGTGGTCAGTGTAAGGGGGCAATTTCAACTAGGGCAATCTTACAACTGAGCCTAGCCCTGACATTGGTTGTTGTCCATCTGTGTGCGCTTTCTAGCAGGCCTCATGGGGTTGCGTTCAGAACCTTAGTTGCTTTTATATTATAACCTCCCAACTCAAGCACTGAACCTAATTGTAGAGTTGCTACTTGTATCTTGACTAAGTCTACCTGACTGAGCACAGACTGGAGGTGGAACTCCAAACTTCCCTGCTATGCATGGTTTAGTAGCACAAAAGCAAAATAGTGCAGATGCTAGAAACCTGAAATTAAAACAGAAAATGCTGGTAATACTCAGCAGGTCATGCAGCATCTGTGGAGAGAGAAACAGTTAACGTTTCAGGTGAAATTACACTCACTAGGGAAGCGGTACTGAGTAAACTGATGGAGCTGCGGACTGACAAGTCTCCGGGTCCTGATGGACTTCGTCCTAGGATCTTAATGAGGTAGTAGATTCATTGATGTTAATTTTCCAAAATTCACTAGGTTCTGGAAAGATTCAATCAGACTGGAAAGTAGCAAATATAACCCCCCAATTCAAGAATGGAGTGAGACAGAAGACAGTTAGCTATATGCCAGTTAACTTGATGTCTGTTGTGGGGAAGGTGTTAGAATCATTCATTAAAGAGGTCATAGCTGAGTACTTAAAAAAAACTCAAGGTAATTGGGAAGAGTCAACATGGTTTTGTGAAAAGTGAAATCATGTTTCACTAATTTATTGGTGTTCTTTGAAGAAGTCACATGCGCTATGGATAAAGGAGAACCTGTAGATGTACTGTAATTGGATTTCCAGAAGGCATTTGATAAGCTGTCACATCAAAGGTTATTGCAGAAAATAAAAGCTCATGGTGTCAGAGGTAACATATTAGTGTGAATAGAAGATTGGTTGGTTGGCAGAAAATGGAGTATGCATAAATGGATTTTTTTCTGATTGGCAGAATGTGATGAGTGTAGTCCTGCAGGGGTCAGTGCTGGGGCCTCAACTTTTTGCAATTTATATCAATGACTTAAATGAGGGGAGCGAAGGCATTGTAGTTAAATTTGTAGATGACACAAAGATAGGAAAGTATGTTGTGAAGAAGACATGAGTTTGCAGACGGATATAGATAAGTTGAGTAGGAAAAAATCTGGCAAATGGTGTATAATGTGGGAAAATGTGAAATTGTTCACTTTGGCAGGAAGAATAAAAAAGCAGAGTATTACTTAAATGGATAACGACTGCAGAATTCCTGGGGTGAAGGGCTTTCCTTATGAGGAAAGGTTGAACAGGTTGGGCCTATACTCATTGGAGTTTAGCCTGAGAGGTGATCTTGAAATGTAGAAAGATTTTGAGGGGCTTGACAGGTTACTTCCTCTCGTAGGGGGATCTAGAATTAGGAAACAGTTTCAAAATAAGGGGTCTCCCATATAAGACAGGGATGAGGAGGAATTTCTTCTGAGGGTCGGTAATAATTGGAATTCTTTACCCCAGACAGCAGTGGAGATTGGGTCATTGAATATACTAAAGGCTGAGTTAGACAGATTTCTGATGTATAAGGGAGTCCAGGGTTATGGGGTGCAGGTGGGTGGAGTTAAGGCCACGATCAGATCATCCATGTTCTAATTGAATGGAGGAGCAGGTTCGAGGGGCCAATTGGCCTACTTTTGATCTTGTTTCTTAAGTTCTTAAATTTTCAAGCATGGGGCAAGAGTAGGACAAGGCACTGATATAGCCATCAATGTTCTGGAAAAAGGTGAGGGAACCTGAGTAGGACTGGAAGAAAGAATGCTCCACATATCCCACAAAAAGGCAGGCATGGCTGGGACCCATGTGGGTAACCATAGAAACACCTTTTAATTTGGAGGAAGTGAGTGGAGTTCAAGAAGAAGTTCTTAAAGTGAGAAGCCGGGTGGAGAGGGCAGTGGATGGAGGCTGGTTGGGCCTTTGGAAGAAGCGGAGAGCCCTCAGACTGTCTTGGTGTGGGATGGAGATCTAGAGATTGGACATCTGTGGTGAAGAGGACACATCAAGGGCTAGGAAATTGGAAACTGTTGAAGTGATTGAGGGCATTGGAAGATTCTTGGATGTAGGTGGAAGAGACTGGACAAGAGGAGAAAATATAGAATCAAGATGGGATGAAATCAGTTCAGTGGGGTGAGAACTGGCTGAAGCATGGGTCTACCAAGGTAGTCATGTGAAACATGGGAGTAAGGAGCAGGATTAGACTGTTCGGCCCTTTGAGCCTGCTCTGCCACTTGATAAGATCGTGGCTGATCTGATTGTGGTCTCCACCTTCCTGTCTGCCCACCATAATCCTAAACTATCTTGTTTATCAAAAATTGTTCCAACTCAGCTTTGAATAAATTCAGTGGCCCAGTCTCCACTATTTTCTGGAGAAGAGAATTCCACGGAGGAACGACCCTCTGAGAGGGCAAAAAAAATCTTCACCTCCATCTTAAAAGGGAGAGGTCCTGTTTGTGGGAAGGAGGTAGAAGCTGGCAGTTCAGAGTAGAAGGGTCTATGAGAATGGAGTTTGTGGAGGGAAGATCTCCGGAGGAGATGAAGTCAGTGACAGTCTTGGACTTGGAAATTATGGCTTGACGTTTGCTGATGGAGAATGGCCTGGGGGTTGTGTGGGTTGGGGCGGAGACAGGGGTTGCGGTTGGGGTTAGGAGGAAGTATCGGAAAGTTGGTCTTTGGCCTTACGATCCCAGCTGATGTTACCCTGGACAAGCCTGATTCCAAAGTGGAACCCAGCTTGATAGATCCTAGCTTGTATTTTGTTTAGATACATGGAGAGTAGCTACTGAATAGAGGCATAGGAGTCAGCTCATGAACTTTTAACAAAAGCATAAAACATTTATTCAACAAGAAAAGATGAACTCTATTACAATACTCCTTCACCCACGACTATACCTTTATGGATGTATACAGATTTATAAGGATAACATAAGTTACAAAACCAACTTATACTCTAATGTTCACAGTAAGTACACAGTCCATGTAAACCTATGGCACACTGTGGTCAGACACAACCCACTTTGAAACCAAGTGACAGATGCCACCTCAGACAAATGCTATGGATCTCTACTCAACTCTCCCTAGATGCTTGTCACACTGTGAGCCAACTGATCTCACTGAATTCCATCTTTCACAGGGATTCCACTCTCCAGGACCTCGCCTTGGAATCTTCTCCCAAACTGACATTTTCTCTCAGACACCTTCCACAAAGGTTCTCCTCCTGATGTTTATCTTCTCTGGGTTACCACATGCACCCAAGCTGTCTTCCATGCACTCTGTCTCACCAACTCAGCCTTCACAGTACACCACTGCTTCTCATGCCCAGAGCAAAGAATTACAGACCTTCAGTTGTCTCTTTAAACCTTCTTACTCCTTGCACGCTGTTCTCACTTTAAATCTGAAGCTTGGAGCCTTGCTCTCTGCCCCTCACTCTTATTTTCACTTAACAAGACCTTTTCCCAGGTTCCTGTCCATCTTTTAACTAGAAGGCCTTCTTTGGACTTTTGCTTCTTCGACTCCCCTGGATTTTTGGGGTTTTTCTTAGCTTGGGACTTGCTATTTGTCTCCTATTAGGCTGCTTCTGCTTCACAGCTACCTTCAAACCAACTGAACTCAAGCAGCTTCCAAAACAAATTGCTGGCTGACTTCTTCTGTGTGTGTGTCTGTGGGAGGAGCCTGCCTATCTGGCCCCCTGTTGCTAGGTAACAGCACTGTTCTTGTTGTGTTTACTTTCACTTTCTAGGGGTCGTAAACGTCTCATTAGAAATGCAAGCAGCCTTTCAAAGTGAAACTAAAACTCTATTTGACTTTTCTTAACACACAAATACAGAAATACAAATCAAACTTAAACTTCAAAGCTAAAACTCATTCCTAACACCCACAAATACAAGTGATGTATGTGGAAAACTTGAACATGATTGCACTTTGTGTGATGGCCATTTTGAAATGTTTTGTAATGTTCTTTCAGATATTTTATGAATAAAGTATATTTTTGCAAATAAACTTATTAAGCCACCTCTATTTCCTAACACCTCTGCTAGGTAGAGATTGCTACACCATACAAGAACAGCACCCACCCTTGTTAGCAGGTTTGATGACAATGTTAGGTTGGACCCGAGAGAACGAAGTGCAGCAAGTTCACCTGGAGATGGATTAGAGTGAGTGCGGGGGGCAGAGAAATTGAGCCAGCAGTTCTCAATGAAAAGATCAAGAGAACGTAACAGGACAGAGGGGAGGGGTCCAGGTGGCCGGTAAATACTGGAAACGGCTAATAGGGTCTGCTGTGTGGTGGGAGCACTCCTGGCCAAAGGAGTGTTCATGGAGGCGAAGGTGACGGAAGAAGATCTCAATATTATGCTAAGCTAGAAATTCATTGAGGTGGGTCTTAAGGGGATGAAGGTGAGGCCTTGGCTAAGGATGGAGTGTTCTGGGTCAAGGAGGGTTTTGTGAATACACAGTAAGGGATAAGATTAGAAGGGATGGGGTTAGAGGGAAAAGAAGGGGAAGAAAGATCCTGAAGGGTTTTGCGACCCATGATTTGCACAGGCTTTGGTTTTATTATTTTTCTCTTGCTTTTACTTACGGGTGGCAGCTAATCATCATTCTGCCATTCTCACTTCCCCTGGATGCATGATTTTTTTCCTTCACTTATTTTATTACCAATTCCCTTGGCCCTGAACCACAACTCTTTTGTTATTTAATCTTTCCTGCTTTCCACCCGATCACAGACCCGCTTTGTTTGTTTTCTACTGTTTCCCCAACCGCCCCCCGCAAACTTTACTTGAAATCTTAAGAACTTTAAACCATTTCTAACTTTTCCCAGTTCTGATGAAGGGCCTCAACCTGAAACGTTACCTCTATTTCTCTCTACGCATTTTTTGTCTTTATTTGACATAGCAGCATAGTGCATTTGTGTACACACAAAGCATTGAGGAGTTAATCTGTTTGATGATTTAGCCCAATAGTCTATTTAGCTCTAAGCCTTATCCCGATTTTGTGATCTTTAACCACTGATTTGAACCATGTCTATAAAGTTTTCTGACAATCCAATATCAGCTTCATTTTCTTACGTTGCTGGTGAGCATCTTTACATGTTCACACTAGAGTGTGGTAGGCTTTTTTCTCATTAGAACATATTTGTACTGTGAAAATCTCGAGTGACTTTTCTGAGACACAGGGTGTAGTTCACTGATTACAGGCCTGTCACTCATGGCAGCCCTGGTGGGTACAATTTAAAATGAGCATATAGCATTGAAGTACATTTTTCCTGCAGCATTTTGGTACCAATGCATGAAGTCTACTATAACATTATCTCTTGGCTCCCATGTTAGTAATATTTTGTAGAATACCAAGCTACTTTAGCATGCACTTCCCTTTCCTGACTGTCTGTGCTGACTGTCCTCTTAACAGGTATTCATTACCTCAATCTCCTAAAACTACTTCTAAGACTTTTCCCAGCAACTAATGTTAAATTTGTCAGTTGGTATTCTCAACTTGGGGGCTGGTTAACTCAGTTAGCCAGACAGCTATCTTGTGGTTCAGATTAACCCCATCAGTTGAGGTAGACTTGAGGACTGCCTCCTCACTTTGCCATAGTAAAAATCTGTGTGTGTTAGATGTGAAAATGTTAATTAAAACTTGAATGATTTCAGATCCTATCTCCTTTAAGGCTCCTGGTGTATATTCCCTAAACTAGATACTTGATATGTTTTCTTAATATTGAACCTTTTTTTGTAAACAGGCCTAGCATAATTTGGATTGTTTTGTTCTTTCTTTGCCATCCTTCAAATCATCATTTCTAGTTTATGTTGAAGCTATGCAAAAACAGAATACTGTGCTGAAAATCTGAAATAAAGCCTGGGAATATTCAGCAGGCCTGGCAGCATTTTTTTTGCAGAGAGAAGCAGAGTTAATATTTTCAAGTCACTGACCTTTTGTTGGTACTTTTTATACTGAAGCTATTCCCTGGTCAGACTGCACCTGAAGTACTGGGTATAGACCTGGTTACCTAAATGTCAGGGAGGATGCGCAGAGGAAAGCAGTGGGATTGATTCTGGGTTTTGGAGGAAGAAGCTAGAGGAATATTTTGATGAACTAGAGCTCTTTAGCTTCAAAGAAATGTCTCAGTTTCTTCCAGATATATAGGAAACTTGTTATGATAAAGTAAATCTGAAACTCTTACTTGGTCAATAAGGAGATTAAATACTCATAATACATAGCAAAATACTGCAGATGCTGGAAATGTGAAATTAAAAACATAAAATGCTGTAAATACTCAACAGGCCAGGCAGCATCTGTGGAAAAAGAAATAGTGTTAACATTTCAGGTCGATAATTGTTTTAATCAGAATTGGAAAAGGCTACAGATGCAACAGATTTTAAGCAAGAAACAGAGGCAAGGACAGGAGAGGGGGAGGAGAAGAACAAAAGGGAAGGCTTGTGGTAAGGTGGTAGGCGGGAGAGATTAAATGCCAAAAAGGATGATGGTGCAAGGCATGAAGAGATGATAACTGGATAAGTAAAGAAACAAGAGGATGGGAAACAGGAAATAAATGGGAATAGCAGAATCATCATCAACAGCAACCACGCTGAAAACAATGGGGACAGTGTTGAGTTCAAAAGGCTGTAAAATACTTCACTGAAAGATGAAGTGTTATTCCTTGAGTTCATGCCGAGCTTCATTAGAACAGTGTTGGAAGCCGAGGTCAGATTGGGAGTGGGTCTGAGAATTAACTAATTTAATGGACTGAGTGGAGGTGTTCCACAGTGTCGTTACCTAACCTGCATTTGGTCTCCCCAGTGTAGAGGAGACTGCAATGTGAGCAGTGAATACAATCTAGTAATTTGAAAGGAACTCAAATAAATCACTGTTTAAGGCCCTGTATAGTATGAAGGGAGAAGGTGACAGGGTAGGTGTTGCATCTCCTAGGCTTGCATTGAAAGTGTTGCGGGATGTGTGGGCTTTTTGCGGGGGTGATTGATGAGTAGACCAAGGCATCACAGAGGGAACGGTCCCTTTGTAATGTTGAAAGGGAGGGGAATAGTCTAGGTATTTGTGGGAAGCAGTGGGTTTATGGGAGAATCGCACTTCCTCTCATCCCACTTTCCAGTTTGTTCACCTCAACTGCATACATTCTGACAATTTTGCTTTCTGGTGCTTCCAATATGTCTTCCTTTTTCATCAAGTGCGGATTCCTCTTCATCATGGTTGACAGGGCTTTGAACTGTGTCTGTTCCATTTTGTGCACTTCTGCTCTTGATCTTTCCCTGCCCCCCTCGGAACCACAATAGGGTTCTACTTGTCCTCCTTCCATCCCACCAGCCTCCACATTCAACTTATCATTCTTTGCCATTTCCAGCATGATTTCATCACCAAACTCACCATTCTCCCCACTTCCCTTTCATTGTTCTGAAGGGACTGTTCCATCCGCAACACCTCAGTTCACTCCTCAATTGCATCCAAATCCCTCTATGATTTCTGTATTGTCAGCCTCCAATGCTGTTTCACTGATGCTGAGTGTAAGCTTGAGGAACCGCACCTCATCTTTCAATTCACTTTACAGCCTCCTGGAGTCAAGATTATATCTTAAGTTCAACAATTTCAGATCATAACCTGTTTTCCCCTATTTTTGTTTTGGATTGTAGATGCTGTTAATTCTGCTATTGCCTTTCCCCTCTTTTGTTTCTTTACTTGTCCCAATACCACCTCCTTTTGTCACGTGATCTCCCCTGCCTTCCATCCTAATGCAGAGCTTCCATTTTGATCTCCTTGCACCTTCCACCCTTTCCCTGCTCCTGCATTTGCTTAAAACCTGTTACATCTGTAATTTTTTCCAGTTCTGACAAAAGGTCACCGACCTGAGATGTTAACTTTCTTCTCTCCCCGTAGATACTGCCTGACCTGCTGAGTGTTTCCAGCACTTGCTGAATAAATAGTCTTTGTCAGGAACCTTGAGTTGGCATTGCTCCTCCCTCTGAGCCGGAAGGCCCCGGGTACGAGTCCTACTCCCCAGGACTTGTTGGCCACAGAAGAACCCAGCTACTGGTGCAGACAAGCCAACGTGTATTGGTGCTGGCCCCCAGCCTGAATAAATGGGGTGGCCAAAAGAACCTTGGGCTGTAAAACCACTTGCCAAATCCGAAAAATGATGGTTGATATGAAGGCTAATCGGCATTGTGGTGACCCCATGTAACGTGGGAAAAGCTGAAAGAGGAAGAGAGAAGAGAACTTTATTCATGAATTCCAAGTTCCCACTTTTTAGTCGATCTGAAAGTTAGGTACAGATAAAGGAGGTCATTCATACCACCTCGTTCATTATTTCACATAAACAGAATTCTGTCCTGTATCATGGCATCTAAATGTCTCTTGATTGACTCTGGACTTTTTGTCTCCACCATTCTGCTTGGCAGATCATCCAAGTACAAATCACTCCTTGCATGAAGAAGTGGTGGCTGAAGTTCGCCCTGGAGTTACCATTTACCCATGTGTGCATGTGTTGTTTTGTCCTGTAATTTTGCTTTAACTTGAAATATTACTATTTTCATTTAAATTGTCTTATAGTTCTTTAGGATTCCCTCTTATTTACCTCCTGTAGAGGCTGAAGAATTTGTTTTTCTAACCTTTCCTTATAATTCAGACCTCCGTCAAAAAACATTTGTGGACTGAATTGCTTCCAGGGTTCAAATGTTTTCCTTGTTTTTTGATGAACAGAAGTACCTCACAGAATTGTTACGGTGCGGGAGGCCATTTTGCCCATCGTGTCTGCACCAGCTCTCTGAGCATTTTAACTTTGTGCCAATCTCCTGCCTTTTCCCCCTAACCCTTAACATTGTTGCTGTTTAAATAATCATCCAATGCCCTCTTGAATGCCTCAATTGAACCTGCCTCCACAAGAGAAAAAAAAGTACCTGTCGTATTTGAGCTGAGGCCTCTATAACTTAATTGACTGGCCTCAGATTTACATTCTACCGATGTGGCAGAACCTTTCATCTTCAGTTCTGATGAAAGATCATCAACCTGAAACATATGCTGCTTGACTTGCTGAGTATTTCCAGCATGTATTGTTTTTATTTGAAGTTAGTTCAGGCCAGGGTGGAAGAGAACCTTTGGGGATTTTTGGCTTAATGGGATAAGGTAATGTAGGGAAGTGGCAGAGGCAGTTGAATGGATGGCCACAATCTTAATGACGAAGAAGTCCACTAACCTTTGAACATTGTTGGGAGGTAAGGGTGGAGGAGGCAGTGGAGGGGGTTTAAGAAGGCTGTTTGTGGTGGGTAAGAGCAATTGGGGATTTTCTTGCATTCCAGAGTAATACTGTAATAGTGAATAGTTTTGGTAGATGAGAGCAGGGCATGAATGGTGTTTTTATGTGTTTGCCCAGATCTGGTGATGAATGGCGAAACCGGTTGTCCGCCAGAGAGTTAATAAAGGTTATCTAAAGACTTGTTCTCTGAGCGGGGGCTGCTCACCTTGGGAGATTGTAGGCACCATCAAGTGATTTCTGATCTTGTTAAAATTTTTGGGACATGGAAAATAGAAGTAGGGAGGTTTTGCTACAGTTGTACCACAACTGTCAGACCACAACTAGAATACTGTGTACAGTTTTGGCCCCCCTATTTTAAGAAAGGATATGAATGCGTTAGAAGTAGTTCAGAGAAGGTTCACTCAGCTGATAGCTGGGATGGGGGTTGGTTATCTTATGAGGAAAGGTTCGACAAGCTGGGCCTGTATCCATTGGAGTTCAGAAGATTGAGAAGTGACGTTATTGAAACTTTTAAGATCCTGAGAGGGCTTGATGTGGTGGATGGATGCTGAAAGGATTGTGAGAGACACCATGACTAGGGGATACAGATTAAACATAAAATATCTCCCCTTTAAGATGGAGATGAGAAGACATTTTTTTTCTCTGAGGGTTGTGAATCTTTGGAACTCTCTTCCCCAGAGAGTGGTGGAGGCAGGGTCATTGAATATTTTTAAGGCAGATCCATTGAATATTTTTAAGGTAGAGGTGGATAACTTTTGACTTCCTTGTTTGTCAAGAATCTGTCAGGGTGGGCGGAATGAGGAGTTGAGGCCACAATCGGATCAGCCACGGCCTTATTGAATGGCGGAGCAGGCTTGAGGGGCCGAATGGCTCACTGTTGTTCCTAATTTGTATATTTGTATGCCATGTCCTTTCAAGGATGTATTCCTTGGAATTAAGAAAGCAGAGATGAGGGCCGTACCAGGTGGAATGACTCGGGTGAGAAAATGATGGTTTTCATGGGGGCAAGAGCATCAAAGGTAGAGGCGAGGTGTTACGATTCTGCAGATGATGTGTGCCAGGCAGATCAAATCCACAAGGGAAACTTGATCACACGATCACAACAGTTTTGCATTGAGATGTGTGCCCTGAATTCAGTAGTAATAAGTCCACCCAGATTTCAGATATTTTTTAGAAAACTAAATTAAACATTTATTAACAAAAGAAAAGATTTCAAGCACACAGGCCTACAAATTACTACTATAATAACTCCTAAAACCCCTAATTAACCTGCCTTCCAGTTACACCCCTGTTAAGGCAACAGTAAAAAAAGAAATAGATTTTAAACAGATCCAGGCAAGTCAACACAATGCCCTGGACAGTAGAAACAGCTTATTGCACAAATACTGGAGGCTTTTCACACTTCTGGTAGATCTTAAATGCCTTCTCTAACACACAACCTACATCTCCTTTATACATCCGCTTCTAATGCACATTCCATTGTCTTTGGAACTTGGCGTTTCTCATAATATAAATCATTGCATGATGCCAGTATTTTCAGTAACCTTTGGGGGAAAAATAAACACTGCTTGGCCTAGCTTCCCTGGTTAGGTGTAACATTCTACCATCTCTTCAAAATTCAAACTACCCTGATTTATCTAAAAATGCAAATTCTTCTTAGCTCACAGTCTAAAACTTCAGCCATGTTTACGTATTTAGCATTTCAACCCTAGCTTCTTTTGATGAGTCAAAGCCTCCAGACCAGCTGTCTCCAATTCAATTAAATCCCACGCGCACACAGAAACTATCCAAACCCTGCTATTCACACTTTTACAACAAATCACAATAATATTATGAGAATTATTATACTTTTGTGACAGAGGATTGAGCAGATCGGTAGCTGCAAAAATGTCGTGATGAACGGAGGTTTGAAAGTGCCATTATAAGTGATAACGGTGGTGGTTGGGTGGATGGTATGGAATTTTTCCATAATTGGCCACAGAAGGAAGTGGTAGTTTATTTTAACTTGATGGGTTATTTTCATGTGACTATCCCTCGGCTTTGTTTATAATCAATTTTATTATGGGCTGTCTGTAGCAACACTTCTGTCCATCTCTGGTTAATTATTTGTTTATTATGTATGCATTCAACATCCTTGAATGTTACTCATGATACTCTCAGCAATGTCTGTTTCTTTTGCCTTCTACAATTAATTTGTTTACTTATTTTGCTTTTCTTTTTATAACTTAGTTGATTTTCTTGCTAGTTAGGTTCTTTATGATGTTTAAAACTGTTGCATATCCTGTATTCTTCTGCTTTTAATTGTTCCAACACCTGGTATTTAGGAAAATGCAGTTCAAAAGACTTAAATTGCGCCACTTTATTGCTTTATGTTGGGAATACAGATATAATGCTCTGGAAAGCAATGTGTAGTGATGACAATTCCTCAATGCTTCGTGAGCCTTAGCTTTGCTCTTCAGTTGCTGGTAAGACCCACCAATTTTCAACTTCAGTGAGCAATATGACTAAAGAAAAGAATATGAGATGGTTTCCTGTTGCCTTCCTCGTGTGCTTAAAGAAAACAAGTCCCCTTCCCGAAGGATCCTCCGCCTCTAAGCAGCTGGTGTCCCTTGAGGTTCTAGCTTCTCTGCCATCATCACCTAAAATTCGCTGGTTCTGCTGTTAGTCATGACTCATAACCTGAGCATGGGACCTTTACCTTGGGGGTGGGGCAACTTGCAAAAAGGCAGGGATGACCATCTGCTGAGATCTCAAATGACCCTGCTACCCTGGGGAAGTGGTGTCTCATACATAAGTTAAGTGTTTTAGGAAAGAATTTTTCACCTGGTTCATTTACGAGCCCAGACAGACTTAAAGTCCAAAAGCAAAATACTACTGATATTGGAAATCTGAAATCAAAATAAAACAAAACAAAGCAAAACAAAACTCAGCAGGCCAGGCAGCATCTGTGGAGACAAACAGAGTTTAAAATTTCAGGTTAATGAAAGTTCTGATGGAAGATCATCAACTTGAAATGTCATTTCTGTTTCTTTCTCCACAGATGCAGACTGCAAATCCAGTTGAGAGCACGGTATGGTGCCCATGATAATGAAAGGCTTTTGAGCAGTCAAGTGTTCCATTTTTTTGTTAAACACTTGCATGGAACTTGAATTTCTTTTACTGTGGTGAAAGCAAAATACTGTGGGTGCTGGAAATCTGAAATTAAAAGAAAAAATATTGGAAGAACTCGGCATCTGGCAGCATCTTTGGAGAGAGAAACAGAGTTAACGTTTGAGTCCATGCTCTGAAGAAGAGTCATTCTCTGTCCACAGATGCTGCCAGAACTGCTGAGTTTTTCCAGCATTTTTTGTTATTTTTATTTTTTTTACTGTTTTTGTTTCTGTTGTGGGACCCTTACCTGGAAGTGGGGCAACTTGCAAAAAGGCAGGGATGACCACCCCCACAGACCTCAAATGACCCTGCTCTCCTGGGGAAGCAGTGTCTCTCTCACACATCACGTGCAGATCACCTCACATTGATAAAATCCCTCAGTGGTGTGAATAGTGTTAACATACCAGAAGGGGATTAATTTAAACAGTTCTGATTTCCCCTCCTTACTACCTGTCGGTTAGCAGAAAGATGCTTTTCATTTCTGATCTCCCCTTTTGTAAATGCTGGCATGTTTACCCCGACCCTTCAGTTTGGAGTGATCCAATCCTCTATTAATAACCCCACAGCAAACTTGAGATGAGGTAAAATAAGAGGATTGGTTTATTTTGCATACACACAGATGCGGGAAAGGGGTTTTGCAATGTCTGCCCCTTTTTGCACTCGCATAATAAAAGAAGGATAGGGGACGAAAAGGGTACAGGGCAAGATCATGATAAAAATATGAGTTATGGCTTCACATGAGTCCAGAATCAAAAGTCCTGGATTAGCATGTTCCTTTGGAGGTTTGCAGGCTGAAACTGTTGCAGGGTGATTCAACTTTCCAGAAGCGAGGACTTCCATGATGGGAGAAGGCACGTAGAGATGAATTAGTCTTGAATGCACAGATAGAGATGTTTCAATGTTCCAGTAGTTCAGTGTAGATGAGGGCCAGGCACTTGACTTGGACAGAGCTTTTCTGCTGCTACCTTTTAGATGAGAAAATGATAGACCACCTGGGTTCAGTTCCACACAGCAATATTACAGGTTCTAGCAGCTTGGGGAGGTCATGTGACATACCTCCCACTTCTTCTCTTGGGTGCTGGACAAAATATGTATTTTCCCATGTCTGGAATCTTGAGGTGTTTAATAGAGGAGTCAGGGTCCCTTTTGTCCTTTGCAGACACACCATCTCCATTGGCCAGAGCTCTGCCTGAGAAATGCAAAGGGAATTGGTGCATTTCTTTGAAATTTGATTGTCAGCAGTCATAGAGGGCATTAACACCTTTTTAAAGATAATGAGGCCCTTACTGGTTTCTGAAGGTTAGAAATTCCTCTGGTATGAGTCATGACTAGTCATGCTAAAGCCTTGTCCATTTTTAAAATGAAAATAATAATTTTATAAAGTAGCCAGATTGACATGGATATATTACATCTCTATCTTCTAGCCGGTACAATAGCAAGGGCCTGTAGATCTAGACCAGTTGCGTTCTTTGTGGCATTTGACATCATTTTACCTGGGAAATTGCCCTAATATTTTCAGTCATTCCAGGCATTGTAGGAGGCCTCGCTGAAGGTCCCAAAATTCTTCATAACCAGATTTTTCTCTCTTTTGGTTTGACTATCAGCACTTTGCCCTATTGTGAGTATGAGTTGTTTATGCCTCAGAGAACCATTTTTATAATTGCCACATGAGTAATATTTACAATACTTTGAAGAGTGCATAGACGATGCATACTTTACACATAGTTTGATAGCATGTATGGTACACCTTTTGACACACACATGATTATAGTAAAAATTATATACATATCTAAAATCTCCCTTGTTGAAAACTTCATGACAGATACTATGCGGAACTGTTTGAAGCTCTGTTCACTTTTATTTGTCAACTTGTTAACTTAAGAATAAATGTGGTTTTCTGTTTAGGCTTTGTAATGTTTGTGTGACTTTGTTTATTTCTTAAGGTCACTCATTATCAGTCTCCCTAATTGCTGTGTATGCTGACTGGCTTTGTTGAAATTAAACATTCAGTTACTAACAAGAATATTTTTCTTAAAGTAATAAGGAAGCATAAACAGTTGCATAATTGTGTAAAACTAAATGACGTTTAAAATGTTAATGTAGAAATATTCTCCCAATTTATATCACACTTTATGTTTGCAATAGCCCTGTTTAATGTATTTAAAATTTTTGGAATAAAGTTTAAGTGTAAATTTTCCAACTATTTTGATGCTGATGGTGACCCATTACTGCTAGTGTTCAAAATAATGCTGATAGAACCTAGACTCCTGTTCTCATGTATTTCTAGACCTGACTTCATCATGGTTTTACTTTTTGAGCACCTTTCATTTGGGCAAAGGGTCAACAAACTCTAATTCCTTGAATTCCTGTCTCTTCATCTTCATTTAATGAGGAGATGTAATTTTGTCCAATATTTTCTCCAAATTTATAAATGATTTGTACCTCCGGCTAGTGAAACCATTGTTTAAAGGGGTGGTGTAAATTTATGATGTGGCTTGGGGGATAGTCTAAAACTGCATTTATACAATTCTGTTTTTCACTATGCTTTTTGGGAGGAGAACTGACTGCCTTCCTAGCTTGGAGGTATATCTGCACTTCCTGCTTGCCCATTGACTAACTGGTAATTATCCTCTGGAGTGGGGGGCTCTTTTAGGTTGAGTTGACTCCAAGTTTGTGTGTTGGGCAATGGTAGGTCATAATCAGACACCTGAGTCCGCCAGGTTTGCATGAAGTTGTGCATTTATCAAGCAGTGTGGCACAGTAAATGGACCTGGCGTTAGACCTATTAGCCTAGAATTCATCCCACTGAGCTTTAGATAACCTTGCAACTAAATGTCCTAGCAGTGGCTTGGAACTTAATGTACCTCTACCTATAACAGCAAAATATGGTGCCTTTCAAGTAATAAAATGTCCCAATGGACATCACAGGAGTGCTATGAAGCAAATTTGACACAAAAGACGATAGTACGGCAGATGGCTGATGGTTTGTTCCAAGAGCTATATGTTAAGGAGCGTCTTAAAAGAGGGAAGAAAAGTAGAGAGGTGGAGAAGTTAAAGAGGGAATTCTGTGCTGAAGGGCCTAGCAGCAGAAGGCATGGGACAGATTACAGAGATAGGTGAGGCCATCAAAGGAATTTGCAAACGAGGATCAGAAATTAAAATCTGTTACTTAATCAAGAGTCAATTTTAATTGTATAATAATTGAGAATTTAATTCTATTCATGTGGTGGGCATTAGCAGGCATTAACTGCAGACTCACTTGTGTCCCTATATCTACTGTCTTTGGATTTGGAGGTGCATGCTTGTAATGTAAATCTGTAAATAAAAGCTTAAAGTGTGTAAAGATTAGGCTCCAGTTTTATCCTTTCACCTTCTGGTTTTCTGTAATAAAACAGTAACTGCGAATGGTTGCTCTCAAGTGCTATCAGTCGGCACTTGCTCAGCAACAACCTGCTCATCGATGCTCAGTCTGGGTTCTGCAAGGGCCATTCAGCTCCAGGCCTCATGACAGTCTTGGTCCAAACATAGATAAAAGAGCTGAATTTGAGGTGAGATGAATGTGACTGCCCTTGACATCGAGGCAGCATTTTACCAAGGGTGACATCGAGGAGCCCCAGTAAAACTGAAGTCAGTGGGAGTCAGGGGGAAAGCTCTTCACTGGTTGGAGTCATACCTAGCACAAAGGTAGATGGTTGTGCTTGTTGGAGACCAGTCATTCAGTCCCAGGACATCATTGCAGGAGTTTCTCAGGGCAGTATCCTAGGCCCAACCACCATCTTCAGCTCTTTCACCAATGACCCTCCAGCCATAATCAGGTCAGAAGCGAGAATGTTTCCTGATGCTTGCACATAGTATTCAGTACTGTAAAGGGTTCAATCAGTGCTCATTTACCCTTCCTGTTGATTCTTGACTTTAAGAACATAAGAACTAGGAGCAGGAGTAGGCAATTCAGCCCCTCGAGCCTGTCCCACCATTCAATACGATCATGGCTGATCTCATTTCGGCCTCAGCTCCAATTTCCTGCCCTCTCCTCATAACCTTTCAACCCGTTAATAATTTAAAAAGTGTCTATCTCCTCTTCAAATTTATTCAGCGTCCCGGCATCCACTGCACTCTGAGGTAGTGAATTCCACAGATTCACGACCCATTGAGAAAAGTAATTCCTCCTCATCTCTGATTTAAATCTACTGCCCCTTAGCTTAAAACTATGGCCTCTTGTTCTAGAATGCCCCACAAGGGGAAACATCCGCTCCACATCTACTTTTTGCCTATCCCCTTCAGCATCTTATATACCTCAATTAGATCTCCTCTCATCCTTCTAAACTCCAGCGAGCATAGGCCTAAACTGCTTAATCTCTCCTCACAAGACAAGCCCCGCATCTCTGGAATCAATCTAGTGAACCTCCTCTGAACCGCCTCCAATGCAACCACATCCTTCCTCAAGTAAGGGGACCAAAGCTGTGCACAGTATTCCAGGTGTGGTCTCACCAATGCCTTGCACAGTTGCAACAGCACTTCCCTATTTTTATACTCTATTCCTTTAGCAATAAATGCCAAAATTCCATTTGCCTTCCTTATTACCTGCTGTATCTGCCTACTAGCTTTCAGCGATTCATGCACGAGGACACCCAGATCCCTCTGTACTGAAGCATTCTGAAGTTTCTCTCCATTTAAATAACAAGTCACTTTTTTATTCTTCCAACCAAAATGGATAACCTCACACTTATCCACGTTAAACTCCATCTGCCACATTTTGGCCCATTCACCTAACTTGTCCATATCCATTTGTAAATTTCTTATTTATTCATTGCAGCTTACTTTCCCACCTAGTTTGGTGTCATCTGCAAGTTTAGCTATAGTACCTTCTATCCCTGAATCCAATTCATTAATATAGATTGTAAATAGTTGGGGCCCAAGGACCAAACCCTGTGGCACCCCACTAGTTACAGCTTGCCATCCAGAAAAAGACCCATTTATCCCGACTCTCTGCTTCTGTTGCTTAGCCAATCCCCTATTGAAGCTAATATATTACCCCTAACTCCGTGTGACCTTATCTTGTGTATTAATCTTTTGTGTGGCACCTTATCAAAGGCCTTCTGGAAGCCCAGATAAACTACATCTACAGGATCACATCTTCAAAGAACTCTAGCAAATTAGTCAAACACGATTTACTCTTCATAAAACCAAGCTGACTCTGATAGATTGCATTTTGACTTTCCAAATGCCCCATTACAACTTCCTTAATAATGGGTTCCAACAATTTCCCAACGACAGATGTTAAACTAACTGGTCTATAGGTTTCCTACTTTCTGCCTCCCCCTCTTTTTGAATAAGGGCGTTATATTAGCATTTTTCCAATCCACAGGAACCTTTCCAGAATCCAACGAAATTTGGAACATTATAGCCAATGCATCCACTATCTCTGCTGCCACTTCCTTTAAGAACCTGGGATGTCGGCCTTCAGGTCCTGGGGACTTGTCACCCTTTTAATCCCGATAGTTTGCTCAATACTTTTTCTCTAGTGATGGTGATTGTTCTAAGTTCCTCCTTCTCTATACCCTCTGCACTACCTGTTACTATTGGGGTGGTACTAGTGTCCTCCACCGTGAAAACTGAGGCAAAATATTGATTAAGCGTCTGCCATTTCTGCCTTCCCCACTATTAACTCCCCATTAGGATCTTATAAGGGACAAACTCACAGGGACACGGGTTTAGGCTCAATCACAAAATTATTTATTGACAGAACTCCTCCCTTGCCCCTAATACAAAACTAGAGTAATGACGCTGCATGACAGTCCAAACCATAAACTCATTAATCAAACTCTACTGAAAAGTAGAACCACACGCAAAACCCCATGTTTCTGCCCCAAAACTTGGTCAGTCCAACTCAAATTACCTTTAGGATTTAGTTGCTGCGCTTAAAGCTATCCTTAATTCTCAGCCCCAAAATCCGTGGATCTGGCTGATACTTAGAACTCCCCACACAGTTGGTTGTTCTGATGTGAACTGTAGGTCCGGGAATCAGGTTGACCGTTCCTGACCCCCCTTGGTGCCTGCGGTGCCAGACCCCACGGCCTTGGTCCTTTTATTACAAATCTTGTTTATAGTATCAAATTATCCTGGAGCACATTCTGTTTGGATGGTTGGTGCTTAGCACCCCTTAATCTCTTTAATCTAGTTCCTGCCTTGGTTCAGACAACCCATTCATCGCGGTGTTGTTTCCACGACCGAAACAATGGACCCCATCCCAGTGTGATGTCTCTGGATCTTACGTTAGTGTGCATATGATAAGATCCATTTCTCCTTAGGTGTTGTCGATGTTTGTTTAAGTGATGGCCGTTGTCTAGGGCCATTTGCTGTGATGGTCTCCCAGTTTCTTTAATTGGATTGTCTGATGGCACCTGCTTTGTGTCTTTGATAATGTCCCAGTATCTTTACACAGTATCAGTTTGGTTTCGGTATTGACATGTTTGAAGATTAACCCCTTGCTGTACAGCCTGTCTCTGTGTTGAGGTTTGGCCTGTTTTGTTTTGCAGTGTTCATGTCTATGAAGTGAGGTCTTCGGGAGTTTTTATATTTAATAAAGTCCAGCTGGAGGGGATTCCGATCCTACAGTACTATTCGCATTTCCTCATATTCAAGTAGTAATAAAGTGCCTGCATGCCGCAGACCTGGAAACATTCTGGCTTGGGCTGACCTGTGAAGTAACATTCGTGCCACATGGGAGAATGTAACCATCTCCCCATGGCATTCAACGACATTATCAATGCTGAATCCCCCACTATCAACATTCTGTGTGTTACCTTTGGACAGAAACTTAACTGGACCCATCAGAATGTGGCTACCAGAACACGCCAGAGACTGGGAATTCTGCGGTGAGGAATTCACCACCTGACTCCCCTGTCTACCATCTACAAGGTACAGGTCTGGAGTGTAATGGAATACTCTCTACTTCTCTGGATGAGTGCAGCTCCAACAGCACTTAAGAACATAGACACCTTCCAAGACAAAGCAGCCTGCTTGAAAGGCACCCCATCCACCACATTAAACATTCACACCGTTCAATGGCACACAATGCTGCAGTGTGTACCATCTGCAAGATGCAATGCAGTAGCTCGCCAAGGTTTCTTTTGACAGCATCATCCAAACCCACAACCCCAGCCACCTAGAAGAACAAAGGCAGTAGATGTATGGGAACACCAGCACCTATAAGTTCCCTTTCAAATTGCATATCACCCTGACTTGGAATGATATTGTCGTTCCTTCACTGTCGCTGGATCAAAATCCTGGAACTCCCTCCCTAATAGCACAGTGGGTGTATTTACTCCATGTGCACAACAGGGATTAAAGAAGGCAGCTCACCACCACCTTGTCAAGGATGTCTAGGGATAGGCAATAAATACTGGCTCTGCCAGTGAAGCTCTCATCCCAATAACAAATTGAAATAGAAGGTTGCCTAAAGATGAAGATTGGATACTTAGATTTTAGTTTTGTGACTGGCCACTTAAAAAAAAAAATCAATGTGGAAAATGACAGAAAACAAATTTAAATGGTCAGGATATGATTTACTTCCATTGTTCGTGAAGTGTGAATCACATGACCAATGGAATAAATGAAATGTACACGTGGGAGATGGGTCACAACTCTACCAAGAAGAAAACAAGGCCTTGCAGTTGTTGCTTCTCACAAGAAGCAAAATCAGAAGAAAAATATCTTCGAAGTTGGATGCCTGCCAGATAGATTGTGGTGAAGCAAAAATAAAAATACCTGGAAAAACTCAGCAGGTCTGACAGCATCTGCGGAGAGGAATACAGTTAACGTTTCGAGTCCGTATGACTCTTCAACAGAACAGAACAGTCAAGTGACATAAAAGCTGCATTTCTGTCGGGTAATATGTTTCAGAAAAAAAAGTGTTTCTGAAACCACACAAACAAGCAGCAGGTACAAGTGAAAACCATGGAAACTAAATTGCTGTGGCCAAGATGATGTTTCCAGGGTATGGTATTTTTCAGTAAGATCTGTTTTGCTGAAAAATCAATTGTATTCGACTAAAACCAGATCCTGCAATGCTTTATTGATATCATAAAGGAAAATTTTCGAGCATCTTCATGATTGGCATTGATTTCTTATAGGGTGGTATTGTGGAATTTGGAAAAACGTTATTAAAAATTAGAGTAGATTTTAAAATTGGGAGACCAGCTTGTGGGGCTTTTAAATTTGTTGGTTTAGATTTTAAGCAGAGGAGGTCTGGAATAGCTGTGTATTAACAATCTTATTCAGAGTGTTACTCACATCCCGTTTAATTGTACCAGGTCATCACAGAAAGATACTGTTATATCCAAAGTAGGGACAGAGTAATCGCAAAGCTTGATGGTTCAGTTGAACTAGTTGTGCACTCAAACTAGACCAGATGCTAGTTTTGATAAGTTGGAGTTAAGTACTATGATAAAGTAGAGAGTGTACGAAAATTAAATCTGGAGAAAGGCGTTGTTAAGTTCCCATCCTTGCTTGACCCAAAGACCGGGAATCTAGTCATTTTAGTGATAATCCATACGCTAATCTTCCTGGTGAGTGTTCTAGTTAAGCTGGTTTTGTATAATTTCTTATGGGTACAAATGTTGTCCTTTTTTTGGAAGCTAAGAAAATAATAAATATGTAGCACCAAATGATTCAGCCAATAATGTAGAGAGATGATAAATACTTGTGGCAGGTCAATATATAAATATGTTTTGTCAATCTTTCCCCCTTTGCCTGTACCCCAGATCTGCCTTAATTTAACTGCGCTAAGTCACTTTACCACACTAATTTGCTTGTTTTAATAAATTAATGGAAATTTCCAGTTCTTTTGCCAAGCCTTACTCCAAAAAAAAATATAAGCATGTGCTGCCTGTTTCCTGTGGTTGGTGATTGCCTCATTGAATTTGCTAGGCTGATGGTTTAGGGTTCTCATCCCCTCCTGGAATGACTGAGTGTTTCCCAGGATCAGGGGTATTTCTTATGATGTGTCTACAGCAGCTGGGAAATCAGCTATTTAAATTTCTCACTGCAGTGTAACGCCACGTTCCAACCTTTCCCCTTCACGATGTCATTGGATGCTGCTGTTAAACTCTCAGGGTCGCTGATGTCACCTGACAACCACCACAGCGAGTGCTCAAAAAGCATGGCAACAATCGGCAAAAGGTGGGGAGTCTGGAATTGAAAGGCTTGGGACTCATATGTGCCCTTTCAGTGTCTGAAATTGAGTGCCTTAAATTCTGGGTGGGCGGTGCTTGAGAGTTGTGGTAGAGGATGGGGAACAGGAGCTTGGGAATGGAAGAGTTAAAGAATTGGTGGGAGGTAGTGGGAGAGAAGGAGATTAGTGGTCAGGCTGATTCATGCTCGTGAGGTGTGGAGAATGGGATGGATGGAGGGACCAGCATTTACCACAGAAAGGAGCAACTTGTAAAGGGGTAAGTTAGTGAAACCCTGTGATTTCACTCTGAAAATTATTTCCATTGGTCGAAGAATGGGGAATGGAAAACAAGGATTCTTGGTGGACAAAAGGGTGAAAGGAGGAGGAAAATTAATTGAACTGAGGGGACTGTGTCTATTGAGGTAGAGGCGAATGGGATATTTATCTGAAAGACAGGAATGTACCAAGATGTTGGTGGTGGAGGGACCCGGGGGATTGGTTACAGGAGAGAGTGCCAGCCAAATGGCCGACTCCTGTGCACTAATTTATATAATGCTAGGAAAACTTTCCTTTTATTGTGTCCAAGCTTAGAGTGATTTAGATATGTTAGTGCTGGTCAGAGTTTAGGACAGTGTGTCATGTGAGAACCACTCCAAGCATAGTCCACTACCAGTTTTGACATGTGAAGGCCAAGTGCAGAAGTTCCCAGTTCAAAAATGTCACTCTCAAAAAGAAGTACCAGAGCCAAAGAGATAGAGAAACAGTAAGATAAAAGCAGGACTTATTAAAAGTGACCTATTGGAGAGCCTGACTGCATCTTGTGCAGTGCTGGGGGATTCTGTCTTATGTTGCAAGGTGAATGCCAGCAGGTTATAGGATTACAGTACTATTGTCACAGGTACAATTTTGGAGCACTACACCTATTATTATCAGTATTACTGTTAGTTATGATGGGTATCGGAGTTTTTATTACCAGATTTGGTTTATCTTACTGCTCTTTTATTGGAAAAATATACTTCATTCATGAAATATCTGAAAGAACATTACAAAACATATCAAAATGGCAATCACAAAAAGTGCGATCATATTCAAGTTTTCCACATAGATCATGAGGTGCTTCAATACAATGTACAATCAATGAACATTACAGGCATTTCAACATGGTCACAACAGTGTAATGGTATTCAAGTTGTCTACATACCCGCTCTAACCTGTCTCTTTCTGAACTTGCTGCACTCTGTTCTCTCAAGTCCAACCCTGACTTTGTCATCAAACCTGCTGACAAGGGTGGTGCTGTTGTTGCCTGGCGTACTGACCTCTACCTCACAGAGGCTGAGCGCCAACTCGCAGACACTTCCTCTTACCTCCCCCTGGACCATGACCCCACCACTGAACATCAAGCCATTGTTTCCAGGACTGTCACTGACCTCATCTCCTCTGGAGATCTTCCCTCCACAGCTTCCAACCTCATAGTCTCCCAACCTCGGATGGCCCGCTTCTACCTCCTACCCAAAATCCACAAACAAGACTGTCCCAGCAGACCAATTGTGTCAGCCTGTTCCTGCCCCACAGGACTCATTTCTTGCTGTCTTGACTCCATTCTCTCTCCCCTTGTCCAGTCTCTTCCCACCTACATCCATGATTCCTCTGATGCCCTACATCACATCAACAGTTCCCAGTCCCCTGGCCCCAACCACCACCTCTTCACCATGGACGTCCAATCCCTCTACACCTCCATCCCCCACCAGGATGATCTGAGGGCTCTCTGCTTCTTCCTCGAACAGAGACCCGAACAATCCCCATCCACCACCACTCTCCTCCGTCTGGCTGAACTTGTTTTCTCACTGAAAAATTTCTCCTTAAACTCGTCTCACTTCCTCCAAATAAAAGGTGTGGCCATGGGCCCCAGTTATGCCTACTCGGGCCCCCTCCCACAACTCTTTCTCCGATACGTCGACGACTGCTTTGGTGCCGCTTCATGCTCTCGTCTGGACCTGGAAAAATGTATGAATTTTGCTTCCAATTTCCACTCCTCCATCACTTCCACGTGGTCCATCACTGACACTTCCCTTCCTTGACTTCTTTGTCTCAATTTCTGGTGATAGACTATCCACCAATATTCATTACAAGCCCACTGACTCCCACAGCTACCTCGACTACAGCTCTCACATCCTGCTTCCTGTAAGGACTCCATCCCATTCTCTTAATTCCTTCACCTCCGTCGCATCTGTTCCGATGATGCCACTTTCCAAAATAGTTCTTCTGACATGTCTTCCTTCTTCCTTAGCCAAGGTTTTCCGCCAACGGTGGTTGACAGGGCCCTCAACTGTGTCCGGCCCATCTCCCGTGCATCTGCCCTCACACCTTCCTCTCCCTCCCAGAACCATGATAGGGTCCCCCTTGTCCTCACTTATCACCCCACCAGCCTCCGCATTCAAAGGATCATCCTCCGCCATTTCCGCCAACTCCAGCATGATGCCCCCACCAAACATACCTTCCCTTCACCCCCCTGTCGGCATTCCATAGGGACCATTTCCTCTGAGACATCCTGGTCCACTCCTCCATCACCCCCTACACCTCAACCCCCTCCCACGGCACCTTCCCATGCAACCACAGAAGGTGCAACACCTGCACTTTTACTCCCCCCCCCTGCCCCTCCTCACCGTCCAAGGGCCCAAACACTCCTTTCAAATGAAGCAGCACTTCACTTGCACTTCCCTCAATTTAGTCCACCGCATTTGCTGCTTCCAATGCAGTCTCCACTACATTGGAGAGACCAAACAAGACTTGGTGACCGCTTTACGGAACACCTTCGGTCTGTCTGCAAGCATGATCCAGACCTCCCTGTCGCTTGCCATTTCAACACGCCACCCTGCTGTCATGCCCACATGTCCGTCCTTGGCCTGCTGCAATGTTCCAGCGAAGCTCAACGCAAACTGGAGGAACAGCACCTCATCTTCCGATTAGGCACTTTACAGCCTTCCGGACTTAACATTGAGTTCAGCAACTTCAGATCATGAACTCTCTCCTCCATCCTCACCCCCCTTTTTGATCCCCCTTTTTTCTAATAATAATTATATATTTTTGAGATATATTTTTTTCTTTTCCCACCTATTTCTATTATTTTTAAAATTCATTTCCATCCATTGTTTTATTTCGACCTTTTAGCCTATTTTGATCCCCCCTCACCTCACCCCACCCCCATTTGTCACTTGCTCATCCTGCTTTCTACCCTTAATGTCACCATTAACACATCTTTTAGCTAATATCACCACCATCAACACCCCTTTGACCTTTTGTTTATGACATCTTTGGCAATTTCTCCTTTGCCTCCACCTATCACTGGCCCTCTATCCAGCTCCACCTGTCCCACCTCCTTTAAACAGCTTATATTTCACCACATTTCTATTTCTCTTTAGTTCTAATGAGTCATTTGGGCTTAAAATGTTCAATCTGTCTTCCTCTCCACAGATGCTGTCAGACCTGCTGAGCTTTTCCAGCAATTTTTGTTTTTGTTTCAGATTTCCAGTCCGCAGTATTTTGCTTTTGTCTACGTAGATCATGTTGCACCCAGAGGTGCTTCATTACAATTGCGACGCATGTAGTTTTCACAGCATACATTCAATGTGACTCAGACAGCCCGAGGGGGCTATACGATTCTTAGCCCTTCAGTGCACTATGGCAGAAAGGCCTTAGACAGCGACCTTTCCCCATTGCACCTTTTGCGGTGGCTGCCCCAAGCTTTAGTGCATCCCTCAGCACATAGTCCTGGACCTTGGAATGTGCCAGTCTGCAACACTCGGTCGGGGACAACTCTTTGCACTGGCAGACCAGCAACTTTCGGGCAGACCAAAGAGTGTCTTTCACCAAGTTGATGATCCTCCAGCTGAAGTTGATGTTTGCCTTGGTGTGTGTCCATGGGAATAGCCCGTAGAGCACAGAGTCCTGTGTCATAGAACTGCTCGGGATGAACCTCGACAAAAACCACTGCATCTTCTTCGTAAAGGCACATTCCACAAGGAGGTGAACAATGGTCTCTTCCCTATCACAGCCACCTTGAGGGCACTGTGCGGAAGGGGTGAGACTCCTGGCATGTAGGAAGGATTTGATGGGGAGGGCCTTTCTCACCAGCAGCCAAGTACGCCTTGGTGCTTGTTGGAAAGTTCTAGCGATGAGGCATTCTCCCAAATGACTTTGACAGTCTGCTTGGGGAACCATCCGACAGGATCCACCATCTCCTTTTCCCGCAAGGCCTCTAGGACGTTATGTGCCGACCACTGCCTGATGGACTTGTGGTCAAAAGTGTTTCTCTGCATAAATTCTTCCACGAGGGATAGGTGGTAAGGCACGGTCCAACTACTTGGAGCGGCAGCATGACCAGACCCATCCTTCGCAACACCTGGGGCAGGTAGAACCTCAGCACGTAGTGGCATTTGGTGTTTGCGTACTGAGGGTCTACGCACAGCTTAATGTAGCCACATACAAAGTTGGCCATCAGGATGAGGGCAATGTTGGGCACGTTTTTTTTTCTCCCTTTTATCTAAAGGCATGTACATTGTGTCCCTGTGAACACAATCCACTTTCGACTCCAGAGAAAATGGAAGATGGCTCGGGTGATCGCCGCCATGCAGGTGTGAGGAATGGGCCAGACCTGCGCAACGTACAGCAACACCGAGAGCGCCTCACACCGGATGGCCAGGTTCTTAACCGTAATGGAGAGGGTGCGTCGCTCCCACATGCCTTGTTTTCTTTCCAACATAGCCAGTCGCTCCTTCCAGTTTCTAACGCATGCCCTGGTCCCTCCAAACCATATCCCCAGCACCTTCAGGCAGTCTGACCTGACAGTGAAGGGGGCTAAGGACCGGTCAGCCCAATTCCCAAAGAACATGGCCTTGCTCTTGCCGCAATTTATCTTGGCTCCTGAGGCCATTTTGAACTAGTCGCAAATGTTGATTAGCCTGTGCATCGACAGCGGAGCCGAGCAGCAGAAGAAGGTGATATCATCCACGTACAGTGAGGTTTTGACCCGAGTGCCTCCACTGCCTGGGATCGTCATTCCTCTTATGCCCGGATCCTTCCTGATGGACTCAGCAAAGGGTTCTATGCCACACACAAACAGGACAGGGGAGAGAGGGCAGCCCTGCCTGACTCCCAGATTTAATTGGAAAGCTTTCTGATTCCCACCCATTGATTGAAACTGCGCTACTGATGTTAGTGTAGAGCAGTTGGATCCAGTTGTGGATTCCCTCCCCAAACCCCATTTTGGAGAGCACATCCACCATGTAAGTGTGCAATACTCTGTCAAAGGCCTTCTCCTGGTCCAGGCTGATGAGGCAAGTGTCCACACCCCTGACCCATACATAGGCAATCGTATCCCTGAGTTGTGCGAGGCTGTCAGAGATCTTCCTGCTGTGTACAGCGCAGGTCTGTTCGGGTGGATCACCAAGTCCAGAGCAGACTTGACCTGATTGGTGATGACCTTGGACAGAATCTTATAGTCCACGTTCAACAGTGAAATGGGTCGCCAATTTCTAATTTCCTCCCTTCTGCTTGTAGATGAGGGTGATGAAGCCTTTCCTCATGGATTCTGACATACTCCCAGCCAGAAGCACACACTCGTACAGTTCTAGCAGGTCTGGGCCGATTCAGTCCCACAGAGCTGAATACAACTCAGGTGGTATACTGTTGCTTCTGGGAGCTTTACTCTTCTCGAAGGATCCCAGGGCCTTAGTCAGTTCGTCAGGAGTTAGCGGTTTGTCCAGACTCTCCCATGTACTGTCATCTAAGTCCTCCGTGATAGAGGGCAGGAAGGACTGGGAGGCTGTGCTGTCTGTGGGCTTCACGTCATACAATCCTGCATGAAAGGATTTGCTGATCCTCAAAATGTCGGACTGCGATGACTTTACTGAGCTGTCTTCTTCACATAGGCTGCTGATCACCGAGCTCTCTTCTCTACCTTTCGGAAGAAGAAACATGAGCACATCCCATCCTGCTCCACAGAGTGGACTCTGGACCGGAAGAGGATCTTGGAGGCCTCCGAGGCAAAGAGTGAGTCTTGCTGGCTCTTCACCTCTTGGAGCTCCTCCTTGTCATTGACCCCCATCGACTGCCGCCGGAGCAGGCTCTGCATGGCTTTCTTGAGTCTGGACATTTCCCTCTGTTCCTTTCTAGCTTCCTGGACACATTTGAGGATGAAAAACCTCTTGATGTTCTCCTTGATCTCTTCCCACCAGTGTGTCGGACTTGAAGAGGGGCTTCACGGTTCTCCAACCTTTGTAATCCCTCTTGAGTTCATCGCTGACCTTTGGGGTCAGCAGTTGCATGTTCAGCTTCTATGTCCCCCTGCCAACCCTCTGGTTTTCCTGCAATTGTCAGTCAGCCAGTAGGAGGTAGTGGTCAGAGACGAACACCGGCTTGATGTCGGTGGATCTGACTGAACGCTCGGGACACAAACAGCACGTCTGTCCTGGAACGGCTGGACCTGCCTGGCCGCGACCAGGCGTATATACGCTGCGCTCCATCTGCAACACACCATGCAGCTTGGCATCCTTTACTGTTTCCATCAGGAGTCTGGACGTGGCATCCAGCCTGCTGTCAGCCCTGTCGGATCGTTCAGCTGCATTGATGATGCAGTTGAAGTCACTACCCAGAATGAGAGGCCTGGAAGTCACCAGTGGCAGTGGGAGATGCTGAAGGACTGCTAGCCGCTTGCTGTTTTGTGCCGGGGCATACAGGCTCATTAGCTGGAACAATACGTTTGCCACGGTGAAGTGCCCGCCCACCACTTCCTTAACCTCGGAGATGGTGAACTTGCCTCCCCGCATCACAATACTGAGGCCGGAAGAACGTGAGTCGTTTCTTCCCGACCAGATCGATGGCCCATGGGACCAGCATTGTGACCATTGTCTGTGGGAGCTGAGGTGTGGTATCGCACACTCATGCAGAAACAGCAGGTTAGCTTTGACCTTGGCAAGGTAATCCAAGGTCGCAACACATCGTGTAGTAGATTTAACGCTACGCATGTTAATGGATACAATGTTTATCTCCATACTTAAAGCATTTTGTTGCTTACCAGACCTATTGTCTTTGACAGTTCTCGTCCTTTGATCTGCTGCTGCATACCCATAGTGTTTGCAAATTGTCTCACTTTGGATGGGCTGAGGAAACTGTCCTGAACAGCCTCATTGGAGATGTTCCGCTCAGGTGGCATTGGGGGGGTTTGTGCAAGGCGTGAGATTTGAATTGTTCTCTATCGGAGAAGTCTCTCCAATCCATTCCTCCTCTGGGGCATTGCTGCTCCCGGCTTCCTCGAGCTTGGGTGCGCTGAGTGCTTCACAGCTCCCAGTTTCCTGGGGCTGGGGTGTGCTGGCCTCTTCAAATTGAGGGCAAAGTTGGGGTGCACTGGTCTCTTTATTATCTCCAATGTTCTGGAGCTTGGGTGTCTCCTCCCCCAGCTCCCTAGAGCATTGCTTCTTCTGTAGGTGCCGCCCCTGCCCTTCTTTGTCCAAAGGGCAGCAGCCCTTGTCGTCCGTGTCAGATGGGAATCACCTCTTGCCACTCGTCTTGTAGAGGTGCACAGTTAGCACATGGTTCCGTTGTGACGGCAAAGTAAAGAGTGGCTCCGCTGTGAGGATTCTCATTTCTGGCTGGTCTCTCTTCTGTTTGAACACCCTCAGGAACTTGACGGAGGCAGCAACGTTCTTGAAAGTCACATTGAAGTATCCAGTGCTGGGGAAGTCCTGCAGACAGTAGATCTCCGCAGTTTCAAAGCCACAGGACTTCAAAAGGATTCTCTTAAAGGGTGTACCTTCTTCGCTGTCCTTCACTGCCATCCTAATGGTGGTACGTACCCCCTGGCTTGGGGCTTGACTGGTTGCAGCCATCACCTTTTTAAGTTCCCAATGTTAGGCACTGAAGCCTGCATATGCAGAACACTTGATCAAGAACAGACACTACACTTGATCTTAGCTAAAAGGCTGAAAAACAATTTCAGTGATTAACTAACAGTCACCAGTAGAATCAGAGTTCCTCCCACATAACTCTACAGCCACATACGCTCATATAGTCGTGTGAACTCAACATGGAATTCAGCAACTTTAAATCATGACCTCTGCCAACATGTTCGATGTGTTTTTTCTTTGTTTTGCAGGTTTAGTTTTATCTTGTTTATTTCTCTATCCTTCATGTTGCATTCAGATGGCTTTTATGTAGCCATTCACGCTTCATTTGGACACAGCCTTTGTTTCTTAATATCTATTACCACTCTCTTTGGCTGTTGCATCGTGAAATATTTTGTTGTTTAATCTCCTCTGGTTTCCACCCTATCACAGACCTTCTCCTTTGATCTTCCTGCCCCCTCCCCAATTAGACTGGTTTAAAAACTCATATCAGAACTGAAGAAATATAGAAACGTAAGGTCATTTGATCTGAAATGTGAACTGTGTTCCTCTCCACAGATGCTGCCAGACCTGCTGAGTTTTTCTAGTGTTTATCAGATTTCCAGCATCTGCAATATTTTGTTTTAGTTAAGTTCCTTCCACCTCTGGTTTACCCTCTGAAAATTGCAGATCTGTCTCCTCTCGGCTTCCCCTTAGTTGCCTGCTCACAGGTAGCATCCCAATTCTTGGGGTTAGTTTTAAAAATGCTCATTTGCAGGGCACCCAATCTTTTATAAGATGAATACAGTGACATTTTGTGGAAGTCCTGTGGTTGCAATTTCATGTAATCAAACCAGAATTGGCAACCCTACCATGGCTGCGTTGCATTGGTCATCTCTCCTTGACTTAGTTTCCCATCCCACCCCATCCCCTTCTCAATTGTCATGGGCAATTTATTGCCTGTGATTATTGATATTTGTATGTGAGATGGGATGTGTGTATTTTTTACCCGTGGAGTGAATGAGTTAATTTTAAATAATGCAGCAGTAAGTTTTTTTTGTCTTTAAAAAGGAAAAGGTTAGTTTTAGTTGTACTAACAAGCACACCCAAGGAACGGAGGCAGTTAGCATGCAGGTGCAGCAAGCAATTAGGAAGGCAAATGGCATGTTGATCTTTATTGTGAGGGGGTTGGAGCACAGGAATAAAGAAGTCTTGCTATAATTGTATAGAGTTTTGTTGAGACCACATCTGGAATGCTTTGTGCAGTTTTAGCCTCCATATTTAAGAAAGGATATACTTGCCTTGGAGGCAGTACAGTGAAGGTCCAATAGAATGGTCCCTGGGATGAGGGGGTTGTCTGATGATGAGAGGTTGAGTAAATTGGGCTTGTATTCTTGAGTTTACAAGGATAGGTCATCCTTCACCATCAGGGCCACCCCTTCTCCTTTGCCATTTGTCTGTCTGTCTTTCCTAAATATTGTGTACCCTGGAATATTTATTCCCACCTTTTTAACGGCGATTAAATCTAAATCATTTAACCCTGTTTGTGCCACTAGTTCATCTAATTGCGGATGCTTTGCACGTTCAAATAAAGAAACTTTAATTTCAATTTTTTGCTTTTATTCCCTGCAATGTCCTTATTCGCCAATGTACACATTTGTTCGACTCTGTTCCTTCCTGACCCACTCTGCTTGTTTTTACCCACATTGCTTTACTGTTCTGATGCCTCAATGTTTCTCTTTGGATTTCTAAATCTCCCTTCACTCTCCCCCTTGCCCTGCTCTGTTAGCTTAAAGTCCTATCCACAGCTCTAGTTTTGATTGGCCAGGACACTGGTCCCAACCCAGTTCAAGTGGAGCCCATCCCAACGGAATAGCTCACTCTTGCCTCAGTACTGATATCAATGTCCCATGAATCAAGACCCCTTCTTCCCACACCATTCTTTGAGCCACACGTTTAATTCTCTAATCTGCTCGACTCTATGCCAATTGGCACATAGCTCAGGTAACAAACCAGAGATGATTACTTTTTATGTTCTTAGTTTGAATCTGGTCCCTAGCTGCTCAAATTCTCATAGCACAGGCTTATCCAGCCTTTACACATCGAGGGGGGTGGGGGGTTGGGGGGAAACATTTCAATTTTTCCCTCAACTAGGGGGCTGATGAGCAAATTTCAGAAAGATAAGGTTTGGCACAACATTAAACATAAATTTTAAAAAAGGCTGACATATGAAAAGAATTGACAAAAAAACCTCAACAATAAATAAATAATTTATTTATTACTCTTTTTTAAAAATATTAAGACAACCATGAGAGTGTGTGCTGAGATGCAACTGAATGATACCGTCAATTATTAGCTGCTTCAAAGCAAGGCTTTCAATGCTTCCCTCTTCTAGTGTGTGGAGAGAAAAAGATGCTGAATATCAATGCCAGTGCTCTTTCACACTGATGCATGTTGACTGTCCAAAAGACAAAAATTTCTTCTGCTTGTGCGGTAACACTCAGATATTCCCAATTTTAGCAGAACTCCAGTGTAGAACACACATGGAAGACCTGAGTAATTGACCAAATACACTGGTATACCTGGTACATGACTTTGATGAACTTCATCAGATGAACAAGGTACTTCAAAGGCCATGCTCTAACATCCTCACTCATGAGATGTATCACAGAATTTCATTGAAAATTGAAGTTCTGGAAGTGACACTCTGAAAAGCCAAGCTTAACCTTTGTCACAAAAACAAAAATAGCTGGAAAAACTCAGCAGGTCTGACAGCATCTGCGGAGAGGAATACAGTTACCGTTTCGAGTCCGTATGACACTTCATCAGAACTTTTATCACATGTCTTGAAAATTTATCTTCAAAAAACCTGAATGAATTAACTTCAGCAGGAGCCAAAACTTCATTCCTGAAGCCAGTTTTGGGGGCTTGATCCAAAACTGCTTGGTGATAACAAATGTTCACTAGGTTGGGCAGTGGTATGAGGGCTCAGCGTAGGAAGAGGAACTTCTGAAATGGTGCACTTCTATCAGGTTGCACGAAATGAAAATATAACATAGGGTATCCCATTGGATATTCATATTTTGCACAGGAGATGCTCCCTACCACCCCCATCCAGTTTTTCCTTTTTCTTAAAGTATCTTAGTAACAGGAGGCAGTATCAATATATGGCAGTATATATAATCTATAATAATATATAATCAATATATGGCAATATTAGAAGATCAATTAATTTGGTATGTGGGGGGGTGGATAAATAATTGTATGAACTCATTCGTTTCTCTGCTCATTGATTGCTTCTTAATTTCTGTGGTTTTTGTCCCATCCTCTCCCATCTTTTACAAGAACATTAAGAGTAAGAGGATAACTAGGGAAAGAGTAGGGCCCATTAAGGATAATGGTAATTTGTGTGTGGAGCCAGAAGACATAGTTCTAAATAAATACTTTGCGTCGGTGTTCACAAGCGAGAGGGACGACGTGGGTATGGAAATCAGGCAGAAGGACTGTGATATAATTAAAGAAATTAGCATAGAAAGAGAGAAGGTTTTAAATGGCCTGGCAGGCTTAAAAATAGATAAATCTCCAGGCCCGGATGAAATGTATCCCAGGCTGTTGAGTGAGTCAAGGGAGGAGATAGCAGGGGCGCTAGCAATAATTTTCAATACCTCTCTGGCCATAGGAGAGGTGCCAGAGGACTGCACGATAGCCAATGTGGTACTGTTATTCAAGAAGGGAGGAAAGGATAAACCAGGGAACTACAGGCCAGTCAGTCTTACCTCAATGGTGGGGGAACTATTGGAAGCAATTCTGAGGGACAGAATTAATCTACACTTGGAGAGGCAGGGATTAATCAAGGACAGTCAGCATGGTTTTGTTAAGGGGAGGTCATGTCTGACCAATTTGATTGAATTTTTCAAAGAGGTGACCAGGTGTGTAGATGAGGGCAATGCATTTGACGTAGTTTATTTGGACTTCAGCAAGGCTTTGATAAGGTCCCGCATGGGAGACTGATAACGAAGGTAAGTGCCCATGGGATCCAAGGCAATTTGGCAAATTGGATCCAAAATTGGCTGAATGACATGAAGCAGAGTCATAGTCGAGGGGTGTTTGTGTGACTGGATGCCTGTGTCCAGTGGGGTTCCACAGGGATCGGTGTTGGGTCCCTTGCTGTTTGTGGTATATATAAATGGTTTAGACTTGAATGTGGGAGGGTTGATCAGTAAGTTCGTGGATGACACAAAAATTGATGGGGTGGTAAATAGTGAGGAGGATAGCCTTAGATTACAGGAGGATATAGATGGGCTAGTCAGATGGGCTGATCAGTGGCAAATGGAATTTAACCTGGATAAGTGTGAGGTGATGCACTTAGGCAGGGCAGACAAGGCATGGGAATACACGATGAATGATTGGACCCAGGGAAGTTCTGAGGATCAGAGGGACCTTGGTGTACTTGTCCCTTAAGGTAGCGGGACAGGTAGATAAGGTGGTTAAGAAGGCATATGGGATACTTGCCTTTGTTAGCCGAGGCGCATAATATAGGAGCAGGGAGGTTATGCTGGAACTGGTTTGGCCACAGCTATATAGAGTATTGTGTGCAGTTCTGGAATCTGCATTATAGGAAGGAGGTAATTGTACTAGAGAGAGTGCAGAGGAGATTTACCAGGATGTTGCCTTGGCTGGAGAGTTTTAGTTATGAGGCGAGATTGGATAGGCTGGGGTTATTTTCATCGGAGCAGAGAAGATTGAGGGGGGACATGATTGAGGTGTATAAAATTATAAGGGACATGGATAGGGTAGACAGGAAGGAACTTCTCCCCTTGGTGGAGGGATCAATAACCAGGGGGCATAAACTTAAGGTAAGGGGCAGGAGGTATAGAGGGGATGTGAGGAAGAATATTTTCACCCGGGGTTGATGGGAACCTGGAACTCACTGCCTGAAAGGGTGGTAGAGGCAGAAACCCTCATAACATTTAAGAAGTATATGGATGTGCACTTGCGATGCCATGGCATACAAGGCTATGGGTCTAGTGCTGGAAAATGGGGTTAGAATAGTTAGATACTTGTTTGACCGGTGCAGACCTGTTGGGCCGAAAGGCCTTTTTCTGTGCTTTAAACCTCTATAACTCTATCTGTTCATTCCCCCTTATGTGGCAAGGGTCAGATCAAGGGAATGCTATTGGAAGATAAAGCTTTCTGTGTCTTCGTCATGCTGCTATGATTTATTTAGCTGTGCCCTTCCAGATAGTTATCCATGGATGTGTTGATTGCTACAAAAATGGCACTATTTAAGATGGATGCAGAGTGGGTGCAAAGGGAAGAATTGAAGGTATAAAGGCAAAAGCAAGTTTGTCAGGAAATTACCTTCTGGTGACATCCCATTTCCCCAATTCAGTGATGATTCATTTGTAAACATTAATTGCTGTTCTGGATTTCTATCTTCAACGCTCCCAAAACACGTGTGACAGCAAATGCATCAGCACACTTTCTGGAGCTGTAAAGTTCAATCTAATTTTGATATTATAGGTCAGACCACCTTATACAACCAAATAATTTTAAAAACTAGAGTAGTATCTTAGAACATCTGTCTTCCTTCCGTTATTTGGTAATATATAAAATATTCCACTTAGAATGTACAGGTTAAAAACTTATTAAACGTATTCTATGTTCTTTGTTTCCTGTTGTGTCCCATGACTTTTTAAAAACTGTACATCAGCTACTAAATTCTAAATCATAGTCCACAATCGCTTTGGCTTGTTGCCCTTGACTTGTTTTGTTTTCTGGTTTGATGAGATTTCCCTGACTGTGAGTGACTTGGAGATAGTCAGTCAGTATTTAGTTTTTCTTAAAATTATTTATTTACACTATATTAACATCCCAGACCTTATGGTAAGTACATTATTTTTTGGACACACTGTTGATGCACATTGCTCCCTTGGAGTCTCTGTCATCTGACCCTGATGTTATATTTGCATTATCATTAACATCATTGCCTAATTAGTATAACTATTAATCCTTTATTCTACAAGAATAACTAAATTCAGTTTCGTAAATTGAGATTAATGCCTTCATAACACCATTTTAAATAACTGCTTGGTAACTGTGGGAACACTGGTAGCTCCTCTGAGATATGTACTCTGCATTGAAGCAAAATATTTCAAGGTTGTTAATGGTGACATTTTTCCTTGACCTCGGTGTGGGGAACAGCAAAAGCAAAATCAGTGTAAAAAAATTATGATTCCATTTTATGTGCTGTAGCCTCAAACTTAGAGCTGGGGAAAACTTTGGAGGGGGTGTGAGAAGAGTAAATGATGGAGAATGTTTTATAAGCACTTTTGCAGAAGTCGAACTGTGCATTTTAAATGAGTGCTGTTGAATTTAAGGGAAATGGATTGTAAGCTCTGTACAATTTCCCATTATCAATGGCTATTAGTTTGCCTGTACTACTTCAGGCTTGTCATAATAAAGGAAGTGTTAGAAATGCACTATTGATGTATGCTGAATTATAGTCGAGAAGTAGTAAAGATTGCGCCTGCTTTTTACATTTGACCTTGTGTCTTAATATTCATTCTTTGCTAGCTGATATTGTAACACAGATATATTGCATTTGAAACTATTCATTTAAAGGCAGAGGAACTAAGTGATGCAATGGGTTAGCATGCACTGTCCTTTTGCCTCTGGAATTGGACTCTGGTTAATTCTCAAACCAGCTCAAACCATGAATCAGCAGCTTAAAACTGCTACAAATGGGAAACTTGCTTGGAGAAGCATAAAAATTGCTGTCGTGGGAAATGAGAAAAACATCATAGTTGGGCAGTTGATTTGTCCTTCCAACATTGGGGTTAAGTTATTTGTTTGAGTAGAGGGGAGTCAGCATGGACTTGATGGCACGAGTGGCCTCCTCCTATGCCACAAATGACTCTGAGAAGGAAGCTTTCTTATGCATTTGGTTGTGCAACTGCTGACCCAGAATGGATTGACACTGGCATTGGGTGTCCAAAGTCGAGAAAGGTGTGTTTTTTTTTCCCCTTCTGTTTTACTCCAGAAGGCCAGATGGTGAAGGATGGAACTGGAGCTCCATCTTTACACATTTGAAAGGCTTTTATATACAGAGATATATGTTACCAACATGTACCTTTGTCGGCTCCTATATGTAGGCGCACAAGTGAATCCTCAGTTAATGCCCACCAGCTGAAGACACGTACTCAGTTGCTATCCAATTATCAGTATTGATAGTCCCTTGCCACAAAAAAACAAATAATAACGTAGAAATAAAAGTACAGTAGCCCTAACTATACATTGATTGTAAGCACTGAAAAGTGTGCCATTAATTAATTGAATAAAATGTTACTCAATTGCTCGACATTTAATTGCATTTTAGTATAAATTAATCAAATTCCCAGAAAAAACAGAAACGAGGAATTCTGCTATGGAAAAAAAAACAAATAGAAGTGTAACTACATTAGAAAGACATTATATAAAGAAACATTCTTTATTACATAAAGAAACATTTGTGAATACATTGAAGTGATGGCTTTAATGATAATCTAAACCATAGACTTGAAATGTCACTGGCCTTGTGCCAAATCTGTGTAGTTAACTGATCTCTGCTAGAACACCAATTAGGTGGTAATGTTTGGCCTCAGTGCCCTTGGTTGGAAAGTGGGAAATTAAGCTATTGTCTTGTCCCTGGAAAAATAAGTTGATAATAAAATTGTGGTTCACTCCTAGTATTAACTGGAAATTCACTTGTGCAATGTATCAGGGTGTCTGTAATCAAAGTAAAAATACAAATCTGATTCAAAACTAGCCTTTCTGGTGAGGGAACCAACAAGAGGGAAAAACATACTTGACCTCATCTTCACCAACCTCCCTGTTTCAGATGCATCTGTCCATGACAGTATTGGTAGGAGTGGCCACCGCACAGTCCTTGTGGGGACGAAGTCCCATCTTCACATTGAGGATACCCTCCATCGTGCTGTGGCACTACCATCATGCTAAATGGGAGAGATTTCAAACAGATCTAGCAACACAAAACTGGGCAACCATGAGGCGCTGTGGGCCATCAGCAGCAGAATTGTACTCGACCACAATCTAACCTCATGGCCTGGCATATACCCCACTCTATGGTTTCCACCAAGCCAGGGGATCCTGGCTCAATGAAGATTGCAGTAGGGCATGCCCGGATCAGCACCAGGCATAACTATATATAAGGTGTTACTCTGGTGAAGCTACAACACAGGACCACTTGTGTGCCAAATAGCATAAGCAGCAAGTGAAAAATGGAGCTAATCGATTCCACAACCAGTAGATCAGATCCAAACTCTGCAGTCCTGCCATATCCAATCGTGAATGGTGGTGGACAATTAAACAACTCACTGGAGGAGGAGGCCCAATGATGGGGGAGCCCAGCATATCAGTGCAAAAGATAAGGCTGAAGCATTTGCAACAATTTTCAGCCAGAAGTGTCGACTGGATGACCCATCGCACCTCCTCCAAAGATCCCCTACATCACAGATGCCAGTCTTCAGCCAATTTGATTCACTCCACATGCTATCAAGAAGCGGCTAAAGGCATTGGATACTGCAAAGGCTATGTGCCCTGACAATATTCTGACAATAGTACTGAAGATTTATTCTCCAGAACTTGCCGCGCCCTTAGCCAAGCTGTTCCAGTACAGCCACAACATGGGCATTTACCCGGCAATGTAGAAGTTGCTCAGGTATGTCCTGTGCACAAAAAGCAGGACAGACCCAACACGGCCATTAGGCCCATCAGTCTACTCTCGATCATCAGTAAAGTGATGGAAGGGATCATCAACAGTGCTATCAAGCGGCACTTGCTTAGAAATAACCTGCTCACTGGCGCTCAGTTTGGATTCCACCAGGGTCACTCATGACCTCATTACAGCCTTGGTTCAAACATGGACAAAAGAGCTGAACTCCAGAGGTGAGGTGAGAGTGACTGCCCTTGACATCAAGGCAGCATTTGACCGAGTGTGGCATCAAGGAGCCCTAGCAAGTGTGGCATCAAGGAGCCCTTGCCTGGATGAGTGCAGCTCCAACAATACTCGAAGCTTGACACCATCCAGGACAAAGCAGTCCGCTTGATTGGCACCCTTTCCACAAAAGTTCACTCTCTCCACCACTGATGATCAGTGACAGTAGTGTGTACCATTTACAAAATGCACTGCGGAATCTCACCAAGCTCCCTTAGGCAGGACCTTCCAAATCCATGGCCACTTCCATCTAGAAGGACAAGGGCAGCAGATACATGGGAACAGCATCACCTGGAAGTTCCCCTCCAAGCCGCTTACCATCCACTCACCATCCTGACTTGGAAATACATTGCCGTTCCTTCACTATTGCTGGGCCAAAATCCTGGAACTCCCTCCCTAACAGCACTGTGGGTGTACCTACGCCACATGGACTTCAGTGGTTCAAGAAAGCAGCTCACCACCACCTCCTCAAGGGCAATTAGGGATGGATAATAAATGCTGGCCTAGCCAGCAATGCCCACATCCTGTAAGTGAATAATAAATAAACTTGATAAATGTGAAGATGCAATAGTTTTTCAATATTTGAAGTCCAATGAAATTATGTTGAAATGTTGCTTCAATTAATTTTTACCTTAATTATCATATGCAAACCCTTTGATATCTTTTGCCATCACTAAAATTAATTGGATTTACTCCGCACAAATTATTTAGTATGTGCACAGTAACAGAGCCCAGCAATTGCCTTGTCAGTGGCTAGATGGACACCTTTAAGTCCACCTTCAAGTTTAGCCAGCGGACACTCCTCAGTAATGTGAGTCATTGTTTGCACTGCACCACAGCTGCAACCTGGATGGTTTTGGTGACACCAGTTAGTCCAGGAAAAAGTATCTTTAAAGGACCCACTGTTGCTGTGGAAGATTAAAGCCAGATGGACAAGCAGTAGGGTCTACAATAAGAAAGTGGTTTCTGGTGACCATATGGGGTGACGTGACAGAAGGTGTACTGCTGGTGGATTGAGGACATAATTGAATAAGGTCAGGCTTGGTTTGGAGTAGACCTTTTCCAGTAGCTTGTCTTTTGCAATTACCCTTCTGATATGGGGGTGGTGGGTGTGGTGCGCGATGTTGCATAGGACTGGAAGCCAGGGGAGGTGAGTTAGTCGAAAAGTGCCTGTGATGATGCTTATTGTTGAGAGTTGAGTTGCACATTGACGTTTGTTGTGGGCAGATTGTTACCATACTGGGGTGCAGTTTTCCACAGTTGAGTATACGATGGCAGGAGCTGAGGTCCTTAGGCCTGTGATCCCCATGAGGCACTGGCCGGTTTACTTAGGAAGTTGTTGGAGGGTTTAATTTTTTTTCTACAGTCTTGATGAGGTGCTATCTGTATGTGATGGTTTTGTGGAGAGTGACGTCTAGGTAAGCAGGATAGAGATTGTGCTTCAGCCTCTGGCCATCCAGGGTGGTGTTCAGTTTCCTCTTCGCGCTGGAACTGTGAAGGTGGATTACGCTAGAGACTGGTTTACTGGTGCCCTGCTGTAGGTGCCTTCCAGTAGTCGGCCAGCTTTGCAATATCATCGTTTAATGCATCTTCCAGCTCTGGGAAATTGAGCCTGTATGCCACAGCAGATTGCATCTGCACAGATAAACTTCTGGGACCAGGTTAGGGTAGGTCATTAGTGTGCAAGTGAACAGGGTTGGGGCTAAGACAGATGCCTGGGATAGCCCATTTGTCTGTTTCCTCCAGGTGCTAGTCTTGTCACCCATATGTGCTCTGAACTGTCTGTCCTGGAGTAGTAGTTCAATGGCGTCAGTAACCCAGAGAGGGAGAACTCTTGATATTTTGACAAATAGGCTAATACGGCAGACTATCGTACGCTACAGTTTGGTCAAGGATAATTGCCCCTGTCCTGAGATTGCTTTGAAAGCCATTTTCATTGAAACTGGTTAATATAAGGATGTGATCACATGTGCTTCTTCCTTGTCGAAAGCCTGCTTGGTCTGCACTCAAAATGTTCTCTACTTCTGACTTGATCTGCTATAAGATTAGGTGCTGTACTACCTTGAAGCATACTGATAACAGGAATATTGGCTGTGAATTGGCAGGAAGATCGTAATCTCTCAAAAATATATAGCACCATTTATGACGGTTTACAATCTCTATGTTACATAAATGTTCATTTGACCTGTGACCAGATTATTAATGTCATGATGTTTTCGTGGGAGTCCACTGAGTGAATGACAGTTTTCCAACTCCCACTTTAGTTGCACTTCAGAATTAACTTTTTTTTTTTGAATCCCAGCTAGGGGAAGTAGCCTTTCAGTGCCTACCCTATCAAGTCCCTTCAGAATCTTGTGTGTTTCAATGAAATCACCTTTATTGTTCTAAACCCCAGAGAGCATAGGCCCAATTTATTCATTCTGTCACCATAGGACGAGCCTTGTGTTTTGGGACTCAATCTAATGGAGTTTCACTGAATCTCCTCCAAGGCAAGTATACCCTTCCTTTTTAGATATGGAGATCAAAACTGCATAGAGTACTCCAGGTGTGGTCTCCCTAAGCCCTGTAAAATTGTTGTAAGACTTCTTTATTTTTGTACTCCACTTCCCTTACAATAAAGGCTAACATGCCATTCTGCGTTTTAATTTGGACATTAACTCCTCAACTCTCAGCAGAATATCATTCCTAGTTCAGCCTATGTAGTTAGTTTCTACATAGACCACAATATCTGGATCCTCTCCCTTCCACTTCAAGTTCATCTCCAGCCATGAGGAGATATCCTTCACCCTGGTATTGAGCAGGCAACAAAACCTTCAGAACTCCCATCTGCAGAGAATAGCCTCTATGCCTTTGCCTATACTGTCCCCTATCAATACCACATTCCTTTTCACTCCACCCATTTGAATGGCATCCTGCACCATGGCCAGTTTGCTTATCCACCCTGCAGTTCTTACCTTCATTCACACAGGTAGCAATTACCTTGTACCAGTTGGTCAAGGGCTGAGGCTTGTCCATCATGACCTGTTGCAACCCTATAGCTCCTTAACTCTGTCACACCCACCTGTTTCTGGCCATTGATCATTCTAAAGTTCTGCTTAACCGAAGTGATGTGGCTGCCTCCTGGAACATAGTGTCTATGTAACTCTGCTCCTCTTTGATGCCTAGCAATGTTTGAAGCTTGGACTCCAGCTTAGCAACTCTGAGCCAAAGTTTTGTTTTTTTTCCAAAAATATACTTTATTCATAAAATATATGAAAGAACATGACAAAACATTTCAAAATGGCCATCACAAAAAGTGCAATCATATTCAAATTTTCAACATAGATCATGTTGCACTCAGATGCTTCATTACAATTGTGATATATGTAATATTCATTGCATACATTCAATGTGAGTCAGTCAGCCCGAGGGGCCTATACAATTCCCAGCCCCTCGGTGCACTATGGCTGAAAAGCCTTAGACCGCGACCTTTCCGCATTGTGCCTTTACGGTGGCTGCCCAAGCTTTAGTGCATCCCTCAGCATGTAGTCCTGGACCTTGGAATTTGCCAGTTTGCAACACTTGGTCAGGGAAATATGCTCTTTGGTGTACCTAAAACTTGTTGGTCTTCCAATGGCAAAGAGTGTCTTTCACAGAATTGATGATCCTCCAGCTGCAGTTGATGTTTGTCACGGTGCGTGTCCCTGGGAACAGCCTACAGAACACAGAGTCCGGTGTCACGGAGCTACTCTGGATGAATCTCGACAAAAACCACTGCATCTCTCTCCAGACCTTTTTTGCAAAGGCATGTTCCACAAAAAGGTGAACAACGGTCTCTTCCCCTACCTCGAGGGCAACATGCAGAGTCGGTGAGATTCCTAGCGTGTAGGAAGGATCTGACGGGGAGGGCCTTTTTCATCACTAGGCAAGCTACGTCATGGTGCTTGTTGGAAAGTTCTGGCGATGAGGCATTCTGCCAAATGACTTTGACAGTCTGCTTGGGAAGTCACCTGACAGGATCCATCATCTGCTTTTCCCACAGGGCCTCTAGGACGTCACGTGCCAACCATTGCCTGATGGACTTGTGGTCAAAGGTGTTTCTTTGCATAAATTTTTCCATGAGGGACAGGTGGTACGGCACGGTCCAACTACTTGGAGCGTTCCGCAGCAGTGTGGCCAGACCCATCCTTCGCAACACCGGGGACAGGTAGAACCTCAGCACGCAGTGACACTTGGTGTTTGCGTACCGAGGGTCTACGCAAAGCTTGATACAGCCACACACAAAGGTGGCCATCAGGATGAGGGTGATGATGGGCACATTTTCTTCCCCCTTTATTTAGAGGTTTGTAGATTGTGCCCCTGCGAACACTGTCCATTTTCAACCTCCAGATAAAGTGGAAGATGGCTCAGGTGTTCGCCACAGTGCAGGATCGAAGAAGGGGCCAGGCCTGTGCCATGTACAGCGACACCGAGAGTGCTTCACACCTGATGACCAGGTTCTTACCTGCAATAGAGAGGGAGCGTCACTCCCACATGCCCAGCTTTCTTTTCAACATTGCCACTCGCTCCTTCCAGTTTCTAACGCATGCCCTGGTCCCTCTGAACCATATCCCCAGCACCTTCAGGCAGCCTGACCTGACGGTGAAGGGAAACAAAAGATCGGTCAGCCCCGTTCCCAAAGAACATGGCCTCGCTCTTGTCACAATTTACCTTGGCTCCTGAGCTAGTTTGAACTGGTCACAGATGTTGATCAGTCTGCGCACCAACAGTGGATCCGAGCAAAAGATGGTGACATCATCCATGAACAAGGATGCTTTGACCTGAGTGTGTCCACTGCCTGGGATCATCACTCCTCTTATCCCTGGATTCTTCCTGATGGACTCAGCAAATGGTTCTATGTAATACATGAACAGGACAGGGGTGAAAGGGGAGCCCTGCCTGACTCCAGATTTGATTGGAAAGCTTTCTGGTTCCCACCTATTGATTGAAACTACGCTACAGATGTTTGTGTGGAGCAGTTGGATCCAGTTGCAGATGCCGTCCCCAAACCCCATTTTGGAGAGCACATCCACCATGTCAGTGTGTGATACTCTGTCAAAGGCCTTCTCCTGGTCCAGGCTGATGAGGCAGGTGTCCACACTCAAACTCCATGCGCTGAATGTAAATATGGTTGTCCAGGACTGCAGTGCACGCCACAAAATCCCACGTTTTGCAGTCACAGCACACCATATGTTCTGCTATATTTGTTCAACCTTTTTTTTGTTGTTTGCTTAGTTAACTTGTTATTATCTTAACTAAATTAGTAGCTAGTAAGTTACAGTCTCCTAGCTTGGAGACAAAAGAAAAAAACTCTCAACAGCTGTGGAGAAAAAGAAAAGAATAAAGAGCAGCACTTCCTCTCCCCTCCAAAGTCCCATTTGTGTCAAATACCCGACTTAGCACTCGGTTCATGAAGCACTCAGGCTTTGGAAAAGCGGAGAAGCTCAAGAGAAATTCTAGTCTACATTTTTAATAAAATCAATAACAGGCCTTTGGCCTTGAGGTGTTCTGAAATATAATTTATTTTGATCTTCATTTTTATATGCAAACCCTTTGATATCTGTGGCCAGCCCAATCAAATTTTCCAGCATAAAGGAATGGATTCTGTGGCAAGTCTGTCCAGTCTCAGTTTTTAAAATGGTGTATTTAGCAAGGCTATATGTTTTGGCTTTTGTAGAGAGGAATTTGTGATTTAAAACTTTATTTAGAAGCTGTATACTCTGTTTACTCTTTGAAACCTTTCTGTACTGTTTAGCAATTTACAATCATCGTCTCCACATAACACCTTGCTGATTCATTTTTGCCTAGCCTTGGTGAGACGTCTCTTTTTGTGGAAAATAACTAGCACCTAATGTTCTGAGTTAAAATAATATAAATTGACACCAGGTTCCTCATCTTCATTGACTTGCTTTTTGTTCTCTGGAGAAAAACAAAATACAAAACAGCATCTCCTTTCCCCTCCGAATCCACGCTTTCATCAAATTCCTGATTTAGCACTCTATTTATGAGATGTTTTGCTCGAAGAGAATCTGAGATCAATTTAGTTATATAATTGCCATGCAGTATACACGTAATTTACATGTGACTTGTGCAAGGTGTGATGTATATGCAAGTTCGTAAACTGCAAATCAGCTGGGATTAGAAGATTGGTGTTAATGGCATGATTTGGACTCTTAGCATTGATTTTGATAGAGAAGAGGACATTTCCCATGATGATGAAATTTCACAACTTGCAAAACACCAGGGAATGCATTAGAGTGTCAGTGTAAGATAACTGTATGTCCAAGTGCAAGAATAATTTCTACTATATCTCTATATCTGTTAATGATTTAGACATGCTGGAGGAAAATGAACCATAAGACGTAGGAGCAGAAGTAGGCCATTCGGCTCATTGAGTCTGCTCCAACATTAAATGAGATCATGACTGATCTGATAATCCTCAACTTCACTTTCCTGCCTTTTCCCCACAACCCTTGATTCCCTTACTGCTTAAAAATCTGTCTATCTCAGCCTTGAATATGCTTAATGACCCAGCCTCAACAGCCCTCCGCAGTAAAGCATTCCACAGATTGACTACCGTCCGAGGGAAGAAATTCCTCCTTATCTCTGCCGTAAATGGTTGACCCCTTATTCTGAGGCCCTCTGGTCCTAGACTCTACCACACAGGGAAACAACCTCTCAGCATCTACCCTGTGAAGTTCCCTAAGAATCTTATATGTTTCAATAAGGTCGCCTCTTATTCTTCTAAATTCCAACAAATACAGGCCCAACCTACTCGACCTCTCCTCATAAAATCCTTCAATCCCCGGGATCAACCTAATGAACCTTCTCTGGACTGCCTCCAATGCCAGTATATCTTTCCTTAGATAAGGGGACCAAAACTGTTCACAGTATTCTAAATGTGGTCTAACTAGTGCCTTGGATAGTTTTAGCAAGTCTTCCCTATTTTTATACTCCATTCCCTTTGACATAAAGGCCAGCATTCCATTTGCTTTCCCTTTTACCTGCTGAACTTGTATGTTAGCTTATTGGGATTCATACACGAAGACTCCCAAATCCCTCTGTGCTGTAACTTTCTGTAGTCTTTCTCCATTTTCATAATATTCAGCTCCTCTATTCTTCCTACCAAAGTGCATAATCTCACATTTTCTCACATTATATTCCACCTGCCACGTTTTTGCCCACTCACTTAGCCTGTCTATATCCCTCTGTAGACCCTTTGTGTCATCCTCACCACTTGCCTTCCCACGTATTTTTGTATCATCCGCAAACTTGGCTATAGTACATTCATTTCTCTCATTTAAGCCATTAATATATATTGTAAATAATTGTGGCCCCAGCACTGATCCCTGTGGCACTCCACTAGTTACGGGTTGCCATCCTGAAAATGCCCCCTTATCCCAACTCTCTGTCTTCTATTAGTTAGCCAATCCTCTATCCATGCTAATATACTACCCACAACACCACGGGCTCTTATCTTATTAAGTAACCTTATGTGCGGTATCTTACTGAACGCCTTTTGGAAATCCAAATATATTACACCTACTGGTTCCCCTTTATCTATCCTGTTTGTTACCTCCTCAAAGAATTCTAATAAATTTGTCAGGCATGATTTCCCCTTCATGAAGCCATGCTGACTCTGCTTGATTATATTATGCATTTCCAAGTGCTCTGCTATTACATCCCTTATAATAGACTCTTAACATTTTCCCAATGACAGATGTTAAGCTAACTGGCCTATAGTTGCTTGTTTTTGTCTCCTTCCCTTTTTGAATAAGGGTGTTACTTTGGCAGTTTTCTAATCCTCTGGGAATTTTCCAGAATCTAAGGATTCATGGAAGATTACTACCAGTGCATCCACTAACTCTGCAGCTATTTCCTTTAATATCATAGGATGCAACCCATTAGGTCCAGGTGACTTATCGGCCTTTAGCCTCATTAGTTTCCCGTACTTTTTCTCTAGTGATAGTTATTGTAGTTATTTTCTCCCCGCCTTTTGCCCCATGATTATTTAGTATTTTTGGTATGCTGTTGGTGTCTCCTACCGTGAAGACTGATGCAAAGTATTTATTGCCATTTCCTGGTTCCCCATTGTTATTTCCCCAGCGTCATTCTTTAAGGGGCCTATATTGACTTTGGCACCTCTCTTCCTTTTTATACATTTAAAGAAGCTCTTACTGCCCATTTTTATATTACTTGCTAGTTTACTCTCAAAGTTTATTTTCTTCCTCTATTACTTTTTTGGTCATCTTCTGTTGGTTTTTAAAACTTTCCCAATCCTCTGGCTTACCACTAATCTTTGCCACATTGTATGTTTTTACTTTCACTTTGATACTATCCTTAACTTCCTTGGTTAACCATGGTTGGTTTATCCCATTCCTACAATCCTCCTTCCTCAATGGGATATATCTTTGTTGCGAGTCATCCGGTGTTCATTGCTGCGCAAACCAAATCCCAAAGGGAATCTGGGAAAAATACCCTATTTTTTTTGTATTCTGAAAATGAGAAGAAGGTGTACTGATCTTGGCAGTAAGAAGTCTAGTAACACTTTTGGGATTTAAAAAAATTAAAAGTAAAGGTTTTATTAACAAGAATAATAGAAAACTTAAGCACACAAGATTGCAGTTGCACAATTAAAGTTAGTCTTATAAAACATTTCCCCGCCAAAAAACACACTACTTGGTCAGACCCACAAGTAAACACCTTCTGGGCAACACTCCCTTATAGATGTTTAACTATAAAAATCCAATAATATTACCCAAGGCAAACTGCTGTAGCTTTAATAGAGGCACATGACCTCTTAACTCCCACTCTGCTGTAGAAGTCCAAACTTCAGAACAAAACTGCCTGTTGCAGCCCAAGTCTTTTCTGGCTGATTAAAACCTGCATCTTCTCCCAGCCCAGAGCTCCAGCTATTGCTCCAGTTGCTACATCTCATAGCTCAGTTCACACTCAACAGCTGCCAGCTCAACAACAGCTACCCTAAACTCTCCACAGTAACTCTAAAATGTCTTTTTCCCTTTGATCTCAGGTTCTATTATTTTCACACTTCTTTGAAACTCAGATCTTTCATTTTTCTATCTTGACTTTGCTTTTGGGTCAATAAAATATACTATCCTCACTTCTTTTTACCTATGGAACTCCTGCAGGAGGCAAACATGTTTCTTCTCACCTCTGACTTCCCTTTGATATGCAAACAGACTCTCAAACTTAACTAAAAATGAAAATGTTAGATCCAACCTATTTACTTGTACCTCAAACCTAATGCCTCTATCCTTTTAATGTTTTAAACCCTCCCAGGCAATCTGTCTCTTATTAATCCCTATCCATCTTAATTAAAGCACACACATAGATACACACAGCCTTCTTCACAGAATAACACAATATTCCCCAAAAATATAAAAAAAAACCTCCATTTCTCACACCTCCCTCTTGACAAAAAATGAACCATCATAATTTCAAAAAGATGGCTTCACTTTCTCAACCCAGTTCATATTCCCTACCTCATTTAACTATAGAAACAGACATATTGCACTATGGTGTACATGCATTAACCATGAAAATATATACAAGTCTTTTGTTCATTCCAGTCCGTTATCCATTTGCCCGTATCCAAGTTCTTTTGAATTTTAAACTCGTGGCAGTACATCTACAATTAAATTTTCTTGTCCAGCCACATGTATAATTTGTGAATTGAATGGTTGCAACAATACACTTCACCTTAACAGTCTGGCGTTTCTGTTCCGAAACTTTTCCAAAAACTTCAAAGGATTGTGGTCAGTATATCTAACTGAAGAGTTGTTTGCAATGTACACTTCAAAATGCTGCAAAGCTAACACCAAGCTTAAAGCCTTTCTCTATTCCTCTTCTGATGTACATTCAACTTCCGTGAGAAATATCCTACTGGCTTCTCAATTCCCAGTTCATCATCCTGTAGCAACGCAGCAGCAGCACCTACATCACTGGGGTCAATAGCCAACTTAAACTGTTTTGTATAATCAGGTGTTGATAGAACAGGTTTAGTAGTTAGTACAGCTTTCAAGCTGTGTCCATTGGAATTTTCTGTTTTTTAATAATCCAGTCAACGGAGCAACTGCACTGCTGATGTTTGGCACGACTTTCCGATAAAATCCACTCATGACTAGAAATCTCCTGATTTGTTTTAGGCACTGGGAATTCCATAATAGCTTTTACTTTCGCATTGCTTGGGGCCACTTGACCATTTCTAACAGTGTGGCCTAAATAAGTAACTTGTGCTTTTGCAAATTCACTTTTAACCAAATTGGCTTCCTACAGTCGATCAAACAGTTCATTTAAATGTTGTAAATGCTCCTCCCCCATTTGACAGAATACTATTAAGTCATCAATAGAAACAGCACAATTGCTCAGCCCCTCAATCACTTTGTTTGTCTCTGAAATGTTGCTGGTGCATTTTTCATGCCAAAGGGCAATACTTAGCATTGATATAGACCACCCAGTGTCATAAAAGCTGATATCTAGTTTGCCCCTTCTGATAAGGGTAATTGCCAATAGCCTCGTAACAAGTCAATTTTTGTGATAAACGTTGACTGCCCCACTTTCTCGATACAATTCTCCAATCGTGGAATAGGATATGAATTTGCCTTTGTTACTGCGTTTACTTTTCTGGTAATCAATACATAGTCTCTTTGATCGATTCGGTTTCAGCATCATTACAATGAGTGAACTCCAATTACTGTGACTGCGCTCTATGATGTCATTTTAAAGCATAAATTCAATTAATTTCTGCACTTGAGCTAGTTTTACTGGATTTAATCTATATGGATGTTACCTGATTGAACCTGAATTTCCCACATCAACATCATGTACGAGTAAATCTGTTTTCCCTAGTTTATTTCCACAAATTGCTTTGTGTGACTCCAATAGCCCTTTTAAAACACTCTGACTGGAAGGTAATCTAACATTACATTTAGATTCTTAAGCACTTCCTCATTGTCCAGTTTAATCAGAGGAAGGTCAATTTCAGAATCCTTAATTTCTACCCCTGATTCCTTACTTTGAACTACCAGCACCTCCACCTGTTTATCCTCTCTGACAAAATATTTTTTGAGTATATTTACATGACACACCCGCTGACTCTTTCTTCTATCTGGCGTATTTACTGTGTAGTTTACTTCACTCAGTCTCTTTTCAATCTGGTAAGGTCCACTAAACCTTGCCTTCAATGGTTCACCTGACAGTGGCAACAGTACTAACACTTTTTCCCCAGCCACAAAACTACAAGCCTTTGCCCTTTTATCAGCCTTTGCTTTCACCACTTGTTGAGATGTCTTTAAATGCTTCCTAGCTAGCTCACATGCCTTACTTTATCTCTCTCTCAATTTCGTCACATAATCCAGGAGAGTAGTTTCAGAACTTTGACACACTTTCTCCTGAATCAGTTTGAGTGGTCCCCTGACTTCAGACCATAAATTAACTCAAAAGGACTGATCCTGTTGACTCATTAGGGGCACTCCTAATAGCAAACAACAAGAATGAAATCGCTTGATCTTAATCATGTGGGTAGTCTTGACTATATGCTATGATCATAGTCTTTAAACCTGATGCCACCTTTCTAAGGCACCAGGGTGATAAGTTGACAACCTAAATTGTTTTATTTCTAGTTTGTTCATCACTTCTTTAACAGATGTGACATGAAATTGATACCTTGTTCTAACTGTATTTCTTTTGGTAATCTATAATTTGGATAACTAGTCTGCAAGCACCTTTGCTGTGATTCTCCTTAAAGATATTGCTCCTGGAAATCTCATGGACACATTCATGATTGTCAGCAAGTACTTTTAGTATTAGGGGGCAGACCGACACAATCAATTAGGACTCTGTTAAAATGCTCCCCAAATGCTGGAATTAGAATTAAAGGCGCAGGCTTAATTACAGCATGAGGGTTTCCTATTGCCTGACATGTGTGACATGTTTGACAGAATTTGACTACATCTTTATTATCTCTGGATTATGTAATCCAGGCCAATAGAAGTGTTTTTGTATCTTAGCTTGAGTTTTCCTGATTCTCAAATGTCCAGCCATTGGAATTTCATGAACTACTCTCAAAATTTCGTTCCAGTACCCAGATGGTATTACTACTTGGTGCATTATCACCCACTTTTCATCTGCTGGAACATGAGGCCGTCTCCATTTCCTCATTATTACACTAAGAACAATGTATTAAAACTCTGGAATGTATTCTGCTTTATTTCAGAATAAGCTGTCTGGTATAATTGCTTCAAGTCTGGGTCCTTCTGCTGCAACTCCACTAAGTTAAATGAACTAAACACCTCAACTTCATCCTCTTTAACCTTCTCCTGAGAAATCTTTTCCAAGATTGACCCAGTCAACTGAATTTCAGCATCCTCCCCTTTTAGATTCTTCCTCTTCCTGTTTAAACTTATGCGTTTGTGACGTTGTCACCACACAATTTGGAAACGATTCAGGCTGCTCTTTCAGTAAAATCTCTGTTGATTGTGTCTCAACAGGCTGCTTTACTATAGTAGGCATAGTCAATATCTGTGATCCAGCTATATCATTCCCTAGAATAAATTGAATCCCTGCAATGGGCAATTTCTCTACTACCCCAACAATCACGTCTCCTAATTTCAAATCACTTTTAAAATTTACTTTACGCAATTAGATAGGTTTGACTCCATCATGAATTCCCCGAATTATTACTTTTTCCTGCAATAACTCTTCTGGACAAAAGATGGCATTACCCCACAAAATTAAGGACTGGCTAGCCCCCGTATCCCTTGAAATGTTGACATCCTTTCCTGCTTTTCCCTGTTCACATGGATATATTTTCCCTTCACATATAAAATCTTTAAACATCTCTGCAACCTACCCTTCAGAACGCCCTTGCACAAGTTGTGAACACATACCCACTTTTCTAGCTACCCTTGATTCTTCCTGCTCCACTTGTACAAGAACCACTGATTTTCCTTGCCTCTGGATCTCAGAGCCTACAGTACTCTTACTTCCAGATCTCCTCTGAGTTCTTACCACCGCAATCGGTTTCCCATTTAACTTCCAACAACTTGACCTCATATGTCCAGCCTTATTACAATGGTGACATATCAGTTTCCTCCCTTTAACTCTACTTTCTATCTTTCCACCCTTAATAGACTGGCGTCCTTCAGCTTTATCCTTATTACTAACATTTTTACCATCACTAGGTTTTCTAAATCTCCAATTTCCTTCCTGACTTTCATATGACCCTTTTCCTATACTTAGCTGTGTGAACTATCATACATATCAGCTAAAGCAGCAGCTTCTCTGATCTTTTTGTTTTGTATTTCATCCAAATATGTCTTGATGTTTACCAGAATGTTATTTCTAAATTCTTCCATAATCATAACTCTCTCACATTTTCCAAGTCTTATCTAATTTTAATACCCTGAACCATTGATCCCGATAATTTCTTTTTCACTTGCAAACTCCACAAAAGCTCTTACCCAACAGAGTTGAGCTCTGAAGGGTAGGTTGCAGAGATGTTTAAAGATTTTTAAGTTCTAAACTTCAACTGATAAATGCTTATCAGCTTGTCCTTGAAGCTTAATATTGCTACCTTTGCTATTTTATAATCTGCAGACTGTTCTTCTGATAAACTTGCATACACATTCATTGCTGTGCCTGACAAAACGCTCTAACATAGCCCAAGCATCCCTTGGCCAATTCAATTTCATTGCTATCTTTTCAGATGAGGTGAAATATCTTTCAACTCCATCCTCTGCAAATTTAGGCACTAACTGAAGATTTCTAGTTGAATCAAATTCCTCAAAGGAATCAACCATCTGAATCACTGTCTCTCCTTTCTTCCTTTATTCTATATTTCACTTTAGACAATTCATACTATCTGGCTTCTTTCTTTCTCTGAAGTTCTCTCTCCTTCTCTCTTTCCTCAGTTGCTAATTTCTCTCTCTGAAGTTGAAGTTCAAGCTTTTGCATTTCTATCTCTAATCTTTTCTTTTCCCTTTCCTGCTCTTTTTCCCATTGAAGTTTTTTATTTCTATTTGTTTTAATCTGTCCTTTCCTTTTTCCATCTCTTTCCTTTCTAACTTGAGTTTTTTCATTTCTCTCATTTTCTCCTTACCTTCCAGTTCAATTCTTTTCAGTTAAATTTCTTGTTCAAACTTCTTCATTTGCAGCTGAAGTCTTACTACCTCCCAGCTGTGACACATTCATTTCGGGCATCCCTTCTTCCAACTTTAAATGCTGGGGTAAGCACTTCAACCATATCAGTCTTATAAAATTCTGCTTTTATTTGTACCTGTACTTTATCTGCTAACTCTCTCAATTGGATTTTAGTTAGAGATTTCAAATACTCCACAGTTAAGTTTTCCACTCCCAGAAAAGTCGTAGCAATTGCCAAAGTCACTTTGCAGTCCGACCACTTATAAAACAGCTGAACCCAAAACTCCTGGGTTCAGCGTTCCTCTCGTACTCTTATCCCTTGGATTCCAACCCAATCAAGGAATTTCAGTAATCCCGGACGAACCCCCAAATTTGTTGTGACTACAGCCGATGTTAATTGTTGCACAAACCAAATCCCAGAGGGAAACCTGGCTTACGGGCCATACTCTTTTTTTTCTGATACTCTGAAAATGAGAAGGCGTACTGATCTCAGCATAAGAAGTCCAGTAACACTTTTGGGATTTTAATAATTAAAAGTAAATGTGTTATGAACGAGAATAAAAGAAAACTTAAGTACCCAAGATTACAGTTGCACAATTAAAGTTGTACAAGGGGCATAGCAAATAAAGCTGGCGAGCTGAGGGCAGAGATAGACATGGAGCATGATATCATTGCTATAATGGAAACTTGGCTGAAAGAGGGACAAAAATGGCTGCTCAACACCCCTGGATATAGAGTTTCCAGGCAGAATAGAGAGGGGGCTGAAAAAGGTGGGTGTGTAGCATTATTGGTTAAAAAATCAATTACAGCTGTGAGGAGGGATGGATATACTGAATGAAGCATCAAATGAGGCCATATGGGTTAAGCTCAGAAATAAAACTGGGCAACCGCATTGCTAGGAGTGCATACAATAGACACCCAAATAGTGGAAGAGAGTTACAAGAGCAAATATGTAGGCAAATTTCCGAGTGGAAAAGCAACAGGGCAATATGGTTGGGGACTTCAACTACCCTAATATCAATTGGGATACAAACAGTGTGAAGAGCACAGTAGGCACAAAATTCTTGAACTGCATTCAAAAGAACTCTTTCAGCCAGCACGTAACAAATCCAACGAGAGGTGTGCAATTCTAGGTTTAGCCTTATGAAATGAAGGTGGACAAGTGGATGAAGTAGCAGTGGGTGACCATTTTGGAGATAGTGACTGTAATATAGTTAGGTTTAGCATCATTATGGCAAAGACAAAGATAGAACAGGAGCAAAAGATCTAAGCTGGCGGAAGACAAATTTTACAAATCTGAGAGGTGAACTGGCGAAAGTGAACTGGATACAGCTACTAGAAGGGAAAATGGTGTCAAACCATTGAGAGGCATTCAAAAGCAAGATTCTACGGGCACAGTGTAAACATGTCCCCACTAAGAAAAAAGCGTGATACTGCCAAACCTAAGCCCCTGATTATCCAGAAGCATACCAGGTAAGGTAAAGCTGAAAAAGAAAGCCTATGACAGTCACAAAAATCTTAATATTGTAGAAAGCCTAGAGGAGCATAGAAAGTACAAGGGTGAAGTAAAAAAGGAATTTAGGAAAGCAAAGAGAGGATATGAAAAAATATTGGCAGGTAAAATCAAAGAAAACCCAAAAGATGTTTTACCAGTACATAAAGAGCAAGAGAGTAACTGAGGAAAAGGTAGTGCCTATCAGAGATGTACATGGTTACTTGTGTGTTGATGCAGAAGATGTGGGCAGGGTTCTCAATGAGTACTTTTTCTCTGTCTTCACTAAGGAGAGGGATGATGCAGACATTCTAATTAGAGGAGGAGTGGGAAATATTAGATGCAATGAGCATAATGAGAGAGAAAGCACTAGAGGGACTGCCATCCTTGAAGGTGGATATATCACCAGGACTGGATGGATTGTATGCCAGCCTGTTAAAGGTAGCCAAGGAGGAAACAGCGGATACTCTGAGGATCTTTTTCCAATCCTCACTAGATAATTGTGAGGTATCAGAGGATTGGAGGTCTGTGAACGTTGTACCAATATTTAAAAGAGTGCGAGGGATAGGCTAGAAAATTATAGGCCAGTCAGTCTGACTTCTGTTGGGGGCAAATTATTGGAGTCAATTCTGAGAGACAGGATAAACTGTCACTTAGAAAAGCATGGATTGATCAGGGTAGTCATCATGGTTTTGTTAGGGAAAGGCCGTGTATTCCCATCTTAATAGAATTTTTTGAGGAAGTAACAAGGAGGATTAATGGCGGTAATTATTTTTTATTCATTTACGGGATGTGGACATTGCTCACTAGGCCAGCATTTATTGCCCAGCCCTAATTGCCCCTGAGAAGATGGTGGTGTGCTACCTTCCTGAACTGCTGCAGTTCCTGTGGTGTAGGTACACCCACAGTGCTGTTAGGGAGGGAGTTCCAGGACAGTGAAGGAACGGCGAAATAGTTCCCAGTTCAGATGATGATTGACTTGGAGGAGAACTTCCAGGTGGTGGTGTATCCATGTATCTGCTGCCGTCGTCCTTCTAGATGGAAGTGGTTGTGGGGTTGGAAGATGCTGCCTAAGGAGCCTTGGCGAGTTTCTGCAGTACATCTTGCAGATGGTACACACTGCTGCCACTGTATGTTGGTGGTGGAGGGAGTGAATCTTTGTGGAAGGAGTGCCAATCAAGCGGGCTGTTTTGTCCTGAGTGGTGTCAAGCTTCTTGGGTGTTGTGGGAGCTGCACTCATCCAGGCAAGTGGAGAGTATTCCATCACACTCCTGACTTGAGCCTTGTAGATGATGGACAGACTTTGGGGAGTCAGAAGGTGACTTACCCACCGTAGGGTTTCTAGCCTCTGACCTGCTCTTGTAACCACAGTATTTATATGGCTAGTCCAGTTCAGTTTCTGGTCAATGGTAACCCCCAGGATGTTGATGGTGGAGAATTCAGCGATGGTAATGCCATTGGATGTGAAGGGGTGATGGTTACATTCTCTCATGTTGGAGATGGTCATTGCCTGACACTTGTGTGGCACGACGTTACTTGCCACTTGTCAGCCCAAGCCTAGATATTATCCAGGTCTTGCTGCATTTGGACATGGGCTACTTCAGTATCTGAGGAGCCATGAATGGTGCTGAACATTGCGCAATCATCAGCGAACATCCCAATTTCTGACCTTATGATGGAAGGAAGGTCATTGAAGCAGCTGAAGATGGTTGGGCCGAGGACACTACCCTGTGGAACTCCTGCAATGATGTCCTGGAACTGAGATGATTGACCTCCAACAGCCACACCATTTTCCTATGTGCTAGATATAACTCCAACCAGCAAAGAGTTTCCCCCCTGATTCCCATTGACTCCAGTTTTGCAAGGGCTCCTTGATACTACACTTGGTCAAATGATGCCTTGATGTCAAGGGCACTCATTCTCACCTCACCTCTGCAGTTCAGCTCTTTTGGACCATATTGTAATGAAGTCAGAAGCTGAGTGACCCTGGCAGAACGCAGACTGAGCATCAGTGAGCAGGTTATTGCTAAGCAAGTGTGGCTTGGTAGCACTGTCAATGAGCCCCCTCATTAGTTTCCTGATGATAGAGGGTAGACTGATAGGACGATAATTGACTGGGTTGGATTTGTCCTGCTTTTTGTGTACAAGACATACCTGGGCAATTTTCCACATTGTTGGGTAGATGCCTGTGTTGTAGCTGTACTGGAACAGCTTGGGTGGGGGTGCGGCAAGTTCTTAGCTCAAGTCTTCAGTACTATTTCCGGAATATTGTCAATGCAGTGGATGTTGTCCACATGGATTTTAGGAAGGCATTTGACAAGTTCTCACATGGCAGACTGGTCAGAAAACTAAAAGCCCATGGGATGCAGGGAATGTGGTAAGTTGGGTCCAAAATTGGCTGAACGACAGGAAGCAAAGGGGTATGGTGGATGCATGTTTTTGCAAATGGAAAGCGACTTCCAGTGGTATTTCACAGGGCTCAGTGTTGTGGCCCTTGCTGTTTGTTGTATATATTAATGATTTGGACTTAAATGTGGGAGGCATGATTGGGAAATTTGCAGATGACACAAAAATTGACCGTGTAGTTGATAGTGAAGAGGATAGCTATTGCCTCCAGGATTTATACCAATGGTTTGTTTGAGTGGGTGGAAGAATGACCAATGGACTTCAATCCGGAAAAGTGTGAGGTACTGCATTTGGTCAGCGCAAACAAAGGATGGGAATCTCAATAAACGGGAGGATATTGAGAGTGGTAGAGTAAGTGAGAGACCTTGGGGTGCATGCCCATAGGTATCTGAAAGTGACAGGACAGGTGGATAAGGTGGTAATGAAAGCATATGGAATGTTTTCCTTTATTGGATGAGATATTGAATACAAAATCAGTGATGCAATGATGGAAATGTATAAAACGCTGGTTAGGCCAGTAAATGGTGTAACCTGCAAGGCTATGGACCAGGTGCTGGAAAGTGGGATTAAAATGAGCGGCCAGTTTATTTTTCCCTCTTTTTTTAGCCAGCGCAGACATGATGAGCTGAATGGCCTCTCTCTGCGCCATAACTTTTCTATGATTCTTTGGTTCTGAGTTTTGCTACAGTTGTATGGGGTATTGGTGAGACCACACCTAGAGTACTGTGTACAGCCTTGGTGTCCTTATTTAAGGAAGGACATAATTACATTAGAAGCTGTTCAGAGAAGATTCACTCAACATATTTCTGGGGTGAGGGGGTTGTCTTATGTGGAAAGATTGAGCTAATATCCATTGAAGTTTAGAACAATAAGAGGTGATCTTATTGAGACACAAGATCCTGAGGGGACTTGACAAGGTGGATGCTGAAAGGATGTTTCCCTTGTGGGAGAGACTAAAACTAGGGGACACAGTTTAAAAATAAGGTGGTCTCCCATTTCAGATGGAGATGAAGAAGAATTCTTTCTCTTCAGGGTCATGATTCTGTGGAACTCTCTTCCTCAGGGAGCGATGGAGGCAGGGTCATGGAATATTTTTAAGGCTGAGTTAGATAGATTCTTGACTAACAAGGGAGTCAAAGGTATGGGGCTAGGCAGGAAATTGGAGTTGAGGCCGCAATCAGATCAGCCGTGATCTTATTGAGCGGCAGAGCAGACTCTAGGGGATGAATGGCCTACTCTTGCTCCTAATTTGTATGTTTGCTTGTATCTAATTTCTATCCATCTTTTGTTTCTTTACTGTTATGGGACAGTGACTGGTAAATACTGAGCTGCTCAAATCCCAGGGGGAAACTTGAAACAGCTGCCACAACTGTTTTTGCAAATTATATTTTTATTTCGAGATGCATACTTTGAATTCAGTCGTAATAAGTCCACTGAGTCTGAGGTTTTTTTTACCTAAAACTAAATTTAACATTTATTAATATAAGAAATGTTTTTAAGCACATACATAGGTTCTACAAACTACTACTAGGATAACTCCGGGCTCCCCTAATTAATCTGACTCCCAGTTACACTTCCGTTAAAGCAACAGTGAAAACAAATAAATTTCAACAGACCCAGGTAAAGCACACAATACCCTAGACAGTGATATGCAGAGTGAATTCTCTTAGCTTCGGTTCCTATAGGCAGCAACTTGATACCTTGAGGCTGGAAGCTTTTCACACTTTTTAGATGTTAGAATGCCTTCTGCTTACACATAACCTCATCTCCTTTATACAGGTTTCTCCCTTTTTAATGTAAACCCCATTGTCCCGATATGCCTTTCTAACTTTACTTTTTCCATAATATAAATCTTTCATGCACTCATATTATCAGTAATCTTTGCGAAAAATAAACACACTGTTTGGCTTAGCCTCTGTTGGCTAGATGTAACACCTTATCAGCTCTTTGAAATTCACTACTCCTGGGTTATCAAAAAATCCAAATGTTCTTCACACTTCACATTCCAAAACTTCAGCCATGTTTACGTATTTAGCATTTCAAATCTAGCTTCTCGTTTGATAATTCAAAAGCTCCAGACTAGCTGTCTTCAATTCAATTAAAGCCCCCACACACACAACCTCACACAGAGAAACTAATCCAAACCCCACTATTAACCTACTTTTACAATAAATCACAATATTATGAAAATTATAATATTTTCATGGCATTACTTACCCCAATACTTTTTGCCTTGCACCATTATCCCCTTTGTCATTTAATCTCAGCTGCCTTCCATGCTATCACAGACCTTCACATTTGTTCTTTCCCCATTCCCTACCTCTGTATCTACTTAAGACCTGTTACATCCATAAATTCCTCCTGTTCTGACAAAAGGACCTGAACCATTAACTCTGTCTCTCTCTTCACAGATGCTGCCTGAAATGCTGAGCATTTCTAACATTTTCTATTTTTCTTGATTTCAGATTTCCAGCTTCTGGAAAGTTTTGCTTTTGTTAATCTATTATTGGAGATCTTGATTGGGGGTTAAATATTGGGGAATTCCCCTACTATTTGAATAGTGCCATGGGATCCTTTGTGTCAACTGAGAGGACAGAACGGGACTTGGTTTAATGCATCACCTGACAGCACGGTAGATGCTGCACTTACTCACTTTTGTATTGTGGCATCAACCTGGATTATGTGCTCAAATCTCTGGAGTAGGACTTGAATCCACCAACCTTCTGATTCTGAGGCGCTAGTGTAACCACTGAGCCACTGCTACAAAAATTGAGGATGCCTGCATCTCATTGGAGAGTATATGCTAGATAACTTTTAAAATTAAAGAACACTGTCATGTTCTGAATATGTATTAATTGAATTTATGAATTTAGCAACTCATGAGTTGAATTCAGCTTTAATGACGCTATGTATACCCAAATAGATGGTGTTGCCATGGATTCTCCTCTAGGGCCAGCTCTCCCTCATATATTTGTCGGTTTCCATGAGAAACACATTTTCGATGGAATGACTCCTAACCTCCTATCCCTTGCGTTTTCTGATGCGTAGATGACACATTTACTATACTTGAATCTGCATGTGAGAATTTCTTTATGCACCTTGATGTTCACTATCTTATCCTCAAATTCACCTTTGAAATGGAGCAGTTTAATGAGCTCCCTTTCCTTGAAGTGCTAGTTGAGAAATCCACTCATGGATTCTCCAATGCTGTCTAGTGGCAGCCTACCTTCACTGGTCAATCTATGTGTTGGGATTCTTACAGCTCCATGCTCTGTAAGATTGGCCTTATCGACAATCTTTTAAATAGGGCCCAAGCCATTTGCTCACCATGCAAGCTTGGCGCCAAAATAGGACGCATCAAAACCACCCTGCTGGATATTGGCTGCCCCAGTCAGATCATTGCTTGCCATTTATTGTGCATACGCATGAATGGGCCTAGGGCCACCACTTTCAGACCTGAAAAGTGCCCAGTCTACTTCAAATTACCCTGGAAGAGTAAAGTATCTAAAAAATTTGAGCAACAGGTGAAGCCAGCTGTTTGACACCTCTGCTATGCAGTGGCAACTGCACAGGTGGTGCTTTTCCACTAACAGGGTACTGCTGTCAAGCCAAAATTATATTCTGCCTACCACACAAATGAGTAGTGTGATATATGAATTTCAGTGCCGGTGTGATACCAGATAGGTGGGTCATACATCCCAATGACTGGTGGATCGTATAGGCATGCTACTGATCGTACTCAACCAACCTGTGCTTGCAAAACTCAGAACATAACGTCCAACATTAAATGTGATTCCGGAATTGGGAAGAATTTGCTAAACAATCCCAAGTGTGCTAAGAATTACACTAACAACCAGTTTAGGATTATCAGTCAGGCTCGCAAGAGCTCACTTAGGCTTACTTAGTATCTTCATATATTTATATATAGGGATCTGTCCTCTGCAGGCAAAGGAATATGTCTAGACATTGCACCTTTTTTGAATAAACAAAAGTATGGGAGAAAGTAGCTCTCTGGTGCATTCATCATGGCAACATCTTAACCAATTAGAGCTGACTTGCCAACCAATCAGCACCCCTTTTATCATGCGTTATAAATTGTTGTTCCCTTTGAAATTTGGTATTCTAGCATCTGTCCTGATGAGTGCAAGATGAAAAGCTTTGACAGCTTGTCTCTTAGCTCAGCAATACTCGAGTTCTGTACTACTAAGTGGCTATAATCTAGAGATGCGTGTTTAAAACCCCACCGTGGAATCCCATTAATTAAATGAATCTGGAATTTAAAAAAAAATCTAGTATCAGTTATGGTGAGCAAGGAGCTATCTTAAGAGTACATGTAAGAAATTCACTTAAAATATTTAACATCCAAATTATTTAATTAAATAGAATAGAGACGGCTGGGCAGGCAATGTGCTGGTGGACACTGGTGCGATCCACCATGACCACATCTGCAGCAAGTATTGGCTGTTTGAGGAACTTCGGCTCGGAGTTTATGAGCTGGAGTCCGAGCTGTGGGCACTGCGACACATCAAGGAGGGGGAGAATGTGCTGGACACTGTTTCAGGAGGCAGTCACACCTTTTAGATTAATTACATCAAATTTGGTCCATGGTCAGGGACAGGAGGGTGTGACTGTGAGTGAGGCAGGTATGGGGATCCAGAGTTTAGCTTTGGAGGAGCCTCAGCCAGTGTCCTTGTCCAATAGCTGCAAGGTTCTTGCTCCCGGTGTAGACGAGGGCACAGACTGCAGGGAGGATGAGTGGACTAATCACAGCACCATGGTACAGAGCGCTATTCAAGTGGGGGGAGAAAAGAGAAATGTGGTAGTAATAGGGGATAGCATAGCTAGGGGAATAGATACTGTTCTCTGCAGCAAAGTCAGAGAGCCCCGAAGGCTGTGTTGCCTACCTGGTGGCAAGGTTAAGGACATCTCTTCTGGGCTGGAGAGGAACTTGGAGTGGGAGGGGAAGGACCCAGTTGTCGTGGTCCATGTAGGTGCCACCAACATAGGTAGGACTAGGAAAGAAGTTCTGCTGAGGGACTGCGAGCAGCTCGGGGCTAAAATAAAAAACATAACCACAAAGATAATCTCCGGATTACTACCTAAGCCATGTGCAAATTGGCATTGGGTAAATAAGATTAGAGAGGCTAATGCGTGGCTCAAAGATTAGTGCGGGAGAAATGGGCTCCGGTTCATGAGGCACTGGTACCTGTACTGGGGAAGGAGAGAGCTGTCCCGTTGGGTTGGGCTTCATTTGAACTTTGCCGGAACCAGTGTCCTGGCGAATCGTATAGCTTGGGTTGTAGATGAGGCTTTAAACTAATTAGTGGGGGGAGGGCTTAATTGAAGGGAGGTTTAAAAAATCAAAAAGAAATGAGAGAGCAGAGGTGCAGGGTAGTGAAGAGGCGAACGATAATCAAAGTGTGACAGGAAGGGGCAGAAAATATAAGCAGAAGAATGCAGTAGAAATTAGAACCAGAATGAGTAATAGTGGCAAAAAGTCAAAGCTTAAGGCTCTTTATCTGAATGCACGCAGCATTTGTAACAAGATAGATGAGTTGACGGCACAAATAGAAATAAATGGATATAACTTGATAGCTATTACAGAGACGTGATTGTAGGGTGACCAAGACTGGGAACTCAATATTCAAGGGTATTCGACGTTCTAGAAAAATAGGCAAAAAGGAGGTGGGGTAGCTTTGTTAATAAAGGAAGGTACCAGTGTGTTGGTGAATAGTGATATAGGTGCAATAGATTGTGATGTGAAATCAGTTCGGGTGGAAATAAGGAATAGTAAGGGGAAGAAGTCATGGGTGGGAGTCGTCTATAGGCTCCTGAAGAGTTGCCTCACTGTAGGACAAAACGTAAATTGGGAAATAAAGGAGGCATGTAAAAAGGGCGCTACAATTGTCATGGATGATTTTAATCTGCATATTGACTGGACAAATCAGATTGACAGGGGTAACATTGAAGATTTGTAGAGTGCATCAGGGATTGTTTCTTAGAGCAATACATTGCAGAACCTACCTGGGAACAGGCTATTTTAGATCTCGTAATGTGTAATGAAGTAGGATTAATAAGAGAACTCATAGTTAAGGACCCTCTGGGGGGTAGCAATTACAACAATATAGAATTTCAAATTCAGTTTGAGGGCAAGCAACTCGGGTCTGAAACCAGTGTCCTTAACTTAAGTGAGGGCAATTACAGAGGTATGAAGAAAGAGTTGTCTGAAGCAGGCTGGGAAAGTAGACTAAGGGGAAGGTCAGTGGGTAAGCAGTGGCAGACATTTAAGCAGATATTTCATAATGCTCAGCAAACATTTATCCTGGTCAAAAAGAAGGATTAGATGAGAAGGGTGAACTGCCCATGGTTAACAGAGGTGGTCAAGGAGAGTATCCAGTCAAAAACTAAGGAAAACAAAGTGGTGAAAACAAGTGGTAGGCCAGAGGATTGGTAATTTTTTAGGAACCGGCAGCGGATGACTAAAAAGCTAATAAAGAGGGAGAAAATTGATTATGAAAGTAAATTGGCAAGAAATATGAAAACATACAGCAAGAGCTTCTACTGGTATATGAAAAGAGAGTAGCTAAAGTGAGCGTGGAACCTTTGGAGGATGCGACTGGAGAATTGATAACGGGGTACAGGGAAATGGCAGATAATTTAAACCAATATTTTGCATTGGTCTTCATGATGGAGGACACTATAAACATTCCAAAGACATTAGATAAGCAAGGAGCTAATGGGAGCAAAGACCTTAATAACAGTCTCTATCACGAGGGGCAAAGTATTTGACAAACTAATGGGACTAAAGGCACACAAGTTGCCAGGACCTGATGCCCGCATCCAAGGGTTTTAAAGGAAATGGCTGCAGAGATAGTGGAGGCATTGTTTGAAATATTCCAGAACTCACTGGACTCCGGGAGGGTCCCAGGGGATTGGAAAACTGCTAATGCGATGCCCCTGCTCAAGAAAGGAGGGAGACAAAAAGCAGGAAACTATAGGCCAGTCAGCCTAACATCTGCCATTGGAAAAATGCAAGAGTCCATTATTAAGGAAGAAATAGGACATTTAGAAAAGCTAAAAGAAGTCGAACAGAGTTAACATGGTTTTGTGAAAGGGAAGTCATATTTGACAATTTTGCTAGATCCCTTTCAGGATATAACAAGCAGAGTTGATAAAGGGGAACCGGTAGATGTAGTGTATTTGGATTTCCAGAAAGCATTTGATAAGGCGCCACGTAAAAAGTTATTGAACAAGATGGGAGCTCACAGTATTTGGGTAATGTATTAACATGGATTGAGATTGGTTAACACACAGAAGACAGAGAGTTGGGATTAATGGGTTTTTTTCAGGTTGGAAAGACTTAACTAGTGGAGTGCCACAAGGATCAGCCCTCGGGCCTCAATTATTTACTATCTATATTAATGACTTGGAGGAGGGGGAAGGGTGTAATGTATCCAGATTTGCTGATGATACAAAAATAGGTGGAAGGGCATGTGGTGATGAGGACATAAGGAATCTGCAAGGGGATATAGACAGGTTGAGTGAGTGGGCAAAAACTTACGGAGTTTAATGTAGGAATGAGTGAGGTTATGCACTTTGGTGGGAAAAATTAAGAGGCAAACTATTATTTAAATGGAGAGAGGCTCCAAACAAGTGCAGCACAGAGGGATTTGGGTGTTCTTGTGCATGAAACACACAAAAAGTTAGCATGCAGGTGCAGCAAATAATTAAGAAGGCAAAAGAAAATTTGGCCTGTATTGCTAGGGGTTGGAGTTTGAAAATAGAGAATTCTTGTTACAACTGTACAGGGTATTGATGAGGCCACACCTGGAATACTGTGTACAGTTTTGGTTGCCGTGTTTAAGAAAGGATATACTGGCATTGGAGGTAGTTCAAAAGAGATTCACGAGGCTGATTCCCGGGATGAAGGGGTTGACTTATCAAGAATGGCTGAAGCGGTTAGGCCTTTATTCATCAGAGTTTAGAAGAATGAGGGGTGATCTTATTGAAACGTAGAAGATTCTGAGGGGGCTTGACAGGGTAGATGTTGAGAAAATGTTTCCACTAGTAGGGGAATCTCAAACTAGGAGACATAGTTACAGAATAAGGGGACACTCATTTAAAACGGAGATGCGAAGGAATTTCCTCTGAGGGTAGTGAATGTCTGGAATTCTCTACCCCAGGGGGTTGTGGAGGCTGGATCACTGAAAGTATTTGAAGAGGAGGTAGATAGATTTTTGAAATATCGGGGAGGTGAGGGTTATGAGGAGCTGGCACGAAAGAGGAGTTGAAACCTGAAGCAGATCAGCCATGATCTTATTGAATGGTGGGGCAGGCTTGAGGGGCTGAATGGCCTACTTTTGCTCCTACTTCTTATGTTTTCATGATTGGCATTAAAAACCCATCTGGTTTATTAATTCCCTTCAAGGAAGGAAACCTGCTGTCCTTCCAGTCTGCCCTATATGTGACAGCAGGCCGACAGCAATATGTTTGAACTCTTAACTGCCCTTTAAAATAGCTGAGCAAGCCGCTCAGTTTTATCAAACTGCCGTCTTTTTTTTAACAAAAAGGAATAAACTGGATGGAGGCAAGGCATTCTGTGGCGAGTGACTCCCTCTTGACTCCCAAAGCCTTTCCACCACCTACAAGGTACAAGTCAGAAGTGCGATAGAATGTGCTTATGGAATGACTCTTCAACAGCCTCACTACTGAAGTCTGAAGCTTATGTACTTAATGAAACCGCTTGTCCTTTGGGATAACCACAAGGAAAATTGCTGGCATTGCACCCTTTTGAGTTCTGTCATCTTCCTTTCTCTACATTTGTACTTTACATTTTGAAATGTCAGACTAATGACTTGTTCTTGTGTTTTGTAGCAAATATTCTTTGTGTTACTTTGAATTGTTTGCAGTCACAAATTTTTGTAATTGTCCTCCTGTTAAATCTGTCTGATTCTCATTGTTAGCATAATATCAGCACCAAACTGTTTCCCTGTTTAAGCCAAAAAAGCTTGTTTTCAGTTTATGGCCAAACTGAGCTTCAGGTTTTACATATCATGTCAGAAGGCTTTTCTGCAGCTGGCTATCCGATTTATCATCTTTGGATTTCTATTAGCCTCACTTTCAACAATGTGAGGCTTCGTTTGGCTTCTTACATAGGTGTACAAAAAAGGACTTCAGGTTCCAGATTTGAGAATTAACTTCCCATGGAAATTGAATGGAGATTTCTCTGTGCTTTATGGTAGCTTAGCCAGATAGGATCATCTTATCTGCTGCTTGCTGATTCTCAGAAATCACTGGGAAATTCCAGTTGAATAAGGGCCACCTCTTGGCTCAGTGTCAGATATTATTGTGGTATTGGTCATGCTTGCCAGTCATGTGAGTAGCAATCTTAAATACTTCAGTTTAGATTTGTGGTTATAATCCTCAGCTTACCTTTCTGGTGTTCTAATTTAGATTTCTGCCATATTAATTTTTGCATTTGACAAGTCAAGACCAAGTATAGTATTCGGATGATGTTGGCCTAAAAGGGTAGGGATAATTGGACCATGGCTTACAAATGTGATTCAGATTCCATTTTAATAGGATCATAAATTAGCTATCACACAGGTTGGCCTCCATAAACATTATCTGTTAATTTTAACTTGATAATTTTCCCCAAATATTTACTGCCAGTACATAACATAAATAATCCACACACAAACCAGGCTAGTATCCTGGAACCAGCAAATATCACATTATTACATAATCAAATATGTTTTCTTTAATATGCAGTAGCAGATCTCCTGTACAGGAGAATCCATTGTTTTATAAACAAATTATTGCATCCAGTGCCATCCATCAGAGTTTGCAGTGACTAAAAAAGTCAAATGTTATTTTCATTAGATGGTGTGTTGGCATTTTTATTGATGTTTTGGAGATTGAATTAGCAACTTTTTCCTGTGAAAATCAGTGATCCTGATTATTCTTGTAATCGTAATTAAGTGGCTTTTATGCATGGAGCTCAATAGGCATGAGGTTTAACAGCACTAAAGTTTACTCCTGGACTTGGGTAATGATAGGGGAATAGTGCTGGGATCTGGCAGCATTGTGTTGGGTTGCAGGAGTTTGTCAGCAGGGCAACTTTGTTATGTAGGGTTGTCTTATGGGTCAGCAGTATTATGAAAGGAGAAGCTGGGAGATGAAATGAGAGGGATTAGGCTTATTATTTGATTCCCTCGAATCAGCTAGCAGTGGGTAGGTGAAGGACAAGGATCTGATACCATTTTGGGGATCCTGTACCTGGCAATACATTCAGTAAATCGCTGCAAATATGATGAAAGCAAAATACTGCGGATGCTGGAAATCTGAAACAAAAACAGAAAATGCTGGAAAAACTCAGCAGGCCTAACAGCATCTGTGGAGAGCAAAACAGAGTTAATGTTTCGAGTCCATATGTTTCAAATTAATTGTGAATTGGTTCTTGGAAAAATCTTTTTTTTAACATCAGAACCGAATATACATATTTTACCTCCATTTCTCTGGAATTGTAAATAAACACACTATATTCAATATATTTCATTTACTTTTATATTTTTAAAGTTCAGACAGTATCTTTTGAAAAATGGACAAGGGACCATGGTACTTGTAAATGGTCAGTTTGCCTGTCAATAATGCACATGTCCAGCAATTATCTGAAAATATTATCCAACGTAGGTGTCCCAAAATTTTTTGCATTTAAACTGACAATATAATGGCTTAATTTGTTATTGTATCAGGTCAATTCATTTTCTACCAAAGGGTAAATAATATTTCACTACACTCAGCAGCAGTGTAAACCATGATTAAATGTAAACAATAGGATTTCGCTTCCCTGTTTCTGTCTGGTTTCACTTTTTCTTTTCATTCCCACTTGAGACTTTCTTAGGTAAAAATGCAAGTTAATAACTTTTCTTAAATGCACATTCGTTGTCCAGTTTGTACCAAATAATTTTCAAAGCACACAAACTGAAAAATTATTAAACAGAAATACATAATTTTTCTTTTCAACACACAAGTGCATAATTAGAACTGTACTGTCTATTGAGAAGCATGGAGACTTATCACACAGAATGAGATAATTCGGCCCATCATGCCTATGCTAGTTCTTTGAAAGAGTAGTTGTGCTTCGTCCCACATCCTGTTTTTTGCCCATAACCCTTTAAATTCCTCATCCTCATTTACCTGTTGAGCTCCACATACAGAACTAGCTGGTGGTTCTATTCTGTAACTGAACAAATCACACACCATCTTTATTTTTTAAAACATAGCTTGTCTTCTCCCTTGAACTTCTGTATTAATTGTAAAACTCAGTGCAGTGTCCTGTATTGAGTTGAGTTCAGGACTTCCATTTTTTAAACCCATGGTGTTTCATATCCATTTGTTTATATCACATTAAATGTTCTGCCACCTGTTCCAATAACTAATTCCAGAATTTTCCCTGTTACTGATATCAGACTAACTGGCAGACTAACTGGTCGATTGGTACCTGGAATTCTTGACGTCCCCCCACTGCCCAGCAGTAATAATTTTTCCCAGTGAAAGCTTAAATATTTCTGCTAGCACATCCTTTAGTTTTCCAAGAACTCTAGGATGAATTCCACCCAGCGAAGTTACATTATCGACTTGAATCTGTTTTAAGTATTCAACTATTAACTCAGTAGCAATGTTAGTTTTATTGCACCCCTTAATCTGACTATATAGATGCATTCACTTTTTTACTGGTTCCTATGCAGTCTGATTCTCTAAACATTAAACAAAAGAACTCAATTTTTCAGCAATATCCATATCTTGATTAATGTTAGCTTGTTTTACTTGTTCATGGGATGTGGGTGTCACTGGCAAGGCCAGCATTTATTGCCCACCCTTAATTGCCCTTGAGAAGGTGGTGGTGAGTCGCTGCCTTGAATCGCTGCAGTTCATGTGAAGTAGATGCACACACAGTGTTGTTGGGAAGGAAGTCTCATGATTTTGACTGAGTGACACTGAGGGAATGGAGATATATTTCCATGTCATGAGGATGTTTGACTTGGAGGAGAAACTGTAGGTGATGGTGTTCCCATGTGCCTGTTGTTATTCCTCCTCCCCTAGGTGGTAGAGGTTGTGGGTTTGGAAGGTGCTGTCTAAGGAGCAATGCAGCTTGTAGATGGCAACCATAACTGCTACTATGCCTGTGGTGGTGGGAGTGCATGTTTAAGTGGTGGATGGGAGTCCCATCAATGGTGTTTCCAAGATACTGTCAAGCTTATTGAAAGTTGTTGGAGCTGCACTCATCCAGGGAAGGACTCCTGACTTGCACCTTGTAGATGGTGGGCAGGCTTTGAGAGCCAAGAGGTGAGCTACTCTGTTCAAAATTCTTAGCCTCTGACATGCTCTCGTAACCACATGGTATTTATGTGACTGGTCCAGTTAAGTTCCTGGCCAGTGATAACCCCCAGCATATTGGTAGTGGGGGATTTGGCTATTATAGTACCATTGAACGTCAAGCTAGGGTGTTTGTTTAAATTCTCTAGTTGGGGTTGTTCATTGCCTAGCACGCGTGGCCCAAATGTTATGTGTTACTTTTCGACCAAAGCCTGAATGTTGTCCAGGTCTTGCTGTATGTGGGCACAGACTGCTTCAGTATCTGAGTTGCAAATGTATCACACTCTATGCAATCATCAGTGAACATTTCTACTTCTAACCTGATTTTGAGGGGAAGGTTACTAATGAAGCAGCTGAAGATTGGGACTGGAACACTGCCCTGAGGTGATGTTCTGGTACAGCTATGATTGGCTTCCAACAGCCACAACTGTTTTCCTCTATGCTAGATATAACTCCAGCCAATGGAGAGTTTTCTCCCTGATTCCCATTGAATTCAATTTCACTAGGGTTCCTTGATGCCATATTCTGTCAAATGCTGCCTTATGTTAAGCGAAGACACTTACCTCACTTTATTTTTTTCCATATTTGGACCAGGCTGTAATGTGATTTGGTGCTAAGCATCGGTGAGTGGGTTATTGCCGAGTAAGTGCCATTTGATAGCTTTGTCAATGACACCTTCCCTCGCTGAGAGTAGACTGCTGCAGCCGTCATTGGCCAGATTGGATTAGGCCTGATTTTCTGGACAGGAGATACTTGGGTAATCATTCACACTGTCTGGTAGCTGTACTGGGACAGCTTGGCTAGAGCCAGAGCTAGTTATAGAGCATAAGTCTTCAGTACTGCAGCTGGGATGTTGTCAAGACTCATAGTCTTTGCTGTATCCTGTGTGGTCAACAGTTCTTTGATAGCCTGTGCAGTGGAGTGAATTGAATTGGCTGAAGACCGGCATCTCTGAAGCTGAGGCCTCCAGAAAAGGCTGAGATGGATCATGCACCCAACCATTCTGTCTGAAGAGACTGATGTTGGACTCCTGCATCGTTGAGGATGGGGATGTTCATGGAGCCGCCGCCGCCTCCTCTTCTTGCTACTTGTTTAATTGCCCAGCACTATTCATGACTGGATGTGGTGTGACAGTATGTGGCAGGACTGCAGAGTTTTGATCTGATCCATTGGTTATGGGATCACTTAGCTTAGTCGAAAGCATGCTCCTTCTGTTGTTCAGGCATGTGTTCTCACTTCACCAGGTTGGCATCTCCTTTTTGGGTATGCCTGGTGCTGTTCCTGTCATGCAGTCCCAACACGCTGCATCTCATTGAACCAGGATTGGTCCCCTGGCTTCATGGTACTGGTAAATTGAGGTGTATGCCAGGTCAGGTAATAAGGTTGCAGATTGCGGTGGAATACAGTTCCACAGTTGCTGTTGACCAACAGTGCCTCATGGATGCCCTATTTTGTGCCGCTAGATCTGTTCTGAATCTATCCCATTTGGCATGATGGTAGTGTCACACAACACACTGTGAAGATGGGACTTTGTCTGTATTAGAACTCTCAATAAGAACGTTGTGGTGGTCAGTGCTACCAATACTGTCATGGACCATGCATCTGCAGCAGATATTTTGGTGAGGACTAGGTCATGTAGGTTTCTTCACCATGTTGTTGTTCTCACCACTCCCAATCTGGCAGATATACCCTTCAGCTTGGTCAGCATTGGTGCTACCTGCCATTCATGGCGATGGACATTGAAGTCCCCCACCTAGAGGGCATTCTGTGCCCTTGTTACCCTCAGTTATTTTTCCAAGTAGTGTCCAGCATGGAGGAGTATTGATTCATCAGTTGAGGGAGAGCAGTGGGTGGTAACCAGCCAGAGGTTTTCCTGCTGTTCGACCTGATGGTTATTGGTGAGTGCAAAAACAGGGATATTATGCCGAGCCTTTATAATGCTCTGGTTGGGCCACAAATAGAGGTTTGCATCCATTGCCTTTAGGAAGGATGAGAGTGTCTTTGAGAGGGTGCGGAGAATATTTACCAGAATGGTTCCAGGGATGAGGGATTTTTAGTTGCGAGGTTAGGTTGGAGAAGGTGGGATTGTTCTCCTTGGAACAAAAGAGGTTGGAAGGAGATTTAATAGTGTTTTACAAGATCATAACGGGTTTAGAAAAGGTAGACAAAGAAAAGCTGTTCCTATTCGTTGATGGTATGAGGACTAGGTGACATAGACTTAAAGTTTTGGGCAAGAGTTGCAGGAGGATTTAACTTTTTTTAAGCAGCAAATGGTAATAACCTGGAACTTGCTGCCAACCAGGGTAGTGGAAACGGACAGTGAGCAATTTCAAAAGAAAATTGGATGGATAGTTGAAGGAACTAAACTTCCAGGGATTTGTGGATAGAGCAGGGGAATGGAACTGAATGAATTGTTCTCTAGAGAGCCAGTATGGACTTGATGGGCTGCATGGCCTCCTTCTGTGCCGTTATGACTCTGACTCTGACTGATGCCATGGGGCCACATGAACTCCAATGTTGAGGATTTCCAGGGTCACTCCCTCCCGACTGTATACACTGTGCTGTCACCTCTGGTGAATCTGTTCTGCGGTAGGGCAGGAATCGTGATGACATTGTCTAGGACATTAGCTGAAAGGTGTGTTTCGGTGAGTATGTCTGTCAGGCTCGGCTATTGCTTGACTAGTCTGTTGGACATCTGCCTCAATTTTGGCACAAATCTCAGAATCTCACAGTGCAGAAGAGGTCCTTCGGCCCATCGAGTCTGCACTGTCATGTGAGAAACACATGACCTACCTACCTAATCCCATTTACCAGCACTTGCCCATAGCCTTGAATGTTATGATGTGCCAAGTGCTCATCCAGGTACTTTTTAAAGGATGTGAGGCAACCCACCTCCACCACCCTCCCAGACCGTCACCACCCTCTGGGTAAAAAAGTCCATAAGTTATTGCAGAAGACTTTGCAGGATCGATGGGCTGGGTATGTCTTTTATCATATCCGATACCTCGGTCGATGCTGGGTGACCTGTCCAGTTTTATTCTTCTTTGACTTTTTTGGAATAGTTTGATGCAACTGAGTGGATTACTAAATCATTTACCTACATTGCTGTGGGTGTGGAGTCACATTAGCCAGACCCAGGTAAAGGTGGCAGATTTACTTGCCTAAAGAGCACTTGTGAAACAAGTCGGTTTCTATGACAATCTGATATCAGGCTTTTATTTCAGATTTATTTAACTGAATTTACATTTCCCAGCTGTCATGGTGGGATTTTAACTTATGTCCCTGGTCCTTAGACCCAGGCCTCTGGATTACTAGTCCAATGCCACAATCACTATACTGTTCCTGTTAATACAAAAACTGGCATGTAATAATGAATTTATATAGAACTTTAGTAAGAACGCAGTTGGGGTACTGTGTGCAATTTTGGGCTTCACATTATTGGAAGAATGTTGAGTCAATAGGAGCAGGAATAGGCCATTTGGTCCCTCAAGCTTGCTCTATCATTTAATAAGATTATGGCTAATCTAATCGTGGCCTCGACTCCACTTTCCTGTCTGTCCCCCATAACTTTGACTCCCTTATAGATCAAAAAATTGTAACCTCGGGGTATTGAGGTGGCAAGAACCAGTTGAGATTTACCAAAGACGTAGGAGAAAATAAAAGTACAAATTTGTCAATTTTTGATTGAATTGAGTTTACAGGGTGATTTGATAGAGATATGGAAACTGACTGACTGATTCTACTTGGTGCTTCATGGTAACGGGACAGAGGTATAAGGTTTAACATAAGATCCTTAGGACAGTGTAAAGAATGTATCTTTTTATTTCTGTTGGACTGTGGATTAAAATTACAATGGCTGCAGTTTGAAGGACATGTCTACTGGAATAAAAACAAAAATAGCTGGAAAAACTCAGGTCTGACAGCATCTGTGGAGAGGAACACAGTTGACGTTTCGAGTCCGTATGACTCTTCATCAGAACTAAGGAAATATAGAAATGTGGTGAAATATAAGCTGGCTGAGGGGGGTGGGACAGGTAGAGCTGGATAGAGGGCCAGTGATAGGTGGAGGCAAAGAAGAGATTGCCAGAGTTGTCATAGACAAAAGGACAAAGGGGTGTTGATGTTGGTGATGTTATCTAAGGAATGTGCTAATGGTGACATTAAGGGTAGAGAGCAGGACAAGCAAGTGACAGATAGCCCGGGTGGGGTGGGGGGAAGGGATCGAAACTGTGAGGGATATATACAATGTTGTTGCCCTGGAACAGTGTGCCACAAAAGACAGGATGGCGCTGAGGAGGAGTCTGGCCAAATGGGGAGCTGCCAGACAACAATGTTTTAATTGGCTCCTTACCAGGGTTTGTGTGAGAACAGTGCAGCAGAATAGTTCCTAGCCTGGAAAGAAAAAGACCTAAAACCTCTGTCTCCTGTGTGTGTAAGACTCCAGTAATTCCACAATAATAGCTAGTTGGCTTTTTCTCCTCATATCGCTATAGCCTCCTCTCTCCCTGAAAACCCCTGTCAAGAGGCAAAGGGGAAATCACTGTTAGAGACTTTGAAAGGCAAGTGGTCAACCAGTGAACTACAGACTGAAAGTGCTGGAAGACCACCTCGTGTCATCAACAAAGAGCTGAAAGGAATTTGGAAGTCATTGATCAAAATCAACCCATCGAATCCTGTACTCCGGAATTGGTGCCATTGAACTGTTTTATCCCACCTTTAAAATCCATGCTTTTGTGTGTCTTATGTGTCTTGTATGTGTTATAGGGATTTGAGAAGGGGTAAAGTTTAGGTTGTAGAGTTTGAAATTAGCAGTTCATATTTCTTCATTTTGACACTGGTTAAAGGCATTTTGTTCAATAAACAGTTATTTACTTATTAAGTTTACAAACCTGGTTCTTGCATTCTGTTAACTTAAACAATTAGGTAGGTTGATCAAACATTTTCATATTTGTCGCAGCTCGGGGAGCAGTAGGGCTTGATATTGCAGCGCGCTATCCCCAGTGAGTCGTGACAACAGAGAGCAGGAGAAAGCTTTCTTTTCAGGATATGGAAAGCAAGGGTAGAAATGGCAGAGGCATTGGCCATAATTTTCCAATCCTCCTCAGATATAGGCGTGGCGCCAGAGGGCTAGAGAATCTCAAATATTAAACCCTTGTTCAAGAAAGGGCGTAAGGGTAAGCTGGTGGTGGTGAGAAAGCTTTTAGAAATGATAATCTGGGACAAAATTAACAGTCGCTTGGACAAATATGAATGAAGTTAGGAATGCTAGCACAGATTTGTTGAGGGCAAATTGTGTTTTAATTAATTCGCTTGAGTTTTGGATGTGATAACACAGGGTAGATGAGGGTCATGTGGTTGATGTGTACATGGACTTCAAAAAGGCATTTGATAAAGTGCCACATTATAGGCTTGTTAGTGAAGTTAGAGTTCATTGAATAAAAGGGACAGTAGCAGTGTGGATACAAAATTTGCCGAGTGACAGGAAACAGTAGTGAATGGTTGTTTCTCAGACTGGAGTAAGGTATACGCTGGGGCACCCCAGGGGTCTGTGTTTGGACCCTGCTTTTCCTAAAATATATTAATGACCTAGACTTTGGTGTACAGAGCATAATTTCAATATTTCCGGATGACACAAAACTTGGAAGTATTGTGAACTGTGAGGAGGATAGTGATAGACATCAAGAAGATGGGCAGATGGGTAGAATGGGACAAGTGGCATATGAAATTTAATGCAGAGAAGTGTGAAGTGATTCTTTTTGGTTGATAGAATGAGGAGAGGCAAAGGCACTGTTCTAAAGTGGGTAGAAGAGCATAGGTATACGTGCACAAATAATTGAAGGTGCCAGGGCAGATTGAATCAGTGTTTAATAAAGCATAAGGAAACCTGGAATTTATAAATAGGGGCAAAGACTACAAAAATAAAAATATTATGATAAACCTGTATAAAACACTGGTTTGGCCTCAACTGGCATCCAGTTCTGGCCACCACACTTTAGGAAGGAGGTGAAGGTATTAGAGAGGAGGTGAAGGTATTAGAGAGGGTGCAGAAATATTTGCCAAAATGGTTCCAGGAATGAGGTACTTCAATTATGTGGATGTGTTGGAGAATCTGGGGGTGTTCTCCTTCCCCACCATCCAGGGCCTCAAACACTCCTGTGTGGAACAATAATTTACTAATGCTTCCAAGTTGGTGTACTCTATTTGCTGCTCATGATGCAGCCTCTTCTATGTTAAGCAAACGAAATGTAGATTGGGTATTCACTTTGCTGAACACCACCTTTTAGTCGTATGCATAATCCTTTGCTTCCAGTTGTTTATCACAGTAATTCTCCATCCCATTCCTACTCTGACCTCTCTGTCCTTGGTTTCCTACAATGTTCCTAGTGAAGTTCAGTGCAACCTCAAGGAACTGCACTCGACTTTCTACTAGACACGTTGGAACCTTCCAATGTTAGTATTGAGTAACAACTTTATCTTAACCACTGTTCCCATTTTCTCATGGCCATCAGACAAGTGAAGCGGCAATGGCTGCACCAGAGTCATTGGGTCTGGAGGAGGTGTAGGCTAGTGCTCGGTGGGGAACCCCTGTCAGCACATAGCCTGCATTTTACTACATTCCTGGGCCATGGCAATCCTTTCTACCTTGTTAGATTTTCCATGCTTCCCTGGCCCCTATTATTCTGCAGTAACCACTAACTAGATGTGTATATTTTGTTTTCATGCTTGTCTCGTTATTACCCCATTTTTGCCTTGCATCATCCCTTTTGTCATTTAATCAGTCCTATCTTCCACCTTCTGACAGACCTTATCCTTTTCTGTCTTTCCTTATCCACAACCACCCCCTTCCCAATCTTTGCCCTTGATTCTGTACTGTTTAAAAGCTGTTCATCTCTAACATCATCTCATTCTGATGAAAGGTCATCAACCAGAAACGTTAACTCTGTTTCTCTTTCTGTAGATGCTATCTGATTAACTGACTGTTTCTGGCATTTTCTGTTTTTATTTCAGATTTCCAGCATCTGCAGTATTTTACTTTTAAAGATAATTGTCGTACTAGGAAATATTTAAACTATAATTCATGCAGCATACTTGTGAAAAATTAAAAACCATAGTCTGATTTCCTTTTGAATAGATACAACTACTTAATTTTTCTTTCAGTGGTAAGGCTTTGAGTGCAGTATTTGGTACTGAGAGAAATTATGTCAGGTCAGTGGTGGGAACATAATTGGAATTCAGATGACTGCAATATTTTTCCATGGGAAAACTCGGATTCTCTGATTTTGTATGTAACTTGCAAAGTACTGCAATTGTGCACTCCAGCTATCACTAAAGATTTGTTTTTCTGAAATCTGAGATTGATAACCATCATTAGCATTTGTGAAATAACAATTTTGATTATTTGAATTAGCTGGCCTAGTTCACGGAGCAATGAACTTATTGCTCAAAAATTTAAGAGATGGTTGTCTTTAAAGTTATAATGTATGTACAGTTTTAATTGAGTTGCATTATTGGGTTTTACATTTCTGAATTCCGTACAAATAAGTTACAAGCCATGGTAACATTCTTAAATAATTACTGGTATTGCCTAATTACTTATTCATTTGTAAACATTAAAGTTGATTTAAGAATTATTTGAGACCTGTATATTGAAAGTAAAACTGGGGAGGAGGGGAATGAAAAACTAGGCTGTTTAGAAACCAGTCATTAAGCGGCATATCTGTTTCACTGCAATAGAAAACAGAAAAAGAACTTCAGATTTATTGCTAAGCAACGAAAAGTCTCATTTATTAATTGAGGTCATGGATTTTTTTCCTTTAATTAAATGTTGGCTTAGGGACAAATTTGCTTAGTTATAGTTGTATAGAAGGAATGAACTGCAGGTTTAGCATTCTTTCTAATCATGAGTTAGACATGGTTGGTTGAGGCATTAGTAGATGATTTCTGGTATGGATGTGGGGCACTTTTCAATTTATTTAAAATTGAAGTTTTCAGTTCAAGTATTTTAAAGGGAAAATATTAGAAGTGCAGAGCAGATCCTCAGCATTTAAAAAGAGACAAAATGTTTTAGCGATTTGGGTGGAGAGCCTTCCTAAGGTCTAAAAGGGGAAGAACAAATCTTTTTAAGGACTACCAAAAATTGAAAGAAACGTGACAAAAGAGATCAAACGTGACAAAAAAGAAAAATTAAATTTCTGAAGCCTTGGCGCACAAAATGAAATCAGGAAATCAGATATGTTGATGAAGAACTGAAAAAAGATGCAGAAGAATGGAAGAAATATAATCTAAGCAGTGTGGGAATCTGTAACCTTATAATATATTTTCAGAGAGCCCTTGGCCAATCATGGATAGGAAGAAACTCCAGGTGAATGCTGGGGGTGGTGTAGTGAAGAGTCGAAAGGAAGAGAAAGAAGAGGGATTGAAATTAGAAGAGCAGTTAGTGCAGTTCATTTTACCAGCACTCAAAGGGTAATTTGAAATATGCCTTGGCAAGTTTGAAGCCTGGTGATGCAGCAGAAGTAAAAGACATGAATAAGTTTGAACAGGCAGTGGAAATGGTATGGGTGGAACAAAGAAACAGTAAAGAAAATGAGATGGAGTTATCTACAGACCTCCTGATAATAGTGATGCGGTGGGACAATATGAAATTGGTGTTCAGTTTTTATGGAAGTAGGAAAGCATATACATCAGGATAGAAAGGTTTGTTCCCCAGAGTGAAATTCTCACTTTGAACATAATATAAGAAATAGGCCACGTTGCCCTTCAAGCCTGCTCTGCCATTCAGTCTGATCATGGCTTAGTTTCCCAAAATCTGTCTGTCTCTATGTTGAATATACTCAACAACAACTAAGCATCCACAGTACTCTGGGATAGACAATGCCAGAGATTCACAACCTTAAGTGAAGATATTTTTTTCCTAAATGACCGACCCCTTATTCTGAGACCGAGACCCCCAGTTCTAAACTCCCCAACCGGGGAAACACCCTCCCGGCATCTTAAGAATTTTACATGTTTCAATAATATTACCCATCAAAAACCTATCTAGCTCTGCTTTAAAAATATTCAAAGACTCTGCTTCCTCTGTTTTTGAGGAAGAGAGTTCCATAGACTCTCAACCCTCTGAGAGAAAAAAATTTCTCCTCATCTCTGTCTTAAATGATTGACCCCTTATTTTTAAATAGTGACCCCTAGTTCTGGATTCTAGAGTGGAAACATCTTCTCCATATCCACCCTGTCAAGACCCCTCAGGATCTATAAAGATTTCGATCAAATCACCTCTTACTCTTCTAAACTCCAGTGGTTACAAGCCTAACTTGTCCAACCTTTCCTCATAAGACAACCTGCCCACTCCTGGTATTAGTCTACTAAATCTTCTCCGAACTACTTCCAATACATTTACATCTTTCCTTAAATGAGGAGACCAGTACTGTATGCAGTACTCCAGATGTAGTCTCACCAGTGCCTCTGTACAACTGAAGCATGGCGTCCCTACTTTTGTAGTCAATTCCCCTCACAATAACAATAACATTCTATTCGCTTTCCTAATTACTTGCTGTACCTGCATCCTAGCCTTTTGTGATTCGTGCGCTAGGACACCCAGATCCCTCTGAATCTCGGAGGTCTGGATAATCTCACCATTTAGATATTTTTTTCTTTTATTCTTCCTGTCAAAATGGACAATTTCACATTGAGGACAGAGCAGGAGTTAATTAACATTTTATTGTGTGTACTTACATTCCAATTTCGGCGCAGTAAGTAGATGATTTGAGGGATGGCAGGGCTGCCCATATCCCTTCGAATGCCCATTCTGTACCATGTGGGGGCTCCAGGATGCTATCCATGTCCTGGACAGCTAAATGTGCAGAAAGTGCTACCAAATGGAAAAACTCGAATACTGTATCTTGGAACTCATGGAGCAGTTGGTGTCACTTAGGAGCATTCGTGGATAGCACATTTCATCCCACAGCTTATGAAAGAGCAGGCAGAGGACTGGGTGGCCGTCAGACAGACAAGAAAGGCAATGCAGGAGTGCAGCTGACCCCTGAGGACATCCCACTTTCTAACAGGTACTCAGTTCTGAGTACCAATGGGGGAGAGGGTTCCTCTGGAGAGAGCAGCGAGAGTCATGACCAGAGCACCATGGGTGGCTCAGCTATGTAGGGAGAGAGGAGCAAAGACAGGAGAGCAATAGTGTTGGGGGACTCTATAGTTAGGGGAACAGATGGGTGCTTCTGTGATCGCAGATGTGATTCCAGGATAGTATGTTGCCTCCCTGGTGCAAGGGCCATGGATATCACCAAGCTGCTTCAGGGCATTCTGGAGGGTGAGGGTGCATAGCCAGAGGTTGTGGTTCACATTGGTACCAACGATATAGGTAGAAAAAGGAATGCGGTCCTGCAGGCTGAGTTCAGGGAGTTAGGCACGAGACTAGCAAGCCGGACCTCAAAGGTAGTAATCTTTGGATTACTTCCAAGGCCACGTGCTCGTGAGTAAACAGGAGAATACACCAGATGAATGCATGGGTGGAGAGATGGTGCAGGAGGTAGGACTTCAGATTTCTGGGGTATTGGGAGCGGTGCTGAGGAAGGTGGGATCTGTACAAGCTGGACAGTCTACATCTGAATAGGACTAGGACGAATGTCCTGGCAGGGAGATTTGCAAGTTTTGTTGGGGAGGGTTTAAACTAAATTGGCAGGGGGGTGGGAACCTGAGGGCAGATTCAGATAGGACAAATTTAGAGCAGGGAGTGGGAGACAAAATTAGTGGGTGACTCTGAAAGACAGAAGAAGCAAAGATTAAAAGGTTTACAGCACAGGAATTTGGCAATGTTAAAAGATACTTATTTAAACGCAAGGAGTATAGCAAATGAAGCTGATGAGTTGAGGGCACAGATAGACACATAGCAGCATGATATCATTGCTAAAATGGAAACTTGGCTTACAGAGGGGCAAAAATGGCAGCTCAGCATCCCTGGATGTAGGGCTTTCAGGCAGGATAGAGAGGGGGCTAAAAAAGGTGGGGGCGTTGCATTATTGGTTAAAGAATCGATTACAGCTGTGAGGAGAAATGATGTACTAAATGGATCATCAAATGAGGCTTTTTGGGTTGAGCTCAGGAATAAAAAGGGGGCAGTCATACTACTAGTAGTGTACTATAGTCCCCCAGATAATGAGAGGGAGATAGAGCAAATATGTAGGCAAATTTCTGAGTGCAAGAACAATAGGGTAGCCATAGTTGGGGACTTCAACTACTCTAATATCAACTGGGATACGAACAGTGTAATTCGGCACAGAGGGCACAAAATTCTTTAACTGCATTCAAGCGAACTTTCTTTCGCCAGCATGTAACAAGCTCAATGAGAGGGAGTGCAATTCTAGATTTAGTCTTAGGAAATGAAGCTGGGCAAGTGGAAGAATTGGCAATGATGACCATTTTGGAGATGGTGACCATAATATGTTAGATTTAGTATAATTATGGAAAAGGATAAAGTAGAACAGGAGTAAAAGTTCAAAATTGGGGGAAGACAAATTTTCGCGAAGTTGAGGGGCAATCTGGTGAAAGTGGACAGGCTACAGCTACTTGAAGGGAACTCAGTGACAGACCAGAGGGAGGCATTCAAAAGCGAGATTCTGTGGGCACAGTGCAGACATTTCCCCACAAAGAAAAAGGGTGGTACTGCTAAATCTAGAGCCCCTGGTTATCTAGAACCATACAAGTAAGATAAAGCAAGAAAATAAAGCTTATGACAGTCATAAAAAGCTTAAGACTGTAGAAAGCCTAGAAGGGTATAGAAAGTACAGCGGTGAAGTAAAAAAGGTAATTGGGAAAGCAAAGAGAGGAAATGAAAAAACAGTTAAAATCAAAAACCCGAACATGTTTTATGAGTACATTAAGAGCAAGACAGTAACTAAGGAAAGGGTGAGGCCTATCGGAGATGTATATGGTAACTTGTGCACTGATCCTGAAGATGTGGGCAGGGTTCTCGATGAATATTTTGTCTCTGTCTTCACTTAAGGGGAGGGAGAATGCAGATATTCTAGTTAAAGAGGAGGAGTGCGAAATATTAGACACAATAAGCATAGTGACAGAGGAAGTATTGGAGGGACTGACGTTCTTAAAGGTGGATAAGTCACCAGGGCCGGATGGATTGTATCTCAGGCTGCTGAAGGAAGCCAGGGAGGAAATAGCGGATACTCTGAGGATCATTTTCCAATCCTCAGTAGATACAGGTGAGGTACCAGAGGATTGGAAGTCTACGAACGTTGTACCATTATTTAAAAAGAGTGCAAGGGGTAGACCAAATAATTATAGGCTGGTCAGATTGACTTCGGTGGTGGGAAAATTATTAGAATCAATTCTGAGACACAGGATAAACTGTCAATTAGAAAGGAACGGATTAATCAAGGTTAGTCAGCATGGTTTTGTTAGTGGAAGGTTGTGTCTTACTAATTTAAATTTATTTTGAGGAAGTAACAAGGAGGATTGATGGAGTAGTGCAGTGATGTTGTCTACATGGATTTAGTAAGGCATTTTACAAGGTCCCACATCGCAGACTGGTCAGAAAAGCAAAAGTCCATGGGATACAGGGGAATGTGGCGAGTTGGATCCAAAATTGGCTCAGCGACCAAACAAAGGATAATGGTAGATGAATGTTTTTGCAAGTGGAGAACTGTTTCCACTGGCGTTCCACAGGGCTCAGTGTTGGGTCCCTTGCTGTTTGTTGGATATATTAATGATTTGGACTTAAATGTGGGTGGCATGATTGGGAAATTTGCAGATGCAACAAAAGTTGGCCATGTAGCTGATAGTGAAAAGGATAGCTGTTGTCTCTAGAAATATAACAATATTTTGGCTGAGTGGGTGGAAGCATGGCAGATGGAATTCAATCCAAAGAAGTGTGAAGTAATGCATTTGGTGAGGGCAAACAAAGCTAGGGAATACGCAATAAATGAGAGGGTATTTGGAGGGGTGGAGAAAGTGAGACACCTTGATGTGCATGTCCACAGGTCCCTGAAGGTGGCAGGACAGGTGGATAAGGTGGCAAAGAAAGTATATGGAATACTCCCCTTTATTTGACCAGGTATAGAATACAAAAGCGGTGATGTTAAACACTGGTTTGGCCACATTTGGAATTTTGTGTACAGCTCTGTCACATTCCAGGAAGGACATAATTGCTCTGTAGAGAGTACAGAGGAGATTTACAAGAATGTTGCCAGGGCTTGAAAATTGCAGCTATGAGGAAAGATTGGATAGGCTGGGATTGTTTTCCTTGGAACTAAGGAGGCTGAGGGGTGACCTGATTGAGGTGTACAGGATTATGAGGGGCCTGGATAGAGTATACAAGATGCTCTGTTTTCCCCTAGCAGAGAGATCAGTTACCAGGAGCACTGATTTAAAGTGATTGGTTGAAGGATTGGAGGGGACATGAGGAATAACTTCTTCTCCCAGAGGGCGGTGGATGTTTGGAATTTGCTGCCTGGTTTGGTGGTGGAGGCAGAAATCCTCAACTCATTTGAAAGGTACCTAGATCTGCACTTAAAGTGCTGTAACCTGCAAAACTATGGACTGGGCGCTGGAAGGTGCGATTAGAATGGGCAGCTAGTTTTTGATTTTTTTTTTCTCTTTTTCGGCCAGCACAGACTTGGTGGCTTGAGTGGCCTCTTTCTGTGCTGTAACTTTTCTAAGGTTTTAAGGAACCTGCCATCCCTGGCCTGGCCACAAGAAATAGGAGTAGACCCCTTGAGCCTGCTCTGCCATTCAGTGTAACCATGGCTGATCATCTGCCTGAACTCCACTTTCCCATCAGCTCCCCATATCCCTCGATTTCCTAAGAGACCAAACATGTGTCTATCTCAGTCTTTAAATATACTCAATTATTGAGCATCCACAATCCTCTGGGGTTTACAAAGATTCACAACCTTTGGAGTGAAGAAATTCCTCTTCATCTCAGTCCTAAATGATCAGCCCCTTGTCCTGAGATTGTGCCCCCATGTTCTAAACCAGGAGAAACTCTGTGCCTACCTTGTCAAGCCCCTTCAGAATCTTGTGTTTCAATGAGATCACCCTTCATTCTTCTAAACTTCAGAGAGTAAAGGCCAAATTTTTCAGCCTGTCATCATATGGCAACACTCTCATTCCAGGGACCAATCTAGTGAACCTTGGCTGTATGGCCTCCAATACAAGTATATCCTTCCTTAAATATGGGGACCAACACTATGCACCATACTCCAGGTGTAGTTTCACCAAAGCCCTGTACACTTGTCGCAAGAGTTCCTTATTCGTGTACACCCAACCCCTTTGTAACAAAGGCCAATATGCCATTTGCTTTCCTAATTGCCTGCTGTAGCAGCATGCTAACATTTTGTTCCTTGTATGAGAACACCCACGTCTCTCTATCAACATTTGGAAGTTACACGCCTTTTAAAGATATTCTCCTTTCCTGTTCCTACTACTGAAGTGAATTACTTCATACTTCCCCACACTGTACTCATTCTGCCACCTTGTTTCCCAATCACTCTAACCAATCAATATCCCTTTGCAGCCTCCTTGTGTCCTCCTCACAGCTCACATTCCCACCTAGCTTTGATTCATCAGCACATTTGTGTTCATTGCTCCTGGAATTTTTGTCTAAGTCATTAATTTAGATTGTAAGCTGCTGAGGAACCAACACTGAGCACTGATCCTTGCGCCACTCCACATGTTGAAAATGCCTAGTTTATCCCTACTCTGGTTAACCTTCAAGAAGCAATCTTCTATCCATGCTAATATATTGCCCCCAACTCCATGCGCCCTAACTTGCACCTTATTGATTGCCTTTTGGAAATCCTTGTATACTACTGGTTCCCCTTCATCTACCCTACCAGTTAAACCCTCAAAAAAAAAACTGTAATAGATTTGTCAAACACTATTTCCCTTTTCTAAACCATTTTGATTTTGTCTGATCATACTATGATTTTCTAAGTGCATTGTTAAGACTTCCTTAGTAGGAGATTCTAGCATTTTCCCAATGACTATCAGGCTATCTGTCCTGTAATTCCCTGTTTTCTCTCTTCCCTTCTTTCTTGAATAGCAGTATTGCATTTGCTAACTTCCAATCTGCTGGGACAATCCTAGAATCTAGGGAATTTTGGAAAATCATAACCAGAACATCCGCTGTCTTTGCAGCTACCTCTTTTAGAACAGTAGGATGCAGACCATCAGGTCCTGGGAATTTATGGACTTCTAGTTGTTTAAATTTCTCCAATTCTTTTTTATCTGCTGATATTAATTAATTACCTGAAGTTCCTCACTTTTTAGCCCCTTGGTTACTCTCTCTTTCTAATGTGTAACTTGTGTCTTCTCCTGTGAAGACAGACACAAAATATGTGTTCAACACCTCTCCCATTTCCTTGTTCCCCGTGATAATTTCTCCTGTCTGTGTCTATGGGACCAATCTTTATTTTAACTACTTTCCTCCTTTCTATATGCTTATAAAAGTTCTTGCAATCAATTTTTATATTCCTGGCTAGCTTATTCTCATTGTATATTTTTTCCCCTTTTTTATTAATTTTTTTGGGTACTCTTTGGTTTCTGAAACACTCCCAATTCTCAGGCTTACTCCTATAGCCTTTTCAACATTATAAGTCTCTTCTTTTAATCTAATATTATCCTTTACTTTCCTAGTAATCTACCCTTGTAAGTTACAGATACATCTTTTTTGCTGAGTTTTTGTTTTTTAATGGAATGTATTTTTGTTGAACATTTCAAATTGTTTCTATAAATGTTTCCCACTGTTTATTTCCTGCAATACCTTTTAGTCCATTTACCCAATCAATCTTAGCCAGCTCTCCTCTCATAGCTATATAATTGGCTTTGTTAAAAATTCTGAAGTTTGTTGTTTTCAAACTTAATATGGAATTCAGTTGTTATTATGGTCACTTTTTCCCAGTGGATCTTTTACTATGAGATTACTAATTAAACTTGATTCATTGCACAATGTTAGATCTAAAATAGCTTGATCCCTAGTCAATTCTACAATGTATTGTTCCAAGAAACAATCACAGAAGTATTCTACAAATTCATCTTCTAGACTGCCTTCCCCAATTTGATTTGGTCCAATCCATACGAAGATTAAAGTTCCAATAATTATTGCATTGCCTTTGTTACAAGCTCCAATTATTTCTTGCTTAATGCTCTGTTCATCAGTATAATATTGAAGTACATACTGTTAGGGGGCCTATAAACTACCCCCACCAATGTTTTCTAATCCTTTTTATTCCTAATCTCTACCCATATTGATTCTATTTTCTGACCTTCTGAACTACAATCCATTCTCACTATTGTCCGTATGTCATCCTTTACTCTGAGAGCTGCTACTCCTTTTCCATTCTGTCTGTTTTTTCGAAATGTGTATGTGGAATGTTTATTTCCTAACCTGGATCAATTTGTAACCATATCTCTGTAATGATGATTAGATCTAAATCATTTGTTGGTGTTTGTGCCTCCAAATCATTGCTTTTTATCTGAACATGTGAAGCACCTGCAATAATTCTTTGCCTACACCCCAATCCCATATGAAGCCTCTAGGCACTTAGGGCTGGAGAACGAATACTGGTTTGTTAGTGTCATTTACTCTCTAAGGACAAGAATGAAAACCCACTAACAACTAAATTGAGCCAACTTAATTCTCTTGCTCGTTCAGGACAGCAACACCTGTTTGAAATTGTCTTCACTGCTGCCAATTGACCATATAATGTAACTCATTTGGTTACAAACAAATAGACTAAATTAACAAAATCAGGGATAAAGTAAAAGGCAGCCCCTTAAATGGAAACTGCAACATCAAAAACAAAATCCAAAGAAAACTTACGCACATTAAATCAAAATGTGATTGAAAGGGTCAATAAAGCACCCCAGTCACCGCAGTGCACACTGAGCATGGAAGGCCACATGAAGCAAGAATGTTCTTGATGTTGATATGAGGCAACAACTATAGGCATGCTTTCCTTCATATTTTCATGCAATCTCAAATCTTGGAGAAGTGGTTGTAATGGTGATGCATTGCTTTCTGAGGCAATGGGGAAACTTCTGGAGGGCTTTTAAAATGCAGTGATTATCATTGCTGGCAAGATATGTTTTAAAAAAAGGGGATCTGAGTAGCCTTGGGTGCCCTAAGAGCATTGAGTCAACCATGTATGCAGAGGCACGTTTAAGACAAACTCAGTTGGGTGGCAGGCTCCATTCCCTGAAGGACATGAGGGAACTCTTTGGGCTGCAATAACTGTCTGGCAGCGTTCAATCATTTTTCTTATACTGGGTTGCAGATGAGCAGATCTATTGAATTTAGTTCAACCACATGGTTGACTGTATAATTCCCTGTCGACTTGAGATGTATTTTTGAGCATGCAAAAAACCTGGAGGTGCTCTCATCAAAATAATTTCAGTCTTGTATTTCTGATATTGAGGCAAATGCCTACAGGCACCCTGGAGTCCGCAGGTCCAGAATAGTTTGAATTCATTTGATCATTTGAACAGAGAGAGAAAAACCTATTTCTGTCGGTTGGAGAAAGTAAGACCAGCGGGCATGGTCGATATTTAGAGCCAGACCTTTCAGGAGTGAAATTCGGAAACATTTCTACACATAAAGGGTGATAAGTTTGGAATTCCCTTCCACAAACAGCATTTCATGCTCAGTTAATAATTTTAAATTTGAGGCTGTTTGGTAGATATTTGTTAGCAAAGGTATTCTGGGATGCAAAGCAAAGGCAGTTAACTGGAATTAGGATACAGATGAGACATTGTCTCATTGAATGGCAGAACCTGCTTGAGGGGTTACATGGCCTACTCTTATTCCTATGTTGCTGTCTAGTTGAGATATTTGCTAAGGGGAGGAGTATGGATACTTTGTCTTCTAATTAGACAAACTAACGGCTATTAATATCGAGGATTTTTTTTTAACTAACGGGATGAACTCATGAATTATCTCATGATATCTCAACAACTGGGCCTGCTCTCATCAGAGGTGTTTTAAAGTTCTGTCGTGAAAATGTGTACGCTTCTTTGTACCCAGACTTATTTTGTTAAAATTAACTCTAGCCAACTTGAGCCAAGGTAGCAATGAGGGTACGAGGTATGTGAAAGTGAATATAAGGCTTAGCAACAGAGCTAAGCCCAGAGTCTCGGTAGTTGTTGAAGTTACTACAGCACTGTCATTTTTTGGAATTTTGACTTTTTTGATAAAGGTTTGGGGATGAGCTATGTTAGATTTTAAAAGCAAGTGAATTTGCACAAGTTTAAAGGCCAAGAACCCCACCATTTCAGACAGAGAGGGCTCTAAATGTTAACTATGGAGGCTTCCATAATGACAGAGGTCAATCAAAAATTTGTCATCTTTTTTCAGATGGCTTAATGAAACACCCACACCTCTTATGATGATTCCATTTATCTGAACCCAACATGGGGTGTTCATTGAGAATATATTTATAGGATTGGGATGGGTGGTTTGGTTGGAAGGCAAAACGAGGATGACAGACGAGTTGGAGGCATTGCCCTCCCTCTTCCTCTGAACAAGGAGAGAAAAAAAACACATGGATCGTCCATCAGTTTTTAAGCAGGAGATTGAAAGGGGAAGTCTTGGCCTTGGACTTTGACTTGAAGCTATGATACAAGAACTCTGTTTTTGCAGTTAACAATTGTTCGGGGGAAAAAGAAGCCAGCCCATTAAAGGAACAGTGTGTGTGGTTTATTTCTCATTTTGGTAATATGGACATTTTCCTGAAGCTGAGATCCTTAGACTGCTTACACCACTGTGCCCTAGAGTACATCTAAAGCGCATGTAAATTCGTCATCAGATCTGAGGATTCAATAATCCAAAGTGTAGTGGTAACCACAAGGCTTGGAGTCTGTGATAGTTGGTTTAAGGTGACTAATATTTGAATTTCATTTCTCATACTTGGGAATTCTGGGATTTTTACCATTGTTCTGTGGACTGTATTTAATGATTCTGTCCAGTTTTCCATGAAGAATGTAAATCAGGAGCCTTGACAATTGTGCAAGTTAAGGAGAAACGGTCAGTATGGAACTATGCTGTTTTGTTTTACTTGATGTCCAACTGTTCTTGAGTTGTTTGAATTTGGCTTTTTTACATGAAACTGACCAAATATTTTACTTTTGTGATAGAAATGTAGAACCAGGAGATCCAAACAACAAAGCTCTTGTTTGCCTGTTTAATTTCCTCCCTATATGTGGTTTAATTGCCATTTAAATAATATATTGTACAGTCAGCATTAAAATTGTTGAAGGGAGTGAGCTCATTTTCAGCCTAAGAATACAGTTTTTCATTTTGTAGACCATTGCAATAATACATATTCTCTGCTTTGGAAAATTGTTGCATATGGATAATTTATTTTCTTTCTCCTTGTGCTTGAACTTTACTGTTGCAGGCCTGCACTAGCAAAGTTGCACTGCAGGAGAAAATTCCTTGCATAACTTTGACTTCATCTAGTTTGTGCTACACCCTCCAGCCAAACAAGTTTAAGCTTCAAACGTAAGTCCAAATAAACTGTGGTGAGCAAGTGTTGATGCTGCTCAATAGTTTGGCAATTGCTCTGTTGTTGACAGTGCTACTTTCCTAATAAAATTAGCTTATTTCAAGGCACTGCACCGCTACATCCCTTTGGTCAGGTGCCAGGTGGCTTTGTTTGTCTTGAAGGAATGTTTTAGGTTTTTCTTTCTTTGAAAGTTAGTAGCAGTGAATGACATTATCTGATTATCTAAAGAATAGGTTGGTGAAGCAGTTTGTGCTGTATGTGGCCAGACCTGGACAACATTCAAACTTGGGCTGAGAATTGGTAAGGATATTCCCATCATGGCAATAACGATCTCTAACAAGAGAGCCTAACCACCTCTCCTGGACATTGACTGGCATTACCATCGCTGACTCCCCACCATTGACTGGAATCTTAATTGGACTTGCCACATAAATATAGTGGGTACAAGAGCAGGTTAGAGGCTGGGCATTCATCAGTGAATAACTCACCTCCTGACTCCCCAAAAGCCTTTCCCCATTTACGCAGGTAGGAGCGTGATGGAATACTCCCCACTGATCTGGAGGAGTGCAACTCCCAACAGTACTCAAGGACTGCATATCATCCAGGGCAAAGCAAAAAGAGCAACTTATTTATATAGTGCCTTTTTAATAATAAACCATTCCTGTGCGCTTCACAGGAGCATATGAAACAAAATGTCACACTGAGCCATGAAAGGAGATATTAGGTTAGATGACTAAAAGCTTCATCAAAGAGAAAAGGAGGAAAGCGAGGTGAGAGGTGTGGGGAACCTGCTTGATTGGCAACACCTTAAATATTCACTTCCTCCATCATCGACACACTGGCTGCAATGTGTACCATCTACAAGATGCGTTGCAGCTCACCAAGTCTGTGATAGTATCTTCTAAACTCAGGATCTCTGCCACCAAGAAGAACAGGGACAACAGGCGCATTGTAATGCCACCACCTGAAAGTTCCCCTCCAAGTTGCACAGCATCCTTACTTGGACATTTATTACCAGTCTTTCATGTCAGTTGGTCAAAATCCTGGAATGCTGTCTGAAAGCACTGCGGGCATACCGACACCACCTGGACTGTAACAGTTCAAGAAGGTGGGTCTCCACCACTTTCTCAATTCAAGATGGACAGTAAAATGCTGGCTTTATCAGTGATGCCCATATGCCATGAATAAATGCAAATAATTACTTGCCTGTTTTTAAAATTTCAAATATTTAGGGAAACATTTTGTACACTTGGTTAATCTATTTATTCTTTCAAGGGGATGTGGGCACTCTTGCTAGGTCATTTCAGAGGGCTGTCAAGAGTCAACTACATTGTTATGGGTCTGAAGTCACATGTAGGCCAGATCAGATAAGGATGGCAGATTTCCTTCCCTAAATGGCATTAGTGAACCAGGTGGGTTTTTATGATAGTTCCATGGCCACCATCACTGAGTCTAGCTTTATATTCCAGGTTTACTAATTGAATTCAAATTCCATCAGCTGCCGTGGTGGGATTTGAACCCATGTCCCCAGGACATTAGCCTGGGTCTCTGGATTACCAGTCCAGCAAATGTATCTCTGTTGGCTCTGCACAAAGGCAAGAAGGAGAGACCAAGATCTTAAACTTTTCAGTATATTAACAAGGATGAAAAATAAAACATTTTAAAACAGAAAAAAAAATTATCCACTATGCCACCCTCCTCCCCCTCTATTTGTGAATATTAACTTGCCAGCTCAGTAAGACAATTGCTTCTACAGGCTTTTAATCATATTTAACAACAATTTTTAAAATTATCTTCCAAATTACCATCAAGATATTCATGCCTGGAAGCATCTGTATGTAGGTACATAGGCTTGTAAATCATCTTTCCTTTAAAATTGAGGATCAACTCAAAAAATTGAAATCTGAGATTTCATGAGATGCTTAATTCCTTTTCAATATTAGATAAGCTATGAAAAATCAATTTAACCTTTTATTCATACTATTAGATCTTTTAGTAGCATTGCTACAGGTAGCCCAGGACCAAGAGTTTCCAGTTTTTGCGATGGTCCTGCTGCACCCTAAGCAGGTGATGTTTTGCTGATAAATTTATAAAGAAATTTATCTTGTGTCTGAGTTCAGATTTAAAAAACTCATCTTGACACTCAAAGATATGCTTGTATTATTTTACTTAACATTTCACAAAACCTACTCAAAATCCCTTATTTCTAATTATTTGCATGATGATATTTATCTTTTTGTTCAATTGGAATTCAAATGGAATAAAGAGATTTTTCCCACTTATGCTTCCCATGATCATTTGGGGTTCTTGCTGAAGCTGCCGTTGGTGGGGATCATTTTTTATGACTAAAAGATAGTATTTTCTCTGCACAAAATCTCATCCTGTGCGGTATCATTATATCAGGATTTTGATTTAATGGCTTAAAGTGTGTAATAAAAACAACTTGCGTTTATATATCACCATCAACATAACAAAACACCCCATGGCACTTCATAGGAGCATTGGAAAGCAATATTTGACACTGAACCATTTGAGATATTGGGACAGATGACCAAAAGCTTGGTCAAAAATGTAGTTTTTAAGGAGCATCTTGAAGGAGGAAAGAGGCACAGAAATGGAAAGGTTTATGGAGGGTTCCCAGAGCTTAGTCTTTTGGCAGCTGAAGGGACGGCCACCAACATGGAGCGATTAAAATTAGGGGATGCTCAATAGACCAGAACTAGATGAGTACAGAATTCTCTTGAGGGTTGTGGGTTAGAGGAGACTACAGAGATAGGGAAGGGTGCAGCATTTTTAAAATAGGGTCCCAGTTAAGCAACATCTTTACGTCAGTGAACTTGGGTGATGAGTGACTGACACTTGGCTACGAGTAAGGACATAGGCAGTAGAGCTTTGGAGGATTGTAGTTTTGGACGGTATAAAGTGGAAGGCCAGCTAGGAAGGTGCTGGAATAGTCAAGTCTCAATGTGACAGGTATGGATGAGATTTTTAGCAGCAGATGAGCTGAGGCAGGTGTGGAGTGGGACAATGTTTTAGAGGTGAAAAGAGGCGGTTTTAGCAATGGTGTAGATATGTGGTCTCAATCTCATCATGGAATCAAATAGGAAAAGTCTCCTTCAACCTCATAGTTGCCAGGGAGAGGGATTGAGACGGTGGCTAGTGAGCAGACTTTGTTATAGGACCGAAGATGTTGGCTTCTGCCTTCCCAATATTTAATTGGTGCAAATTTCTGCTCATCCAGAAATGCATGTCAGACAAGCATTCTGATCATATAGAGACACTAGAGGAGTCAAGAGAGGTAGTGGTGAGGTAGAAGTGGGTGTCATCAGCAATGTACATGTGAAAACTGATGCTCTTTTTGAATGATGTCCCAAGGGGCAACATGTAAATGAGAAATAGAAATGAGGCCAAGAATAATTGACACCATAGAATAGGATTAATTTTTTTATTTACTCTGCGCCCCCTTCGGGAATCATGTTCTGTCTCAGAAATTTTAGTGCACATTAAACTCTGTCTCACTATTAGTATGGTTCTGGGTGGTTTCACATTTTGTGATTCTGCATTGAACAATAATTGTTAAAGATGCCATAAGATATGAAAAACAGTTGCTTCAATAACTGAATTTTTTATTGTTGTATGAATGATTTTCAAAAATGACAGTGAACTGAGCTGTATTTTCAGTTCATGAGCGGAGTTGACCAATATACAAAACTAAGCGGTGCTAACTGTTTGTCAGATTGGGTAGGATAGGAAGAAACATGCTGCCTATAAAATTTACAGAAGAGTTTGAGAAGGCAAATGAGAAGAGCGATGGCATTATTAATTAATGACATTATTACATTTCCCCTCCACTTTTAAAAGCAGTTGAAAACCTAACCCTCAACAAGTCTGTTAACTTTCCCATGAGGGTTGCTGGTTGTTATTATCCTCCTTTATGAAATGTTCTTCATTCATTCTTTGATGTCAAGAGTGTGATTATACATAAAAGTTGATGTTGATGTGGAGGAACAAATTATAGTTATATCAAATTATCAAAATTAAGAAAGAAACTACATTAAAAAGGACTGATGGAACTCAAAAGGTACTTGTAGACTCAATGGCCTACACAGTAATATTGATGGAGGTTAGTGGTGAAATAAGAGGAACTAACCATTTTCTTTGGAAACCAAAGAATACTGGAGAGTGGAAAATGTTATTCAAAAGGGTAAAGGGATAAAACAGCCAGCTACAGAACACTATATATATCTATTTAGTAGGAAATTTGCGAGAGATTATAATAATATTAGGGAGCATTTAGACCAGGACTAGTTGGGGACATGATTTGCCAAGATGTAGTGACACTTAATCAATTTTATCTAATTCTAATGTGGGAATAACCAAACACAAAGTGTATTGGATGTGATAACTTTGGACTTTGAAAAAGCATTTAATGATGCTACTTAGTGAAACAGAAGGTAGTTGAGACACTTGATGGTGAAAATTGATCAAGAGGGCCGGACAGGAAAATGGAGTTGGAACCCAAGATCAATCATGACTGAACAAAAACAAAAATACCTGGAAAAACTCAACCTCCTCTGAGTTCCTTTAAAGCTTCAGCCTGGGGCCACAAGGGACCCAGTTTCCTTGTTGCCATGAGGAGGCACAGCAGAGGACTTGGTGATGGAGAGGCTGTGTATTGGTGAGGAGAGACTTGAACATTTGGTTCTTTTTCGCATTGTTGCTAGCCAGTGGTGGGGAGGAAAATGAGAAGCAAACTAGCACGCAAAAGCGGAAAGCATGCTACCACACCTTAGGAAAGATATATTAGCTCAGAGAGAGTGCAGAGTTGATTTATTAGAATAATATCTGGACTCCAGCGTTAAATTACAAGTGCTTACACAAACTTGGGCTGTGTTCCCTGGAATTTAGATCGAATGTAGCAAAGAAGAGTGAAGTGATATATTTTGGTTGGAAGAACGAGGAGAGGCAATATAAACTCGAGGGTACAATCCTAAAGGGCTGCAGGAGCACAAACCATTGAAGGTGGCAGGGCAGGTTGAAAGTGGTTTTAAAAAAAATGGGGTTTAATAGCCTCCTCCTTGCTGTAACCTTTCTATGATTCTATTCTTTGATTCTACAATTAAGGGTGATTTTATTGAAGTTTTCAAGATTTTAAGGAGGGTAGATAAAGAGAAACTTTCCATTGTTTGGGGGTCTAGGACTAGAGGACTTAGACTAAAAATAAGAGTCAGGCCTTTCAGGGCAGAATATAGGAAACACTTCTATTAGCAGGGGATGGTAGATGTTTGGAATTCCCTTTGGTAAATGGCAGTTGACACTAGATCCATGGTTGATAGATTTTTGTTAGCCAAAGGTATCAGGAGACATGGGCAAAACAGGGGTATATGGAGTTCAGTCACAGATCAACGATGATCTCACTGACAGGTTGAACAAGCTCAAGGGACTAAACTCTATGTGTAGGTTTTCTTGCTATCACAAGACAGGAAACATCAGTTCAGTATTTTCTGGAGGTCCTGTGTTGACCATGTAGAATATTACACCTAGGTTTTTGATGATTGTGATTTTGGGACTGGTGCTGGAATGTGAACAACGCAGGAATCAAAAAACTTTTGGTTTTGTAACTTAGTTTTCCCAATAGTGTTAACATGTTATTTTTGGAAGGACTTGTTGTATTGAGTGATTAAGTTGTGCATGCACTTATTTGCACAGAACTTGCACACTTACTTGCTATTGAAATTTGTCTGCCATTTTATGCTCCTAAGTGAGTATAATGTAATTATCTATTTACACTGAATCAAAAGATACTGTGCCTGAAAAAAGGAAACTTGTAGAAATAAATTAAGGGTGAAATGGAAAAATGGAAGTGGAAGGTGTCCAAATTATGATTATGCCACACTCAATTATTTATTCACAGAATGTGGGCATCTCTGGCAGTGCCAGCATTTATTTCCTATTCTTAATTGCCCTTGAGAGATGGTAGTGAGCCACTTGTAACTGCTGCAATTTATATGTTGGTGGCACTCCCAGTCTTGTTAGGGAGAGAGTTCCAGATTTTGACCTAATGATGATGAAGGAGCAGCAATGTACACCCAATTCAGGATGTTGTATTACTTGGAGGGGAATCTGGAGGCGATGATGTTCCTATGCACCTTCTGCCCTTGTTCTTCCAGGTGATAAGAAGTTATGGATTTGGGTGGTGTTGTCAAGAAGATGACTGTCAGGCTGTTGCTTGATTTGTCTGTGGGACAGCTCTCAATTTTGAGAGGTCCCCCAGATATTAGTGAAGAGGACTTTGTAGAATCGACTGGGATGAATGTGTCTTTGGCATGTCCAAATCCGATGCCCAGTTCAATGTCTGGTGGTCCATTCGGTTTTATTCAACTTGTACTTAATCATAACAGTTAGCTAGAACTGAGTGGCTTGTTGGGCCATTTCAAAAAAGGTAGTTAAAGCTCAACCATATTGCTGTGGGTCTGGGGTCACATAATGGCTACACTGGATAAGGATGGCAGATTTCTTTCCCAAAAGAACACTTAGTAAACCAAGGACATGGGCAGGAGATCGATGGGTGCACCACCACCTGGAAGTTCCCCTCCAAGCCACTCACCATCCTGACTTGGAGAAATATCGCCGTTCCTTCACTGTCACTGGGTCAAAATCCTGGAACTCCCTAACAGCACTGTGGTTCTACCAACACCACATGGACTGCAGCGGTTCAAGAAGGCAGCTCACCACCACCTTCTCAAGGGCAACTAGGGATGGGCAATAAATGCTGGCCCAACCAGCGAAGCCCACATCCTGTGAATGAATAAAAAAATGGATTTTTTCCATAAATCGATAGTTACATGATCACCATTACTGATACTAGCTTTTTATTCCACGTTTATTTAATTAACTGAACATTTGAACACACATCTCCAGATCATTAGTCCAGGCCTCTGGTATACGACAAGTCATTCACATAACCACTATACTACTGTAACCAGTAATTTTCCAATGAGCAGAAAGTTCTATTGTCTTATTTATACTTTATGAATCATTTTGCATTTTGAAGCCTTTTGAGAGATAGGGATTGCTGTTGAAGACAGCTGTGCTGATACTGTACTACCATATTGTTAATTGACATGAGACCTCAGTGTCAAGGTGAGTTGTGCACATGCAGAGCAGTAGAAAATGGAATATATTCTTCATCCTCTTATGTTCTAAAAATATTCTAAGCAAAGATTTTATAATTCTAACCCACTGCAAATGGCCTTGGAAGAGAAGCTGGTAATTTAAAAAAAATCATTCATGGGATGTGGGCATCGCTGTCTCGACAAGCATTTATTGCCCATCCTGACTTGCCCTTGAGAAGGTGGTGGTGAGCTGCTGCCTTGAACTGCTGCAGTTTATGTGGTGTAGGTACATCTATTATGTAGGGAATTCCAGGATTTTGACCTAGTGACAGTGAAGGGACGGCAATTGATTTCCAAGTCAGACTGCTGATTGGCTTGGAGGGGAACTTCCAGGTGGTGGTGTTCCCATGTGTCTGCCGCCCTTGTTCTTCTAGATGGTAGTGGTTGTGAGTTTGTAAGGTGCTGTCTAAGGAGCATTGGTGAGTTTCTGCAGTGCATCTTGTAGATGGTACACACTGCTGCTACTGTGCATCGGTGGTGAAGGGAGTGAATGTATGTGGATGCGGTGCCAATCAAGTGGGCTGCTTTGTCCTGAATGGTGTCAAGCAACTTGAGTGTTGTTGGAACGGCACTCATCCAGGCAAGTGGAAAGTATTCCATCATACTCCTGACTTGTACCGTGTAGATGGTGGATAGGCTCTGGGGAGTAAGGAAGTGAGTTACTCAGCATAGGATTCCTAGCCTTTGACTTGCACTTGTAGCCATAGCATTTATATGGCTAGTCCAGTTCAGTTTCTGGTTAATGGTGATCCCCAGGATGTTGATAGTGGGGGATTCAGCGATGGTAATGCCATTGAATGTCAAGGGGTGATGGTTAGATCCTGTCTTGTTGGAGATAGTCATTGCCTGTGTTAGGTAATAGAGGTAGTTTAAGTAAGTTGTATTTGTAGGTGTTAGGAATGGGCTTTAGCTTTAATGTTTAAGTTTCATTTGTATTTCTGTATGTGTGTTAAGAAAGGTCAAATTGAATTTTACTTTCACTTTAAAAGATGCCTGCATTTCTAATGAGAGTTTTACGACTCTAAGCTAAGTTAAACAAGCAAGAGTAGAGAAACTGGGCTGTTGCCCAGCAACAGGGATCCAGAGAGGCAGGCCCCTCCTGCAAATTCACAGAAGAAACTAGAAACAGCAGTTTGACTTGGAAGCTGTTTGAGTTCAGTTGGTTTTGAAAGTAGCTGCCAGGAAAGATTGAAGTAAAGGGGACAGTTAGCCAGTTCCAAGCCAAAGAAAAGACCCCAAAATCCAGGGGAGTGGAACAGGGGAAAGTCCAAGAAGACTTCTGGTCAAAGGAAGGACAGGAACCTGGAAAAGGTCCTGTTCAGTGAAGTTAAGAGTGAGGGGCAGAGGATAGGGTCCAAGCTTCAGATTTAAAGAGTCAAAAGCTGCGGAAAGCAGATTTAAAGTGAGAACAGCTTGCAAGAAGGCCCAAAGAGATGGCTGAAGGTCTGGAATTCTTTGCAACGGACATGTGAAGCAGTAGTGTACTGTTGACAGCTGAGTCAGCGAGATGGAGTGTGTGGAAGACTGCTTGAATGCAAGTGATGACCCTGGATGGGGAACATTGGAAGGAGAGTTCGAAAGCTTGGAGGTGTGACCCCTTTCAGAAGGTGTCTGAAAGAAAGCATCAGTTTGGAAGAAGATTCCAAAGCGAGTTCTTAGAGAGTGGAGATTGGAAACCCTCATGTGAAAGACGAAGTTCAGTGAGACTAGTTGGCTCACGGTGTGAAAGGTGCCTGGGGGGGAGTCGAGGAGAGATCCACAGCATCTGTTTAGGGTGGCATTGGCCACTTGGTTTAATAGTGTGGTGTGCCTGACCACAGGTTGCTTATTGGTGTGCATGGACTGTAATTAATGTGAGCATTTGAGTATACTATAGCTTTTGTAACTTGTTATCCTTACAAATCTGAATATATCTGTAAAGGTATGGTTGTGGATGAAGGAGTATTGTAATATAGTTCATCCTTTCTTGTTTAATAAATGTTTTATGCTTTTGTTAAAAGTTCATTAGCTGACTCTGGTGACTCTGTTCAGTAGCCCCTCTCTGAACAAAAATAAAAGTTAGGATCTTTCAAGCTGGTTCCACCCTGGGTGCAGGCTTGCCCAGTGGTAACCTGAGTTGGGGATAATAACACCTGGCACTTGTGTGGTGTGGATGTTACTTGCCACTTGTCAGTCCAAGCCTGGATATTGTCCAGGTCTTACTGCATTTGGAAATGGACTGCTTCAATATCTATGGAGTCATGAGTGGTACTGAATGTTGTGCAATCATCAACGAACATCTCCACTCCTGACCTTATGATGAAAGGAAGGTCATTAATGAAGCAACTAAAGATGGTTGGACTACCCTGAGGAACTCATGCAGTGATATCCTGGAACTGAGACGATTGACCTTCAACAACCACAATCATCTTCCATCTACCTGTGCCAGGTATGACTCCAACCAGCCAATTCATACACAAGTCTGCATAATGCAACCTGCCAAGTGATTTTTGGAAGCAAAAAGCTTGCAAACAAAAAGAAGCCACTAACAAGCATTGTTAGTGCTGATTGTCTCTGGCCTCCACCCAACATTGGCAGTCGCTCCTTCTCTTGAACTGTCTAGGTGCTGTGCTCTGGTATTCCCTTCCTAACTTTACCACCAATCTCTTAGTTACCACATCTGATATTCCCATCTTTGACTAGATGTAAATTTTTGTGTGATTATACTTCAGAAGCATTTTGTCTTCTTTAGTGAAGGTACAAGATAATTGCAAATTGCCTACAATAATTCAAATAGAACAATGAAATTGCTCAATTTTTTGTTAATAGCTCAGAAAATGAATTTTTATTTATTGTATAATAGATTCTTAGTTTGTATTTAAATATATACATTTTAAAAGCAAGACTTGCATTAATATAGTGTCTTTCAGGACCTCCCAAAGGGCTTTACAGTATTTTTGAAGCGTGGCCACTGTTGCAACATAGAAAGTGCAGCAGCCAATTTGCATACAACGGTTCCACCAACAGGATTCCAATAATAAGCATATAATCTGTTTTAATAGCGTTAGTTGGTGGATAAATATAAGCCAGGACATAAGTTGTTCTTCAAAACGCTGCCATTGGATCTTTTGCGTTCACCTCAATGGCCAGACAGGGCCGCGGTTTAATACCTCATCTGAAAGATGGCATCTTCATCAGTGTAACACACGCTCCGCACAGTACTGAAGTGTCAGCCTAGATTTTAGTGTCAAGCCTCTGGAGCGAAGCTTTACCCCACAACCTCTGACTCAGATGCCAAAAGAACTGAGTCACAATGACAAATTTTCAGCAATTGTAGCACTAAAACTGAGCTGTTGTACCTTGAAGCCCATTTAATTGACAATGGTGGTGCTGTCAAGGGGTGGTGTGAGTGGGTGGAGAGTGGAAAAGAGTGATTACATTGAACTTAAAATAGGCAGACGATGTAAAAAAACCTTATGTTCAAACTCCCTGTCCTTTTTCTTGATTTTGTTTGTATGTATGTTAATGTATGTTTGTGGAAGCTTTTCTTGGTATCATATACATAATGCACAGGTTTCAACAAGTTATTTTAGCTTTATATGGCACCATATTTTAATTGACATTGAAACTGCATTGTAAAATACAATAGTTATTCATGGCATTAGTGACACCTAGTGACAGAGATTTGGCTATACAGTGCCAGAGATACTCTGGTCCGGCAAGTTCTTTGCAGTAACGGTGCATGGGGATTTATCGAGTCCCTATCGAGAAGAGGATAAGGAAGAAGAAAAAACATACTGACACTTGAATCCAGACATACATCATAAGGTTGGGCTGATTTGTGATTTAAGATATCCTGTCTGCGATACTATGCACTTGCATTTCTCTTTTACTTTTGAGATAATTACATTGAATATACAGTTGAGAAGTGGACCATTTGGCCTTTTTGGTCGATGTTGGTGATTGTGCTTCATATGAACCTTCTTCCATAACGGAATCCATACTCTAATCACTCGGTGGGTAAAGAAGCGTCTCCGGAATGCCTTATCGGATTTATAAGTGATTGATTGTTTATGGCCTCTAGTTTTACTTTCCTCAATAAGTGGAAACGCCTTCTACCCTATCAAGCAGCCTCATAATTTTGAAGACCTCCTATTAGCTTACCTCTCAGCAGTGTCATCCTTTCCTGATAAATATATCCTTACAGTTCTGGCATTATCCTTATAAATCTCTTTTGAACAAACTGATGTGATGATTAAAGCCACCCACAATTATTGCAATGGCTTTCTTGGATGTATGCTTTGCCCTACTGTGTAGCTACCAGTGACTTCTCTCTTATGCTGATTCTATACCTTGACCTTCTGAACCAAGATCATTTCTCACCATTGTACTGATCTCCTCCTTTATTAACAGAACTAGCCTATCTTTTTTCCTCCTGCCCTCCTGAAATGTCACATACCCTTGAATATTCAGGTCCCAGCCTTGGTCACCTTGTATAATGGCCATCATATCATACGCATTTATTTCTGCTTGTGCTATAAATTCATCCAACTTGTTACAAATGCTGCGAGCATTGAGATAAAGAACCCATAATTCTGTCTTTTTACATTCCTTGCCTACTCTGACCCTATTTGCTGGTGCATGCTTATGTTTCTACACCATATCCCTTCCTGTCATGCCCTGGTTATCATTAGCCATACCATTACCTTGCACTTTAACTTCCCAGGTCTCCCCTCATGTGGCACCTCTGAGTTTGAAGATTGGGAACTTGAGGTTCTAGGCTGGCACTTCAGTGCTGTAGTGAGGGAGTGTTGCTTGTTGGAGGTCCCGTCTTCTTGATATCAGAGTTTTGAAACAAGCTTTAAAACAAATGCTGAATAGGTCTGACATTAATTGCAAAGAACCAGTGAATTATCCTTGGTGTCCTAGCCGATATTCGTGCCTCAACCAAAATCTAAAATAGACGGATCTGGTCACTCCTTTTTATTCCTGCTTATGGGATCTTAATTGTGGGTAAATTGGATGTTGCTTTTCCTATATTCTATCCCCCCCTTTCTCTCCCCATGATTTACAGGCAACTTAGCATTTTTTTTGTCTCATTCATTTTTATATTTTAATTAAAAACCTATGAAGAATAAAAGTTTTTTTGAAGAACCTATGTGGTTATAGAAATTAACAAAAGTTGGTGGATTTGGCACTTGTGACTACGTGAGGTTCTTTGGAAAATCAATTGCTTGAATCGTATGAGGGAGCTGACAAACATGCTCGTTTTGAGGCGAAATTAAGATTTGAGAATGAGAAAAGGAAAGGATGCTAAATTTGCTGTTAAGAAACAGAAGTTGGTGTTACAGTAGCAAGGACTCTGCTTCAGTCAAAAGCTGTTGTCACAGAGGATAATTAATCTGTTACAAAACAAAAACGCTCAATGCTCAGATTTCCAGCATTCACAGTATTTTGCTCTTTTAACTAAAACATTATTGACATTCTTGTATGCTTGAACACATTGTACTTTTAATATTTACAATTTCCTATGGTTCATATTATCATTTATAAATAAATATATTTAATAGTTTATTTTTTAAGCCAGTGGTCTGTGGTTCCATTTTGAAGACAAGTTATTATTCTGTGACATTGCAGTGCCCAGTAAGCAATTAAGATTAGTCAGGCGTACACAACTGCAAGGACAAAGCATTGAAAAGATACAGCTTTCGGATCAAATGGGACAAGGTCTGCTTACAGGAACTGAAGTTAGAATGCTGACAATATCAAGTTGAAATTCTAATATTTACATTGCACCTTTCATATATTCTCAGAACGTCCCAGAGCACTGCAACCAATTAATTCTGTTATAGGGTGGACTGAGAAACGTAAACACCAGCATAGACCTGTTGGGCCGAATGGCTGTCTGTGCTGTAAAATTCTATATAATTAACTTCTGAAGTGTAGCCATTTATGTAGGAAATCAGTTTGAAAGTAGTCTTGTGTAATTTCAAACAATTTCATTATATTGTAATGTTAAATTTAGCATTGCATTCTCAGCAGTAATTATTGCTTACACTGGTATTGGCAATAGCCAGGCAAATAATTTTGGTTAATGCTGCAAGAGCATTTGGGGAAGTTATTGGAGTAAGCAGATTTTGGTAAAATTGATTTCTGAACTGTAGCTCACTAACATAGCAGAAACTAAATGGGAGGGTAATATAGCACCACATAATATGGACGTTGTCACCTATTTTTAGTTTTCAGTTGTGAATAACAGAAACAGAAAATGATTCCCAGCCTTCTGAACGAATACCACTCCCTTAGATACTATCCTATTTTTCCTTGTCTCCCAAGAACAGATTTATTTTGAGGAAGAACCATAAAATGGATAACTCAACGATATAATTGCTAAATTTGCTGTTTTCAACAATTATTCCTAACAGTGATGATTGCTTGTATTAGCACTGACAATATCCAGACAAATAGTTTTGGTTAATGCAGAGGAAGCATTCGGGTGGTTGTTGGAGTAAGCAAAATCAGCTGTTATCTTGCAGAAAAAATATGTCATAAGAACATATAAATAGGAGAAGTAGGCCAATTGGCCCCTCTAGCTTGCTCCGCCATTCAGTAAGATCATGGCTGAGCTGATTGTGGATTTAACTCCACTTTTCTGCTTGTCCCTCTTAACCCTTGATCTGTTTAAATGGAATTCCTTTGACTGATGTTTAGCCAAGACACACATCCTATATGCTCCATTCCTAAATGAATAATGTATGGGGCTCAGTTGGCAGACTTAAATAGAAGTAATTGAATTTCAGAATTCTGATCTGAAGCTGCTGTTTTTTGAGACCTGCCCTTTAAACATTATTAGAATATAGGATTAAGTTCCTACCTTGTACCTCAGTGCCACCCAACCACCCGTAATCCTTCATACGCCTGCTTTGTTTAATTTTAAACAAATTTGATTAAGCCAGTAATGTAGCATTTCTTTCCTTGAGTCTTCTTCCTATATCTTTCCAATGTTCTGCCTTATCTGGGGTACAGTTCCATGGGTGGCTGTTATCAGTACCTTATCGTAGTAGTCATTATTTACTTATGATCCTTGAGCTTTCAGTTGTAGGTGCATCTTACTTTCTGTATAAATGCAAGTTATAGAACTATCCTGAAACTATTCATAGAGGAGATATATCACACGATTTAGCAGAGTGGTAGGAGAGCTGGGAGACATGAAAGCATGAGTGAAGGATGTATCTTCAGGGTGCTTTCAAAAGCAGTTGGAGAAGGCTGTGAGAGGTTTAGTGAGTATGCTCTATACTTTGAGGCTTTGCCATGGTTGTGGTGGAGAGGATAGGGGCTTGGAATGCATGGGAGGCTTGTGCTAGATGTAGAGCTGGAGAAGTATGCAGGGCAAGGGTGAAGGATTTTCAAAGAAAGATAGAAATTTTGCATTTAGTGTGCTGAGGACTGGAACCAGTGGAGATCAACAAGGAGAGGCATGATGGGACTGAGTCGGTTAAACGCCTGTCCAGTACATTTGAGGTCCTGGGTTCATTCCCTTGTGAAGCCTTACTTTAATTTTTGCGCCCGTATGCTTCAGGACTTCCATGACTGGTAGCACTGGGATGGTGGATTGCAGTGCATCATCATCCTTGGGAATGTCATTTTAACCTGATTAGCTAAACTTCCATTAAAGGTTTTTGTGGTTTATTTTTATTACAATATATTAGTGGTTGGATTGAAATAGGTATATATAGGAGTAGACTAAAACTGTGATAGTTGGGTTAGGCGGTGAATGTTTGTGATGTGTGTGTCTTTGAAAGTAAAAGTTTTTACATGTGTACAGATTAGGCTCCAGTTCTAACCTTCACCGCCTAGCTATCTGGAATAGAACACTGACCAAAGCAATGTAATCTCCGGGGAGAGACAAAGAAAAAGATTTTTAAAATCCCGAGACTATTTCAATGGAAATACGAATTATGGAAATGTTTTCCCCAAAAATATACTTTATTCATAAAATTTATAAACGTACATTTAAAAATCATTTCAAGTTGAATATTTCAGTGCAATAAAATGAAACTTTTCTCCATTCAGCATGTCTGCTCTGTGGTGACTTAATATAATTACAATATTCTTGATGTTTACAATATACATTCTATGTCAGGCATATAATCCGAGGGAATTCTACACAGTTTCCAGTCCTTTGGTGTACTCTGGTTGAAAGGCGAATTATGGAATTTTTCCCCAAAAATAATTATTCATAAAATTTTTGAAAGTACATTACAGAACATTTTTGAATTGAAAAATACAGTGCAATAAAATTTACCATACAACATGTTCCACTCTGAGGTACCTCAATACAATTGTAATTCTCTTGATATTTACAATCTACATTCCTTGTCAGACATCACAGCCGAGGAATTCTACATGGTTTCTAGCCGTGGCTTAAAGATCTTATACAGTGACTTTTCCCCATTGCGCCTTTGTGGTGGCGGCTCCAAACTTTAGTGCACTCCACCCGACCCCTGAAGGAGTCTTGGAATACCACGGTAACCTTTGTACACAAGGATATCAATCTTAGCTTGTCCAACTCCTTTTTGAATGTTTGTACTGAATTGGGGTGCTTACTTCATAAGCCAGCATTTAATTATAAATGTCGGTAACCAACAAGGTGGAGAAAACCACCTGTCATTGAATGGCGTTCAATGCTTGCCTAATTTATTCATAGATTTTTCTGATTGGTTATTGAGGCAGCCTCCCTACGATACCCTGGTGAGCCGTTGAAGGCTTTATCCTCCAAGGAGGGAGCTCGGAACAGGGAAGACAGTCCACCCCCTGACTAACCACCCCCTCCCACGGTATTGCCCCCACCCTGCAAGCCCAACCCGACCGACCCCCCCCCGCCTCCGGACTTTCGGTACTCCCCATTCCCCCAAATCCTATCCAGCTAGTAAAAAAGGGGACGTGTCCTTCTTCAATCCGACACTACTGGCCTGCGACGCTGGCCTTTGGAGACAGCTGCACTGCCTAGATCTTGCCCGGCCTGAGTCGGAATGTCGGGTGAGACAGGCACGAAAGACATTTAGTGTAAGTGATTGGACACGTAGTAGCAATCCAACGCTGATTGCAACTCCAAGGAAGTTACAGCTTAACACCGCTAACTATGTACTCAATTTTATGTTTTTTTTATTTGAAGCCCAAGATCTACTGGCAGATGTTGAGAAAAATGCTCAATGGTTGTAGGCAGATAGAAGGTGTGTAGAAGGACTTGGCAGGCTGCTGTTATGTGGTTTGTTAATATTGAGAGGACGACCAGTGGTGTGGGGCCAATGTTGATGGAACTGTATTTGTGAGACTATCTGTGATAAGATGCAGGAATCTAAGATTGCAGGAGCGGTTTTGACATTTCAGCACCCTGAGACTCCCAAAGTGGTGGGCGAGGTTTGCTGGGCCCGGTGATGTTGGGAGAATGGCTTTGGGGTATGAGTGGGGAGAATGGCTTTGGGGTATGAGTGGGTTGAAGAATTTTTAGCAAGGAATACCTTGATAGGGGAAACAGTGGGAAGGGAATTGCAGGGTCTAGATGGGATGAAAGGGTAATGGATATTTATAACAATAATAGGTTGCAGAACTCCTTGAGTATTAGGGAATGTTATGTGTTGGGGCTACTTGGAGGATGACGCCCTTGTCTTGGGTCAAGAGGGTGATGGGGATCTTGTTACTTTGTTTACAATCTAGTGGTACTTTCCCAATGCTGACTCATCAATGGTAAAAGCATTCATCGCATCAGAGTAATAAGGTCTTGAGCTCAAGCCCACTTCATGAGTTGAGCACACAACTAGGCTGATAACTTCACAGTGCAGCATTAAGAGAGTGTTCTGCTGAAGGGTCATGAGGACTCGAAACGTCAACTCTTTTCTTCTCCGCCGATGCTGCCAGACCTGCTGAGTTTTTCCAGGTGATTTTGTTTTTGTTTTGGATTTCCAGCATCCGCAGTAGTTTTTTGTTTTTAAGTGAGTGTTGTATTGTTGATGGTGCTGTCCTTTGGCTGAGATTTTAATTAGAGGCCTAGTCTGCTTCGTCTGATGTATATAATGCTAAGAAGAGATGTGGAGCTGCCGTGGTGTCCTGGCCAGCATTTATTTCCCGGTCAACACCATCAAAAGAAATTAATTTTTCATTGCTGTTTTGGACCATTGCTGTTTGCAAGCTGGCTCCTACATTTACCAGCGTAACAGCTATGTGTTTACAATTCATTAGGTGTGACATGCTTTACAGTGTTTAGAGGAAATGAAGTATGTTATATGCATTTTTTTTTTCTTTCTGTTAGCATTTCAAATTTCATTGCTAGTCTCCCAATATGCTGGAATAGATACCACCTCTCCTTGAGGAGCCTGTTGCTTTTGTGCCCTTTAAATCTGACTTTGAATTTCCCTTTTGTTTATGTCAAAACTTGTTAAACCTACATGGATTATTGTTTAATCTAGGAAGAGCATGTTGTTGTTTTCTTGAGTGAATACTTAAAACATATTCAGTATATCAGTTGATCTCAGTTTTTCCTCTATTTTATTCTGATTAGCATTTTTAAGGTTCTTGCCTCTTTGTGGTACCAAAAAAAATTCTGTTGTGCTTATAAAATGATAGATGAATTTTTTGAATATTATATCTGTGAGATCCTGTAAAATATGTAATAGTTTTTATCTCCTGTTAGTTATGTAATGCATTGCTTTAGCAAATTTGTTGTGATACAACAACAGGCAATCCATTGTTTTGCTTGGACTGTGCCAAAACCACAGTAAATATCAAAAACTGAACTTCAGGTCATTTGTCTGTCCATATAGCCATCCACCCTGAAAAGCATTTCTGATGTTTATTACGATTTCATTGCAGTCTAAGTTTGACATAGCCTTGCTCATTCTCTCATGCAGACTTTTTAAGGTGTTGTGCTGTATGTACATAGGTAGGAAATATAGATGGCACATATACACCATGAATGGTGCCCAGATACAGAATGAAGCTGAAAGAGGCCTAGGAGCCTTAGACTGGATGCTTAACAAATCTAACCAGTGCAGAGCAGCAATTAGTAAAGCCAGTAGAATACTGAACTGGACAGTCAAAACAGTAGAAAGTGAGTTTGGAGAAATTGTGATCAAACTGATAGATCTGGTTGGCTTTATTTTGAACACTCTGTTCAGTTCCAGTCATTGAGACAAAAGGGAGACAGTTAAAGGCTGAAGACTGATCCCTCATGTTAGTGTCTGAATTATGAAGGAAGACTGGAGAAAATTGGGCTTTTCAGTCTGCAAATGAAATGTCTTGAGAGGTGATCTTAGAGGTATGTAAACTTGTTAACAGAATGGAGGAAGCAAATCTGGAATATTACTTCAAATTTAATTGGGAGAGTCAAGCAAGGAGGCATTGGTTCAAACTAGTTGAGGTGTAAATTTAGAACTGATAAATTTTTCACATACAAACTGATCAATGTATGGAATAGACTTCCAGGTAGAGTGGTAGATGATGGAGTAGTAGTAGATAAAAACATAGGAAGCATTTAAGAAACAATCGGAAGGAATCATTTAGGAAACAATCGGATGTTACATTGTGGGGAGAGGTTGTCACATTTTGAGATTTATGTCTTTTGTATGGCCTATCATAAAAAGCTTAGGTTAAATTCACAGGATACCAGGACTGGTAAATGTAGATAAGCGGCGGGATTTTCCACACCCGCCCGCAGCCCCGATCTTCCGGTCCTGTCGCAAGTCAATGGATTTCTGGCTGGGGCGCTGCGTCGCCCGTGGCGAGTCCCGCCCGCGACGGGGCCGGAAAATCCCGGCCAAGATTTCAGATGGTGAACAAGAAAACTTTAATGTCCTAGTGATTGTTTATCAACATTGGTGCTGGAACAACACTTCATTTTAAATCAACAAGAGTCATTGCCAAGTTAGGCTGGTGGATTCTAATCTTGGATGGAGTGCATTTGACAAAAAGCTTACACTGAAGTCCGATGGAGGGGAGAAAAGGTAGGAGATTGCAGACAGGGAAGCCCTGGGCTAAAGGACAGGTAAATTCTGTTTAAATCGGGTATGCTGACACAGGAAGTATCTTGTATTCATCGTTTTATATTGTTACATGAAGACATTGGTGATATGTGCCAGCTGATTGAATCTGATCATAACTGTTGCCCTTTATGCTCAAGTGCTATGAGGTAAAGCAGCTGAACTATTTATATCAAACCTTGTCTCATTAAGTGTTCACTTGATCTGCCTTCTGAGAGAATAAAGAAGTAGTTGTGCCAAATATAAGAATATCCAGTTCGAGTCACGAGAGAGTACTACTGTTGCACCTCGGGTTACGCTGTTGTGCAAGTAGATATCGGGTAATTGAGTCAAACTCCCAGAGAAGTAAAATATTCAGACAGCATATGATAGTGACTGATGCCACTGTTTGCGAAGGTATCTTTGGCAGGCCCAAATTTGTAATGATGACTTGGTCTTTCTGCATGAATAAATTTAGATGAGCTAAATGGCTTTCCACATCTGTAATGACCCTATGAAAGAATGATTATTGCAGTTAAGTATGGTGTAAATCTAAAGCACCCTGAAATACCACATCATAATGCATGTGGGGATTGTTCATTTTTCTTTCAGTATTTGAAATATGACTTGTGAAGTTTTAAAAGATTACTATATTTATGTCTATTAACGGTTAAGTTTTGTTTGCTTTTTAATTGTTAATTGTTTTTTCATTTGCTGTTGACAGGTTCAGCAACAGGTGCATCCCAAACTTACATCTATGGAGGATGCCTTGCAATACATTGAAGAGCTAATCCTGCAATTGCTGAGTATGCTCTGTCTAGCCCAGCCTCGCAGTGTTCAAGATGTGGAGGTGAGGTGAAGTTGAGTTACAAGTATGTACATTGTATTGCACTGGGGATCCAAACCTTTGTGTCTTTGTAAGGTATTTAATTGCTCATCATTCATTCCGCAGTGATGAAATTGTTTGCAAGTTGTTCTCACATAATTTTTAAAATACTTTGGCACTTTCCTCCTTCCTTGCCCTTAGTTCAAGCTGGTGGTACTCCCCTTTTCTTCCTTTCCTTTTCATCCCCCAGATTTAAACTCTCACTTCTTCGCAATATCTCGGTTCTTTTTTGCCCCAACCATGCAGGCACTATTGATTCCCCGCCCCTCCAGTTTCAAACTGGTACTCCTGCCTTCAGCATGGCACCCAACTCCTCTCCCAACCCTGACACCAGTTGCTACTCCCTGTTGTTGTTGAACTGACATAACACGGCTGGACATTGTAGGTGGGAATTAACCAGTATTGTAAGAATTCCAAACTACAGTAATTGAGAGTGGAGGTGGAAAAAGCATGAATGAGAGTTTCAGCGGTAGATGAGTTGTGATACAAGTCGAGATTGATGATGTGAAAGGTGGATTAGGTGGGCTTTGTGATGGAGAAGGATATAAGGTTTGCAGCTCTGCTCAGGGTCGGACAGAATTGTAAACTTTGTTTTTTTTCCTGAGATAGTGGCTGGGGAAGGGGTATGGAGTTGGCGGTGACAATATAAAGTGAGTGAATGGGCTGAAGTCGAGGTCATCTGCATACATTTTGAAGGTGAGCCCTTGGCTTTGTATGATGCAAAGAGGAAACATATAAATAAGGATGTGGGGAGGGGTTAAGGAAAAGATCCTTGAGGAAACTGGAGGTGGTGGTAGAGGGGTTGGGAAGAGAAGCCATTACTAAAGATGCTTTGTCTCCAATTGGATTGATGAGGTGGCAATACCGGGAGAGATGGGCATGGATCTGGGATGCAACAACAGAACTGACTGACAGACTTGACATAGGAAAGGGAGACGGGATAGTTTTTGTTGGCATAGGAAAGGGAGACGGGATAGTTGTTGTTGGCATAGGAAAGGGAGACGGGATAGTTGTTGTTGGCATAGGAAAGGGAGACGGGATAGTTGTTGTTGGCATAGGAAAGGGAGACGGGATAGTTGTTGGCATAGGAAAGGGAGACGGGATAGTTGTTGGCATAGGAAAGGGAGACGGGATAGTTGTTGTTGGCATAGGAAAGGGAGACGGGATAGTTGTTGTTGGCATAGGAAAGGGAGACGGGATAGTAGTTGTTAGTTAGACAGAAGGGGCTGAGGGTGGGTTTCTTGAGGAAGGGGATGATGATGCTGGTTTTGAAAGGTAGGGAACACCACCCGGAAGGAGTGAGCCACTTACGATATTAGCTGTAACGGATGCCAGGGGAAGGAACTTGAGGAATTAGGATTTTGGTGGGAATGGGTTTGAGGGAGAAGGAAGTAGATTTTAGTGTCCAGGTAAGCTTGACAAAAGCATGAGGAGAATGGGGGAGAGCCTAAAGAGGATGGATGTCAGGGCTGAGACGGAGATTGAATCACCAAGATTGATGTGTTCCTTGTCACCAGGACTGGAAGGGATTCATCCAGAAAGTAAGGGCGGAAATTGTGGAGAAATTTGTTAATTGGATCCCAAGCGAGATCATGAAGTATGAAACGAGATGCAAATCCTTTTCTTGATAATCAGTTTATTCACAGAATGTAGTATTACATATGTCTGCCTTCTACCTACGATCTTGGTCCCAGCTGTCCCTCTTTATAAGTGCTCAAGCTACTTAATGCCTTTCACCTGTGTATCTTAACATACCATTAACAATGTTGGCCATAACTTGCCAATCATCATTAGATACAGGGTGGCACCAGAGAACTGGAGAATTGTTCAAAAAAAGTATAAGGATAAATCCAGCAACTACAGGCCAGTCGGTTTAACCTCAGTGGTGGGAATGCTTTTAGAAATGATAATTCGGGACAAAATTAACAGTCACTTGGCCAAATGTGGACTAAACAAGGAAAGCCAGTACAAATTTGTTAAGGGCAAATCGTGTTTAACTAACCTGATTGAGTTTTTTGATGATGTAACAGAGAGGGCTATAGGGGTAATGCAGTTTCTGTGGTCCAAATGGACTTCCAAAAGGTGTTTCTAAAGTGCCACATAATAGACTTACTTGTAAAGTAGAAGCACATGTATTAAAAGGGACGGTGGCAGCATGGTTATGAAGTTGGCTGAGTGATGGGAAACAAAGTAGTTGTGAACAGCAATTTTTGAACTGGGGGAAAATATACAGTGGGGTACCTGAAGGGTTGGTACTAGGACCACTACTTTCTTGATCTATATTAATGACCTAGACTTGGGCACAATTTCAAAGTTTGCAGATGACATAAAACTTGGAAGTATTGTGAACTGTGAGGAGGATAGTAGTAGACTTAAAGAGAACATAAGCTGGTGGAATGGCTGGACACGTGGCAGATGAAATTTAATATAGAGAAGTATGAAGTGATACATTTTGATAGAACGAACAAAGAGAGGCAATACAAACTAATGAGTACAATTTTAAAGTGAGTGCAGGAAACAGAAATACCTGGGCATATTTGTGCACAAATCATTGAAGGTGGCAGGGCAGGTTGAGAAAGTGGTTCAAAAAGGCACTCAGGATGCTTGGCTTCTATAAATAGAGGCATGGAATCCAAAAGCAAGGAAGTTATTATGAAAGAAAAACAGAAACTGCTGGAAAAACTCAGCAAGTCTGACAGCATCTGCGGAGAGAAAAACAGAGTTGACGTTTCGAGTCCGTATGACCCTTCTACAGAGCTATAGAGAAGTAGAAATGTAATGAGATTTATACTGCTAAGTGGAACAGGTGAAGCAGGATATAAGGCCAACGATAGGTGGGGGCAAAGGAGAGATTGACAAAGATGTCATGAACAAAAGGACAAAGGGAGTGTTAATAGTAGTGGTAAGGGCTAAAATAGGTGCTGCTAGTGGCATAAAGGTAAGAAAACAGAATTGATAATAGCTGAACAGGGGTAAGCTCTGAAAAGAACAATATGAACAAGTAACAGATGGCCCTGGTGGGGTGGGGGGAGGGGGTGGTGGTGCGGGAAAAAACGATTGAAAATGGGATAAAAAGTGGGGGACAAAAAAGGGGATAAAGCAACGAATAATGAATAAAAATAAGAATATAAATAAGTGCTGCTTTTGTTTTTTCCTACCTAAATAATGATTGCTCCTAAAATATCCTTTTGAGTGCCAAATTAACTCCCATTTAACCATTGGTACCCCTTTAAGCATACATTCTCCTTAAGAATATAAAGCTTAAAACCTTTTTGGGTTTTTGTTTGAGAGCATTGCACTCCTCTACACCCAGGTTATTCTCCTACTTAATTGCTAGTTTCCCTCCTTTAATTCCTGTGAATTGGGACCATTGAGCTATTATTCTTTGAATTTGAGGCTGCAGCAAATTAACAAATCCAATTTTTGCCTCCTCCACTAATTTCTGGGTCATATTTTGTAGAAATTTGCAAAACTACAGGATCATTTTAATTATGTTTTGGGATCATTTAAATCGATACTAAACTGTGGAAGTTTCATAAGACATGTCATGGTCTCTGCAGTTAATGATTGAAATGCACAGCACTCTTGCTGACAATGAGGATTACATAGTAATAGTGAAGCTTGGAATGTGCTGAGGTTTCAGAGAACTTTTAAAACATCTGCAGCTATGTTTTTGCAGTAATCCGGGTTTAATCCAACAAATTGGTTAATTGCTACACATATTAGTGTTTAAGATGGCTGCTTGTACATTTAAAAAGAAACATCTGCTCATTTAAGAACATAGTTCCTTGTACTAGAGCCAAAAATTCTTCAAACCTTGCTGTATCAGCATTTAATTCAAAGTGCCGTTAAGCGTCATGTTCAAGATGATATAATGCTGTTCAGCATCAGTCACCAATTTATTTTAAGTATCCTGTTTGTTTAGCATTTATTTGTTCACCAACCATGCGATTAGACAGATGCTTTCAGAATAGTAGCAAGTTCTAGCAGCCATGAGACTTTCTGAGCATTGTTTTTGCCTAAATTACATTTCAGATCTTAGCGACTTGTAGCCACTTCTTTCTCCAAATGCTCTAAGGTTGTTGTATTTTATTATTGAAAAAACATTGAGGGTTTAATGTAAACGTCTTAAGTAATGAATTTGCACCATTGTCTATTTTAGTGTGTATTTACTGTCTTGCAACAGCTGTAAACAAAATGCAGACTAAATCCAAAGTCATAGCATGGAGGCCACATTTGTGCTCTGGGATTTATTCATTTGAAAAACTTGTACCCAGAATATGTCATCACCTCAACCAGTGCAGGGCACGGTGCCATGTAAAGCCAATTCCCAAAAGGTTGACTTTAAGCTTGGTAGAATTTAGTAATATGTTGTCACTGGACTTATCAGCCTCCTGCTTTCTCCCTCTGCTTCTGTGTTTGTTCCTCTCCAAATTGTTATGTGCTTCTGATTAGGACTGTCTCCAATTAGATTAATATTGTTAAGGCAGTGCAATGCAATTTTCTTGAAACATCAGAGAAACTGCTCCAGGATATTCCTACGCAAAGGATGATAGAATAGCTCTGCTTTGTTGGCGTTCAGCTAACTTTGTCCTGCTGAGAAGGGAAAAGGTAGTGCCATTAACCAAAGACAGGTGCATATTAAGTGGAAGATGACTGGGGTTTGGGGGGGTGGGGGGGTGGGGGGTGGGGGGGGTGGGGGGGCGGCAGGAGAAGATAAAAATCAGTGGGAAATGCATTGTGTGTGTAGGAAAAAATAACCTCATGAGGAAATATTTCAAATGCTTATCCTGTCCAGCGACAATATCTGATTAAGTACGGTATTACTTACTTATAAATATTGAACTCTGCAGTGCAAACAAAAGCCAAATGAATTGCTGTTCATTAAAGCCAAGATATCAGGTTTTCTGGTGAAAGGTTGGGATGGATGTTAAAATATTCAGTTCAGTATTCCAAATAAGTTATTGGTACGACTAGGATATGTCATTGAATGTCAGTGTTGTGCAAGTAACATTTAACTGATTTCACAGAATTTAGCAGTTTTTTTTAACCTGTTCTTTAGGAACGTGTGCAGAAATCATTTCCACATCCAATCGATAAGTGGGCCATAGCGGATGCGCAATCTGCCATAGAAAAGCGCAAACGTAGGAATCCCCTTTTGTTGCCTGTTGACAAGATTCACCCTCTTTTGAAGGTAAGTCTTGCATAATTAAATTTAGGATTTTCACGCCATTTAGATGGAAGTTACATTTTATTAATGGATGAGGAAGACATTACCTAAACTGCTGTTTTGGCTACAATATTCAGCGATAAGCAAGCTGTAGTCATTAAATAGTTCTATCTTATTTTGCACAATAATTGGATTATCTTGAAGTTTTGGATTAAGTTTGTAATGAAGTTTGTTCCTTAGTAGAAATTTATCATCTGTACCTCTGTCCATCACGTCATTTTTTTTTTGCCAGTAAAATACAGATTCCACTATGTTCTTTAGGATGTACTTGAGTTGGATAGGCCCAATAGGCACATGCTTCAGTATACAGGAATTGTAATCTCACCATAGTTTCTTTGGTTTCTGGACTAGGGTCCAGAATGTCTGATTACAGGGTGTAATCTAAATATGTGTAGAGTTACGCACTTCTGATTGTAGCCCCTTAAGCAGTCACCTTCCAGGGAAAGGTTGGTATTTGTGGAGTATCTATGGAATGTGGTACCCTGGATGTATTATCTTAAGCTAACAGTTGCGTTCTGCTGCAATTGGTCATTGTGAACTTTTTGTTTCTGTACAATCTGCATTCTCCCTGTCCTATCTCACAAACTAAATCTCATTCCCATGTTGCCTTCAGATTTTGCTGTCTTTGGAACTGGAAAACAGACTTGGAGCAAAGGGTATAAATGTGGTCAAGAGTCTTTGGGGAGGTAAAAGTACAGTGTGATTTGGATGAGGGTTGGTTTGTATTGTGCTTTTGCACCGTGGAAGGAAGTATTTACTTTGCAGCCAGTGAAGGTGGAATTTGTTCACCAAACTGTTGGAAGGGGGATGATCTGCATGACCAGGATGATCAAAAAGTTAGCTTAGCCTGGCGGTGCCTTTCCTATGCCAGATTCAGAATCTACCTGCAGTGAATGCTTATGCAAGTTCTCCATTGTATCAGACTGGGTACATCTTGCAGCATTGACAGAGGGCATCACGTTTTGATATTTCTGTATATGTACCATACCTTGGTGTAATACATGTTAATACATTATATTAAGCTACATTGATTCAGATACCTATCTGAAGTCTGATACAATGTGCTGCAGGCAATGAAATTGTTCACACAGTGTTCTGTGAAATTATTCATTTGAACTCAATGGGTGGGTGGGGGGGCGGGGGTGTGTGGATGCAATGGTCAGTTTGACTGAAAGCCAACTGGAGGAAACAAAAGACTACGAGGAGAGGAGTTTCTTCCCTGGGCTGAAGGTCAAATGCAAGGTTTGCATTTCTTATATCCAGCAGTTGTACAGAAAGTTGGACGTCTGGAAGTACAAGTAAGGCAATCTACCAATATGAAAAGAGCATAGTGGGAATCATTTTTTGTTTTCTACACAGAAATATAGATGAAGCTCATGAAATAAGTGGGCTTTTGTGGTAGTTGGTGCTCACTTTACAAGCCCTGTGAAATAAAATAGCTCAACGATTCAAATCTGGCCTCGTCTCATTGAGTCCCACCTGAGTGTTGGCCAAGTACAAATCCGAAAGACAGTTATTGGCCAGGAGGACACAGGACTGTTTTGGGAAATTAGTTACGGCATTAGATTAAAAATGTATTGAAAATGGACATGAGTTTGTAACCGGCTTCTTTCCAGGCTGAGAGTATTCTTGCAGCTGGGTATGCTGGGGTGGGAGGAAGGTTCCTGGGTCACAGTGCAGCTAAGGATTTTAACCACTAGGTGGTACTGTGGAATGATTATCAGTCTCCCAACTGTGGGTGTCATTTTATGTTTTTCCCAGAATTTAGGGGATTATTTTCTCCTCCTGGCATATTGAGCCTTTAAAACATTATTTTCCCCTACTCCTGAAATAATTGGAGCATTTGGAACCCATGGCCTGTTGGAGATCTCCTGATATTGGGCTGAGGCCTACTAAAATCTGACTTCAACAGAAGGTCATCAACTTGAAACAGTCACTCTGTTTTTCTCTCTCTACAGTGCTACCTGACCTGAGTATTTACAGCAATTTGTTCTGTATTTTTGTTTCCCTACCTGATTTCTGGGATCTTTCCTCCTAGCAATCTTTATTTGTGGTGGCTAAGCCATTGTTGAATTTTGAAGGGTAGGAATCTTAAACTTATTTATTCTATACAGCTGAATAGAACAACTTTTAAGTTCATTGGTGAACTACAAACCTCTTAATTGAAAGGGTTTTTAAAAAAAAATTACAATTATAGTCAACAATTACATTAGATTTATGCACAGTTCTTTGAAAAATAAACTGCCAGCGAAACTGGCAGAAGATATTATCTGTGGGCTGATTTAGGAAGAGTTGTCAGTTCATTGGTGCCCACTGCTCCATTAAAATCAATAAATTTATACAGTACCTTTCATGATCTCTGGTCATCCTAAAGTGCTTTTCTACTACTTCTTTGAAATGTGGTAACTGTTGTAAAGTAGGAAACACAGCAGCCAATTTGTGCAGAGCAAGCTCCCACAAGCAGCAATGAGACAATGACCAGTTATTCTCTCTTTAGCTGTTGAACGAGCTTAAATTGTTGACCAGGACACTGGGGAAGACTCTCCTGGTCTTCTTTGAAATAGTGCTATGAGATCTTTTAGATTTACTGGAGAAGGAAGAAAGCCCTCAGTTTAATGTCTCATCTGTCTCTTCATTTAATTTTCTGGTCCGTTCTGCTGTATTAATTTATTAATACACCGCCGGATGCTCCAATTTTTCTTTAATTCACTGGTGCACCTGATGCTATTTGAATTTATTAATTTTCTGGGGTCTTGTTGCTCCTGATTTTATGGCACCTGCTGTTTCATTAATTCATTAATCCATTGTGCCTACCTGGCTGTGTTGCATTGCCTATTGGTATTGTTTTTTTTTGTTGTCAGTGAGATGATGTGGCATATATTTGTTTCTGAGAGTTCAGTTTTCCTGTTTGATTGTGTGGTGTCAAAACAACCAGTGACACATTTGTGTTCTAATTGAAGTTCTTCAGTTTATTCCATTATTTTTTTTATCTCCATCTTATTGTAGGCACAGCTTCTCTTCTCTATTGTCTTGTCATCATATCTTTTTTGCAACATAGATATAAACCTTTTTGACATTCTGTGTGAAGTTTTATGGAGATAACCAGTATATTCCAAAAAGAAAGCATATCAAAAAATATTGTACCTTCAGGATTCAGGATGTTTCTGATATTTGGACCCATTCCAACTCTACATGGAGGATGCTCTGATTTGAAGTAACACTTGTTGAACTGTTGCAAGGGTTCAGATTTGAATAGAATAGATAATGACACTAGCAAAGGTATAGGATTATAAAATTCTCAAACTAATTTTATTGAACTGTTTCAAAATCACAAGGATATAAATAGCACACTGTTAGCTGATGAACAGGTGGATAACATCATGCAGGACCTATCAATGAAAACAAAACTTACAAACTGATTTCTTTCAATTCAGCTGTGACCTCATTTTATAAATACACCACAGAAACTGACTCCTTCGAATCCAGTTTGTGTGTTACCTTTTAATTACAGAACAGCTGGCCTCCTTCATCCAGCCCCCTGTCTTACTATGAGATCGAAGGTTTACACATCTAGTTGTTTGGATGTTACCCACAAAGTTGAATTGTCCACACAGCTTTGCCCCTCATTATTTAGCTTAACCTGCAGAAAAAAAAATCACTGGTATCTTTCACCCAAGTCTTTAGCTCACAGAAAAACTGACACTTACCTCCAGCTCTCTGCTTTAACTCAACCAGGAGACTAAAGGGTTACACATGTTAACAGAACGATACATACAAAACCCTAGTCCCTGTTCACACCTGGAACGCTCAGGGGAAGAAACGTAACTTCTGATGTGTTAGCCTGCGTCCGGCTGCACCGCAAGAAACAAAGGAAAGGTACGCCTTTCTTATATCCTCCATGCGTGGCACTTAGAGATTGGTTGCTCCCTGCATGGTCAACTCTGAGAGTGGTCAAAGATGATGTCACCCCTCATGGAACAGTTCACAGGGACTCTGTTTAAAATACCATTTTTGACTGTTAAAAAACCCCCAAGCATTCAGTATGTTTGATAAGTAGCACAGAGTTGCATCTTCACACTGTCCGAAGGCTTTTCACTCCCCTGACTGCAATTATAACCCCATGAAATCAGAAGTCTCAAGATTTCTTCAATGAGATTCTTCCTGTGAGTGTCTTGATAATAATAGGTGTTGATACAATTGGCATGCTTCCTGACCCCTTATAGTTACTGGCTTCTTGGTAATTTTAGTGCTTACATCCTCTTTAAGACATTACATTTCTGTTTAAGTGCTTGATGGCAAAGGTAAATTGACCATTACTATTTTCCACTCATTTAACCCTGTGTTCCCACAACCATCAAGCTAGCAAAGTCAAGTGGCCAATCCAACTTAATCCCGTTGTGTCTTATGTACATTCTCACAGCATAACAGACATAAGTAAAGCCATATTATGCAGCCAAAAATTAATCAGTTACATCGTCAGTTCAGGCTTTTCAGTCCATATTACAGAAAGTAGATATCTCTTTGTTCTTTAAGCCTAGTATTTGATGGATGTCATTTTTCATCATCCTTCAGGAGGTTCTTGGTTACAAAGTTGACCATCAAGTTTCTGTTTACATCGTAGCAGTGTTGGAATACATATCTGCTGACATACTTAAACTAGCAGGCAATTATGTACGAAACATACGACACTACGAAATCACCCAACAAGACATTAAAGTGGCCATGTGTGCCGATAAGGTAAGAAAGCTAACTCTTTTTTCAAGAACTTGAAAGCTGTTTTACCAATATTTTTATTTACTCTTTCAAAATCAAGCCTTCCACTGACCGAGAAAGGAAATATAATTCAGTTGGTTGGGGGGGCATAAAGAGCCTACAAAGGGATTTAGAAAAGATAAGTGAGTGGGCAAAAATTTGGCAGATGAGGTATAATGTGGGAAAATGTGAACTTGTCCACATTGGCAGGAAGAATGGAAAAACAGTATTTTATTTAAATGGAGTGAGATTGAAGAACTCTACGTACAGAGGAATCTGGGTGTTGCGGTACATGAATCAAACAAAGTTAGCATGCAAGTACCGCAAGTGATGAGGAAGGCAAATGGAATGTTGACATTTATTGCAAGGGAAATAGAATATAAAAATAGGGAAGTGTTAATACAGCTGTACAGGACCTCAGTGAGAGCGCATCTGGAGTACTGTGTACAGTTTTGCTCTCCTTAAAAAAAGTATATAATTGCATTAGAAGCAGTTCAGAGAAGGTTCACATGACTGATTCCTGGGATGAAGGGATTAGTTTGAGAAAATGTTGAGCAGGTTGGGCTGATACCCATTAGCGTTTAGAAAAATGAGAGATGCTGTTATTGATATATGATCCTGAGGGGACTTGACAGGGTGGATGCTGAGAGGATGTTTCCCTTTGGGAGTAAGTCTAGAACTAGGGAACACAGTTTAAAAATTAGGAGTCTCCCATTTAAGAATGAGATGAGATTTTGTTTTCCCTGAGGATTGTCAGCCTGTGGAATTCTCTTCCTCAGTGAGCAGTGGAGGCTGAGTCATTGAATATAGTCAAGGCTGAGTTAGATAGATTTTTGCTCGACAAGGAAGTTGAGGGTTATGGAGGGCAGGCAGGAGGAAAGTGGAGTTGAAGCCAAAATCATATCAGCCATGATCTTATTGAATAGCATAACAGGCTCAAGGGGCCTATTCCTGTTCCTAATTGTGTTCTTGTGTTTATTTAGCCTGGAAACATTTTAATGAATGTCAAGCAGCAGAACTGCTCCGAGAATCTAGTGTTATGATCCCTGTAGAGACCGATAACTTTAAGAAAGGAATCTCCACAATGTCAATGGAAAGACAACGATGGACAAGATTTCACTTGTTTAAATTTTACTGTAACAATCAAACAAAAATCAACATAATTCAAGCATTGATCAGCAGAAAAGCAGAATAATGCAGAGGGGTGAAATATAAGCTGGTTATATTTCACCCCTTTCCTAATTTTACTTAGTTCTGTTGCAGGGTCATGAGGACTCGAAACGTCAACTGTGCTCTCCTCCGCCGATGCTGCCAGACCTGCTGAGTTTTTCCAGGTATTTCTGTTTCTGTTTTTGTTTTGGATTTCCAGCTTCTGCAGTTTTTTGCTTTTATCTTTAGAATAATGCAGATGCTGGAATCTGAAATTAAAACAGAAAATGCTGGAAGTACTCAGCAGGTTATGGCAGCATTTGGTGAGAAATGTTTTGGGTCTGTGATCCTTCATCAGAACTGGGAAAACTTGAGAGATGTAATATTTTTTGAGCAAGAGATGGGTGGGAAAAAGGAAAAAGAAAGGTCTGTGATAAGTTGAAAGTCAGGAGAGATAGATTGACCGAAGAGTTTTCTTCCAGGGCTAAAGGGAATGGTGATGAGGCAAGGAAAGAAACAAAAGATTTGCTGAGATCAGTTTTACTGCTGACTGAAAAAAAAACAATTCAAGCAAAGAAAAGGAAATGAAATGGAGTAGAGATCATGGTCTGAAACTGTTGAACTCTATGTTGACTCTGGAAGGCTATAGACGACGCTATAGCTTATGTTGAGCTTCATTGGAAACGTGTATTGGGCCAAGGACAGAAATGTCAGAGTGAGAGCAAGGTGGACAATTAAAATGACAGTCCACCAGAAGCTCAGGTCAGGCTTGCAGAATGAACGGAGGTGTTTCGCAAAGCAGTCACGCAATCAGTGTTTGGTCTCCCCATTGTGGAGGAGACCACATTTTGAGCAGCAAATAGATTGAAAGAAGTACACGTAAATCGCTGCTTCACCTGAAAGAAGTGTTTGGGGCCTTTGACGGTGAGGAGAGAGGAGGTAAAAGGACAGGTGTTATATCTCCGGCGTTCGTGTGGAGGAAAGGGAACAGTGTGTTGTGGATGACTGAGGTGTAGACCAGGGTATCACAAATCATTTTCTACAATTCCACCACCTCCAGTACAGTGTTCCGTATTCAGTGGATCATTTTCTGGCATTTCCACCACCTCCAGAGTGATGCCACCACCAAACACATTTTCCTCCCCTCCCTTTCAGCATTCCAAAGGGACTGTTCACTCCTCAGCCACCCACAGCAACTTTCCATGTAAACGCAGGAGAAATAACACCTGTCCTTTTACCTCCTCTCTGCTCATCATTCAAGGCGCTTCTTCCAAACTAGGCAGCAATTTACATGTACTTTTTTCAATCTATTGTACTGTTGTTGCTGTTCAAAATGTGGTCTCCTCTACATTAGGGAGACCAAACGTAGATTGGCTGTCCGTTTTCTGGAATACCTTTGTTGAGTTCAAAAGCGTGATCCTGAGCTTCCGGTGACCTGTCTTTTTAATTCTTCACCTGGCTTGCAAGCTGATATTTCTGCCCTCAACCTACTGCACTTTTCTACTGAAGCTCAATGTAAGCTTAAGGAATAGCATCTTATCTTTTGATTAGGCACTTTACAGCCTTCGTGACTCAACATTAAGTTCAACACTTTCAGGCCATAATCTCTAGTCCATTTGATCTATTTTGGGTTTATTCTTTCAGTCAGCAGTACACCTGCTCTAGGCACATCTTTTATTCCTTTGTTTCTTTTCATGCCCATCACCACTTCCTTTGGTCCTGGAAGACTAACTCTTATGTCATTCAATCCCTCCTGTTTTCTACCCTATCACAAATCTTCCTTTTGTCCTTGCCCCACCCACCCTTTGCTCAAAACCTATTACATCTCTAACTTTTCTCAGTTCTGATGAAATGTTAGCTCTGATTCTCTCCACATGCTGCCATGACCTACTGAGTATTTCAGCATTTTCTGTTTTTATTAATTAACAGGATCTGCTCTGAACTGCAGATCCTGAGACCAGTGTAATTCAATCTCCTAATTTACTGTCTATTTACCGTTACCTTTTAACTTTCCTCCCCAAAGCAAACTCAGGTTACATGAGCAGCTCTTGGAACTAAAATGAGTGCTAGGATATCTAATTACACCCTTTTCAGAATACTCCCCAGTTTCATTTTGGAATTAAAAGGTCACCACACAAAAAGAAAATACAGGTTCTGCCCAAAGCACAAGGGTCATCACACTAACTGGAGAGCCTTGAGCTCCACCAGGCACACTTGCAAAACTATATATTTTTTAAATAAAATAAACAAATATTTTTCTATGCCAAATGGTCAGAGATATTCTGAATGACTGTTTTGCAGTGAACTTTGTTGGACCACAAAGTTATGCTCTTCCTCTTTGCTTTCAAGGCCCCTGTCTAGACTCTGTAACATAATGAATATTTCAAAACCAAACCCCAACATGATGGTGAAAGCCAGTGATTTAAATTAACCACAACAGTAATGGCACATGAGAGAAATGGAGAAATAAACTTTGCCCACCAGCTTCATCGCTATAAATCTTTTTAGTGACAGGCAGCCCTCCTTTCCTCCTTCCCACCCCATTGCAACCCAAAGGACACAAGCACCCAGACTAGGCTAATGTATCTGTTAGAGAAGCATATGACCGATGTTTTATTAACTCAGACTGAAGACATTCAAGAATGAATCACACCAGATCCAGATAATTATAGCCCAGAGATTGGCAAGTCTTTCTTGCCACCCATCTTTCCCCCCGCAACATCCCCCAACATCATTTGATGCGCACACACTCGCCATTGATTTAGTTGGCAATTATATCGTCCAGTGTGGCTCTGGACGATACAGAGCAGGTTCAGTTCCTGGCCTACGCTGAGTTACATGACCTGAGTTAGGGTGGTAGCTCCCAATTGGACTGGAAGCCTAAGATTCGTCATCTCAATACCAAAACTGGTTATTGCCTTGCCGCAGGCTCATACTGGAAAGTATGTTTCTTTCTACCACACCCACATTCCTCCCCCACCCACCAAACCCAACTCCAAAGCATTGGCGTGTAACCCCTCCCATCTCAAACAAACAAAAGCTCTCTTCCTATATCAAACAAACACCAGCCCCCCAGGGCAGTTGTACCAGCACAAACTTTTTTTTAAACTGGATGCATGATCTTGACCCACACAATGCTGGACTAACTCGCATTCTTTCCCACCCCAACTCTGACCTTAAGAAATTACAATTTCTACTATTTGATTTATTGTCAAAACTGTGAGCAGAAAAATGATCAAAAAACTTAAGATAAAACCATCATACACAAAATAACTTCTCCACCCACACGCTGATGGTATCCAACCTGCACGTAGCTATGAAAGTGACTTATCTTTCTCGGTGGGTGGAGGGGTGGTGTTCCCAGGCGGAGGCCGAGGACGACAATCCCCAGCAGGCCATGAATTTTGGCACATCTGCAGTGTGTGACAGCATGGCTGACCGCAAGTGCTCTGTTCTGGGTTTCTCCCCCTGCAGTAAAAGGGCATCTGACAGCAGTGTGCCCATGTAGAAAAACGACATGAGAATTTGATCATGGGGTTCATTTGGCGCCATAAAAGGAGGGGATCCAGTGGAGAGGAACAGGGAGAGGTCCTAAAGAAGAGTGCCAGGCAGGGGACAGGGAGAGATCCCAAAGTAGAATCCCAAAAAAGAGGGTCCAAGCAGAAAAAGGGCTGCGGTTGGCAGACTTTAATTAATGAGGGCTCAGGAGCAGGCAGCAGATTGTTGGTGGTTCCATGCTGTGGGCCACTGGGGCAAAGGTAACCCTTTGGAGCAGTAGTATTCTGCTTGGCGTGGCCGAAGAGCTGAAGTTGTGCTTGTGAGTTGGTGCTGTGGTGCAAACTCGAATCCAGGGGCACATAGTCTCAGGTGATGAGCTTGAAACCCTGCAAGGTGGGCCGTCATTGCTGTCTGAGTTGGAGCAACTTTTAGAAAGTATTCCAAGGTGGGATCTTCAAAGGTAGAAACTAGAATCCCTCGTCAGAGAGACAGAGTTTCTCTGAGATTGGTTGCTGAACAGTGTATACTGACGCCTGGGTGGGTTGTTGAGAAATCTGTGGAGTCTGTCTTGGTCACATAGACTCGTAGAAGTTTACAGCACAGAAGGAGGCCATCTGCCATTTATTGTGCAGTGCGGTGTGTTTGACTACAGTGTGCTTGTTAATTCACATGTTTCTCATATTAACCCTGAATGCTAGAGTCTGTGATAGATATTTTAAATTGTTTTATCTTCCTGACCTTGTATAGTAAAGTTTATCTTTGTTCAAAACCTGTGGAATCTAGTGGCTTTGTTCTCTTAGCAAGTGGCCTGAATCTCAAACTTTCTCTACTCTAATTGGATCATACCAAACATTTCGGGGTCTGGTCCAGGATTATAACAACATGCAGTCTTTTTATAACTCACAGTCGGACTATTCCACTCTTCTCAATTACAGGGGATACTACTGCTCAGATAGGCCAACTCGTGGGAGAATATTGATGTAGTGATGGGGCAAACCAACTTGCAGATCCCAAATAACCTCTGCTTACTTAATTCAAGTTTACCAGCCATCATAGAGATTGTATTTTGTCAAGATATTGTAGATTAGGCTTGTTCAACGCCTGGCTTGCGGGCCACAACCCGGCCCCCGAAGCCTGTGTATCCGACCCACAGACTCATCGTTCCAAATACGGGTAGGTGAAATGAAGGATCTTCTAGGAGCTGCTTCTCCAATCACAGGTTCGCCAGTGAGCCTATCAGCATCAAATTCAGGAGAGAATCAGACTCTCATTGGAGGAGCAACGAGCAGTGTGAAGATGAGTGGCTGCTCCTATGTTTTCAGAGCGTGCTCTCGGTGCAGGCGCCGGCCCATGAAGGGGCACAGGGCCAAGATAGCGGAGTGGGTGGGGAGGTCACAAGGAAAAGCAGAGTTGCGCTTTTTAAAAAAAAACAAATAAAATATCAAAATCTGCATATACACACTGGCTGAGCAGGCTGAAAACATGAAATGAAATCATGCTGCTTCCAGATAGTGCTGATCGCTCTGCGGGCTGTCCGAAGCAAGGAAAGCAAGCAAGGGCTTGGGAGAGGGGTGGTAAGAAGGGTGGCAAGCAGGAAGCAACAAGTGTTCGGCAATCAGGAGGAGGCCAGCAAGGTCCATGAAGCGGGTGGAAGTTGGGAAGAATCACAAAGTGGGTGGAGGTCAGGAAGGCCCCCCAAATGGCAGGAGGGCACAGCCACCACCACCTGATCAATTTCTCCTGAGGTAAAGTGCCCAATCTTCGTGGGCCCGGGTAGGGAGTGAGTCAGTGTATGAGACTAAGTGAGTCTGTTGGGGGAATTTTCCGGTCCCGCTAGAGGGGCGAATCGTTGCGGGTGGGACGGGAAGATTTGGAGAATTCCAAATTTTCCCATCTCGCCCGCGACTATGTCCACCACGAGCTGTAATGGAAAATCACTGCCTGTGTGTGTGAGAGTGAGTCTAAGTGTCGGTGCGGGGGAGTCGGTGTGGGCGAGTGCGGGGGAGTGATTGATTATGTGCGTGGGTGTGTGTGAGAGATTCTGTGCCTGTGTGTGTGCGTGTATAAGAGAGTGAATTGTCTCCAAATTTTCCCACCTGCGATAGTACCCATCACTGCCGGGTCCAGAAAACCCTGGCCTGTGTGAGAGAGAGAGTGTCAGTGTTTGTGTGCGGGCATGAGAACTCTGACTGGGTTTGAGTCAGACACTCACCCTGACTTCCTCCTCCTCCCTCCCCAAAAGCCTGTCCACAAAGCTGGCTGGGCAAGGAGGAAAACCCAGGCTGAAAGGCAACCCGCTCCTGACGCCTAATTTTGTATGAATTCTGCTGAGGTCAGCACAGGCTACGTGCCACCAGATAAGATGCAAGGTTAGTGTTAGTTAAACTCAATTCCTTAGCGCCGGACTGGTCTCTACCCCTTCCCTGGTGACCAGTACGTGGGCCCTCGTCTGTCTCTCTCTAGCTCTGTGTCCTCAGCGAAAAGGTGAAAATGGTTTAATTGGTGAACTCTGCTGCTTGGCACTTTTTAATGGGCATTTTTATTAATTGCTCTCTTTTGAAATTATCAATTTATTATCTTGACACTGATTTTTAAAAAAAATTCATGTTTAATGTGTGAAATATTACCTTGCTGAAATTTGAGCATTGGCCTCTTGAGTGAGAAAAGAATTGTAATGTGGCCCCCCCGCGCAAAAAGGTTGGACAAGCCTGCTGTAGATCTTTGTTCTGGGGAGGTTAAATGTAGAAGTGATGGAAATGTATTTTTGCTTTTTTTGTTTTGGAAGGACCTATGCTGCTATCATATCCCTGTGAATCATTGTCTGTTTCATGGTCTAAACTTGAGATTAACATGTACTTTGTACCACTAACACACAGACAGTGGATCTGGAACAATATTCCATTTATTTCAGACACAAACAAAACCTTAAATAGGTTGAAGTTTACATTTTGTTTACTTGCACGTTATATTTACAGATTCAGATGCTCGGAAATACCATGAAAATGCAATAAGAACAAATGCTTCTTTTGACATCCTCCAAAGATTAATGGATTTAACAGACTTTAGCATTCCAAAAGTGGAGATAAACATTGATTGACCTAATAAAATAACTTTTTTGTTATTGGTGGTTTCAGGATATCAACTACAAGTCACCTCACTCTTGTTTGGCATGAAAGGCTCAATCCATCCATTGAGCACCAATTTGCTTTCACTTCAACCTATTCTAATGGCATTATACACAATAAACTAACCTGTCTAAACTTGAGAATTTAATATTTAGTGTCCCTCATATACTTTAATACTCATTAGTAGTAAATTAGGTCTGCACCCCATTCTTTGGCAAAATTAATAACTGTCTGAGGAATGGAATATTAATCTGTGTGATCTTGGATCACATATGCCTTCTAGTAATTCCAAATCTTGTTGATTAACCTTTTCAAGACTGTGAGGTTCCCAGTTGTAGGGGCATGAATCTTGGTTTGTAAATCAGTTTCCCCTCATAGACGTTTACAGCACGAAGAGGCCATTTGACCCATTGTGTCCACGCCAGTCAACAAAGATCTTGACTACACAATCCCATTTTCCAGCGCTTGGCCCATAGCCCTGGAGGCTATGGCAATGCAAGTGAATATCTAAATACTAGTTAAATGTTACGAGAGTTTCTGACTCAACCACCCTTTCAGGCAGTGAGTTCCAGACTTCCACCACCCTTTGGGTGGAAAAAATTCTCCTCAACTCCCCTCTTAGCCTCCTCCTTCATCTTAAATTCATGCCCCCCCGGTTATTGACTCCTCTACTAATAGAAAAAGTGTCATTTTATCCACCCGATCTATGTCCCTCATAATCTTATACACCTCTATCGGGTTCCCTCTCAACCTTTGCAGCTCCAAGGAAAACAACCCCAGCCTATCGAATCTTTCATCATAGCTCAGACCCTGCAGACCAGGCAGCATCCTGGTAAATCTCCTCTGCACCCCCTCCAGTAAAATCACATCCTTCCTATAATGTGCTGACCAGAAATTGCACACAGTACTCCAGTTGTGTGACCTAACCAGCATTTTATACAGTTCCAGCATAACCTTGTATTCTATGCTTCGGCTAATAAAGGCAAGCATCCCGTATGCTGCCTTAACCACCTTATCTATCTATCTACCTGCCCTGCTACCTTCAGGGATCTGTAGATATGTACACCAAGGACCCTCTGATCTTCAGTACTTTCTAGGATCCTACCATTCATAGTATAATCCCTTGCCTTGTTAGCCCCCACCAAGTGCATTGCCTCACGCTTTTCCAGGTTGAATTCCATTTGCCACTGCTCTGCCCCCCTGACCAGTCCATTGATATCCTCCTGCAGTTTACAGCTATCCTCATTATATACCACCCTATCAATTTTCGTATCATCCGCGAACTTCTTGATCACACCCCTACATTTAAGTCCAAATCATTTATGTACAGTTTGTACAGCACAAACAGCAAGGGCCCCAGCACCGAGCCCTGCTGAACCCCACTAGAAACAGACTTCCAGCCATAGAAACATCCCTCTACCACCACCTGCTTCCTGCCTCTCAGCCAATTTTGGACCCAACGTTCCACTTTGCCTTGGATCCCATGTGCGCCTACTTTCTTGACCAGCCTGCCATAAGGGACCTTATCAAAAGCTTTGCTAAAGTCCCTGTAGACTACATCAAATGCATTAACCTCACCAACACTCCTGGTTACCTCCCCAAAACATTGGATCAGATTGGTCAAACACAACCTTGCCTTAACAAATCCATGCTGACTATCCCTGATTAATTTATCTCTCTCCAAATGCAGATATATTCTGCCCCTCAGAATTCTTTCCAGTGACCTCCCCACCACTGAGGTTAGACTGACTGGTCTGTAATTTCCTGGCCTATCCCTCCCTCCCTTTGTTAATAATGGGACACTTCAGCTGTGGCCAGAGAGGATTTGAAAATGACTGCTCCACCTGATATCTCTTTCCTTTCCTCCCTCAACAGCCTGGGATACATCCCACCTGGACCTGTGGATTTATCTACTTTTAAGGCCGCTAAACCTGCTAGTACCCTCTCTCTCTCTCTCTCTCTCTCTCTCTCTCTTTCTCTCTTTCTCTCTCTCTTTCTCCGTTAATTTCCTCTGATATTTCACAGTCCTCCACCCTGATGTCTATACCTGCGTCATCCTTTTCCATTGTGAAGGCCGACAAAGTATTCATTGAAGTCTGTACCCAGACCCAGATCTTACAGGTCCACACAATGATCACCTCTTGTTATGACTGATGCAGTTGGTAAAATGGAGTTTTTATAAAAATCCCAGAGGGAAACTTTAAACAACTGTCATAACCTATTATTTTAACTTTCTACACTTAATGTCACCATTAGCACCTTTTGCCAATATCACCGCCATCAACATCCGTTCGACCTTTTGCTTATGATATCTTTTGCAATCTCTCCTTTGTCTCCACCTAACACCGGCCTTCTACTCAGCTTCACCTGTCCCACCCCCCTTAAACAGTATATATTTCACCACATTTCCACTTCTCTTTAGTTCTGAAGAAGTGTCAAAAGGACTCGAAACGTTAACTCTGTCTTTCTCTCCACAGATGCTGTCAGACCTGCTGAGTTTTTCCAGGCAATTTTTGTTTTTGTTTCAGATTTCCAGCATCTGTAGTATTTTGCTTTTATCTATAATTTTAAGTGTTAGGTTTGAGATGTGACTCTAAATTCAGGAATCAGACCATCAGTTCTCGAGGTTTTACATTAAACTAAATGAAACCTTACCTCACATTAGTAAAATTAGCCTTTCCCTAGTTTGGAACTTTTATTCCCAGCCCAACATTATCCTTTTCTATAACTATCCTAAATCTAACTGAGTTATGGTCCCTATCCCCAAAATGCTCCCTTACTGATATGCCTTCCACCTGCCCGGGCTCATTTCTGAATATTAAGTCCAGAACTGCCCCCATCTTTTTTGGGCTTTCTATGTACTGGCTAAAAAACATTTTCTTGGATGCAGCTTAAGAATTTTGCTCCCTCCCTACCTTGCGCACTAAAACTATCCCAGTTAATATTTGGGTACTTCAAATCCCCTACTATTACTGCCTTGTTATTCTTATACTTCCCTGAAATTTGATTATGTAGTTGATCCTCTATCTTTCTCTGACTGTATAGAGGCCTATGGTACACACCCAACAGTGTGTTGGCCCTCTTGTGTTTTATACTCGTACCCATGTGGCCTCATTTGATGATCCTTCCAGAATATCATCTCTCCTCACTGCTATAATTGATTCCTTGATCAATATTGTGACCCCCCCCGCCCCCGCCCCGCAAACCACCTTCTGTCCCTCTCTCTCTATCTCGTCTGAATACCAGGTACGTTGAACTGCCAATCCTGCCCTTTTAGCCAAATCTCAGCCATAGCTATGATATCATACTCCCACGTGCCTATCTGTGCCCTCAGCTTGTCTGTCATATTCCTCAAGCTCCTTGCATTAAAATATATTCCATTTAGCCTTGCTAAACTCACTTCTTTCTTATCTAGCCTATGTTTCCTCTTCCTTCCAGACTTACTGACTAGCGTTTTAACTTCTAATTCCATCTCAGTTTCTCTCTCCACTGAACTACTTTTCAGTATCCCATCCCCCTGTAGGTGTCTAATGTCAATACTTTCAGTGAAGGAGCAAGTAAGCACAATAAAAACAGAAAATGCTTGAAAAACTCAGCAGGTATGGCAGCATCTTAAGAGAGAGGAACAGAGTTAAAGCCTCTGAAGAGTCATACGGACTCTAAACGCTAACTCTGTTTCTCTCTCCACAGATGCTGCTGTATTTGCTGAGTTTTTCCAACATTTTCTGTTTTTATTTCAGATTTCCAGCATCTGCCGTATTTAGCTTTTATTTGAGTGAGCAAGTAAGCATGCTGATGTATGGAGACCCAGCTGTTGAGAATGTGGTTACATCAGTTGCTGTTGTGTATCAGGCTAGGTATGATTTATCACCCTTGAATCAACTAAGGAGTTAAAACCAAGCTCAACTAGTGGCCTTGTGGTTTTTTCACCACTTGATTGTTCCATGTTGACTCCAAACTGGTGAAGAGAAGATAAAGAAATAATTCAAATTGGTGTAGGGCCTGAATCTGGCCTTCCATAAACCCAAGGGTGCGGTGTTTGAATTGAAGATAGCTTCTCACTTGGAAAATTCTACTAAGTTACTCAGGTTTGTGCAATGGGTCATTTGTATTAACTGTTATCTTGCTGCTCCTGAGTAAGGAACTGATGATGCTTAGGAATGGAAAGCCTTTTATAGTATGGAAGAGAAAGTTGCGGGAAGCCACCCATGCTCAATCTGCAAGTTCACCTGGTTGGAAAGTTCGCTATGTATTTACCTTAGTTGCATGTAGAAGAATGCAAACCACTCTCCAACTTGTGTTTTTCAATTTTCTCCAATTGCACAGTGTAGAAATTGAAAACAAAAATTATGTTTTCTAGGTACTAATGGATATGTTCCATCAAGATGAGGAAGATTTAGGTGTAATTGAAGAGGAACCCATTACCACTGGCGAACAAACTTACTATGATTTAGTGAAGATGTACATGTCTGAGATTCGGCAGTATCTAAGAGAATTGAATCTCATCATCAAAGTCTTCAGGGAACCCTTTGTATCAGATGCTAAGCTGTTTTCTGCAAACGTATGTTGTACATTTTATGAATACCTTTTTAAAATGTATATATCCTCATAAGTTTGTTGCCCTCTTTCATAATACAAACCCTGTTTTTTCTTTCCCTTCATTGTGCCTTCTGAAGTACATCTATAGCTAAAGTGCTGTGCAGCTTGTTACTAAGTTCTTTGTGGCTGCCAGGAGCATGCACATGTATTAAATGTACAGGCTCCTCTCCCCAGTGTGTTCCAGCAATTGTGTAGCTTAGAACTGGAGCTCATTTTGCCATTGGACCTGTCTCTTTTCAATTCACTGTAACCTAGCTTGATTTGTTCCTTGCTGTAGAAGTATTTTATTTTAGCATATTGGAAACTTCAGCCTATTCTCCTGAATTACTAGTGACAAGCTATATAAGATTTTTTTCATACTGGCCTTAATGAAATATGTTTTTGTTTCATATTGGGAAAGAATAAAACCTCTGTTTGTTTTGAATGTGTTATCTTCCAAGTGTCTCACTTTAAGATGTAGATTTGTAGTCTTAAACTTTAGAAGTTTTAAATCTTTTTTTAAAACACAAAGGAGAAGCTATTCATATTGTGTTGTATTTGTACTTTGGAATGCAAACAACTGCATTTACAGTATTTAGCACTAGATGGCAATACATTTCCAAATGTGATTTTTTTTTAACCCTGAAAATATTAATTTGTTTTCCATATTATTGTAATGTTTCATTAGAATATCTGAAAATTTTTCATCAAATTGTGATACAAATATTGCGACTTAATGGTTATACGTTTAAATAAGTTCTTTTGGTATAAGATTATGCCATCGACAGCACAAGTAACAAGAAATTGACATCAGAAAGATGTCCACGTGATCTTTATTTTATATTGGTGCCTCTCCTAGGCTAACATTACTGTTCTTGTTTATTACTAGCAATTAGGTTGCTGCTCTTTGCTGTTCCCACGTGGAAAATTTTGAATTATTGTTCTGAGGTTTTCTGCCAGAGTTTGTTTGCCTTTAATTTTTCTATCATTTTTTTGAAGAAAACATAAGGCTGCTAGTGCTCTGGTGCCTTCCCACTTGCCATTGTTGATGCTTATAGTGCTAATTTTTGTGACAAATTATGTGAATGTCTCAGATTCTTCACAGGAGAGCCCTCAGGAAAGAATATAGTGAATCCAAAGATGCAGGTAACTGAATTAGAGCCCCATATACTTATGAGGCTATCTTGTCAGAACATTTTCAATTCTTAGGTCTACCTCCTTCACCCTATCAGAATGGAACTCTTGCAAAAATTAACTCAGTACCAACCACCACTCTCTAGTTGAAACATTTTCTGTAATCATTGGTACTGAGTGGCAACACTCATCATTTAAATGTAACATAGTATAGAGATCAAAATAGCTGGACTTTGTTGGTTGGCATAGTCAATACTTGACATTTATGTGGCATGAATGTTGCCTGCCACAACGACCCAAGCTCTTGTCTTATCCAGGTCCCGTTGTACATTCACATGGTCTGCTTAATTATTACAGGAGTTGTGAATGGAGCTCAACATTGTGTAATAAGCAGCTAACGGCATCCCCCCCCCGCCCCCCCAAAACCTGTCTCCCCACATTATGGCAGCAGTGAAGCTGGTTAGGTGGAAGACGCTTTCTAGAGGAACTCTCGCAGTGATGCCCTGGGACTGTGATGATTGGCCTCTGGCAAAAAAACCCAACCATCGTCCTTTGGGTCATGATGGACATCAGCCACTGAAGAGTTTTTCTGCCCAAGTAACCTGAAATTTTCTTTTTCCCTGACTAGAATAAAGTTGATTTCTACCCTTTTCACCTTCTGTGTAAATATTTTCCATTGCTGATCTGCATGATCTGCAGCTGGTTTTCCTTCCACTTACTCTGCCAGTGTCCTTTTTTATCTCAGTAAGTTGTGTCTTTTGCAGTTGAGTACTCACATCTTTGACTTTTTCATTTTCTGTTCTTAAATTAGACCTGATTATATTGTGGGTGCTGCTGATTCCCAAATGATCCCATACTTTTCATTAACTTAATCGTATTGCGTCTAAGAACTGTTACTCTGAAAGTTCTAGTTTTGTGTAAGTGGTTCATCAAACTTTTGACAATGTTGTCAACAGCCTTATTTGATCCCAGCCAAAATTCTTGTGAGAATTTTAAAATTTCATGTACAGGAAATTGCCATTCCTTAAAATTATTGTAAAGGAGAGGAATAACTTCAAGTAAAATGTAGTTTGTTTTCTGGAGACTAGGCATTGTATATACCAAAGCAGACATCCACCCACAGCTTGGCATTTACTTCAGAAACATAGCTCTTACTAACGAAAAGCTTTGTCAGTGTACAAGTTCATTGTCTTGCATGCTTGGATGCAGCTTATCTTTGGTGCTTAAACCTTTGGTAGTAAACCCTTAAGTTGCCTATATTTCTGGTTTGCACGTTCTTTTGTGGTTCTTATTTTTAAGATTTTATCATTTGTCTTCCTCACAGGACGTGGAAATCATATTTAGTCGTATTGTGGATATCCATGAGTTGACTGTGAAGTTATTGGGCCTAATTGAAGATACTGTGGAAATGACAGATGAAGGTAGCCCTCATCCATTAGTCGGAAGCTGTTTTGAAGACTTAGCTGAGGTAAGTTGTTAAACAGAGAAAAAAAAACTTCTTAGCTGACACATTTAGTTTTTGAATTAAATATTTTTGTATAATTACCAAAATTTCTGATATTGATCAGAAAACTGCATGTACCAAAAGGTGCCATTTATAAGTAAAAATAAAATATGCTTTTTAACCTCGACTCACAAAATAGGAGAAAAATATTTCTCGTTTGGACTGTGTTTGTGCTATAATACACACTGAATTTGGTACCTCAGCTATAGGAAAATGAGGAAATAAAACAAAAATCCCAAATGTGTCTAAAGCAAAATTAATTCTTGAATCAAATTAATTGAGAATTAAACATGAGTGCCATGGTGAATTAAGAGAGCTTATGAAAGATCATTTTCCTTTAAAGTATTTGATGTTAGTTATCAGGAGGTCTTATGGCATGGTGGTAGTGTCCCTACCTCTGGGCTAGAAGCTCTGGGTTCAGGCCCCACTTAGGGGCTTGATAACTACAGAAGGTGTGTTCATAAAGTGGTCAAACAGGTTGATTGTCAGCCTGTAAATCCTTTCAGTATGCCTAATGGACAGTTTCCTGTCAGTCATAATGCAGAAGACAATGGCAAACCACTGCAGTAATCAAACATAATCATGGACCAATGCAATGGAAGTCCATGGTTACCAACACCCTCTTAGGGCATGGTATCTGAAGGAGGAGGTTAAGTATCAAAAATGCCATTCTTTGACCCATCTTGCCCTCTTGTATAAAATGTAGATTGCTGTTCAGCTTGTTTTACTTCAGCAGGAAAATGCTTTGGATTGTACATTATTTACAATGTAGTTGGTTCATTTCATTTTTGCAATTTTCGTCCATTTAGAGCAATTTTGGGACTCTTTTGCTTTCAAATTTGACAAATGGAATTGAAAAGAAATTATGCCTGGAAAATCAGGTTTTAAGTGAGTGTGCACCATTATGACCACTCTTAGTGTTTTGATTTGTAGTGTTGCCAAATTTGCCTTGGCTTTTCACCCCCGAGTCTGCACAATAGTTTCTAGTGTTTTCAGGTGATTACTGAAGAGTGCCTTAAGTGCAAATCTAATTCAAAAAACTGCATTGGCATCTCCTGTTGCTGTGATGCCTGATGCTTCTTCGCTCTGGAACTGATCAGTGTTCTGATTCTGGTATTCTGTAGATATTTTTCTTGTGCTTAACACCCACTCACTAACACATTTAAGGTTGTGCCCTATATCTCAAGCTGTAAGCCACAAACTAGGTTTATTAAGAAGTAAAATTAGTGGCAGCAATAGCAACCGCAATAGATTTCACTAGAATCCAAAACTTTATTTAAACTCAGAATCACTATTGCAAAACAAATAATACACCAAAGTCTTTGAAATTCATAATGACACTTAACTTGGAGAGGCATCTGTAATACTGAGTTTATATGTGAATTGGATACCTAGAATGCTGCCATTAATCCTGTTTGTCAATGGCCTGGCAAAGCAGAAATTCACCAAATGAGCCCAAATGCAACCAACAAGTATAGCCCCTTACAGACACAGACTGTTTTGCAAATTCCTTTTGGGGTGGAAAAAAAATCATACATTTGAAGACTATGCTTTTTCTGTCTATTTTTCAAATACCACAATTATCACATGTCCTCAAACTGGATTGTTATCCTACTCCCAGTGTCCCAGCTCTGTTCGTGCAAGTCTTAATTAAGAATTTTTTTTCCTGCTGTTGGCTGACCTATTAAAAGACTGCATCACTGCAGGAACAGACTGAGATAGACTCTCCCATCGTAAGAGCTTGGTGGTGGTTAATTTGCTTCACTTTGCAGTTTGGGCTTCCAGCAGATGCTGCATATACCTTTGCAGGTAACCTTGGACACCTACCAGATGCAAAAAAGCCTAAAAGTCAGATAGAGTCTTCATGCTACCCCTTATATAAAGGCTAGGATAGAGCTGCCCGTCTCAGTAGCCAAAAGGTTACAGACACCGAAACATTTAAAAGTCAAGCTTATCATTTCTCAAAAATATTGCAAAGCACATTAATTACTTTCAAGCACATGGTTATACATTTTGGGATAGGCTTAGATATTCTAATTGAGTGGCCTACTAGTCAGATTTTCTAAGTGATCTGACCATTTTATGTTTAGGGGTGTTTCTGAACTGCCAAATATCCAACAATGTAATGGTGCAACCCAGGTGTATAAGAACTGGAAATATGTGTCTTTTACACTTGTCAATCCCTTAGAAGGTGGACTGTGCAAATGTGAGATAAAGTCACATTAATCTCTAAACTGATCAATTTCACGGTATCACAGAGTCATGCAGCACAGAAAGAGGCTGTTTGACCCATCATGCCTGTGACAGCACATTGAAAAGAACCATCCAATTGGTTCCATTCTCATAGAGTCATAGAGGTCTACAACACAGAAAAAGGCCCTTCCGCCGGTCAAACAACTACCTAACTAGTCTACCTTGCGGAGGCTGAGCGTCAACTCGCAGACATTTCCTCCTACCTCTCCCTGGACCATGACCCCACCACAGAACATCAAGCCATTGTTTCCAGGACTGTCACTGACCTCATCTCCTCTGGAGATCTTCCTCCCACAGCTTCCAACTTGATAGTCGCCCAACCTCGGACGGCCCGCTTCTACCTCCTACCCAAAATCCACAAACAGAACTGTCCTGGCAGACCGATCGTGTCAGCCTGTTCCTGCCCCATGGAACTCATTTCTCGTTATCTTGACTCCCTTCTCTCTCCCCTTGTTCAGTCCCTTCCCACCTACATCCGTGATTCCTCTGACACCTTACGTCACATCAACAATTTCCAGTTCCCTGGCCCCAACCGCTTCCTCTTCACCATGGATGTCCAATCCCTCTACACCTCCATCCCCCACCAGGATGGTCTGAGGGCCCTTAGCTTCTTCCTTGAACAGAGGCCCCAACAATCCCCATCCACCACTACTCTCCTCCGTCTGGCTGAACTTGTTCTCACACTGAACAATTTCTCCTTTAACTCCTCTCACTTCCTCCAAATAAAAGGTGTGGCTATGGGTACCCGCATGGGCCCCAGCTATGCCTGTCTCTTTATGGGGTATGTGGAACATTCCTTGTTCCAGTCCTACTCCGGCCCCCTCCCACAACTCTTTCTCCGGTACATCGATGATTACTTCGGTGCTGCTTCATGCTCTCGTCGGGACCTGGAAAAATTTATTAATTTTGCTTCCAATCTCCACCCCTCCATCATCTTCACATGGTCCATCTCTGACACTTCTCTTCCCTTCCTTGACCTCTCTGTCTCAATTTCTGATGATAGACTGTCCACCAATATCCATTACAAGCCTACCGACTCCCACAGCTACCTCGACTACAGCTCCTCACACCCCGCTTCTTGTAAAGACTCCATCCCATTCTCTCAGTTCCTTCGCCTCCGTCGCATCTGTTCTGATGACGCTACCTTCAAAAACAGCTCCTCTGACATGTCCTCCTTCTTCCTTAACCGAGGTTTTCCATCCACGGTCGTTGACAGGGCCCTCAACCGTGTCCGGCCCATATCCCGCGCATCCTCCCTCACGCCTTCTCCTCCTTCCCAGAAACATGATAGGGTCCCCCTTGTCCTCACTTATCACCCCACCAGCCTCCGCATTCAAAGGATCATCCTCCGCCATTTCCGCCAACTCCAGCATGATGCCACCACCAAACACATCTTCCCTTCACCCCCCCTGACGGCATTCCGTAGGGATCGTTCCCTCCGGGACACCCTGGTCCACTCCTCCATCACCCCCTACTCCTCAACCCCCACTTATGGCACCTCACCATGCCCACGCAGAAGATGCAACACCTGCCCCTTCACTTCCTCTCTCCTCACCGTCCAAGGGCCCAAACACTCCTTTCAAGTGAAGCAGCATTTCACTTGCATTTCCCCTAACTTAGTCTACTGCATTCGTTGCTCCCAATGCGGTCTCCTCTACATTGAAGAGACCAAACGCAAACTGGGCGACCGTTTTGCGGAACACCTGCGGTCTGTCCGCAAGAAAGACTCAAACCTCCCTGTCACTTGCCATTTTAACACTCCACCCTGTTCTCTTGCCCACATGTCTGTCCTTGGCTTGCTGCATTGTTCCAGTGAAGCCCAACGCAAACTGGAGGAACAGCACCTCATCTTCCGACTAGGCACTTTACAGCCTTCTGGGCTGAATATTGAATTCAACAACTTTAGATCTTAAACTCCCCCTCCCCCCATCCCGTTTCTTCCCCCCCCCCCTTTTCAATAATTTATATAGATTCTTCTTTCCCCACCTATTTCCATTATTTTTAAATCTAAACTAAAACCTTGTTAGTCTTTCCACCCCACCCCCACTAGAGCTGTACTTTGAATATCCTGTCTTCCATTCTTAATTAGCTCTTTTCTCAGACAAATGTCACCACCTTCGACACCTCTTTGACCCTTTTGTCTGTGACATCTTTTGATTATCTGCTCATCTCCACAATCACCACACCCTCAATGTCTCTCTCTCTCCCACCCCCCGCCCCACCCACCTTAAACCAATTTATATTTCTCCCTTCTTCTAACTATGCTTCAGTTCTGCCGAAGGGCCATGAAGGCTCGAAACGTTAACTGATTTCTTCTCCGCTGATGCTGCCAGACCTGCTGAGTTTTTCCAGGTAATTCTGTTTTTGTTTTGGATTTCCAGCATCCGCAGTAGCTTTTAGCTTTTTGTTTTTAACTATTCTAATCCCATTTTCCAGCACTAGACCCATAGCCTTGCATGCCATGGCATTGCAAGTACAAATCCAAATACTTCTTAAATATTATGAGGGTTTCTGCCTCTACCGCCCTTTCAGGCAGTGAGTTCCAGATTCCCGCCACCCTCTGGGTGAAAAAATTCTTCCTCACGTCCCCTCTAAACCTCCTGCCCCTTACCTTAAATCTATACCCCCTGGTTATTGATCCCTCCACCAAGGGGAAAAGTTCCGTCCTGTCTAGCCTATCTATGCCCCTCATAATTTTATACACCTCAATCTTGTCCTCCCTCAATCTCCTCTGTTGCAAGGAAAATAACCCCAGTCTATCCAATCTCTCCTCATAACTAAAACTCTCCAGCCCAGGCAACATCCTGGTAAATCTCCTCTGCACTCTCTCTCGTGCAAACACATCTTTCCTATAATGCGGATTCCAGAACTGCATGCAGTACTCGAGCTGTGGCCTAACCAGCGTTTTATGCAGTTCCAGCATAACATCCCTGCTCTTATATTCTGTGCCTCGGCTAATAAAGGCAAGTATCCCATATACCTTCTTAACAACCTTATCTACCTGTCCCGCTACCTTAAGGGACCGGTGGACACGCACACCAAGGCCTCTCTGTTCCTCGGTACTTCCCAGGGTCATAGCATTCATCGTGTATTCCCATGCTTTCTTTGTCCTGCCCAAGTGCATGACCTCACACACTTATCCGGATTAAATTCCATTTGCCACTGATCAGCCCATCTGACTAGCCCATCTATATCCTCCTGTAATCTAAGGCTGTCCTCCTCACTATTTACCACCCCACCAATTTTTGTGTCATCCACGAACTTACTGATCAACCCTCGCACATTCAAGTGTAAACCATTTATATATACCACAAACAGCAAGGGACCCAACACCGATCCCTGTGGAACCCCACTGGAGACAGGCATCCAGTCACACAAACACCCCTTGACTATGACTCTGCTTCCTGCCATTCAGCCAATTTTGGATCCAATTTGCCAAATTGCCTTGCATCCCATGGGCACTTACCTTCGACATCAATCTCCCATGCGGGACCTTATCAAAGCCTTGCTGAAGTCCAAATAAACTACGTCAAATGCATTGCCCTCATCTACGCACCTGGTCACCTCTACGAAAAATTCAATCAAATTGGTCAGACATGACCTCCCCTTAACAAAACCATGCTGACTGTCCTTGATTAATCCCTGCCTCTCCAAGTGTAGATTAATTCTGTCCCTCAGAATTGCTTCCAATAGTTCCCCCACCATTGAGGTAAGACTGACTGGCCTGTAGTTCCCTGGTTTATCCTTTCCTCCCTTCTTGAATAACAGTACCACATTGGCTATCGTGCAGTCCTCTGGCACCTCTCCTATGGCCAGAGAGGTATTGAAAATTATTGCTAGCGCCCCTGCTATCTCCTCCCTTGACTCACTCAACAGCCTGGGATACATTTCATCCGGGCCTGGAGATTTATCTACTTTTAAGCCTGCCAGACTACTTAGAACCTCCCCCCTTTCTATGCTAATTTCTTTAATTATATCACAGTCCTTCTGCCTGATTTCCATTCCATGTTGTCCCTCTCACTTGTAAACACCGACACAAAGTATTCATTTAGAACCCTACCTATGTCTTCTGGCTCCACACACAAATTACCACCATGGTCCTTAATGGACCCTACTCTTTCCCTAGTTATCCTCTTACTGTTAATGTACTTGTAAAATAACTTTGGATTTTCCATTATTTTAATGTTTTTTCATGCCCCCTTTTTGCGCTCCTAATTTCCTTTTTAAGTTCCCCCTTACACATTCTATACTCCTCTAGCGCTTCTGCTGTTTTGAGCCCTTGGAATCTGCCATAAGCCTCCCTTTTTCTCTTTATCCAATCTGGTATATCCCTCGACATCCAGGGTTCCCTGGATTTGTTGGTCCCACCCTTTATCTTTACTGGAATATGTTGGCCCTGTACTCTCCCTATTTCCTTCTTGAATGAGTCCCACTGCTCTGATGCAGATTTACCTAAAAGTAGCTGCTCCCAGTCCACTCTGGCCAAATCGTATCTGATCTTATTAAAATTGGCCTTCCCTCAATTTAGAGCCCTGATTTCTGGCCCATCCTTGTCCATTTCCATAACAACCTTGAATCTAACGGAGTTATGATCACTATCTGCAAAATGCTCCCCCACTGATACCTCCACCACTTGCCCGGCTTTATTCCCCAAAATTTAGTCCAGGACTTATTGTAGGACCTTCTACATACTGGCTCAAAAAGCTCTAAACCTATCACACTATGACTAATCCAGTTAATGTTGGGGAAGTTGAAATCCGCTGCTATTACTACCCTATTATTTTTACACTTCTCTGAAATTTGCCTACATATCTGCTCTTCTATTTCTCCCTGACAGTTTGGGGGCCCATAGTACACTCCCAGCAATGTGATTGCTCCTTTTTTGTTTTCCAGTTCTATGTAGACATGGCTTCATTTGAGGAGCCTTCTAAGATGTCATCCCTCCTTACTGCTGTAATTGATTCCTTGATCAATATTGCAATACCACATCCTCTTTTACCTGCTTCCCTATCTCGCCTGAAGACCCTATATCCTGGAATATTGAGCTAGCAATCCTGCCCCTCTCTCAACCATGTCTCTGTGACAGCAATAACATTATACATCCATGTGTTTATTTGTGCCCTCAACTCATCTGCCTTATTCGTCAGATTCCTTGCATTAAAATAAATACCATTCAACCGTGCCAAACTCCCTTGTGCCTTAACTGGCCTATGATTTCTATGTCTTCCAGACTCACTTGTTCTCTCGTCTGTTTTGGCTGTGCATCCCCCCCCACCCTCCGCTGAACCTCCTCTCAGGATCCCATCCCCCTGCCAAGTTAGCATAAATCCTCCCCAACAGAACTAGCAAACCTCCCCACATGGTTATTGGTCCCATTCCGGGTTGGGTGCAACCCATCCGCCCTGTACAGATCCCACTGCCCCCAGAAATGGCCCCAATGTCCCAGAAATCTAAAGCCCTCCCTCCTGCACCATCTCTCCAGCCACGCATTCATCTGGACTAATTTCCTATTTCTATACTCACTAGTGCGTGGCACCATAAGTAAACTAGAGATTACTACCTTTTGAGGTCCTGTTTTTTTTTAATCTGCTTCCTAGCTCCCTAAATTCTGCTTGCAGGACCTCATCCCTTTTTCTACCTACGTCGTTGGTACCAATATGTACCACGATCTCTGTCTGTTTGCCCTCCCCCTTCAGAATGCCCTGCAATCGTTCAGTGACACCCTTGACCCTGGCACAGGGAAGCAAAATACCATCCTGGAGCCACGTCTACGGCCGTAGAAACGCCTGTCTGTTCCCCTTACTATCGAGTCTCCTACCACTATTGCTCTTGGCCCCCCCCATCCTGGTGCAGCTGAGCCACTCTCAGTGCCATGCAGTGGCTGCACTCCCCAGAGGAACCGTCACTCTCACCGCTTTCCAACACAGAGAAACGGTTCTCGAGCGACATGCACCCTGGGGATTTCTTGACTACCTACCTGACACCTTTCTTCTGACTGATGGTCACCCATTCCCTCTCTGTCTGCACTTTCGTAAGTTGTGGGGTGACCATGTCTAAAAACGTGCTAGCCATGAAAATCTCAGCCTCGCGGATGCACTTCAGTGCCTCCAGTTGTCGCTCAAGCTCCGAAACTCAGAGCTCAAGTAGCTGCAGCTGGTGGCACTTCCTACACACGTGGTAGATCAGAGCGCAAGGAGTGTCTAGGACTTCCCACATGTTGCAGGCGGTACATAACACGGGACTGAGCTGCCCTGCCTTGCCTCTAATTGAAAAAAACCCTTACTTTAAATTAAATACAGGAAAAAAAAATTATATTATTTACGTACTTTAAAGAAAAACTAGAACTCTTACCTTTCCTTAGCTTAATCTATTTTAAACTGGAGAAACACCTGGAGAAAAACTCATACCCACTACTCCCCAATTAGCTCTCACCTTTGTGCTGACATCACTTTTTGAAGCTTCCCCACACTTGTGCTGGTTCTGATCTCTCTGCCGCGCTTTCGTGCTGTCTTATGATGTCACTCTTGTTATTTTCAACAAGAACTGACTGCAGGACTCTCTTCCCAGACTGCCTCACCACGATGCTGACTGCAGGACACTCTTTCCAGACTGCTTCACTGTGATGCTGACTGCAGGGCCCTCTTTCCAGCAGTCTCCTAGTCTTTCACCATAGCCCTGCAAACTGTTCCTAACCATCAACTCCACCCCCTCCTTGATCCCTGTTTGAGGCTGCACCAAATGGTTTGCAACCTTGGCATCCTTTTGATCCTGAGATGAGCTTCTGACCATATACTCCATCACCAAGACTGCCTGTTTCCACTTCCATAGCATCACTGATCTCCACCTCTGCATCAGCCTATCTGCTGCTGAAACTCTCTTCTGTGCCTTTGTTAGCTTTGTATTTGACAAGTCCAACACTCTCCTTGGTCAGCCTCCCATCCTACACCCTTCATAAACTTGAACTCATCCAAACCTCAAAGGCCATTTCCTAACTCGTGTTTTATAAAGGTTATGCATAACTTCCTTGCTGTTGTACTCTGTCTCTATTTCCAAGGATTCTAAATGCCTTACCAGCCTTCCTAACTGTCTTGCCACCTCCAAAAACTTCTGGTCTCTCTTTTCTTGCACCCCTTATAAAATTGTACCATTTAGTTTATATTGCCTTCATCATTATTCCCGCCAAAATGTTTTACTTCACACTTATCTTCCTTCAGTTTCATCTGCTATGTGTCTGCCTGTTTTCACCGGTCTACATTCTCTGAAGGCTGTTACTATCCTCCTCATTGTTTAATACATTTGAGTTTTGTGTCATTTGAATTTATGCCCAAGTCTAGGTTGTTAATACATATCAAAGATCCTAATACCGACCCCTGGGGAACACCAGTGTATGTCCCCTTCAGTTTACAAAACATCTTTTCTTCACCAGTCTCTACTTTCTATCCCATATCCATTTTTGTACCATGCAGCCATGGCCCCTTTAAGTCACTGGGCTTCAATTTTGCTAACAAGTCTGTTATGTGGTATGTTATCAAACGCCTCACCCTCATCAACCTTCTCCATTACTTAATCAAAGAACTGTCAAATTATCAAACATGATTTACCATGAACGAACCTGTGCTGACTTTCCTTTATTAATCCATGTTTTCTCAAGTGCCAATTAATTTTCTCTGATTATTATCTCTAAAAATTTTCCCAACACTGACGATAGGCTGACTGACCTGTCGTTTGCTGGGTTTATTCCTCTCCCCATTTTAAATAGGAGTGTAACATTTGGAATCCTCAAGTCCCCGGCACACTCCCTTGTCTAAGGAGGATTGGAAGATTGTGGAGAGCCCTTACTTCCTTCAGCAAAGTAGGAATACATCCTATCTTTACTGTATGACTTTCTCTACTTGAGTATTAGCCAGAATATTGAAAACGATTCATGCTATTCTTCAAATAGTGCCATACAACCCTCACATCCAGCTGAAAATAGGCAGCCAAGCCTTGGTTTCATAGCTCATCTGAAGGATAGCACCTCCATGATTGCATTATTCCATTATTTATTGCACTGGAATGCTGGCCTATGTTATGTACTCCAATTTCTCATGTAGAGACTTTTAACCGTCATGCTCAAAAGGTGAGAATACTACCAGCTAAGCAGTGTGGCTTCTAAAGCTATTATATGATTTTGCTGGGCATCTCTGAGTCTATATAGCGTATATTACCTCAGCCTAAATTACATCACATTCGGCAATGCAATTAGATACAGGTCCTTTTCCCTGAAGTCAAATCCTGGCCACACTATACAGTAGAGTGACTCCTTGTTAGTGAGCCACAATGAGCAGGTGAGAAATGGTGGAATGGTCCCCCTCTCTTTCCGCCTCTCGGTTGACCACAACAGCTGTTTCAAAAGAATTTGCTTTCTAATTCAGTGAATGATTAACTGACAGGTTTTCTTGTAAGTTTTAAAAGAAAAGGAAATAGTATTTATTGTACGTAACACCCAACATGTAAAAATAATAAAAACAATGCTCCAACTCTCTCATGCATGCATACACTCGAGATTCTCTCTCTCTCTCTCACACTCACACACACACTCTCTCTCTCTCTCTCTCTCTCACACACACACATACACACACACACACGTTACAAAGAGGGATGGTAGGTAAATGGTTTGAGTTCCAAAAGAAAGCCAATTATATGCTGATCCTGTAGATTGATGAGTTGGATGATTTCAGGCTGGGTTCAGTGAGCTTTCCATATTCTGTGTTGAGATGATTTAAAATGTTGACGGGCGATCTCTGCCTCTTCTTCAGGAGTTAGCAGTTGCTTGGTTTACGTTATAGATGCTGCCTGTTGTTAAATGACTGGTCAGAATTCAAGCAGGGCATACTTGCAGAATGGCTGGAGAGAGAAAGGGACTGCGAATCATCGTCTTGCTGTTATCCTCACATGGTCTCTCTGAACACTGACCTGGAAAAGCAGTGTCTTAAAACATGGGTTAGCTTGCTTATGATACGGCCTCCATTCACAAACAAGCCAGTTTCCAATTATAGTCACAATAAGCTGGGGAACCCTCATTCCAGAACCATAGTTTGAAGTGGTTGGAGGGGGGGTGTCCCCTTCTCAGCTGGGGTCTATTGCCCAAAGTGATTGAATCTTAACAGCTTGGTCCACATCCCCCTGAATACACAGGTTATGTCTGGATGTTTTGTGAATGGTTCAGGAGGTGTGTCATTCACACTCATTTAATTTTAGTTCTGTTGAAGAGTCATGTGGATTTGAAACGTTAACTGTATTCCTCTCCGCAGATGCTGTCAGACCTGCTGAGTTTTTCCAGGTATTTTTATTTTTGTTTTTGTTTTTAATTCGATTGTCTCTGGTGGGCTACTTCTAGGTAGCCTGACTCAGTTCTGATAGTTTTGTAAATGGCAAGGTGTAGTTATGTAGATGTTCGGTCATCTTAAGAACTGCTGTTAAAGTCACTTAAAATGCTGCTCAGTCTTTTTAAAACTTATTCTGTGGCTTCAGCCCACTCAATACACAATCATTTTTGATATAAAAGAGGGTTTTTTAGCACCTTCATAAACTTGAGATCATCCAAAACACTGCTGTCCATAGCCCAATCGCACCAAATCCATTCGCCCATCACCCCATGTGCTCACTGACCCACACTGGCTCTTGGTTAAGCAATGCTTCAATTTTGGAATTCTTGTGCTTGTTTTCAAATCTCTCCACAGCCTTGCTCCTCCCAATTTCTACAACCTCCTCCAGCTCCATAACCCTCTGTGATATCTGCACTCGCCTAATTTTGGCCTCTTGAGCACGCTCGGTTTGAATGGCTCCACCATTGGCGGCTATGCCTTTGGCTACCTAGATCATATTCTCTGGAATTTCCTCACTAAACCTTCCCACTTCTCGACCTTGCTTTCCTCCTCAAAGTCATTTCTTAAAACCTCCTCCTTTGACAAAACTTTTGGCCACCTGCCCTAATATCACCTTACTTAACTAGATGTTTTTTTTCTCATAATCCTCCTGTAAAGTGCCTTGGGACATTTTATTATGTTAAAAATGGTGTATAAATACAAGTTATTATTGTTGTTGTAATGCTGATGGTTTTAATATTGGTGGTAATGCTAGTATTTAAGGACAACAATGTCTTGTCCTCTGTAGTAATTAAACAGATTCTGACATGATGGATAACGTAAAATACAGTGCTCCCAGTGCTAAGTGGTTCTAAAGGGTTCAAAGCTTTAGGTCCACTTTTGAACCTCAGGCCAATGTTCCCTCTAAACTCTGCAGGTGTGCAGCAATCACGAATGTGCCAGGCAGGGAACAAATAGGCCTTGCTCTAGACTGTTGTCTTTAAAATGTGTGCATACACAGCTGCACATAATTCTTAAAGAGACGTGTGCGCAGTGCAACAAGCCATGCACCACAATAGAAATTAGAGGGAACACTGCCTTAGAATCCTGAGCAAATTCCTCAAAAAAGGAAATGCTGAGAATGGCAGCACTGCATCAAATCATCCACTGTGTGCATCAAAGAGCTGACTGCCTGCAGTAGACCTAAGGAATGCCAGTTTTCAGACGACATTGATCTGCCCTTAGAGTTTAGACGTCACAGTAACAAACGCAGCGCTCTCCTTGGCCATTTTTTTAAGCCACAAGGTGCTCATATATTGAAACCCTTCCGCAGCCAGCTGAAAGGCTGATTGAATAGCTGGGCAAGCATTGCTGTTATACTTTGCTGATCATAATTTATCCACAGAAATGGATGCCCCATTCAAAAATGGTGAGGAACATATTTTAGTATAAAGAATTATCAATCTGTACAATTACTATGTCTCCATGTCTTTATTTGTCCTTTTTTTGTTTTAATACTGGCTATCAGGTGAAACTTGGAAGAAAACTGTGTGTACAACGTGTGGTGTTTTATGCACACAGGCATGTATGGTGATAAAGGACTCTGCGTAGCATTTTCACTTCATAATATAAGAAATGAGAACAGGAGTAGGCCATTTGGCACCTCAAGCATGCTTCATTCAGTAAGATCATGGCTGATCTGATTGTGGCCTTAACTTCAGTTTCCTGCCTACATTCACTACCATCACCACCCCTCCCCATCCCCCCAATAACCCTTAGCTCTATTGTAGATCAAAAGTCTGTTTAACTCACCCTTGAATATATTCAATGATCCAGCCTCCACTGCCTGACTCGGTTCTGATAACTTTGTAGAGAATTCCAAAGATTAATGATCCTCTGAGAGAAGAAATTCCTCCTCATGCTGAGGGGAGGCAACTTGACTATCATCAAAAGTTAAGGAGGTGGTGGATGGTTTCCTCTCGTAGCAGACGTAATTACAAAAATGCTCCCCTCTGGTTAATTAGTGTGCATGCCCAGTTCTAAACAGCAAGTGGCGAGCAGTTTTCTAGCAGCTCTTACTGCTGTTGGCAATGCATAATGCATAAAGTCATTCTAGGTGGTGACTTCAACTATGTCATCAATGCTACTGGACAATCTGGCAGGGCCAACAGCAAACTAGGTGCTATTTCCATACTCCTGATGGAAATTGTAAAAGATGTGATGATGTGCAAGGTCTTCAGCAACCCTGCAGGAAGAACACTACATAGATACACCTGGTTGAGGCCAGACAGTCCCGTCTGTTCTAGGATAGACTTCTTGTTTGTGCCCTGAGTGCCTACGGCCCAATCTACTGAAGTCAAGCCGGTTTTCTTCTCTGACCAGTGCACCTTACTAGCTGATTGCCAGGAAGACAGAAGGTTGGCAGGGGACATGGAAGCTGAATGTAAAACAGTTGACCCCAGAAAACATTGAGGAACTTAAAAGGGATTAATTACTAAAGCTGCTGGTCTTCCTGCATGGTGTGGATATCCCTCTGCCATAGGTAAAATACCAGTGGGACAGGGTGAGCAGTGGATCATAACATAAACTGGGGACTCTTGCTGGGATTTCGAGTGCTGGTACTTGCTGAGGCTAAGATTGATAAAGTTTCCACAGTGAATTTTACTATACTACTTGAAAGCAGAATGGCTTTGTCAATTGTTCCGACTTTTCTGGACAGGGAATATTTATCTGTGAGTGATTTGCAACAATTAACCAAGGTGAGGTTAATCGCATTCGAACTAGCCTCTGGTGCCAAGATAAATCATAGCAAAAGCAAGGCCATGTTCTTTGACTGGGCTGACCGATCCTCTGTTGCCTTCACCGTCAGGTCAGACTACCTGAAGGTGCTGGGGATATGGCTTGGAGAGTCTTGGGCCTGTGCCAAAAACTGGGAGGTGTGTATAACCATGATGAGGCAGCAACTGGGCTTGCGGGAATGACGCTTCCCCTCCATTACGGGTAAGAACCTGGTCATCAGGTGTGAAGCTCTCTGCGTTGCTATACGTGGCGCAGGTGTGGCCCATACCCCGATCCTGCGCTACAGCGGTCACTCGAACCATCTTCTACTTCATCTGGAGGCCAAAGATAGATCATGTCCGCAGAGACACCATGTACAAAACTCTGGATAGAGGAAGGAAAAATGTGCCCAACGTCGCCCTCATCCTGATGGCCACCTTTGTGTGGATCTGCATCAAGCTTGTATAGATCCTCGGTACACAAACACTAAGTGTCACTATGTGCTTGGGTTCTACTTGTTTCATGTGTTGCGAAAGATGGGCCTGGTCATGCTGCTGTGGAATGCTCAAAGTAGTTGGAATGTGCCGCGTCACCTGTCCCTCGTGGAAAAGTTTGTGCAGAGAAACACCTTAGACCACAAGTCTGTCAGGCAGTGGTCTGCATGTCACGTCCTTGAGGCTCTGTGGGAAAAGGATCCTGTCGGATGGTTCCCTGAGCAGACTGTCAAAGTCATTTGGCAGAATGTCTCATAGCCAGAACTTTCAAACAAGCGCCAAGACCTTGCTTGGCTGGCGATGAGAAGGACACTCCCCGTCAGACCCTTCATGCACATCCCAAGTCTCTGCGCCATCGTTCGCAGCCCTTGCAGCAGCTGTGGTGGTGACGATGCGACCGCACATCTCCTAGAATGTGCCTTTGCAAAGCAAGACTGGAGAGAGATGCAGTGGTTTTTGTTGAGGTTCATCTGAGAAGCTCCTTGACGCAGGAACCTGTGCTCTACGGGTTGTTCCCAGGGTTACACACCAAGACAAACATCAACTGTAGGATCATCAACTCTGTGAAAGACTCTCTTTGGCCTGCCTGAAACCTGCTGGTCTTCCAGTGCAAAGAGTTGTCCCTGACCGAGTGTTGCAGACTGGCACTTTCCAAAGTCCAGCACTATGTGCTGAGGGACGTGCTCAAGCTTCACACAGCCACCGCAAAAGCACAATGGCAAAAGACCAGAGTGTAAGGCCTTTCAGCCAAAGTACACCGGGGTTGGTAACAGTGTCGGACCCTTCAGGATGTATACTTGTTGTTGAATGTATATAGTTAATACAATTGTTTTGAGGCACCCCAAAGTGCAACATGCTCTGTGGAAAAAGTTGATTGTTTATTTCACTCACTATTATGATGATCTGAAAAGTATTTTGTAATGTTCTTTTACATATTTTTTAAACGAACTATATTTTTGCAAAAAAAAGGCTAATTACATTAGCAGAAGAGGTAAAATAAAAGTTTGGGTTACGGGGTGAAAGAGAGTCTAGCCGTTCGGCTGAGGAATTGAGTCCCACTCTGAGCTTTGATAAAACAAAGAGTCTTTGTCTATTGCGTATGAACATATGAATTAGGAGCAGAAGTAGGCCATTCACCCCTTCGAGCCTGCTCTGCCATTCAATAAGATCATGGCTAATCTAATTTTAACCTCAACTCCACATTCCTGCCTACCCCCAGTAACCTTTCACTTCTTGCTTATTAAGAATCTATCTACCTTTGCCTTAAAAATATTCAAAGGCTGTGCCTCAACCACCTTTTGAGGAAGAGAATTCCAAAGACACACAACCCTCAGAAAAAAATTTTCCTCATCTGAATTCAATGGATGACCCCTTATTTTTAAAGCTGACCCCTAGTTCTAGATTCTTCCACAAGAGGAAACATCCTTTCCACACCGACCCTGTCAAGTCCCCTCAGCACCTTACATGTTTCAATCAAGTCACCTCTTATTCTTCTAAACTCCAGCGGATACAAGCCTAGTCTGCCCAGCCTTTTCACAGATGGCAACCTGCCCATTCCAGGTGTTAGTCTAATAAACCTTCTCTGAACTGCCTCCAATGCAATTACGTTTTCCTTAAATAAGGTGACCAATACTATCCACAGTCCTTCAGATGTGGCCTCACCAATGCCCTGTATAACTGAAGCATCGTCTCCCTAATCTTGTATTCAATTCCCCTCGCAATTAGCTTTGCTAATTACTTGCTGTACCTGCATACTAATCTTGTGATTCACGCACGAGGACATCTAGATCCCTCTGCATCTCACAGCTCTGCAGTCTCTCACCATTTAGATAATACGCTTCTTCTTTATTTGTCCTGCCAAAATAGACAACCTCTCATTTTCCCACATACTCTATTTACCAGATCTTTGCCCACTCACCTAACCTATCTATATCCTTTTGTAGCCTCCTTAGGTCCTCTTCACAACTTACTTTCCACCTATCTTTGTGTCATCAGCAAATTTAGCAATCATACCTTTGGTCCCTTCATCCAAGTCATTTAAATAAATTGTAAAGAGTTGAGGCCCCGGCACTGATCCGTGTGGCACACCACTCTTACAGCTTGCCAGCCAGAAAATGACCCATTTATATCTATTCAGTTTCCTGTTATCGAGTCAATCTTCTATCCATGCCAGTACATTACCCCCTACACCATGTGCTTTTATTTTCCACAATAATGTTTGATGTGGCACCTTATTAAATGCCTTCTTGAAAATCTAAGTACAGTACGCCCATTGGTTCCCCTTCAACCACGGCACATGTTACTTCAAAGAAATTGGTTAAACATAATTTCCCGTTCACAATGTTGACTCTGCCTGATTACCTTGAATTCATCTAAGTGTCCTGCTATAACGTCTTTAATAACAGCTTCTAACATTTTCCCTATGACAGACATTAAGCTAACTGGCGTATAGTTTCCTGCTTTCTGTGTCTCCCTTTTTGAATAAAGGAGTTACATTAGCTATTTTCCAACCTAATGAAACCTTCCCCGAATCTAATGAATTTTGGAAAATTAAATAGGCTCAAGGGCAGGCGAGTCTGATGTTAGCGATAGGTGGCAGGAAGTTCACCCGCTGGATTTTACAAGCCTCCCCCCCTTTAACCTGCTGGAGGGGAGTGTAAAATCCAGCCCACCAAGGATCAGCAAATTATTTTATGCAAGCTGTGATGTGAAGTCCACAGACAATGTGGCTTCCTAGTCTTGCCTGTCATCCATCATGGAGGTCTTAGATGACAGTATGTGGATGAGTCTGGACAAAGCACTAGCTCTGGACAAATTGACAAAGGCATCATGCCCTTTAAGATGTGTAAAACTCCCAGAAACGATGGCTTACTGGATGCATTATATTCAAAATGTGGGGCTGGATCAGCTTAGACCTCCTGGAAGTGTATGGAGATATACTGCTGTCTGGGTAACATATGTTTATGATTCTAAACTTTTTGGTAAGATCTGGGTAGGGACCAATAACATTTTGTTTAAAGTAGACAAAGTTTGAAATTCAAGACACCAGTGAATATAGCTACAAGATTCCTCAGATTTTGAACAAACAAAAATAAACTTTACTATGCAAGGTCAGAAAGATAAAACAATTTACAATATCTCTCTTATACTCTAACATTCAGAGTTAATATGAGGCGCATATGAATTAACAGGCAAACTGTGGTCGAACACATCGTAATGCTCAGTAAGTGCCAAGTTCGACCAAAACAAATTCTACAGATTTCTCAACAACCCACCCGTACATCAGTAAAGACTGAGTCAACCACTCTCACTGAAACTCCGTCTCTCTCATGAAGGACTCCAATCTTCACCTTCGAAGATTTTGCCTTGGAATTCTCTCCAAAAGTTACTCCAACTTGGACGGCGTCAACAATGGCCCGCCTTGCAGGGTTACAGCTTGTCTCCCGAGATTCCATTTCCCTAGATTCCTGAGTCTGCACACGAGCAACAACTCACGAGCACAACTTCAGCTCTTTGACCATGCCGAGCAGAACACAACAGCTCCAAAGGGGTACCTTTGATCCAATGGCCCGCAGCACAGAGTCACCAACCTTCAGCTGCCTCCTTGGGCCTTCAGGGCTTCTTCTGAGCCCTCTCTGATTGCCAGGGCTTTCCTTGAACCCTCTTCACTTAAAGTCTGCTACCCGCAGCCCTTTTCTTAGTTGGAGCCTTTATTTCTCTGTTCCTCTATTTAACTGAACTGGGATCTTTTCCTGTCCCTGTTCCTTTTCTTGGATTCTTCTTTTGGGACCTCTCCTTGTCACCTCTCCCCTTTTGGACCTCTCCCTGTCCCCTGCATGGGAAACTTCTTCTCGATGGCACTGTGCTCCTGGTCACCTGACCTGGGTTTTCACGCCCTTTTTCCTCGTGCACAGTGCACTGGGCTCATCCTCGGCCTCAAAGAACATGTGCCACCCACTCCCGCATGCGTAGAAAGTCTGACGTCTGTCGGGAGTTGAAGTCCCTGATTTCTGCTCTCAATGAGTTAAGTATAGTTTTCATAACACCTTCCTCTTGGAGGATAGAAAGCATCACTACAGTGAAGGCTTCTTTATAATGGCATAATTTCTTCGCAAGAAGTAGTTAACATCATAACCTTCAAACGAATAGCTTATTCCACACTATACAAATAAACTTTTCACTTTGTTCCACAATTACACATATCTTTGCAACTTTGTAATATGATTTAATCAAAACAAAAGCCAGTATATGTAACAAGTATGATTTGCAGGATTTAAATATCATAGAACGATTACAGCTCATAGCTTGCGTTTCTTTTTCTTACACCCGTTCTTTAACTCGGCAGAAAATGTTTCATTTATGTCTGCACCCCAATTGTTCTTTTCATTAGCTATAGGCATAATTCCATTTTTAAGCTCATTTTCCAAACTCAAACCACGGTAAATTCTCATTTCGAGACAGTAAAAATGGCATCTTTGTGCGCCAACAATTCATCTCTGATCAAAATCTCTCTTAGCCATTTCAAGGATGTTATTGAGATGCTTTTTATGTTCACACAAAAGAGTTTGGTATTCCTGCATGGTTTGATCTCTGAACATTTTAAGATCTTGCAGTTTCTCCCGATCCCATTCCAAATGCTTTCCGAACAACTTCAACCACTTCCTCATTCTGGACTTTTATTGTTCTTTCCAATACTTGAAGTCTTCCATGCAAAACAAGAACGACGTCATCCCAATCCTCCTGTGGTTTTAAATGGCCTTTTGCGAACTGTCCTCTTGGCCGGATCCTGGCTGCTATACTCTGTCTCACAACACTGGCAAGGACTTGTAATTCACTGTCCGCTGTCATTGACCCTTCCGAATTAATTTGCGGTCTCAGTCCTTTCTGTTGAAAATTTTCACTTTGCAATTCTGCAGGCACCTCTGTTGCTTCTGTAACGTCCATTACTGAGGTGGATACATCAGTATTGTTACTTGGATCAGTTCCTTACTCAACTGGATCACAATTGGGCAAGGAGCTTTTACTCACAGGAACAACTTCAGAACTGTGACACCCTATCCCAGGTTGTGGGAAAACTATACTGCCCGCTATCTCATTTTCCAATATAAAGTCTACATTTGTAATGGATAATTTTGGAACAACTCCAACCACACAGGACCCTTCATCAGAGCACAATTTACATTTACTTTATGCATTGGGTAATGCGCGCACATCCCATCAACACCTTGTATTAATTACATTCTGATTCAGTGGACTTTCTGAAGAAAGGTCCAAATCCTTTGCTAACAATAAACTCAGAGCTGAACCAGACATCTCTCAGGATAACAATTTTTCTGGGCTCTTTCTTGGACAAAAATGGAATTACTTCCCCTTCCCATATAAACCTCTTATAATCTTTTTCAGTTCTGTTAGCTCCTATTGTAAAAACATTGGTAACAATGGGACTTTCACAAGTTTCACTTTCTGGTGCAGTTTTCTGTGTGGAAAGTCCTGTCACTTGCACCAATAGCATTGTTTTAACATCCACTCCCTTTACTGGTGCTGTAAGGAACATGTCTTTTTGCTTCTGTTGGACTGTGGATTAAAATTACAATGGCTGCAGTTTGAAGGACATGTCCACTGGAACAGAATGAGGGATGTGTGCAGTGTTGCGGTCTTGGGGTAGGGATGTGCTGTGCGGAACATGTGGTGCCAGAAGGGAGTCCTGGACCAAGGGAGCTGCTGATGGCAGTGTTTTGATTGGCTCCTGACCAGGTGACCAGGTTTTGTGTGGGAGCAGTGCAGAGCAGAATAGCTCCTAGCCTGAAAGGAAAAAGACGTAAAACCTCTTGCTCCTGTATGTGGAAGATTCCAGTAATTCCACAGTAATAGTTAGCTAGCTTTTTCTCCTCATATCTCTATAACCTGCTCTTTCTCTGAAAATCCCTGTCAAGAGGCAAAGGGGAAAATCACTGTTAGAGACATTGAAAGGCAAGTATCAACCAGTGAACTAGATACTGAAAGTGCTGGAAGACCACCTTGTGCCACCAACAAAGAACTGGAAGAAATTTGGAAGACATCGATCAAAATCAGCCCATCAAATCCTGTACTCGGATTGGTGCTATTGAACTGTTTTATCCCACCCTTAAAATCCATGGTGTGTGGATTTAAGACAGGGGATAGAGTTTAAGTTATGCTGTTAGAAGTTAGCAGTTCATAATTCTTTTGCCAATGGTTAATGATAGTTTGTTCCATAAACAGTTATTAAGTTTACAAACCTGGTACTCTTATTCTGTTAACCTAAATTAAACAGATAGAATTGTGGCAATCTGGTCAAACTTTTCACGTTTGTCGTGGCTCGGGGAACAGTGGGGCTTGACATTACAGCGCGCTATCCCCAGTAAGTCATGATAATGCTGTATTTTCTGAAGCCTCCTTAAGCGTTCCTATTACTGCCATCGATTTACTGTTCAGCTTCCAACAGTGGGCTTTGAGATGCCTGGCCTTAGGACAGTAAATGCATACTGGTTTATTTGAATCCTTTTATTCTCTACATAATTTTTATCGACTGGAACAGCTTCTGCCTTCTCCCTAAAGCTAGACTCTTTTCTGTTCCTCCAGCTCCCCTGTGGGTTTACAAATGGAGATCTACTGTCCTACGGCTGTCTTTGTGATATATCATACCCATCTGCCAGAACCGCTACTTCCTGTACCATAAAGAACCTTACGGTCTTCCAAGTGTGACCTAATCATTATTGGGATGCTGTTTCAAAATTCTTCCAGTATCATTAGCTCCTTCACATTCTCAAAATTTTGTTCCAACTTCCAGTGATCAAAACCACCAGTCCCACAACATTTCTTTCTCCCCAGCAAATTCTACGAATGTTTTATTTGGTCTTTTCTTTAAAGTCCGACATTTGAATGACTAATTTTTATGGCCAGCTTTGCACTATCTTCGTTTAATACATCTTCCCATTCTGGTAAAACCTGAGCCTGTGTGCCATAGCATATGTCGTTTGAAAGACCAGGTTGGGGGTAGGTCGGTGTACAAGTTGAACAGGGTTGAGGTTAAGGGAGACCCCTGGGATAGCCCATTTGTCTGTTTCCTCCAGGCTCTGGTCACCCATATGCACCCTGAACCACCTGTCCCAGAGTGGCAGTTCAATGGTGCCAGTAACCCAGGGAGGGAGAACTCTTGATATTTTGATGAATAAACCAATGTGCTAGACTGCATCATATACTGCAGTGAGGGAAAATTGCCCCTGTTTTGAAATGAAAGTGGTTAATGCGAAGACTTAATAACGTACTACTTCCTTGTCAAAATCCTGCTTACTCCACACTCAGGATGTTCTCCATTTCTATCTTAATCGCTGTAGGATTAGGCACTTTACTACCTTGAAGCATACTGATAGCAGGGATACTGGCCAGTAGCTTGAAGGTAATTTTGGGACTTTGCCTGGTTTTGGGAGGCCGATGGGAGACATGAGCCAGGATTTTGGCAGTCTGGACTCTTGTTTTAAAAAAAAAAGAATTGGGCCAACCAGGAGTGGGCCCACGGGCCAAGGTGTTTTAGGAACTCGAGAATGTTGTCATTGCAGCAGCAGTGTCCAGCTTGATGGTTTGTAGTAGTGTGCCCAACTCCATGGTGGTAAAGGGTTCGAATCTGGAATTGTGCTGCCTGTGGAAGGATCTCCACTCGCTCTGGATTTGCTTCTTCACTCTTCTTTCCAGTGATGCTTTTCCCATGTGAAGGAGATGGCTCACTACCTGATTGGCATTTACAGATTGGTGGCTTGGTGTTCATGGTTGCTGGGCTGCTCCAAGGTGGCATAGGACTCTCCCACTTGACTTGAGCAGGTGAAGTCCAGGCTCTTTGTTGTCTCTTACCATCTGGCCCGGCGAGCGCAGTCCAGGGATTCAGTCGGATGGTCTGCCACGTATGAGTCACCGGGGGACTCGCACTGTTGGAACAGAAAGGCAGACTCCTCTTCCAGGCAAGGTATGTACACAGGGCAGTTGGAACGGTTCTGATGGCAGCTTTGGAGATGGCTCTGCATATTAATGGCACAGCTGATGGTAAATGCTGAGTTGTTCAAATCTCGATGGGAAACTTGAAACAACTGCCACAACTTGTTTTGCAATTTGTGTAAATCTCGAGATACATGCCCTGAATTCAGTAATAATAAGACCACCAAGTCTTGTAGGTTTTTACAAAATTAGATTGAACATTTATATTAAAAAACGAAATGACTTTAAATACATACATAGTTCTACAAATTACTACTATGCTAATTTCTAAATCCCCTACTTAATTTGACTCCTAGTTATATTTTTAAAAGATCCTGGAAAAGTAAATGATACCCTGATCAGTTGAATTCAAAGTGAGTACTCTTAACTTCAGTGCCTGAAGGCAGCAGTTTGAGGCCTAGATGCTGAAGGTTTTTCACACCTTACACTGCCTTCCCTTACACACAACCTTCACTCCTTTATACATATTTTCCTCTGCGAATGCAAATTCCCATTGTTTCACTTTGTCTTTGGATTTACCTTTGTGATAATAAAAACCTCTCATAGCACTAAATTTTGCCAGTAATCTTTGGGAAAAATAAATATACTGTTTCTAAACTTCACCTAGCTAAGTGACACTTTTCACCCCTCCTTTGAAAACAATCTGGTCTGGTTTATTTTAAATGCAAATGTCCTTTTACACCTTACATTCTAAACTTCCCCATGCTTACATCAAAGCTTTCAGACCAGCTGCCTTTAATCTAATTTTCTCTCACTCACTCACTCTCTCTCTCACACACACTCTCTCTGTCACACACACACACTTTTACAATAAATTCCAATAACATTGAGAATTATATCTTCCTGACACCCCCCTCCTTATTAAAACTGAACCGTCGTAATTTAAAAAGATGCCTTCCTTTTTATTAACCCACCTTATACTCCTATACTTATCTGTATACTTAAACTATTACATTATAAAATGTATGCATTAACATAATATATATCCTTCACAAATCCTTCACATCAACAGAAATCAAACCAGTTCAGAGTCTAGGTTTTTAAATGTCCAATTTTCCCTCTAAGCTTCAAACTCTTGATAAAGCATCTGCAATTAGATTTTCGTGTCCAGGTACATGTATAAATTGTAGATTTAAATGGTTCATACCAAATGGCATGATTTAAAACTGATGTAGTCCATTTGGCGTCACAAAAGCCGATATCGTCTTTTGTCTCCGAAAATGGTACTTTTAGCAAGTCAGTCTTTGTGATAAATTTTGATTGCCCCACTTTCTCAACACAATCTTCCAACTGTGGTATAAGGTATGAATTTGCTTTTGTCACCGCATTCACCTTTCGATAGTCCAACACACAGTCTTTATATTCCACTGAGTTTTGGTACCAGTACAATAGGTGAACTCCAGTTCCTGCAACTAGACTCAAATGATATCATTTTGAAGCATGAAAGTGATTTTTCCCTGTACTTGTGATAACTTTGGCGGTTTAATCTACAAGGATGTTACCTTGACGAAGATGAAACTTCCACACATTCATCATGTATAGCTAAATTTGTCCTCCCCAGATTATTTCCAGAAATATCTTTGTGTGACTGCAATAGCTTTTCCAAATCACTTTGACACATGTCTATAAGGTAATTCAATATTACATTTAAATTTTTAAGCACCCCCTCGTTATCCAATTTTATTAGAGAAAAATCAGTTACAGAATCCTGCATTTCTACTTCTTTCTCATTGTCTACCACTGCTAACACCTCCTTTTGGTCCTCTCCCCTGACAAAGTACTTTTTAAGCATATTTACATGACACACCCTCTGCTTTTTTCTATCTGGAGTATTTATTAAATAATTTAGTTCACTCCGTTTCTTTTGAATCCTGTAAGGCCCACTACACCTTGCCTTTAATGAGTCACCCAGTACTGGTAACAGAACTAACACTTTCTCTCCAGCAACAAAATTCTGAGCTGTAGCTTTCCTATCTGCTTTCACTTTCATCACTTGCTGTGATATCTTTAAATGTTCCCTAACTCTCATGCTCTGTCCAATCACCCTGAAGTTTGATACTTAATCCAGGAGAGTAATTTCTCAATTTTGACCCACCAATTCCTCATAAATCAATTTCAGTGGGCCCCTTACCTCATGACCATAGACTAGTTCGAAAGGACTAAAATTAGTCGATGCATTAGGACTGTCTCTAATAGCAAATAACAAGAATGGAATTCCTCCATCTCAATCCTGTGGGTAATCCTGGCTGTACACTCTCATCATAGTTTTTAGAGTTTGATGCCATCTTTCCAAAGCCCCCTGTGACTCAGGTTGATAAGCTGATGACTTAAATTGTTTTATTCCCAAACTGTTCATTACTTTCTTAAAGAGATGTGACATACAATCTGACCAGGGTTCAAATTTTACTTCCTTACGTAAACCATATCTTGTAAAAAAAAACATTCAGTTAACTCTTCCAAAATTCTCTTTGTTGTAATGTAATGTATCTCAAAGGTATTGCTTAGGAAACCTGGTAGACATATCCATTATTGTCAGCAAGTACTGATTTCCACTTTTAGTCTTAGGGAGGGGTCCTACACAATCAATCGTGATCCTAGTAAAAGGTTTTTCAAATGCTGGAATTGGAATTAAAGGTGCTGGCTTAATCACTGCTTGTGGTTTCCTTATCACTTGACATGTGTGACATGTTCTACAGAATTTGACTACATCCCTATGCAATCCAGGCCAATAAAAATGTTTTTGTATATCCACCCTGTGTCTTTCTCATTCCTAAATGGCCCCCCATTGCAATTTCATGAGCTATCCTCAAAATCTCATTCCTATATCCAAGTGGTATTATAATCTGATGTACCTCCCTCCAGCTTTCATTTGCTGCAACATGATAAGGCCTCCATTTTCTCATTAAAACATTACCTACCCTTAAGGTAATAACATTCTGGAATACATTTTGCCTCTATTTCTGAGTAAGTTGTTTGATATAATTGTTGTGTTTGCAAATCCTTTTTCTGTAACTCCACCAACTGCCTTGAGTTAAACACTTCAGCTGAATTGTTTTCTGGTATCTCTTCCTGCACATTGTTATCAAACTCACTGTCAGCTAATTGGATTTCCACACCTTCTCCCTGCCTTTGAATTTTCTTGTCTTGTTTCAACCAATGAGCCTGTGACCTCTTTATCTCACAATCGGGAACAATCCAGGATGCTCTCTCTCTCCAACACTTCCGTTGAAGACACCTGCACAGGCTACCCAGCTACCATAGGCATCACCCACATTTGTGATCCAGCTATATCATTACCCAGAATAAATTGAACCCCTGCAATGGGCAATTTTTCCACTACTCCGACAGTCACTTAGCCTGTTTTCCACTTACTCTTTAAATTTACCTTCCACAAGGGAATAGGTTTAGCATCTCCATGAGCCCTACTTATTATCATCTGTTCCTGCAATACTCCTCCTGAACAATAAATATCACAATCCCACAAGATTAAGGATTCACTAGCCCTGTGTCTATTAAAATTTTAACATCTTTACCTGCTCCACCCTGTACACATGGAAAGACTTTCCCTTCACACACACAATCTTTAAACATTTCTGCAATCTGCTCATCAGAATTCCCTTGGTTAATTTGTGAACACATTCCCACTTCTTTACTTATCACTGATTCTTCCTGTTTTACCTCTACACAGTACTCTGTACTCTTACTTCCAGAACTTTTCTGCACCCCTATAATTCCAACAGATTTTCCCTGCAATTTCCAGCACATTGACTTTTTGTGTCCAACTTTATTACAATTAAAACACCTCAATTTTAGAATGTCACTTCTACCCTCAGCACCTTTTTTATTCTGAGAAAGACCTTGTTTCAAATTTCCACCTACTCCTCTTCCCTGACTACCCATCTTCCATCCTTTTCCGATTTGAAATTGTGACGGAAAAAAGGCTCGGCCCTATGAACTAACTCAATCATCAAATGTCTCTGCTGCTTGTCTTACTGTTTGAACCCTCTGTTCCTCCACATGAGTTCTCACTACCAAAAGATTTGAATCTTTAAATTCTTCCAAAAGGATTACTTCTCTAAGAGCTGCATATGTTGTCTCTATCTTTAATGCCCATATCCACCGGTCAAAATTACTTTGTTTTACTCTTTCAAACTCAATATAAGTTTGCCCAGGCTGTTTTCCCATATTCCTAAATTTCTGCCTGTATGCCTCAGGAACCAACTTATATGCACTCCAAATGGTCTTTTTTACCACATAATTCACCGACATTTCTTCTGACAGTGAAACATAAACCTCATGTGCTCTACCCACCAACCTGGATTGTAACAACAATGTCCAGTTTTCCTGTGGCCATTTCATCTGTTCAGCTATCTTCTCAAATGAAATAGAGAATGCTTCAACACCTCTTTCCTCAAATTTTGGAAGAGCTTGTACAAATTTAAACATCTCCCCACTGGGTTTTAAGTTAAAGGTTTTTTCATCATCAGAACTTTCCTTAGGATCCGATGCCTTTTTTAAACTTGCAGCCTTTTAAGCTGGTATTCTCTGTCTCTTTCCTTAATTCTCTCTTCAATTGCTAACTTTTCCCTCTGGGAGATCAAGTTTTCACATTTCCATTTCTTTTTGAAATAATCTCTCTTCTTCCCTTTTTCTGCTGCCTCTAATTCCAATTTTATAATTTCCAATTCTTTTTTTCTTTGCCTACAATTAAAGTTTTCTCAGTTCCTTTACTTGTTCAATTTCAAGCCTCTTCATTTGTCACTACCTCCAGCTGTGATTCACTAGTGTCAGGTATCACTTCCAACTTTAAACGTTGTGCTAAACCTTCAATTATATCTGCTTTCTTAGCTCTTGCAGGTAACCCCAATTGTAATTTATCCGCCAATCCCATTAACTCAACTTTGGCTGGTTTACAAAAGGTAACTAAAGTTATAACTTCAACTCCCAGACAAGTTTTAGCAACAGCCAAAGCCATATTGCAGTCTCATCACTTCAAAAAAGCCTCACACCAACTACTGAACTCAAAGTGCTTCTCTAACTCATAACCTTGAGATTCAACAACTCCAAACCACTCAAGGAATTTCAAATATATCCCGCAAAAAACCCCCAGCTATGTTATGGCACAGCCGATGGTAAATGCCGAGTTGTTCAAATCCCAAAAGGAAACTTGAAACAACTGCCACAACTTGTTTTGCAATTTATATAAGTCTCGAGATGCGTTCCCTGAATTCAGTAATAATAAGACTACCCAGTCTTTACAAAACTAGATTAAACATTTAATAATAGAAGAAATGACTTTAAATACATACATAGATCTACAAATTACTACTATGATAACTTCTAAATCCCTTACTTAACCTGACTCCCAGTTAGATTTTCGTTAAGGCAACAGTAAGAAACTTACTTTTAAAAGACCCTGGCAAAGTAAACAAAACACTAAACAGTTGAATTCAAAACGAGTTCTCTTAACTTCAGTCCCTGAAGGCAGCAGTTTGAGGCCTAGATGCTGAGGGCTTTTCACACTTGTTGAATCTTAGACTGCCTTCCCTTACACACAACTTTCGCTCCTTTATACATATTTTCCCTTTTGAAGGCAAATTCCCATTGTTTCACTATGTCTTTGGACTTTTATCTTCCCAATTAAAAAAAAACCTCTCATAGCACTAAGTTTTACCAGTAATCTTTGGGAAAAATAAACACACTGTTTCTAAACTTCACCTGGCTAGGTGACACATTTCACCCCTCCTTTAAAAACAATCTGGTCTGGTTTATTTTAAATGCAAATGTCCCTTCACACCTTACATTCTAAACTTCTGCCATTTTTACCATATTTACATAAAATACCAGCTGCCTTTAATCCAATCAAGTTTCACTCACACACACACACACACACACACACACATCCCACTATTACTCTACAGTAAATTCTAATAACATCAAGAATTATTATATCTCTCTGACACTGCAGAAGCGACTTTATGCCAGTTTTACGCGGATATTTTGAGATAGTATCGTTTTTTTTTTATTCATTCATGGGCTGTGGGTGCCACTGGCTAGGCCAGCGTTTAATGTCATCCCAAATTGCTCTTGAGAAGGTGGTGGTGAACTTCATTTTTGAACCGCTGTAGTCCATATGGTTTAGGTACATCCACAGTGCTGTTTTGGAGGGAGTTCCAGCGAGAGTGAAGGAACGGCGATATATTCCCAAGTCAGAATGTTGAGTGGCTTGGAAGGGAACTTCCAGATGGTGGTGTTCCCATGTGTCTGCTGCCCTTGTTCTTCTAGATGGTAGTGGTCGTGGGGTTGGACGGTGCTGTTTAAGGAACTTGGTGAGTTCCTGCAGTGCATGTTGCAAATGGTACACACTGCTGCCACTGAGCATCGTTGGTGGAGGGAGTGAATGTTTGTGGATGGGGTGCCAATCAAGCAGGCTGCTTTGTCCTGGATGGTGTCCAGCTTCTTGAGTGTTGTTGGAGCTGCACTGTCTAGGTAAGTGGAGAGTATTCCATCACACTCCTGACTTGTGCCTTGTAGATGGTGGACAGGCTTTGGGGAGTCAGGTGAGTTACATGCCGCAGGATTCTGAGCGTCTGCCCTGCTCTTGTAGCCATGGTATTTATATGGCTAGTTTAGTTCAGTTTCTGGTCAATGATAACTTCCAGGATGTTGATAGTGGGGGATTCAGCGATGGTAATGTCATTGAATGTCAAGGGGTGAGGGTTAGATTCTCTCTTGTTGGAGATGGTCATTGCCTGGCACTTGTGTGATGCAAATGTTACTTAACACTTGTCAGGCCAAGCCTGGATATTGTGCTGCACTTGGACATGGGCTGTTTCAGTACCTGAGGAGTCGTGAATGGTGCTGAACATTGTGCGATCATCAGAGAACATCCTCACTTCTGACCTTATGATGGAGGGAAGGTCATTGATGAAGCAGCTGAAGGTGGTTGGGCCTAGGACACTACCCTGAGGAACTACTGCAGTGATATCCTGGAACTAAGATGATTGATCTCCAACCACTATGACTATCTTCCTTTGTGCTAGTTATAACTCCAACCAGCGGAGAGTTTCCCCCCACATTCCCATTGACTCCAGTTTTGCTAGGTCTCATTGATGCCACACTCTGTCAAATGCTGCCTTGCTGTCAAGGGCAGTCACTCTCACCTCACCTTTGCAGTTTAGCTCTTTTGTCCATGTCTGAATCAAGGCTGCATTGAGGTCAGGAGCTGATTGATCCTGGAGGAACCCAAACTGAGCAGTGAGCAGCTTTTTGCTAAGCAAGTGCTGCTTGATAGAACTGTTGATGACCCCTTCTGTCGCTTTACTGATGATTGAGAGTAGCCTGATATGGTGGTAATTGCCCTGGTTGGATTTGTCCTATAACATTTTGTTCCAGTATCTTGCTGTATTCCACCCCCCAATTGGCTTTTCGCTGGTTCCACCACTTCTTCTTTGCGCTAGTGCCAATCAGTAGTTGAAGTCCAATGTGGATCAGAGTGGATTGTTGTGTACTGAACTGACCCAGCACAAATTAGGGAAGTTGTTTCACGTTTCCACTTAGCAAAGTGGAAAGATCCAGGCTGTTTGGGATCATGGATGAGAGCAAGATCATGCTCTGAGGTCCAGTTTGCAAGCTTTTCACTATCTGCATTAAGCTCTTGGTAGCCACAGTCTGTGTGGTGATTAAACGATGATATTGCAAATCTCTCTGACACCTCAAGACATGGCACCTAAAACCGAGCACCAGTAAAACTGTATCTAAAACAGTCCACATTCACAGTGCCAGTGCTAGCTGGAAAATGAACATCACCCTGGATGGCCAGAAACTGAAGCACAATCCTCATCCTGTTTATCTTGTGTCTCTCTTGACAGAAAAACCCTCACATACATACAGCACCTCATCGGGACTGTAGAAAAAATTAAAACATGCAACAACCTCCTCAGTAAACTTCTCTATAACTCATGGGGGCCATAGGCCAAGACCCTAAGGACTTCTGCTCTTGCCATGACATACTCAGCTGCAAAATACTGTGCCCCAGTATGGTACCAATCTGCCCATACCAAACTTATCGATCTGAAACTGAACTCAATAATGCATATTATTGCAGTTACTCTTCAACCAACTCGGCTCCCCTGGCTCCCAGTCCTGAGCAACATCGCCCCCAGCCCTCCCTTTCCCCACATCAGGAGGGTAATTGCAACAGGCAAGCTACTGGAGAAAAAAGCAAAAAACTGCGGATGCTGGAAATCCAAAACAAAAACAAAAATACCTGGAAAAACTCAGCAGGTCTGGCAGCATCTGCGGATAGGAGCACAGTTAACGTTTCGAGTCCGAATGACCCTTCAACAGAACTAAGTAAAAATAGAAGAGAGTTATATTTCACCTCTTCTATTTTTACTTAGTTCTGTTGAAGGGTCATTCGGACTCAAAATGTTAACTGTGCTCCTATCCGCAGATGCTGCCAGACCTGCTGAGTTTTTCCAGGTATTTTTGTTTTTGTTTAAGCTACTGGAGAAGGTCTACTCCAATCCAAGTCTGCCCTTATTTAATGACCTCCCTAACCCACCAGCAGTAAGCCTTCCCTCATGCCACCTTATATGGTTAAACCCACCACGTCGAGGAGTAACAGCTATGGCAGGAGGATCGGCAGGGGAAAACATCCACCAGAAACCACTTTCTCATCATAGACCCCACTGCTTGTCCACCTGGCTTTGTTCTCCCGCGGCAAGAGTGGGCCCTTTTAAACTGTTTACAGACTGACGAAGGCCTCTGTGCAGCCACCTAATATCAATGGGGTCACCAAGACCATCCAGGCTTCAGCTGTGGTGCAGTGCAAAGAATGACTCTTATTGTCAAGGAATGTCTGCTGACTAAACTTGAAGGCGGGATTAAAGAACTTCATCTATCCACAGCCTAAGCTGTTGTTTGGCTCTGTGACTAGCATGCTGAATAAATAAATTCTGATGGCCATCCTTAAGTGCGGTTGTATTAAGCTGTGCCTAGGCCTTTTGTATGCAAACACCAAGTGTTACTGCATGCTGAGGTTCTACCCACCTCTGGTGTTGCGAAGAACAGTTCTGGCCACGTTGCCGCAGAACGCTCTATTCAGTAGGACTGTGGCGTGCTACCTGTCCCTCATTGAAAACTTTGTGCAAAAAAACACTTTTAACCACTCTTCCCTCAGGCAGTGATTCACACATAACGTCCTCGAAGGCCTGCAAGAAAAGGAGATGGTGGATCATGTCGAATGGTTCCCTGAGCAGGCTAAAGTCATTTGGCAGAATGCCTCATTGCCAGAACATTCAAAGAAGCACCAAGATGCAACTTGGCTGATGGTGAGGAGAGGCCCCCCCCGTCACATCCTTCATGTGCACTTGGAGTTTCAGTATCACTGCACTCTTGCCTCGAGGCATCTGTGATGGGGAGGAGATCTGCGCCCACCTCCTTCTGAAATGTGCCTTTGCACAAAAGATCTGGAAAGAGATGCATTGGTTTTGGTCATAGTTCATCTATGCAACTCTGTAACACAGGAAATGCCCGACAAATTGTTCCCAGGGATTTGCACTGAGATGAACATCAACAACTGCTAGACGGCCATCAACTTGGTGAAAGATGCTCTTTGGTTAGCCCAAAACTTGTTGGTCTTCCAATGCAAAGAGCTGTCCACAACTGAGTCTTGCAGACTGGCACATTCCAAGTTCTAGGACTACATGCTGAGGGACGCACTGTTTGGAGTAGCTGGTGCAAAGGTTTAGTGGGGAAAGGCCACAGTCTAAGGCCCTCCTGTCAGAGTTTGTACAGGAGCTGAAACCCACATTAAACCCCTAGGGCTGTATGTACCAGAGAATGTTTGAAGTGATTTTATGTCTATATTGTAAATATGACCTGTAATTGTAAGTATAGGGATATGCATCATGTATTGAAAGAAATTGAACTGTATTACACTTCCTTTATTGTCAAATTTGAACTATTATGTAATGCACTTTTACAAATTTTATGAATAAAGTATATTGGAAAAAAATGTACGGTGGTAACCCCATTGCATAGTATACTCCTTTATTGTGCAGTGAAACACCTTCTAATGTGTTAATTACCTTATCTTCCTGGGGCCCAAAACTATGTAGCAGTGATATTAGCGTAGCCTTCATTTGGGTTCTTTGTGAGCCTTGGAACTCCTGCCTCACTTCAATGTTTCATTAGAGGCATATAGCAACCTTTTCCATTAAAGCAAAGCCACAGTATTTCTATTTGTACGAACTAAAATGATCATGTTAATTTAAGGGCAGCATCAACTGGTTTCATGACTTCCCCTTTAATGATGATATGAATCCAAGATCTTGGATACATTAAGGTGTGGGCACGGAACCCAAGGCAGACTCAGTCTGAAATTCAGCAGGAGGCATCTCAAGCCATGTTGCATCTTGTTGCAAGTATTATGATATGGCAGGTGGCAATGCGCCAGGCAGACCAAATCCACAAGGGAAACTTGGCCACCCTACCCACATCGGTTTTGCAATTTTTATTTATTACGACAAGACTTGGGCACTGAATTCAGAAGTAATGAGTCCACTAACACCTTTAGTGATTTTAAAAATTAAAACGTTTATTCACAAAGGAAAAAAAAAAAATAAACACACACAAGATTACAGTTTCCAGAATTCTTAATTAAGTAGTTTCCCAACTACACGCACCCATTAAAGCAACAGTCCAAAATAGATTTGAAATTATAAAATCAATGCAGCAAGGTTACCACATACATTCACTTGCAGTGGAATTCCAGATACATGTGACTAGACTTCTGGAATAGCACTTCTTCCTGCAGAGTGACTAAGGCTTCTTCCACATCTAAATTCAGAACCAACTGTGATCCAAAATGGTTGATGTCAATCTCTTTTCCTGGTTCTTCATGAAGTTCTGGAACATCAAGCTTCACAGACTTGCATATTCACTCTTCAAATGCATGGATATCATGCTCTTTGATTGTTGTCTTGGAATGTCATATTCATTGCTTTTGTTTATATCTGCAGAGTGAGCAAGATACAGCCACAAATTAAACCTAATCATGTACTGGTTGAACTAAGTACCGCTAAACTTAATACAAAAGAATCTGTCATATTCTTCCTATTTCCAGATGTTCACACACAGCTAGGTCTCATTGTGATAATGCATTTGCCAAGGGAAAATACAGGCAAAAATGGCCTTTATTCAAGATACCACCTTCCCACTACTACACAATATATGAACAGTGCCAAACCTGCAAGACATCAGTTTGATTTTGACGGCAATAGAATTGTACCTACTGTGCTGTAATTCTGCAGGCTTTTTGGTATTTTGATGCAATTAAAGACCATTATTGTACAAGTTGCAGTCTGGGCATGTTGCTGATGTCAACTATTTTGGATCACGGTTTGTTCTTTATTAGCTGTAGAATCACTTATTTGTGCCATGCTATTCATTTTTGCTCTTACAGCATTTCTGCCCTGGCACTAACTGATTTGGTTCTATTAATTCCCATTTAGTGTTAAAACAATATTACTTGCAACAATATGCAGCATGGCTTGAGGTGCCTCCTGCTGAATTTCAGACTGAGTCTGTCTGGGGTTCCGTGCCCACACCTTAATGTATCCAAGATCTTGGGATTCATATCACCTTTAAAGAGGAAGTCATGAAACCAGTTGATGCCGTCCTTAAATTAACATGGCCATTTTAGTTCATACAAATAGAATTGCTGTGGCTTTGCTTTAATGGAAAAGGTTGCTAATACAGGGTGTTTTCTTTTGTCGACCTCAAAAGTCTATAAAATACCTTCTTGCTGTACCGCTTGTATTCAATTACAACTCTTGCACATGTACTTGTACTTGAACCTGTTTTACTGTTGCAAAGCCACAGCTGAATCTCTCACAGCACTTGAAATTTATAGTGCTTGTTCTGACATGATTCTGAGCAATGTTTTCCTCCGACATGATTTGTTCAGAACCCTATTCCCTGTGCCCTACTTCACACCAAGTTCTGCTCATCTATTAAGCTTATCCTTACTGATCTGTGTGTTATTATAATTCTCAACCTTGTTTACAAATTCCTCCATTGTTTTGCTTTTCCAATTTCTGCAACCTTCTCTGTCCTTTATTTCAGTTTATACCTCTTCTTCAGAATCTGGTAAACTGTCCATCCCCTCTTGTCTCTAATCTAGCATTAATGCTAGAACTTTCAGCCATCATGTTACTTCACACTGGAATTTTTTTCCTATCTTCTGTCCTTTGCTATATAGTTATCCACTTTCAAAATCCTCTTTGACCATTCCTTTGATCACTGTCCTTAACTCCTCTAGTGTTCACTCTCCCTTCTGAGGCATATTTTGATGTTTTATAACATAAAATTTTTTACTTAGTGCAAGTGTTTCCACCTGTAATATCACTCTTTGAAAGCAAGTGTCTGGAATATTTTGCAATTTTACTTGTATTGGAATATTGTTTTGTTTAAAAAAAACATTTAAGCACTTAAAGTGGTTGATTCTGAGGTTGTCTTTAGATTCCTGAGCTATTTTAAAAGCTTTTATTAAAATAAACTGAAGGGCAGCTACATGGGGTAATCCCCATACTTTCATAAAATACCAGTTTCTGGATTTATCATCTTAAAGCTGCCCTTCAATTTGACTGATTTCTTCTGTTTGCAGATGTTTTGTCTGACTCAAAATTAAAGAATACCCACTCTTTACTGTGTATTTTGCATAATTAGTGCATAAATTGATTTATTTCCTGATGTATTGACAGGCAGCTATATTTGACATTTTTTCAGGAGTTAGCATTTGATCCATATGAAAACTATGCACAGGACATACTACGGCCTGGCTTTCATGATCATTTTCTCAGCCTTCTATCTAAGCCAGGTGCTGCATTCTACTTACAGGTGAGCATTTCACAAATGTGAACAACATAATTCTTGCCGCTTGCACAGCAATTAAAATGTATCCTAGATTTTACGAAACTGATTGATGCATTTAATTTCAGTCAATAGGTGAAGGTTTCAAAGAAGCTGTGCAGTATGTTCTTCCCAGACTGTTACTGGCACCTGTTTACCATTGCCTGCATTATTTTGAACTTCTGAAGGTATGAATAGGAATTATTGTATTGATTTAAAACACAAATCATAGTTGAATAATAAACTACAAAATATATAAACATTAAAATACTGTTGTGACATGCAGCATCAAGTAACAAATGTGACTAAATTACTTTTCTTGCAAAAAAACATACAATAGATGGAGCGACAACATTCCACATTGCCACAGCTTGAAAAAGAAAATGATGAACCGTACACTGTAATTGATGCCCTTGTTGCACACCTTAACATGAGAGATAGCAAATGTGTTCAGATACATGGGCCATCTATAATGCAGAATTTAGCATGATACAGTAGAAAAACCCCAGAACTGGTATCTACCTGAACCGAATCCTGTGGGACACCACTACTTGCATCTGACTACTGAGATACTGCTGTTACTCCCTTGCCCCTTAATCTTTTCTGATATTCTCCTGTGTGGTACCTTGACAAAGATTTTCTGAAATTCCATGTAGATTTTCCAAATCCACAATAACCTGTCTCATCTCAAAAGAGCCCTATTAGGTTTGTTGAGCATGATATTCCTTTCTAAAATCTGTGTTGGTTACTTGTAATTATTTTTTTTTCTAGATAATCTAGTAATTTCATTACTAATTCAAGATTCCAAAATTTTCTCCAATGCAGATGTTAATTTGCCTTGGTTAGCTTTGTTTTTATTAGAAAATGGAAGTTACATTGACTTCTCGTCCTGCTATGAAGCAACCTGGGACCTTTCTACTATGTTAAGGATGTTTTATAAAAGCAAATTGTTGTTTATCCTATGCTAACTTCTAACTTCCTGTCCAATCCTGGAGGCTTATCTGCCATTTTTTACTTCTGTTTTTACTAACGTGTTTGTTGAATACTTCACTTTAAATACCTTTGAGATTCTCCCTTCACTCACTTTTGGCTTTCCTGATCTCTCTCAACATTTACTTACTTGGTCATTTATTTTTATCATTTTAATCGTACTTAAAACTATATGTATCCTTTCGTTTTCATTTGAGTCTAACGTCTCTATTTATATTTTGTTATTTTTAATTACATTTATTTATTCTGCACCACTGCAGCCTGCTTTTTAAAAGCATCTCATTGTTAACCAACGGTCCTGTGTGCTAATTTTTCTTTCCACTTTACCTCATTACTTCACTATTTATCTTCCTGAAATCTGCCCTCTTCCAATCAGGTCTTCTTGTATTCATGTTAAGATTTGTCTGAAATTCTATCTTCTTAGGCCATTGCTTCTAAGTGTTCGCCTTCATTGAAGTCACGATTGAATCTGCTTTGTTACTGATATCAAGGTTTAGCAATTCTTTCATTTTATGCATATGAACGTACAGAGGGAGTTCTGTGTATTACTTAGGAATTGTGGCTCTGGTTTTAATTTTATATTGGATTCATCAGGTGACCATGGGCAACTTCAAGGGCAACTTAAAAGTGCATCCAAAAAATTCTACTAATGTAAATATTTCTGCATTGAAGTTTCAATAATTTTAGTTAGATCTGTTTTTGGATAGACAGCGGAAATGCTGCTCACCAATTGCAAAAACTGTCAGTATAGCACAAAGTAATCTTTGGTTTAGCTTCAAATTACATACCATGTTGTGCCATCATACCATGTTGTATACGCTTATTAGGAAAGTGCAAAAATCCTTTGTGTAAAGAGTGGCTGAATTCCCAAAAAAAAGTGGTATTTGTTTTTTAAATCCAAATTCAAATCACATTCAAATCAAATTCACCATGTTTATTTCTCACATCTCCCTATTCGGAGATTTTGTTTTGTTTCAGAATTCAGCTTAATTGTGCTTTAAAGAATTTAATTTGGATGAGGAGAGACACGCCCCTTCTTGCTTCCACCCAATGCTGTGTCTATCTGTACTACTGTTTCTCGCACAGATGTTAGTAATTAGAATATTTACATTTTCTAACTGAGTAGTATAGTTAAGACAATTAAAGCATACAACGTTTGCTTCAAAATTTACCTTTTGAAAATTCAATTAAAATTATGATAAAAGAAATTGTCTTTCTTTCAGTTTAATGTGCTTTCTAAAGCTCACCCAGTGGTGGAGCCCTTTCAGAATGATAGGTCCAAAGTCACCATTTTCCTCCCAAGCTTGCTACACTTATGTCTCAAATTACTCCTATATGGTAACCTAAAATGTTATTTTCTGAAAGAAATTAAATTTGCACTTGAATGAATCAATACTAACTGCTTTCCACCATCCCCCTAGGCTGTCTCCATAGATTGACCACTTGTCACTGAAATATTGTTTCTGTAGATTAGTTTTGAATATATCTCCCATCTGTTGAGCTCAGGTTGTGTCCTTTACCATTATGGACAAAGTGAAATAACTTACCGTGATATATACTACCAATCACTTTAGAATACCAGGAACAACAATCAGATCATCTCTTAATCTCTTTTCTAAAGAATATGCCCAATTTACATAAACAACCCTTATAATCCCTCAATCACTCTGATTGCTCTCTTTTCTTTGAATAAGTTTGAAAGATAACCGAAAACAAACTGCTAGCAACTAAAGAAAAATATTGCCTCAGCTCTGCTAACGATTACTGATGTATCATGGAAAATTAAATACACCAGACATGTTCAGATTTAACAATCTGCATTGACCTGACAAAATCACAATGCTAAACAAAAGCCTAAAGTTCAAAATGAGCCTCGAGCATCTAGTTAAATCTTTCATGATCTGCATTAAAAGATGCAAAAGGCAATTTAATGGATTAATTTAATCAATATTACAAAATAATTGATGAGCATAAATACTGGAACTCAAGTTGTGCATGGACAGATTTTAATATATAGGTGTAAAACAGTGATAAAATAAGAAATAGTGTGCAAAAACAAAAAGACAAAACTAATAAAAGACTGAAAATAGAAAAGGAAAAATCAGAATGGGAAAATGAAAAAATTATCCTAAAGCAAGGTAAATACTTATTTATGTATCAAATTTATGATGTATGTGTCTTGGGTCGATTTTAAAAGAAAATGCAGTATTTAACTGAAAGAGAAAAAAATCAAGGTCTTTATTTTCCAGTAGCAAGAATGCACATTTAAGTTCACTGGATTCGCTAGTGCTTAAGGGTTGTCAATCTATAGCTGACGGATATATGTGAATCTGATTTTTATTTACATATTAGCTACCACAGTCTCATTGTTATAGAAACAATAGCCAGCTTTCTGGTGTGTATTGGCTTCAAGCATAACATGTTCTGGTGCCTTATTGAACCCAGTTGCTTAATTTTTAAAAAAAGGGAAGCCTGTTGTTACAGTAAAAGAAGCACTGCAGAGCTGATATATTGTCTTTCTATTCCTGTTTATTGTAGGGGTTGCTTGCTCTGCCATCGCTCACTTTGAGCTTATCTTTATGCTGCAAGCTGTTGTTGTCATCAAGGTGGAATAAAGATTGGCCATTCATATTGTATTCTTCATAAATTCTATAAATAATTGGTTTAAATTCAAAACTGTTGTGTATTAGAGATTATAATCCTGTTACTAATTGTTGGAGGAAAAACAATCAAATATGTTAATATAAAAACAAAAAGCTTGTTAATACCTTGGTAAACCCTGAATATCTGTTCGTACTAATTTATATGCGGCCCTCTAAAAGCTATAAACTACTTAAAACATATTTATTTTTTCCCCGCCTTATAACAACAGCAATTAGAAGAAAAAAGTGAAGATGAAGAAGACAAAGAATGCCTAAAACAAGCCATAACCGCTCTTCTTAACCTCCAGAGCAGTATGGAAAGGATTTGTTCAAAATCACTTGCAAAAAGAAGGCTGAGGTAAGCAATTTCCATTCATCCCTGCATTTTTCCTGATTGACCACATCTGTAAGTTCCCGTTGTTCCCATTTCCTCTTAGTGTTAGCAAAGAACAACAGTGGACGGCTTTAGTGGTAGGGCTGCTTTTTGCACAGGAAGTGATGTCAGGTGCAAGAAGCTTGTTTTTGTTCGAAGCATTATATGCTCTTAAGTTGCTTGTACAACTGAAGCTTAAAACTGAGCAGCATCCTGATTATGAGCATGACGACTTTGCTGAGCATCAGATGGTAAGCAATGTACACTTTAAAAGGAATTGCTTAAAAAGCTTTGTTTTAAGAGAAACAAGCTGTATTATTTTGTTTATAAAATTTAAGGCATTCTATGAAAATGCTCAACCAAAGGTTCCATGTTGCTGCACTAGCTACTGCTAAGAAATAGGTGGATGCATGTACCTATTTGTTGAGTTGTGTTTTTTGCTTTCCTTTTTGATGAGACAAAAGTGAATAGAGTTGTTCTGCTGACTAAGTTCAACAAATTATGACTACTTTAAATAGAACAAATTGAATAATTGAGCAGTTCCAGTTGTTCACCAGTGATCTTTCGGGCAGAGAGCCAAAACTTAAATTCCAAGCCGACCCACAGTTAGTGATTTTGCTTTTTAATTTGGGCTGATCGATGGAATACTTCTATATGCAGAAAAGTGTGACTTCCCTGAAAGAAAAGGAAAAACAGCAGGACTGGCCCACCAGTGCAGACATATGCTTTATATTGACCAATCGTGAGCTTGCTAACAATAGCACAAGAGAAGTTTGTGACTTGGATTCTTCTGGTTAAAGGATGAGATATGCTAGACGGTTGCACAAAAGAAAATAAAGTATATTCAAACTTAATGAAATATATAATGTTAACAGAACATCCAATTTTCATAATATATTTTATCTGTTAAAATATTTGTTCCTATTTTGTAACTGCATTGTAAAAAAAAAAGTTGGTAGTTTTCACAGATCATTGGAATTGTTTGCACCAATGAATGGATATTTGAGTTCATCCATTTCAACAGATTGAAACTTGGTCATTTATTTTCTCTTCCAGTGAGTCTGCCTGTCGGTTTTATAATCAACAAATGAAAAGCAAACACCTGACAATTAAGAAAATGAATGAGATCCAGAAAAACATTGATGGTTGGGAAGGCAAGGACATTGGACAGTGCTGTAATGAATTTATAATGGAAGGCACACTCACGAGGGTGGGTGCAAAACATGAAAGGCACATATTCCTATTTGATGGCTTGATGATTTGCTGTAAATCAAATCATGGTCAGCCTAGATTGCCTGGCGGAAGCTATGCAGAATATCGTCTCAAAGAGAAGTTTTTCATGCGTAAGGTACAGATCAATGACAAAGATGACACTAATGAATACAAGCACGCTTTTGAAGTTATCTTGAAGGATGAAAACAGTGTAATTTTTGCTGCTAAATCAGCAGAAGAAAAGAATAATTGGATGGCGGCTTTAATTTCTTTACAATATCGTAGTACACTGGAGAGAATGTTGGATACCACTATGCTACAGGAAGAAAAAGAGGAGCCACTTAGGCTCCCAAATCCTGAAGTATACAGGTTTGCTGAGCCAGACTCTGAGGAGAACATTGTGTTTGAGGAGAATGTGCAATCTAAATCGGGAATTCCCATTATCAAAGCTGGAACTGTTATAAAACTGATCGAACGGCTTACTTACCATATGTATGCAGGTAAGTACAGTCTTCTTGTAACCTGTTTGCTGTATTGAGGAATTTCATACTTAATTCTTTCTATACAAATGGATCAGATGCTGTTAGAAATTTAAACTACTGCTCATTTATTTAGAAATAGCATTAATGGCAGTCCTACCTTTCTTTATGCTATTTATTTATACCACTTAAAAGATATTATTTTACCTGAGAACTTTTTAAACTTTCCTTGGATGAAGCTAATAAAATGTTAATCATGAGCAATTCAACAAGCAAGCACAGGAACAGTGAGACCTGAACAGCAAGTTTTTGTCCATACTTCAAAAGGATGACAGCAGTACAATGAAGAAAGTTGGAAAACTATCCCAGAGATTCCTTATCATTCTTTTGTTTGTATCATTCCAATTTTGAATTTAAATGTGATTTTTTTTCTAAAGGTTGCTGGACTGAGCTTAAGCATTAGACATATTAGAGTTCGTTGTGGCAATATTATTACATAAGCTTAACTGACGATAAATGTTATTCCAGTGCTGATATATGAATGGAATCTAATTTGCCTGTCCAGTTCATTGCTTTCCCGCAATAAGTCTTGTTTACCAGTCTATTTCTTCTGTTTCAATAATGTCATGCGGTTATTTTTATTCCGATCGTTTGGTTTTTGTATATATTTATACCAGTTGACCTTATTGAAACAAAGGTCACTTCTAATCTTGAAACTATTCTTGATCCAATCTTTTGAGTCCTCCTCTCCTTATTTTCTCTGTGCACACATAAAGCAGGGAAGTTAAGAGTTCAGATTTGGGCAGTGCCTTTTCTCTGGTGAATTTGAGTAGCTAACTATGTAGATGTCTCAGATTTTCATTTATGTTTAAATCAACCTGGTAAGAGAACCATGCCATGTATTGATGCCCTTGTGGCCTTAATTGGAAGCAAGTGACCCTAATAGATGATACAACAATTTGTCCCAGTGAAGTTTTTTAAAATTATTTTTACCCCCTTAACTTTCAATTCTTTAAAAAGAGGCACTTAAACACCAGAACAATTCCTATTCGGCTTTGGTAGCAACACCAATGATAATTGATATTAATTTTGATAAATTGTGTGCTTATGAAGCTGAGGGTGCTAGAAAATGCAATATTTTTCTTTTTTCCTCATCCATGTGAAACACTCCTGGGTCAGGGAGTTGGAAAGTAAAGTTACTCTGCCTCAACAAACTGTTTTAACCTAACCTCTGGAAGAGATGCTCTGACTGCACCAATTTGATTTTTTCATTCCTCTTATCTGCTAGCTTTATGTGTCTCATTTTACTATTATTGGAGATTTAGTTACTTTTTTGCTTCAGATCAGGATTTTGTCAACAATTATAAATATTGCATTGTAATAATGCAGTTTGAAGTAGTTATGACAGATGCATAGTTAAATGTTAAATAAGATCTGTGTTCTGTTCGTGGGATTTAGTTTGGTGAAGTTGTGTGCACCGTTTCCATCTCATCGGTGTCAAATATGCTTAATTTGGTATATAAGTCAGAAAAATGTTCCATGTGGGATGTACATGATGTGTGTATTTTTATTGGTGGGGAAAAAGGTGCTTCCTGTTCATTGCACCTCCTGCAACTGAGTCATTCATAAAGCCTGTTCCTACCATTCATGAAACTTATTTTGACTTTTGGTCCAAAAATAAGTAAATATTTTTGCTCCTTTTACTTCAGCTTTTAAAAGAAAAATACAAGCTGAGCAAGTCGGCACGGGTTTGCCAGAGTCGTGAAGCTGTTGACATTTGCCCAGAGTATATGTCACCAATGTGTTCTATTTTTGGTGTTCTGGTGCTTTAGTTTACTGCTTGTACGTAAGCAGTGTGCCTGTTTCCTTTCTTGTGGAATTCAAGGGTGATTGTTTGCAAAGAAGCTTATTGTTTATTCTTGATTCAGAATGGTTGGGGTGGGTTGATGGTGCAGTAATTAGCATTTGGGGGACTCAGTGTTCATAAGCAAATAAGCTTCCTGGAAAAAGCTTTGCAGCCACTAATAAAAAAATGTTTCGAGATATAATTTGTTTTTTTTAACAAAATAGCTGAACAGATAGTGGTTTACACTAAATTAGAACAGTTAAATATAAGCTCTACTGTATCTTAATCTTGTTTGCTGGTTGCTGTTGTTAATAGGATTCAAGCCGATTGGTGAAGCCGAAACCAAGACAGAGCTTTTCTTTATCAAGAGTTTATTGACTTGTTCAGTCTCACAGCTCTCCTCCCCTTCCCCCTCAGTGTCCCAGCTACCTTCTATTTATATGTGATCAAAGACAATTAATACCCATCACCAGTTTTTCTTGTCATGTCAATTACATTAAGGTTATTAACAGACAATGGAACTCACTTTTGAAAGTAAACTTTGATTAAGTCTATTTAAGATTCTCTCAGTATCATCTCCAGAACCATCCAGTGCAAATCTATGGTTACAATTAGTTCCTGAGATCAGATCCTAAATTTACCTAAAATATTTGAAACAATGGGTGCATTTATACCCACAAAGTAAATTGAAAACACGAACAGAAAATGCTGGAAAAACTCAGCAGGTCTAGCAGTATCTGTGGAGAGAGAAACAGAGTTAATGTTTTGAGTCCATATGACCCTGCTTCAGAAGATTGAAAACAAATTGCTTTGACGTTCACTTTAGGTTTGCAGAGCTGATATACGCTTTGTTTTTCTCAAACGTAATGTTTACTTGTAAGTGGTTTTTAACACTCTGATGTCATTGCATTATTTTGTTTCCTGCTGCTGCCTGAAGAACAGCAAGGCATATTTATTATTTTATCAAATTTGTTAATTTTCCATCATGCAAAATTATGAAATGGTTTGATAGTAAAATCTTTATTTTGTCTGTACAGTGGAAGGTTTGTATATAATTGCTGGGAGTTTTGTATCCAATGTTCCAGATACATTGCTCAGAAAAATCCATACCTAGACAACAACTCTATCATTCCAACAAAATGGAAACCTCTTTACTGTGATGCTTGTTATGACCACAGCCGATGCTATTTGCTGAGCAAGCCATATCCCAGAGGGAAACTTGTCTTACAAAAAAAAGGCTATGATCAGTATTTTGAAAACGAGGAGGGAAAGCTACTGATCCCAGAAGCATGGAACTCCAGTAACATCTTTAGGATTTTAAAATGTTAAAAGATTTATTAAAAAGAAGTGAAAGCTTAAGCAAATCAGATTAAAGTTACAGTTGAAACAGTCTTACCGAACACCACCCCCTCCAAAAAAAAAACCCACTTGGTCGAACACACACAAATAAACTACTTGGCAACAACTTCCTAATAGATTTTTAGTTATAAAAATCTATTAATCTTACCCCCAAGGCAAAACACTTACACTCTGCTGTGAAAATCAAGCAAGTTCAAAAAATAAACTGCTTTCTGAAACAAAGACTTTTCTGGTTTGACTGGACGGCTGTTTCAGATTTCACACCTTCTCTCAACACAGAGTTGGTCTCAGGATATCGTCCCCCACAACTCAGCTCAACGTCTTTCCTTAAATATCCTTTTCCCCTTTCAGCTTAGATTCCATTGTTCTCGGCACCTCTTTGAACTCAACTTTTCATGTTTTTCTATTGCCTCCACTTTCGGGTCAAATAGAATTTAATAATCTTCCCTTGTGAAACCTTTGTAAGTTTTAAAAGTCCCTTAAACTCCCCTTTGAAATTTAACAGCTGAAAAGCCAAGTCCCTACCTATCACCTAATGCTGATTTTTAAAAACCCAACCTATTTACTTGTAAATCCAATTTCAGCATAACCTCTCATTACAAAAGCACGTACCTAGCACCTTTACCCTTTTATTCCGCAGCTCTCACAGCTCTCTATTAACCTTCCCCTCCAGTTTAATTAATCACGGACACACACAAACATACATCCCTTTTCAGAGAATATCACCATATTCCCAAAATATTTTTTAAAAACCATCTTTACACACTAACGGTGTATAATTGTACCCATGTTCACAATGAAGATCATATTCACAAGGTCATTCTCAGCAATACAATGCACAAGAGTATCAGCAATCTCTTTTTATGGTGCTTTATATATTACTTAAAGCCTTTACCTAAAGCCTGCTACTCCCTGAAGTACTTGATATCTGTTTTTATATCTAATTTAAACATGTTCAGCAGTGTTACACAATATCTGTAAGGGCCAACTTATAATTTTCTTCATTCATGAATGTCTCCCAGTAGGAAATTGAGGCCTCACTTGAAGCCCACATACTCAGGTATTAAAGGTAGATCTCGTTAAGAGTTTTCCATAGCAAGTAATTTGTTCGACCTCAGTAAGGAAGCTGATATCAAACCGATCTGACAGCAGTTACAAAACGAGCATGAAGACGACGGTACCTTGCAAAATCTAACTATGGTTAAAACCTGAAAGCAAACTCTACCTTTTAGTTGTATTCTTCTAACATTCACACAGTTCTACCTGTTTAGGTGGGCTCCAATTTGTGTGCATGAGCAGCACTAGTTTTGGTTCAAGCCATGTTTCTCCTTTTTTTGTTAAGGTTGAAAAGAGGTCAAGGTTCAGTATGGCTCTGATTTTGACTTATCCATTGAGATACTTTTGGCCAATTTAAGGAACAAGTAACAAAACTTTGGATGGTGAGGTTGCATGTGCTACAGTCTTAACAGGGAACTTTAATCTCACGTTACTAAACGTCAGCTTCCACTTTCCCTTACGGTCCCCATTTACAGACTTCTTGCAGTTAGCAATGTTGGAATTATGGCAGGGTGCTAGCCAATTCTACAGTTTTATTTGTTACAATACTCCTTTTAAACTGAGAAAACTACTGTTTTTTTCAAACTTCTAATATTGGTGTTTAAGAAGAAAGGAGAGTAAGGAGACTTTGAATGGTATTGCCGTTTATTTAAAATATTTATTGTTGGTGGAGATGTTGTGAAATTTCACCTTTGCTTATACTTCCAGAGTCAGAGATGTGAGCAATTTCATCCTCCCCACCTTGGCCCAATTAGGAGACATTTAGCTTCTTTCCTTGGTTAACAACCAATCCAAAACTCAAAAGACTCTGCTGCAAACTATTTCGAATATATGGCAATCTATAGTACAGTTTGTTGAAACAGACAAAATAAGGTACCACCATGTATGACCAAAATTGGTCCAGTTGTACATGGAAGATTCCTTGGTACAAAAAAAGCCTGAGAAAGAGAATCTGCAGAGTCACAGAATTGTAGCAGCACAGAAGGGGGCCATTCAGCCTATTGTGTCTGTGCTGGGTCCCCGAATGTCAGCAGCGGGGATCATTTTCTGCCTCATCTGGCAAGAGTGAAAATAAAATACCTGTACAGAAAAATGAGCATGCAATGGTAACAGTCCATCTTAAAAGGTGCAATAACAGGAACCAATCTGCAAAATCAGGAGTCCAAGCAAGAAAATCAGCTATGTGTCCTTTCAGTGTGATTATGACCGACCTGGTGAAGAACTCTCAACAAACATTACAAGTAAAGGAGATAAGTTCTTGCTGGTGTTTATTCTCTTACAGCTGGATACCTCAAAAAAATTACATGGGTGGCTAATTGTTAGTGACAGTGCTGGGTCCATTATAGCCAATCTAGAGAATCAAAGTTAATAGTTTTTGAAAAAAAGTTGATTTCTATCAAATTGGGTAACCTGGACATCAGATCCTGATGCTTTGAATGCTGAGTATTGGTGCAGATAACTGTGCACTGCATATACTTAACCTGAAATAGAGAAGTATCAGGTGAAAGTTGAGGCAGTTGGCTTGTGGGGTGTGGGGTGGGCGGTTTAGGGTCAGTGTGCATGGACTGAACACCAGATGAAGAAAATGCAGGGTCCCTGTTCAAAGTGACCTGACCTGTCTGAGGATTTAAATTATTATTGCAGGAATTAGGAAATGTCAGGCCACAAAAAAAAGGAAATCAATCAGGGATTTCACAATAAACCTTGGGCAAGTAATTTCAGAGAGATAGGGGGCAATATATTCTTTGGAAAACAAGTTTTGATATTCCCGCTTTTAGTTAATCTTGGATAGTAGCCCAAATGTCGTATTTTTTTTAGTTGTTCATGGGATATGAGTGTTTTCCCATCACAAATTCTCCTTAAGAAGGTGGTGGTGAGCTGCCTCATTGAACTGCTGCAGTAGGAAGTTCTAGGATTTCAACCTTATGACAGTGAAGGAACCTGGTCATTGCAACCGTTTAAGGCAGGAGCTTGGCAGCAAAGCTTTGTTGTGAATCAACTTTATTGAGATAAAGTCAGGACAAGTTTATTAAGTTCTCAGATAAACCATTTCAATAAACTTGGGCAATGATTTACAGTTTAATGTGGAATATACTCTCATGTCAGGATCTGGATGGCAGAGCGCACAAAATAGTTTCTTTCGCAGCTTTGTACTTTTGGTTTTTGAGCCTCTTTCCATCTCTCTTTCTCCCTTGTCTTGTTTCGTTCTTATTTCTGGATAGTTTTTCTCTCCGCCGGAAAGAAGGCAAACTCAGAGCATCCTTTATTCTGGACGTTATCCAATTAACCCCTCCCTCATCAAACATCTTCAGCCCCACGAATGAAGACACTTTGCTTGACCAACCAGGAACAGTTTATCTGGCTGTGACTAACCATCTACTTCTAAGTGCCCTACTCCTAAGTGTTCCCACTTTATTATACAACAAAGTAGAGTTTCTAATAAAGTCAATTGTTGGTAGCCTACAAAGTTAGATGTTAGCGTCTAATAATAAAGTTAGATTTTAACAATTAGTATTTTGCTAGTAGCCTAATAATCTTACAGGTGTGTGGATTGGAGGGAAACTTGAAGGTGAGTGATGTTCCCTTTCATCTGTTGCCCTGCCCTTCTAGATGGTAGAGCTTGCAAGTTTAGAAGGTGCTGTTGAAGGATGCCAGGTGAGTTAATGATGCAACTTCTCCTTATTATACCCATAACTAGACTGGTACCAAAAATTACCCTTTTTTTTTTTATTCATCATGGGATGTGGGTGTTGCTGGCTAGGCCAGCATTTATTACTCATCCCTGGTTGCTCTTGAGAAGGTGGTGGTGATCTGTCATCTTGAACCGCTGCAGTCCATGTGGCATAGGTACACCCACGGTGCTGTTGGGGAGGGATTTCCAGGATTTTGACCCAGCGACAGTGAAGGAATGGCGATATATTTCCAAGTTAGCATGGTGAGTGGCTTGGAGGGGAACTTCCGGGTGGTGGTGTTCTCATGTGTCTGCTGCCCTTTTCCTTCTAGAAGGTAGTGGTCGTGGGTTTGGAAAGTGCTGTCGAAGGAGCCTTGATGAGTTCCTGCACTGTTTCATGTAGATGGTACACGCTGCTGCCACTGTGCATCAGCGGTGAAGATGGTGGATGGGGTGCCAATCAAGAGGGCTGCTTGTCCTGAATGTTGAGCTTCTTGTGTTGTTGAATATGTACACATTCAGGCAATTGGAGAGTATTCCATCACACTCCTGACTTGTGCCTTGTAGATGGTGGTCCACTTTGGACAGCCAAATGGTGAGTTACTTGCTGCAGAATTCCCAGCCTCTGTCTGACCTGCTCTTGTAGCCTCAGTCTTTATATGGCTGGTCCAGTTTTGTTTCTGGTCAATGGTAACCCCCCAGGCTGTTGAAAATGAGGGATTCAGCAAAGTTAATGCCATTGAATGTCAAGGGAGATGGTTAGGATGTCATTTCTTGGAGATGGCAATTGTGTGGTGCGATTGTTACTTGCCACTTAGCAGCCCAAGACTGAACATTATCCAGGTCTTGCTGCATATGGACAAGGACTGCTTCAGTACCTGAGGAGTCGCAAATGATGCTGATCATTGTGCAATAATCAGTGAACATCCGCACTTCTGATCTTAGAATGGAGGGAAGGTCATTGATGAAGATGCGGTGAGTTAATGATGAAGTTGTGGTGGTTGGGCCTAGAACACTACCCCGAGAAACTCCTGCAGCGGTGTCCTAGGGTTGCGATGATTGACCTCCAAAAATCAAACCATCTTCCTTTGTACTAGGCATGACTCCAAACAGTGGAGAGTTTCCCCTGATTCCATTGACTTCAGTTTGCTAGGGTCATTGATGCCACATTCAGTCAAATGCAGCCTTGATGTCAAGGGCAGTCACTCTCACCTCACCTCCTGAGTTCAACTCTTTTTTGTCCATGTTTGGATTAAGGTTGTAATGAGGTCAGGGGCTGAGTGGTCCTGGTGGGACCCAAATTAGCTCCAGTGAGCAGGTTATTACTGAGTAAGTCCCACTTGATAGCACTGTTGGGACACTTTCCATCACTTTGCTGATGATTGAGAGTAGACGGCAATTGGCCGGTTTGGATTTGTCCTTTTTCTGGAGAGGACATACCTGGGCAATTTTCCACATTGCCGGGTAGATGCCAGTGTTGTTGCTGTATTGGAACAGTTTGGCTAGGGGCACAGCAAGTTCTGGAGCACAATCCTTCAGTCCTATTACCAGAATGTTGTCAGGGCCCATAGTCTTTGCAGTATCCAGTGCCTTCAGCTTTTTCTTGATATCACGTGGAGTGAATCGAATTGGCTGGAAGACTGCCATCTGTGATGTTGGGGACCTCCAGAGGATGCCTCGATGGATCGTCCACTTGGCACTTCTGGCTGAAGATAGTTGCATATGCTTCAGCCTTGTCTTTTTCCCTAATGTGCAAGGCTTCCCCATCATTGAGGATGGGGATGTTTGTGGAGCCGCCTCCTCCTCCCGTGAGTTGTTTCATTGTTCACCATTATTCACGACTGGATTTGGCAAGATGGCAGAGCTTCAGTCTGATCCATTGGTTGTGGGATTGCTCAGCTCTGTTTATTGCATGCTGCTTCCACTGTTTGGCATGCAACTAGGCCTCATGGATGCCCAATTTTGAACTGCGAGATCTTTTTGAAATCGGCCCAATCAAGCATGATGGTAGTGCAACACAACACGATGAAGGGTATCCTCGTTGTGAAGACGAGACTTTGTTTCCACAAGGAATGTGCAGAGGCCACTCCTGCGAATACTGTCATGGATAGATGCATCCAGGACCGGTAGATTTGTGAGGACAAGGTCAAGTAGATTTTTCCTCCTTGTTGATTCACTCACCACCGGCCACAGACCCAGTCTAGCAGCCATGTCCTATGTCAGCAATGGTGCTATCGAGCCACTCTTGGTGATGGGCATTGAAGCCCTCTACCCAGAGTACATTATGTGCCCTTGCCATCCTCAGTGTCATACATGGAGGAGTATTGATTCATCAGCTGAGGGGGGAGGCAGTAGGTGGTAATCAGCAGAAGATTTCCTTGCCCATGTTTGACCTGATGCCATGAGACTTCTTGGGATCCGGAATATTCAGCTGCTTCAACAATGATCTTCCTTCCATTATAAGGTCAGAGGTGGGGGTGTTCGCTGATGATTGCACAATGTTCAGCACCATTCACGACTCCTCGGATACTGAAGCAGTCTATGTCCAAATGCAGCAAGACTTGGACAATATCCAGGCTTGGGCTGACAAGTGGCAAGTAACATTCACACCATACAAGTGTCAGGCAATGACCATCTCCAACAAGAGAGAATCCAACCATTGCCCCTTGATGTTCAATGGCATTACCATCACTGAATCCCCCACTATCAACATCCTGACCTGGACTAGCCATATAAATACTGTGGCTACAAGAGCAGGTCAGAGGCTAGGGATAGTGTGACGAGTAATCCGCCTTCTGACTCCCCAAAGCCTGTCCACCATCTACAAGGCACAAGTCAGGAGTGTGATGGAATAACCCCCACTTGCCTGGCTGAGTGCAGCTCCTACAACACTCAAGAAGCTTGACACCATCCAGGACAAAGCAGCCTGCTCAATTGGCACCACATTCACAAACATTCACTCCCTCCATCAACGACGCACAGTAGCAGCATTGTGTACCATCTACAAAATGCAATGCAGGAATTCACCAAGGCTCCTTCGAGAGCAGCTTCCGAACCCACGACCACTACCATCTAGAAGGACAAGGGCAACAGATAGATGGGAACACCACTACCTAGAAGTTCCCCTCCAAGTCACGCACCATTCTGACTTGGAAATATATCGCCGTTCCTTCACTGTAGCTGGGTCAAAATCCTGGAACTCCCTTCCTAACAGCACTGTGGGTTTACCCACACCACATGCACTACACCGGTTCAAGAAGGCAGCTGACCACCACCTTCTCAAGGGCAACTAGGGATGGGCAATAAATGCTGGCCCAGCCAGTGAAGCCCTCATTCCATGAATGAAATTTAAAAAAAAAAAATCAAAGTTGAGGGCTCTCAGGTTGATTCCCAGGGCAACTCCCTCAAGACAGTATACTGCAGTGTGCCACCTCTGGTAGGTTTGTCCTGCCAGTGGGATAGAACACACCCAGGGATGATTATGGTTGTGCCTGGGACGTTGTCTGTAAGGTGATTCAGTGAACATGACTATGTCAGCCTGTTGATTGACTAGTCTGTAGGAAAGCTCTACCCAGAATTTAATAAGGAGGACCTTGCAGGGTCGACAGGGCTGGGTTTGCAGTTGTTGTTCCTGGTGTCTAGGTCGATGCCATCCAGTTTCATTCCTTTTGAACTTAATAGCAGTTTGATAAAACTGAGAGGCTATTTCAGAGGGCATTTAAGAGTCAAACATATTGCTGTGGGCTTGGAGTCACACTTATGCCAGACCAGCAATGGACAGCAGATTTCCTTTCCTTTGGGACATTAGTGAACTAGATTGGTTTTTACAACAATCGTTTCATGAGATTAGCTTTTAATTCCAGATTTATCAATTAAATTTAAATTCTATCAGCTGTGATGGTGGGATTTGAAGCAGTGTCCCACAGTATTAGCCTGGGCCTCTGGATTACTAGTCCAGTGACATTACCACTATGCCACTACCTACCTTTTTATCTCTAGACAAGCTTCTGACCGCCTAACTGCTCCATCACCAGGATTGCCTACTTCCACCTCCATAACATCACCCAACTAGATCTAAACAAAGGAAACTACGAAGGTATGAGGTGTGGCTTGACTAAGATAGATTAGGGAACTTCATTAAAAGCCATAACGATGGATAGGCAATGGCTAATATTTAAGGAAAGAATGTATCTATTGTTACGGTTGTATGCTCCGTTGAGTTGCAAAAACACAACAGGAAAGGCAGCCCAACCAAGGCTAACAAAAGAAATTAGTATTCGATTCAAAGAGGAGCCGTATAAAGCTGCTGGAAAAAGTAGCAAGCATGAGGATTGGAAGCAGTTTAGAATTCAGCAAAGGAGGACCAAGAGATTTATTTAGAAGGGAGAATTAGAGTATGAGAGTAAACTTGCAAGGAACATAAAAGCGGATTGTAAAAACTTCTATAAGTATGTAAAAGGAAAAAGATTGGTAAAGACAAATGTAGGCCCCTTATAGTTTGAAATGGGAAAATTTATAATAGAGAACAAGGAAATGACAGAGCAATTAAACAACTATTTTAGTTCTGTCTTCACTGAGGAAGACACAGATAACTTCCCAGAAATGCCAGGGAACCAAAGGTTGAGTGAGAAGGAGGAATTGAAGGAAATTAGTATTACTAAAAAAAATAGTGCGGTAGAAATGTGGTACCAAAAGCCAATAAATTCCCAGGGCCTGATAATCTACATCCCAGGGTACTAAAGGAGGTGACCATGGAAATAGTAGATGCGTTGGCTATCATCTTCCAAAACTCTGTAGATTCTGGAATAGTCCTGGCAGATTGGAGGGTGGCAAATGTAACCCCGCTATTTAAAAAAAGAGAGTGAGAAAACGGAATTACAGACTGGTTAGCCTAACATCAGTGGTGGGGAAAATGTTAGAGCCTATTATAAAGAATGTGATAACAGGACACTTAGAAAATATCAACGAGATTAGACAAAGTCAACATGGATTTATGAAAGGGATATCATGTTCGATAAACCTATTGGAATTTTTTGAAGATGTAACTAGCAGAATAGATAAGGGAGAACCAGTGGATGTGGTGTATTTTAATTACTCCTTAATTAGGCCTTCACTGCCTAGGCCATAAATTGTGCAATTCTCTCATTAAATCGCGCTCTTATTTTAAAACTTAACTGGACCAGCCATATAAATACTGTGGTTACAAGAGCAGGTCAGCGACTGGGAATTCTATGACAAGTAACTCACCACCTGGCTCCCCCAAGCCTAGATGAATGCAGTTCCAACACACACAAGAAGCTCCACATCATCCAGGACAAAGCAGCCCAGTTGTTCGGCATCCCATCTAACACTTTCTCAACATTCACTTCTTCCAGCCCCGGCATATGGTGGCAGCAGTGTGTACGATATATAAGGTGCACTGCAGCACTAGCCAAGATTCCTTCAACAGTACCTTCCAAACCTGCAGGCTCTATTATCCAAAACAACAAAGGCAGCAGATGCATGGGAAAACCACCACCTGCAAGTTCCCTTCCTAATCTCACACCATTCTGACTTGGAACAATATTGTTGTTCCTTTAGTGTTGTTGGTTCAAAATCCTGGAACTCATCCTTAACTGTGAGTGTACCTAAATCACATGGACTGTAGCTGTTCAAGAAGGCGGCTCACCACCACCATCTCACGGGCAATTAGGGATGGACAAAAATGCTGACCTTGCGATGTTCACACCACGTGAATGGGGAGAAAAGTGCTCCTTAAAACCTACCTCTGACCAAGCTTTCTGTCACCTGTCCTGATGCCTCCTTAGGCGGCTCAATGTCAGTTTGTTTGATAACGTGAAGCACCTTTGATGTTTTATCACATTAAAGATGCTATATAAATACAAGTTTTTTTTATTCATTCAAGGGATGTGGGCTTCATTGGATAGGCCAGCATTTATTGCCCATTCCTAATTACTGAAATACTTGTTGATATGTATTAGAGCAGCACCATTAATGTTGTTTGAATTTGATATGCTTCCTACTTGTGTATGAACGTTGAATGAAAATGTATGTTGAGTTAGTTACTGCAGATAATTTTTCCTTCATTGAATTAATTTACTTATAGACAAGATTTCATTCCTACTTCATTGTCTTTCTGATCTAGAATGATTGAGTTCTGTGCTACTATTTCACTGTTTGATCATTTTGATTTACTATTTTTAAAAATCTACTGTTATGCTTTATACGCATTCTGGTTTATTGGGCTTTACTGCAGTCTTTTGCAGTGAAAGAATCAAAAGGACAGCCTGAGTGAGGTTGTTAAACAGCTGAATGAAGACATGTATTTACATTAAAATGTGAGAATAAAATGTGAGAAATAGGTGCTAGAGTAGGCTATTTTGCTCTTTGACCCTGCTCTGTCTTTCATGATCATGGCTGATTTACCTGAACTTCACCTCCCTTCACTACCCCATATCCCTTAATTCCCTTTGTACCCATAAAAACATTTGTAATGGGAGTGAGATCTTGAGAGGTTTCTTCGATGGGATGATGGCCATTACTATATTCATGTGGAGTTTCAACATATACTTTTTCCTGTTTTTAAATAATTTGATATCCCAAAAAACCCTAGAGGCAAAACTTGCAACACACATGTACAAAGAAAGTTATGCAGCACCCAATCATAGAATAGACCTGACGAGATAAAGATTACTCTTCTCTCTTCCTGTAAAAGATGTATTTTCACAATTATCCCCAAAAATCTGTTGGCTGATTGGTATTATGCCCACCAGAGCTAACATTTGTGAGATTTGAGTCTATCTCCGGAAGGTATTGGTTCTGGTAGGAGAAAAACTGCTAGTTTGAAATAATAACCCTCCTGAAGCCACACATGATGTAAGTTTAGTTTTGGGCGTTCTTACTTCAAAAAGACATTAATGCATGGAAAGAACTTGGAGAGCACCGGCCAGGGTTATTCTGGATTTAGGGTTCAAAAGTGCAAGGAGAGACTTATAGAGCTGTATTTTTCTTTGGAGAAATAGATACAAGATTCAGGCATTAAACTGCTAGGAGATATAGATATAAACAGGCCATTTGACACAAACTATGAGTGCAGAATGAGAGGTTTGAAGTTGCTTTCAAGCAAGACGAAAGAAGACATTTATTTTCCTGCAGTGAATAAGTATGTGGAAAAGATTTTGTCAGAACAATTAATATTAATTATGCAAAAGATGATCAAATAAAATATTTAGAAACATACTGAAAATTACAGGGTTTGGTACATGCTGAAATAATCAAAATTCCTTTTTTCTGTGCAGTTGGATGTGGGTGAGGGGCTAAGTAGGGTGGTAAATGGGATTTACAAAATGCAGATATGGGTTGAAAAAATATTTTCAGTTTTTTGCAATTATCTTTCACGATGTACAACTACAATTCGCTTTATATGAAAAGCGTTTCCTTGAGATTTTGAATAGATGCGTGGATTATGCAGCCTTTGTAGTAGGACCTGTGACCTGAAGTTTAGAGTGCTACAAAGCAAATAAAGCATGACTTAAATGTTCCCCATATACTGCATTGAGGGGTATAAAATCTGGCACAAAATAATAACAGAAACCAGAAAAGATATACTTTTTTTCGTACACAGCATATTTATTAGAATCCTCTCCAATATCAGTCCTCCTATCCTGCCAGCCTGCGGCAGCGTGCACACTTCAAATTCTCAATGAATCAAGGGCCGACTCCACCAAGCGCACCAGTCCAGATGTTTGAATGGACCTGGTGCCAAATTCACTTTGAACCAGCCATGTGGACACCTGGTACAAACACCAATGACTGCGTAAAACGCTTCATTTTGTCATGTGTGAATCAAAGTTGACCATTGGGGAGTTTCTGGCACCACGATGTTCAGAGTTCGGTGATTGGCGTTAAAAGCAGTTTGAAAACTAAACCGACGTGTTTATGAAAACGTATATCTGCTGTTTTGATTTGCAGAGCTCGTTGAGCGGTCCCGTAGTTTGTGGTGCTGCTCTGGTCAAACTGCCATAGACAGACCTGAACCAGGATGTCCACTGTGCTGTCACTTTACAAATCAGACGTCAACTTTGTGTTGCTGCTGCAGGAAGTCAGGCAGGCCGGCTACCCCGAGATCTCAAAGGTAGGCGTTAAGCAGCAGTGACGTCTTGAGGAGAAGGCACATTAACTAGGAAGAGAGAAAAAGTTCATAACGACTTCATATTAGAGGGAATAACGCACACAGCATTTCTCAGCATCCCTTGGACAGGCACGTATGTGCAAACGGTGCAGTAACATTGCACATGTTTCTTCAAAGTAGATTTTTTTTATTTTTGGAAAATACTGGATACACCTAGCTGAATATTGACAATCTCTTATTTGAATGATTTGCTCACTCAACTATCAGCCACTGGGTAGACAGCTAAATAATGTTGCTAGCTGGATCAGTCTGTTTAGAGAAGGCAGGCTTAATGATTGATTTCTTATTGTTTTGAATATATTCTGCAGTGGCAAGCAGGTAAAGATACCCTAGTGAAGTGAAAAGCTGGGAGATAAAAGTCACATTCCCTCAAAGGGTTTGTTAATACTCCAATATGAGTCAGAATGCCTTGGCGGCGCTAAACAGAGAAAAAGGGCTGTCTATAATAAAAACAGAAAATGTTGGAAAAACTCAGCAGGTCTGGCAGTATCTGTGTAGAGAGAAACAGAGTTAACGTTTCAAGTCCTTTTGACTCCCCTTCTTCATAAGGGACTGCCTTATGTTCAGCTGTCTAAAGGATAAATGTTCAATAAATTCCACCTGTGGCTTTGCTGGCTTTTGTTAAATTTGATTTGTGGAACACAATAAACAAAAATTGAGGATATGTGGCATTAAACTTATAGTTTCACAAACTGATCCTATTTATTTTGGTCATTAGAGGGCAGATTTATTTTGAATCAACATGTATCTATTTTAAATTTCATTGTACTTGCAGGCTCTGCTTACTTAATTGATAGTAACTCAATATTAGATATTTCCTTGTAGGTTCTGTTCCATAGAAGAAATGTGAGATGAATGGTTAAACCTATATTCTCTTTCTCAACATGCTCTGCCACCTACAAAATGTTGTGAAAGGAACACTGGAAACAGAATTTATGGGCGACCTGCTCACAGGGAAAACAAAATAATCTGTTCGGTTTTGACATCCGCTGTCTGCATCCAAGGATGTATTGCAGACACTTAAATGAGATGAGGAAGAAAGTACATTTTAAAGAAAAGGCATATAGATTTTATATGTGTGAGTGTACGTCAACAGTGTGGCGACTGGTCAGTTTTCTTTTTCCTTTTTGAAGCAATGGATTTTTTGAGGCATCGTGTAATGGAACTAATGATCCAAAATATTTGTTTTCAGCATCACAAATTAATGCATTTTTAAATTTTCGTTAAGAGAATCATGCTCAAAATACTTTGTATTTCTCTAGACCCAAACTTTGTTCGGACATTCCTCACAACTTATCGGTCCTTCTGCAAGCCCCGGGAGTTGCTAAGTCTTTTAATTGAAAGGTATGTTGTTGTAATGTACAAACATTTTTTTTCTAAAGCAGTTTGTTATTTGAAACTTACATTTCTTCAACTGTAATAGATATGAACTGAGAGCTTTACAAGTTTGGAGGACAAAAACTATTTTGTTAGTACTTATTTGTTGTCCACAAATATTTCAGATTGTAGAACATGGCTTTCTGCATGTTACCTGTATTGAAAGGATGGCAGTGCTTTATTTCTGATTAATATCTTCCAGTTGTCTCTTGAATGTTTTCTTTCTTTGTTTAGGCAGACATGAAGAATGTTTGTGAATAGGCTTTGGGCCAGAGGTTTGACTAGTTCCACTTCTGTATCTAGAATGCTTTATGCTTTCTGGTTTGTAGGCATTTGGGGATCAGCGAGACTTCTATAGCACTGTGACTCATGTGGTCTACCTTTGAGGAACCCAGTATGCACAGCCACTTAAGAGTTTTGGGGATGTGAAACTGTTGCCCAATCTCTGCTTCTTTCGATCTCTCCTTTTTTTTCTCTCTTTACCTGGCCTTTCTCCCTTTTGTATTTTAGTTACTCTCTGCCTGTGCTGCTTTTATTGTGCTTATTCTAGCCTGTAACTTCCAAGTTCCCCAGCATCGGATTTGGAGGGTACCCCAAAGATGCGCTGGGGAATCCCTGTGGTAAAGGTTTGCTTGGCAACTGCCCAGAAGTGCGCATTTCCTCTGGACAATTGTGCTGTGCTGAGACCATCCAAAAATGCAGTTTAAATTGCAAACTTTGGATCGTTCTGCCAGGGTTATAGCAATAGTTACGCAAGAAAAATTCGAAGAATTAAAACCTCTTCTAACTTCTGAGTAACTATTGTAAAGACCCAGACCAACTCCATGCGATGCCCATACACCCCTGACTCCCCCCACCACCCACACCCTCGAGTTCCGACACCCCCAACCCCCCCGAACTCTGACACCCCTGGACCTCCGACTCCCTCCAGACCTTGGACCACCCCCATCCATGACCCTCCCGAACCTCCAGTTGACCTCTGCCCCAACCTCGGACCCCCCCAACCCCTGAACACTGCCGCCGCCCCCCCAACCCCCCTCCCCCTCCCCAAAAGACCTGGGACCCTGTCCCCATCCACTCCCCTCCTGCACTCGGATACACCCCCCCCACCCTCCGACACCCCCCGCCCTCTAACCTCTGACCTCTCCCCCCCCACCCACCCCACCCCACGGACTTCTCACTGCCCACCCTACCCCCGGACCTCCGACCATCCCTCCCCGAGACCTCTGACGACATCCCCACTCCCCAAATCCTATCCACTTACCTTAGGCACTTACCTTCCCCTAGCCTGTCAATTTCCCTGGCCCTTTAAACTTACCTGCTTTGTGGCAGCAAATGCCGTAAAAAAAGTGGGTACGGCCTCCTTGAATACTCTGGAGCTGCACTTCGCCAGGGCCTGTGAGGAGTCTTATGATGCAGGCCCCAAGCAGCTCTGGTGAACAGAAGTGGCAATGTAATTTTCAAGACCAGGTAAGTAGGTACTTAATTCCTCTAATTTCTGCGGGCCAGCACTTTCCGACGATAATCGGAAGTTACGGCCCAATGTCTTTGTTACTTCATTGTTATATTGTTTCCTTTTCTCTTTATCTACCATTCTGCATCTGGTTCTGCTTTAGTCTCTGCTGACTCTGCTCTTTCTCCTTCAGCAATCTCTTACAAAATACCAATTAGTCTACACTGAAAGCATGGCAATTGGGAGCAGTCTGGAGAGTTCAGAGAAACCAGAGGGTGGAGTTGAGCATAGTTTGTCAGCCATGAGTTGGGTCTGCTGTGAGTGAAATCGTCACATCAGGCCTGAGTTGGATTAGGTTCTGGAATGGGGTAGTGTGGCTGGGTATGATGGCTGCTAATTAAGAAAGAGTATCAGAGATAGAGACTTTTGATTTTGTATTCAGTGGGAGGGAGAAATGTTGATGTGGTAGGATGATGGATGGGGAGATTTGATTTAGAAAAAGGTTTTAAAAATTGTGAATTATTCGTGTATTTTGTATGTGCCTTTATTTTTGTGGCTATGAAGTAGATGGGTGAAGAATTATGGTGGCTTGAACCCAGGCATTTTTTCCCTACTTTGTGATTGGGCAGAAAATCTTTTGAGGGTGAATAGATGTGTGGAATTTGCGACCGTGTGGAATAGTTGTGGCGAATAGTATGGATGCATTTAAGGATGAGCTAGATAAATACGTGGAGGAGAAAGGAATAGAACTATATGATAGGGTGAGTTGAAATAAGGTGGATGAAGACTTGTATGGAGCATAAACACCAGCATAGACTTGTTGGGTTGAATGACCTGTTTCTGTGCTGTAAAATTCTATGCAACTCTAGAATGGCTGTGTGCCATCTGATTGATTCATAAGTGCAAAAGTAGAAAAGATATTTAACTAATGAGGGAGAAGAAAGTTAATGAGTGTGACTACAGTCATGACATACACAATGTTCACTCAAGGTGAAATTTATTCTGTGGATAAGTACATGATAATTTCTAGCCAAATTTAGTTATGTTTGCATTGAGCTTACAATTTTAATGAGTTTATTACCTATGTAAAATGTGCCCTCATTCATTTGACCAAATAAATTATAAAGATTTGTAACACTTATTTTTGAATGTACATATTTCGATTTTATATTTTTGACCTGCATTTAATGTCAGATTTGAGATTCCAGAGCCAGAGCCTACAGAAGCTGATCGAAAGGCAATGGAGCACGGTGACCAGCCTCTTAGTGCAGAATCGAAACGTTTTAGGAAAGAATATGTTCAACCTGTGCAGCTTCGGTAAGTAGCATTTCATAATACTGCATGGACAAATATGAGCTGCCTTAGAATTCTCAGTAACTTCTAAAATGATGTGTTTCAACAGATGGTAGATAGACGTAAAATTGTACCATTTTTTACAGTTTAAAAAAGCCTGACCAGGAGGCCCTGCAATTGAACACATTTGGCAGCCATGTCTGGCAACCGGTCTGATCCATTCTGATTCCTGAGGCACAGTAGCAAGCCAGGAAACAAGTAGATTTTCATCCATTGTTCTGTTCCCTAAACAATTTGGGAATTTTCATCCTGTGATGGAACTCCTTTCCACTCTACCACAAATTATTTAGTTTACCTTGGGCATTGACTTTCAACTATAGTTGTCAGTGATGCTTGACCTTTCATTCAGGGAAGGAATTAATACTTGCACATGCCCTGGCATGTTAATAAAGTTTGCTAATAGTTTCAATGCAGTTATTGTTGAAACACTTGCACATGGACTTGATAAATAGAAACAAATGATCTCCATATTTCAGGGCCTCAAGTTTCTTACCATAAAAATCTCATTTATAATCAGTGGCGTATTTTGAATTTTAAGGCACCATATTAGGCTTATTAGGGAATTGTTTCTCCCTCACTTTCCAGTGGATTGCACTTCAGGAGCAACTTTTTTGCTTTGAAAGGCTGTGAATGTCAGCAATGCACGTATGTATTGTGTCTGATGATGGTAGTCATTTTGTTGCACTAAAATTGAAACTGCTCTCAAGTTTTCTCTATGTTACTTTACCTAGTGAAATCACTAATGTCTCAGTTGGTCAGGTTTTCCCCTGGCTTTCAAAAGGTGGAGGCAATCAGGATTTATGTTGTATCCTTCATTCATGGCTCAATAACAGATGGTTAGAGTCACTAACAGGCTGGGGACCTGTGCACAAGAGTACTTGGACCTGGAATTTTGAGAGTCTCAGAATCTGTGTTCAAATTTCAAAAATTACCTTTAGCCTCGTGGGATATTAACACTTGGGTCTGTTACAATTATCTGATTCAACTTCCTAATCAGGAAGCAACTCACTCGTGCATGGCTCTTCATACATAAAAATGAAGGTGCTTTATATAGTGATTAATATAGTGAATAACCCACAGCAATCAACTATTTAGATGCACACACCATAAGAATATAGCAGTGTAATCCTATGATCAAAGTCATCTGGATTGGTGATTCAACTGAAACGAGGGGGTCAGTTAGCTCAGTTGGTTGGACGACTGCTTTGTAATGCAGAGTGACGCTAACAGTGCAGGTTCAATTCCCGTACTAGCTGAAGTCATCCATGAAGGCCCCACCTTTGCAACCTTGCCCCTCACCTGAAGTGTGGTGACCCTCAGATTAAACTCACCACTAGTCGTGTCTCTCTGATGAGAGAACAGCCTATGGGACTACGATGATTTTCTTTCATTCATTCAACTGAAATTTAAAAGAGAGATTTCCCAGCGCAATATATCTAATGTTGCTGCAAATTTGTGCCAAATTTCATACTACCTGATTGTTTTTTGAAGAAAACAGCAGCCAAATCTCTCAGATAAAAGCAAAAAACTGCGGATGCTGGAAATCCAAATCTCTCAGGCTTTGCTAATTCACTATCAGAGAGTATTTGGAGCGCTGATTCCAGCGTAACAACTGAAACTAATGCAACATCGAAGTTTCAAATGCATGTCAAATTGTCTAATTTCTAATTTGTGGTACCAGGTTAATACTTCCACCCGTGCATGATCATATATTTGAAAGCCCCCTGATTTTTTTCCAAATCTTGAACTGCCATTGGCCATCTATAAACACATATAGATTATATAATGTGTGTACATAAACCTGCAGAATCGCAGCTCAGGCAACTTGACTAACACAAGTGAGACAGCTTAATTCATTGCACCTACTTGCACTGATCAACTAGTATCTTAATGATGATTCTGAAATTCACTTGAGAGGATAGGATAGGTCAAAAAGATTAAAGTAGATTGGAGTATGTTGCTATCCAGAAGAAAGTAGAGTTTATTTTAAATAAATGATTTTAAACAGAGAAATGTTGTATGTTCCATGGATAAAAAGTATAGTGTAAGGTAAAGTGAAACCTAAATCGCTAAATGAGAAGCTTCATGGGGAAATTAACCTTAAGATAAATATTTCCGTTAATATAATGTAAATAATTGTCAAGACTGTGGTCAGGTTAACAATTACAGTTGAAAATAATTAAAGCAATTATTCGAACTTCTCAAAAGGACATGAGATGAATGTTACATTAGTTGATATCAGGTTGAAAGGTTGGATACCATGAGTGCCCCATATTTCATATAGTGCTTTGAGATCTTTATCATCTGCCTGAACAACCAGAACAGGTAGAACTGAAGGAAGATACATCTGACAATGCATCACTCTTTTAGTTTTACACTGTAATTGCAATGTAGATTATATATTAATTTTTGGACTGTGACTTCAACAGCCTTCTGTCTCAGTGTTATCTTCTGATACATAAATGTTTTTGGAAGTATTAAGGTCAAAGGCTCTAGTAGTGTGTGCTACTATTCTAACCTGCCAAAATTCAATATGTTATGTGGATCTTAGCAAGTTCTCAGCCAGCTAAATACAATAATGCAGGATAAGTTTACTCTGCCAACTGAGCATTGAATGATAATGTGAAAACTGGTTAAAATTTCCAAATGTTCGTTTTTTTAATGTTTTTTTTATTGCATTCTCTAAGAGTTCTGAATGTATGTCGGCACTGGGTGGAACATCATTTCTATGACTTTGAAAGAGATGCAGAGTTATTATATCAACTAGAAGAATTCATTGGGACAGTTAGAGGTGAGGAGCCTAAACTATATAAAATCTGCAACTAGAAAATGTACAATAACTACAAGAGCTGCAATATTTTATTAATAGTGTGTGATTTCAGTGACCTATGCTATTTTGTGATGCAGGTAAAGCCATGAAGAAATGGGTTGAATCTATCAGTAAAATCATCCTAAGGAAAAAGCAGGCACAAGCAAATGGACCATCGCATGCTATCACATTTGAAAGTTTGCCCCCTTCTATAGAATGGCACATAAGTAGAATTGGTCAAGTTGAAGCATTTGACCTGCTAACTTTGCATCCAATCGAAATTGCACGGCAGCTAACTTTATTAGAATCTGATCTTTACAGGTAATGACTTTTCTGCTGCCTTAGAATATGAATGTCCCTGTGTTAAGCAGTAGAAACAGTTTGCTATGAGCAGATATGCTTTTGTATACGAGATCTTTAATATTTTAATATTTTTAAAAATGTGAGCACAGCTGTATGATTGAACCTTCAGAGTTATCAGAAGGGATCATTTCCATATTTACAATGTATAATTTCTGTCACTTTTTAACAGAATATTTATAGTACAAACAATTCTACAAGAATTTTTAGCTTTGCAAAGTTTAATATTGATTTAGTAATAATTTTCAGACAAATATGTGTTATGAATTCAGTTTTCTCATTTTCCCAAGATATTTATTAGTGACTTAGAGCATTAAAATTTTATCCAGCTTTTCTCCAGACAATGTGTTTGTTTAAGAAATTCATTAGGTAGTTGAACGTAGTAAAAATTTAAAGTGGTGAAAGTGCCTTTGGAGTATTTATCAAGCAAAATTAACAGATAAACTTTGAACTGCTATTTACTTGAAGCTTAATGACGTGGTGATAGTTTTCAAATTATCTTGCCAAGAAATTTGACAGGTTTCACTTAAGCGTAGAAATGATTCATGTTTTTGTGTATCTGGATTTTAGAGCTGTCCAGCCTTCAGAACTAGTAGGAAGTGTATGGACAAAGGATGATAAAGAAATACATTCTTCAAACCTCCTCAAGATGATACGGCACACTACTAATCTCACTTTGTGGTTTGAAAAGTAAGGAATATATGTGTATTAACATAGTTTTTGTGTATTCTGTGCAACTGTCGTGAACAGAGGAGAGATATCAGAAAAAATAAAACTTAAGGTTATTGCTTGAATGAAGTTACATTGCTTATGATACAGCTTAATATTAAGACCTAATTATACAGAATTTTGCTTACTGAAAGGCCAATGCCGAATCACACAGTGCAGAAGAGGCCCTTCGGCCCATCAAGTCTGCACCGACACGTGAGAGACACCTGACCTACCTACCTAATCCCATTTACCAGCACTTGGCCCATAGCTTTGAATGTTATGACGTGCCAAGTGCTCACCCAGGTACTTTTTAAAGGATGTGAAGCAACCCGCCTCCACCATCCTCCCAGGCAGTGCATTCCAGACTGTCACCACCCTCTGGGTAAAAAAGTTTTTCCTCACATCCCCCCTAAACCTCCTGCCCCTCACCTTGAACTTATGTCCCCTCATGACTGACCCTTCAACCAAGGGGAACAGTTGCTCCCTATCCACCCTGTCCATGCCCCTCATAATCTTGTACACCTCGATCAGGTTGCCCCTCAGTCTTCTCTGCTCCAATGAAAACAACCCAAGTCTATCCAACCTCTTTTCATAACTTAAATGTTTCATCCCAGGCAACATCCTGGTGAATCTCCTTTGCACCCCCTCCACTGCAATCGCATCCTTCCTATAATGTGGCGACCAGAACTGCACACAGCACTCCAGCTGTAGCCTCTATATTATATATATAAAAAACAGTAAAACATTGTTACCAAAACCTGATTCTAAACTTGATGTTATTTTCATTAAAATATTATTGTTCTTTGGTAGTACAGAAGTTGAATATTGTTGAAAGAGAGACATGTTGCTGAAACTCATGGTTTTACAGTGATCAGGACAAACGCAAGAATGCAAAATGTCAAAACGATCAAGTTGATGAATGCAAGACAAAAAGCTTCAGCCATGTGTCTCTCACTTCAGCAATATTCAAGAAAAATAATTAATAATCAGTATTAAAGTCTAAACATTTTCAATTCTGACACTTTTAATGAAGATCTATTTATGATTTTCAATGAACGTTGAATCTCCTGCTTGCACTAAATATAATTACAATGAAGAAGTTTTTAAGTGAAGTTACTCTGAAAGTTTTGGCAGCACGTTTCAAGTGGTATTCTATTTCTGAAGACCTTTAATAGCTTCATAGTTTTCCAACAATTACTTTTCAATCATATGCTGTATGGTTTTAAAATAAGCCAGTTTCTAACCTTGCTGTGGTGATAATGCAGATGGTCAAAGTTATAACTTCCAAGCTTTAAATGAGTGTTGCTTCAAGTTTTCCCTGTATCTACTCCCACTGCAGTACACATAAATTATAAGTTCATGTATCTTTTAATTTTCAGATGCATAGTAGAAACTGAAAACTTGGAGGAAAGAATAGCAGTTGTCAGTCGAATAATTGAGATCCTGCAGGTTTTCCAAGAACTAAACAATTTCAACGGAGTGTTGGAGGTGGTCAGCGCGATGAATTCATCTCCAGTTTATAGACTGGATCACACATTTGAGGTATGTGGTTCAACCAGATGCACAGAATTGCTTGAAGGATAGAAAACTTTATTGAAGTGTCATGACCATGTAAAAGGCATTTGCTCAAATTGGTCCATGAGCTAAGAATTCATGTGTGTTTGTATGTAGCCCCCTTTTGACTTGAGTGGTTCAATTTAAAAATAACCAGTAGCAAAGCTTTAGTCTTATACAAGATTAAGATTACCTTATTACAAAACACTGCTGCAAGTTAATTAAGTAAAAGTAATAAAGTTACGAACTGAATACATGGTGAGATTAATTGCAGATGAGAATAAAAGATACTCATAAAGATGAAATTCAGGTCAGCCCTTTAAGATGTTGGTGCAGGCCCGTAACTTGCAGTTGAAGTGTTGGTTGTCTGGAGTGAAGGGTTGAACTTGAAGAATTGTGTTCAGCAGCTGTGTTGGTGTCTGTAGTCGAATTGTTGGAGGTTGCCTTTGTTGGTGGGCACAGCAGGTTTTTGGGAGAGAGAGAGAGGTTTCTTGTTTCTCACTAGTTCTGTGGTTACGGCACTTGCAAGTTACCTGGACTCTTTCAACAGAACAACAATTGATTTTTGAATACCTTCCTCTTTACCCTCCCTTGGCCAAGAACCATCTTGGATGATGTGTCTCAGAGTTCTCCCTCTGCATAAAATGGCTGTTCTCAGCCAGCCTTTATACAGTTCTAAATTCAAAATTAGCTGCTATCCCTAACTATTGAATCATGCTTTCATATTAGGTATTGGGTTGCTCCAGGTCTGGGGCATTGTCCCATTCATTGTCTTTTAGCCGATGTAATTAACCGTTTAAATATCTCCGCCATTAATTTGAATGGCTCCCATTCTTCCAGATAAAAACAAAAAACTGCGGATGCTGGAAATCCAAAACAAAAACAGAATTACCTGGAAAAACTCAGCAGGTCTGGCAGCATCGGCGGAGAAGAATAAAGTTGACGTTTCGAGTCCTCATGACCCTTAAACAGAACAGGGACCCTTCTGTTGAAGGGTCATGAGGACTCGAAACGTCAACTTTATTCTTCCCTGCTGATGCTGCCAGACCTGCTGAGTTTTTCCAGGTAATTCTGTTTTTGTTTCCCATTCTTCCAGGTTTGGTGAGATAGGAAAGAGCTATTCACACTTCCAAGGAAGCAATTGTCAGTGAGTTTCTGTTTACCCTTGTGGAAATGCACATTGAATTTCAAAGGTCTTCACACGTCTGGGTTATGTGTTTTTGCAATCCACTTGGAGCCTTCTATAAGCTTGACAAACAGTGCAGTTGGAAAGAGGTCTGGTGACTTTTGGCAGCCGTTTTAAGGCTACTAGTGTCCATTTAAAGGAAAGATTAGCTTTTTTGCGAAATCTTAATGTCATAACTGCGTGTTCGTGACATAAGTAAATATGAGAACGATGAAAGAAAGTAATTGAACATTGTCATTTCAGTTGCCTCTGCATGTAACATTCACTTAAAAACTGCCCTTTCCATATTTCCCTTTGTGGAAGAAACACATTTCTACACTGACAGAAAATGGAATCCAAGCATTGGCATGATACTTACCAGTGGGAAATGTCAAAAGAATACGCTTGCTGAAAGTGAACATTTCTAATTGTTAGATTATGGTGCATTTAGTGTATAGAATGCCATATGTAGAGAATAGAAATTTACCATAATGAATAATAATCCTTTATTCAGAGAATGCAGTAAATAGTCTGCAGTTAATTATGTATGTTGTTTTAATTCTGTTTTTTTAGGATTAAGAAATTCATAGGGAATATCATGGAAAATATGGTTTGAGTCCTGCAATGTTAACCTGGCATTCTAATTAATCTTTAATTAAAGTAAATTTTTATGCAGCCTTTGATGGGTGGATGCAAGTTCATGTTTCCCAGATGGCAAGTTTCCAGTCTCAGCAATGGAACATGCTGACCAAAAGTTCAAATTTATTTTTATTATTCCGATTATTCTAATATCAGAGGACTGCTTGCTTGATGTTTATATTTTTAAAAAGTTAAATTATAGAGAAAGCAATTCACAAGCTTTTGATTAACAATAATAATTCTACTTCAGTTCCCTAAAGACAGATCACGTTTTGTAAATATTTTGGAATCATTTGAAGATCTACTACAACTACTTAGAATCACAAAGCACCCTTCATATAGTGAAATGGCCCAAGGTGCTTCAAGGAGTGTTATCAAACATGATTTGACATTGTCACATAAGAAGATAATTGGGAAAGGTGACCAAAAGCTTTGTCCAAGAGATTGGTTTTACGGTGTGCCTTAAAGGAATAGAGACAGGCAGAGAGGTTTATGGAGGTAATGTCAGAGCTTGGGGCCCAGACAGCAGAAGGCACAAGGAAATCATGGATGAAAAGAGCTCAGATTCGGAGGGTTATAGGGCTGGAAGATGTTACAGCATGAGCAAGGGGTAAGGCCATGGAGGGATTGGAACACAAAAGTAAGAATTTAAAATCCTTAGTATTGCTGATCTGGGAGCCAATGTAAGTCAACGTAATGGGTGAACAGGACAAGTTAGAATACACGCAGCCAAGTTATGAATGAGTTCAAGTTTACGAAGGATGGAATGTGGGTAGGCGGCCAAGAAAAGATTAGAATGGTTGAGTCTGGAGGTAACAAAAGCATAACAGAATTGCTGAATAAAATTTAGGTGGTGGATGTTAGATTCATGAATATCATAAGGGTCATTCTGAAGTTCCCTACAAGTGACTGAAAGCACGGCAATGCTAAAAATGCAAATGTAATTAGAAAATGAAATGAAAAGTGAAAAAATAGGATCCAGGTGTGGTAGGTGACCAAACTGGGGTATTGTTATAATGTACGGTAGTAAGTGAAATGTGGCAAGTGAAAGTGTACTCAAATGCAAGCAGTCGAATTCGGAGCAAATCGCTGGAGTTCTTTTCAGATTTGAATATGCATTTATATTGTTACCTTTAAAACCCAATCTGAGTGTGTGGGAATTCCTTTGGTTGTGATATTATAATATGACCCATGCAACCAATTAATGTGTTTATAATTTGAAAACTTGAGAATTATTCTTAACGTTGTCACAGAATCATACCTTACTGATAATGTCCCAGATACCACCACCATCATCCCTGGCTATGTCCTGTCCCACCTCTTCAGCAGAGGTGGCGGCATAGTAGTATACAGTCAGGAGGGAGTTGCCCTTGGACTCCTTAATATCAACTCCGGACCACATGCAGCCTTGTGGTATCAGGTTAAACAATGGGCAAGGAAACCTCCTGCTCGTTACCATGTACTCTACCCCCCCCCCCCCCAGTCAGTACTCCTCCATGTTGAACACTGCATGGAGGAAGCACTGAGGATGGTAAGGGTGGAGAATGCATTCTCGGTGGGGGACTTCAATGTCCATCACCAAGAATGGCTCAGTAGCACCATTGTAAACTGAGCTGGCTGAGCCCTAAAGGACAAAGCTGCTAGACTGGGTCAACAGCAGGTGGTGAGGGAACTATCAAGAGGGAAAAACATACTTGACCTTATCCTCACCAAGCTGCCTGCTGCAGATGCATCTGTCCATGACATTTTCAGTAGGAGTGACCACTGTACAGTCTTGTGGAGACGAAGCCCTGTCTTCACATTGAGAATACCTTCCATCATGTTGTGTGGCACAACCACCTTGCTAAATGGGATAGATTTTGAACAAATCTAGCAACACAAGACTGGGCAACCATGAAGCACAGTGGGCCATCAGCAACAGTAGAATTGTACACAACCACAACCTGGAACCTCATGGTCTGACGTACACCCAACTCTACTATCACCACCAAGCCAGGGGATCAACCATGGTTCAATGGGAAGTACAAGAGGGCATGCCAGGAGCAACACCAGGCATACCTAAAAATTAGGTGTCAACCTGGTGAAGCTACAACACAGGACTACTTGCATGCCAAACAGCATAAACAGCAAGTGATTGACAGAGCTAAGCGATACCATAACCAGCAGATCAGATCCAAGCTCTGCAGTCCTGCCACATCAATTCGTGAATGGTGGTGGACAATTAAACAACTCACTGGAGGCGGAGGCTCCACAAATATCTCCATCCTCAATGATGGAAGAGCCCACCATATCAGTGCAAAAGATAAGGCTGAAGCGTTGCAGCAATCTTCAGCCGGACATGCCGAGTGAATGATCCATCTTTGCCTCCTCCTCCGGAGGACCCCAGCATCACAGATGCCAGTCCTCAGCCAAATCGATTCACTCCATGTGATATAATGAGAAAGCTGAAGGCACTGAATACTGCAAAGACTATGGGCCCTGACAATATTCTGGCAATATTCTGCTTCTGAACTTGCTGTGCCCCAAGCCAAGCTGTTCCAGTACAGCTACAACACTGGCATCTACCTGGCAATGTGGAAAATTGCCCATGTGTGTCCCGTCCACAAAAAGCAGGACAAATCCAACCGGCCAAATGTTTTGGTTTGACAGGCAATATGATCGGCGCAGGCTTGGCGGGCCGAAGGGCCAGTTCCTGTGCTGTACTTTTCTTTGTTCTTTTCTTTGTTCAGCCAACTACCACCCCATCAGTCTACTCTCAATCATCGGTAAAGTGATGGAAGGGGTCACAACAGTGCTATCAAGCAGCATTTGCTTAGCAATAACCTGTTCACTGACGCTCAGTTTGGGTTCTGCCAGGATCACTCAGCTTCTGACCTCATTACAGCCTTGGTTCAAATATGGACAAAAGAGCCGAAGTCCAGAGGTGAGATGACAGTGACTGCCCTTGACATCAAGGCAGCAGTTGATCAAGTGTGGCATCAAGGAGCCCTAGTAAAACTGGAGCCAATGGGAATTAGAGGATACCTCACTACTGGTGGGAGTCATACCTAGCACAAAGAAACATGGTTGTGGTTGTCAGAGGTCAATCATCTCAGTTCCAGGACATCATTGCAGGAGTTCCTCAGGGTAGTGTCCTAGGCCCAACCATGTTTAGCTGCTTCATCAATGACCATCCTTCCATCGTAAGGTTAGAAGTGGGGTGTTTGCTGATGATTGTACAATGTTCACCATTTGTGACTCCTCAGATACTGAAGCAGTCCATGCCCAAGTGCAACAAGACCTGTACAATATCCAGGCTTGGGCTGACAAGTGGCAAGTAACATTCACACCATACAAGTGCCAGGCAATGACCAGCTCCAACAAGAGAGAATTTAACCATCGCCCCATGCCATTCAATGGCATTACGATTGCTGAACCCCCCACTATCCTGGGAGTTACCATTAACCAGAAACTGAACGGGACTAGCCATATAAATACTGTGGCTACAAGAGCAGGTCCAAGGCTAGCAATCCTGTGGCGAGTAACTTACCTCCTGACTCTCCAGGGCCTGTCCACCATCTACAACGCATAAGTCAGGAGTGCGATGGAATACTCCCCACTTGCCCGAATGAGTTCAGCTCCTACAACACTCAAGAAGCTTGACACCATCCAGGACAAAGCAGCCTGCTTGATTGGCACCCCATCCACAAACGTTCACTCCCTCCACCATTGATGCACAGTGGCTGCAGTATGTACCATCTCCTAGATGCACTGCAGGAACTCATCAAGACTTCTTAGATAGCACCTCCCAAACCCACGACTGCTACCATCTAGAAGGTCAGGGGCAGCAGGCACATGGGAACACAACTACCTAGAAGCTCCCCTTCAAGCCAGTCACGTTCCTCACTTGGAAACGTATCGCCGTTCCTTCACTATCGCTAGGTCAAAATCCTGGAATTCCTACCCAACAGCACTGTGGGTGTACCTACACCACATGGATTGCAGTGGTTTAGGAAGGCAGATCACCACCACCTTCTCCACGGCAATCGAGGATGGATAATAAATGCTGGCCTAGCCAGTGACGCAGACATCCCATGAATGAAATAAAAAAACTTAAGATAAGAGGCAATGGTAAAAATTCAAGGACCACAACAAAATGAATTTTATTTGACTGCAAGAAAAGGTAAAAGTTATTTCCATGTTTTCCAACAAGAATAAATTAAGAAGGGGAGAAAAAGGTTTTAAATAACAAGGGGACTGAATTTGAAGTAGAAGTGTGTTTTGTATAAAGACCAGATGGAAAACCAGAGGACGTGATTATACATTGAGAATCAACAAGTTGTCCATGGCTTAGCGAATAACTTCTTCATGCTTGATCATCGACTTATTGGATATACCATGACTTAGTACAGTAAGTAATCCATTAAAGCATTCAAAAAGCAATTGGATCAAGTCCAAATTCTGCATTGACCAGGTTTGTAGATTTGGGGTATGAAAATGAAGAAGTTGATTGGGTCATATGGATTTTTATCAATGTTGCCTTCTAAGTGCATATTCTGCATTACTTATGTTCATAGCAAATACCAAGTCGGCAAAAGAAAATTTTAGAAGAGGCTCATGAATTGAGTGAAGACCACTATAAAAAGTATTTGGCTAAACTCAGATCCATCAACCCTCCATGTGTGCCTTTCTTTGGTAAGCGGTGTTATCCTTTTCCTGTGGTAACTAATGTCATGTGTAACCATTTTGATTGTTTGGTAACCAGCCATAAGTAATGAGACATAAATATGTCACATGACTCTTGCTACAGTGCTTTCTAGTCTCATTTTTATACTCTTAAATCCTTTAATCATTGCTATTTCTTTGCCCTAATGTGGATAATTTAGAGTAATTGGAGAAACTTTCTGCTCATCCAATACTGGATGTCAGATGAACAGTCTGATAATTTAGTAGAGGAGTTGAGGTGGTGAGGTAGAACTACCTGTTGTTAACATACATGCGAAAACTAATGCTACACTTTCAGGTGATATTGCCAAGTGCAGCAAGTGGATGAGAAAAAGGAGGGGGCCAAGAATAAATTCTTGTGGGACACTAGAGGTAATGGCGTAGGAGTGGGAAGAGAAGCTATTGTAAGTGGCTGTGATTAGATAGGTAAGCATGGAACCATGCAAGTGCAGCCCCACCCAGCTGGAGGACAGTGGAGAGGTGATGGGGGAGGATAGTCTGATGAACCATGTGAAAGGCTGCATACAGGTTGAGAAGGGCAAGGAGGGATAGTTTACCTTTGTCACAGTCACATGGGATATCATTTGTGACTTTGACAAGTGTTTCAGTACTGCAGTAGGGACAGAAACCTGATTAGAGGGATTCAAGTAGGGAGTTCCGGATAAGATGGGCATGGAATTTGGAAGGCGACAGCATGTTCACAAACTTTGGAAACAAAATGGAGATTGGAGATGGAGCGGTAATTTTCCAGGATGATGGGACTTAGGTAAAAACAAAAAGCTGAAAGCTACTGCGGATGCTGGAAATCCAAAACAAAAACAGAATTACCTGGAAAAACTCAGCAGGTCTGGCAGCATCGGTGGAGAAGAAATCAGTTAACGTTTCGGGTCTTCATGACCCTTCGGCAGAGGGGACTTAGGGTTGGTTTTTCGAGGAGGAGAGATGATGACATCAGATTTAAAGGAGAGAGGGATATTACCCGAAGAGAGAGATACATTAAGAGTGAGATCATAAGGAATAGAAGCAGGAGTAGGCCATTCAGCCCCTCAGGCCTGCTCCACTATTCAATAAGATTAAGACTGATCTGATTGTGGCCTTAACTCCATTTTCCTGCCTGCTCCCCAAAACCTTAACTCCCTTATCAATCAAAAATCTGTCTAACTCAACTTTTAATATATTCAATCACTGCTCTCTGAAGACTAAAGACCCTCAGAGAAAAAAATTCCTCCTCATCTCTGTCTTAATTGGAAGGCACCTTATTTTGAAACTGTGCCCCCTAGTTTTGACTCCCCCACAAGGGAAAACATCCTCCCAAGTCCACCCTGTCAAGTCCCCTCAGAATCTTAAATGTTTTAATAAGATCACCTCTCACCCTTCTAAACTCCAATGACAATAGGCCTAACCTGCTCAATCTTTCCTCACAAGACAATCCCTTCAACCCAGGAATAAGCCAAGTGAACCTTCTCTGAACTGCTTCCAATGCAAGTAATACCCTTTCTTAAGTAAGGAGACCAAAACTGTACACAGTACTCCAGATGTGGCCTCACTAAGGCCTGGTACAGCTGTAGTAACACACCCCTACTTTTATACTTCATTCCCCTTGCAATAAAAGCCAACATTGCATTTGCCTTCCCAATCATTGCTGTACCTGCATGCTAGCTTTTTGTGATCCAGGTACCAGGATACCCAGATCCCTTTGTTCCACAGATTTCTGCAGTCTCTCCATTTAAATAATAATTCCTGTCACTGTGGACAAGCTCACATTTTCCCACCTTGTACTCCATCTGCCAAATTTTTGCCCATTCACTTAACCTATCTGTATCACTTTGCAGACTCTTTGTCCTCCTTACAACTTGCTTTCTTACCGATCTTTGTATCAACATCAAGTTTAGCTACCATACACTTGGCTCCTTCATCCAAGTCATTAATATAGATTGTGAATAGTTGAGGCCCCTGTACTGATCCCTGTGGCACTCCACTAGTTACAGCTTGTCAACCTGAAAAGGACCCAGTTATTTCCGATTCTCTGCTTCCTGTAGCTAATCAGTTTTCTATCCATGCTAATATGTTACCCCCCAACACCATGAGTTCTTATTTATGTCATAACCTTTTATATGGCACCTTATAGAATACCTTTTAGTAATCCAAATACACCACATCTACTGATTCCCCATTATCCACCCTGCTTGTTACTACTTCAAAGAAGTCTAATTAATTAGTCAAACATGATTTCCCTTTCACAAAGCCATGCTATATGATTTTCTAAATGTCCTACTATCACCTCCTTAGTAATGGATTCAAGCATCTTCCCAATGACAGATGTTAGGCTAACTGGCCTATAGTTTCCTGTTTTCTGTCTCCCTCCTTACTTGAATGGCAGTGTTACATTTGTGGTTTTCCAGTCCGCTGGGGCCTTTCCAGAATCCATGGAATTTTCATCTTCGGTGAGAGTTATTGCAAAGGGAGGGTTATGGCAGATACCAAGGGCTCAAAACAGCGGAAGCCCTATAGGGGTATAGAATGTGTAAGGGGGAACTTAAAAAGGAAATTAGGAGAGCAAAAGGGGGCATGAAAAAACATTGGCAGGTAAAATAAAGGAAATTCCAAAGTTATTTTACAAGTACATTAACATTAAGAGGATAACTAGGGAAAGAGTGGGGCCCGTTAAGGACTATAGTGGTAATTTGTGTGCGGAGCCGGAAGGCATAGGTAGGGTTCTAAATGAATATTTGTGTCGGTGTTCACAAGTGAGAGGAACGACGTGGGTATGGAAATCAGGCAGAAGGGCTGTGATATAAATAAAGAAATTAGCATAGAAAGGGAGGAGGTTTTAAATGGTCTGGCAGGCTTAAAAGTAGATAAATCTCCAGGCCTGGATGAAATGTATCCCAGGCTGTTGAGTGAGGCAAGGGAAGAGATGGCAGGGATGCTGGCAATAATCTTCAATACCTCTCTGGCCACAGGAAAGGTGCCCAGAGGACTGGAGGACAGCCAATGTGGTACCGTTATTCAAGAAGGGAGGAAGGGATAAACCAGGGAACTACAGACCAGTCAGCCTAACCTGAGTGGTGGGGAAACTATTGGAAGCAATTCTGAGGGACAGAATTAATCTACCCTTGGAGAGGCAGGGATTAATCAAGGACAGCCAGCATGGTTTTGTTAAGGGGAGGTCATGTCTGACCAATTTGATTGAATTTTTCGTAGAGGTGACCAGGTGCGTAGGTGAGGGCAATGCATTTGATGTAGTCTACTTGGACTTCAGCAAGGCTGATAAGGTCCAGCAAGGGAAACTGATAACGAAGGTAAGAATCCATGGGATCCAAGGCAATTTGGCAAATATGAACCAGAATTGGCTGAGTGGCAGGAAGCAGAGGGTGATGGTCAAGGGGTGTTTTTGTGACTGGATGCCTGTGCCCAGTGGGGTTCCACAGGGATCGGTGTTGGGTCCCTTGCTGTTTGTGATAGATAGATAGATAGAGATATATATATATATATATATATATATATATATATATATTCATATGGGATACTTGCCTTTATTAGCCAAGGCATAGAATATAAGAGCAGGGAGGTTATGCTGGAACTGTACAAAACGCTGGTTAGGCCACAGCTAGAGTATTGCGTGCAGTTCTGGAATCTGCATTATAGGAAAGATGTGATTGCGCTAGAGAGAGTGCAGAGGAGATTTACCAGGATGTTGCCTGGGCTGGAGAGTTTTAGTTATGAGGAGAGATTGGACAGACTGGGGTTATTTTGCCTGGAGCAGGGGGAGATTGAGGGGGGACATGATTAAAGTGTGTAAAATCATGAGGGGCATAGATAGGGTAGACAGGACGGAACTTTTCCCCTTGGTGGAGGGATCAATAACCAGGGGGTATAGATTTACGGTAAGGGGCAGAAGGTTTAGAGGGGATGTGAGGAAGAATTTTTTCACCCAGAGGGTGGTGGGAATCTGGAACTCACTGCCTGAAAGGGTGGTAGAAGTAGAAACCTTTATAACATTTAAGAAGTATTTGGATGTGTACTTGCGATTCCTTGGCATACAAGGCTATGGGCCTCGTGCTGGAAAATGGGATTAGAATAATTAGGTAGTTGTTTGACCGGCGCAGACTTGATGAGTCGAGGGGCCTTTTTCTGTGCTGTAGACCTCTATGACTCTATGAGCTACCAGAAAGGTAGTTTGGATGGTCAGTGGTTTGGTGGAAATAGGGCTGAGAGCGCTGGAGTTCAGTCCCATTGATGTGATGAGCTTGGAGGGGTCTTGAGGGGCAATAGGAGAGAAACGAGAGAAAGATGCGATTTCAGGGATGGCGTGGGAAGTAGCCTTAGAGGAAGTTTGGCTCAGTGGGCAAAGGGAGGAAAGCAGCAGAAGCACCTGATTAGATTGCCTCAACCTTAGTAACAAAGAAGTCCTTGGGGGTGAGGGCTTTAAGAAGACGGGTTTGCAGTAGAGCAGGGATTCCCAAACTGTAGTTTGCCACCCCCAAAGGGGTCACAGAGAGAGTTTGTGGTCACGAACTCCCCCCACCCCTGAGGCAACAATGGTGACTGTGGATAGAAGACTCTGGCAGACAACCCTGGATCCACAGGCTACATGCCTCCAAACAGCCATGGATAGACAGTGAGCCTAAAGCGTTCTTTACCCTCAGAAAACACTTAGCAGTGAGTGCCAAGTGGGCCCAGGATGTTTGTGTGTGAATTAGGGCAGGCAGAGGCAGGCAAGTGTAACTCGTTGACTTTGTGCAAGAAAATCTAGAAGGCAGAGTGGTGGCTTGAAACTTTACTGTGTTTCTGCTCCTGTTGTACAGGCTCCTTACCCCAGGTTGGCGACTGTTTCGCAGCAGGCACTGGCAACCAGACCAAAAGGTGGGGAAGGGGGGCAGAGGGGAGAGAGGCTGATTAGTGTGAAGTGGGGAGAAGAAGAGCTGATTACTGTGTGTCTGTGTGTGTGGGGGAGGGGGGGATTGGGGCTGTTTACTATTTGCAGGGAAGGGGAGGTGCTGATTACAATGTGTAGGGAGAGAAGTGGAGAGAAGGTCTGATTACTGTCGGTGGGGAGAGGGGCTTCACTGAGTCTTCTGACACTGAAAAATATGGAGAGCTTGGCTGAAACCCTCGTACATTAAACACTTTGTGAAAAGTTAATATTTGAAAAACACTTTCATACTTATACGGCATTATTATATGTTCATCCAAAATAGGCGAACATTAATCATATACTACATGTTACTATGCTGCTTTGTTGATTGAATCGAATTGGCTGACGACTGGCATCTGTGATGCTGGGGATCTCAGGAGGAGGCTGAGATGGATCATCCACCTAGCACTTCTGGCTGAATATTGTTGCAAACACTTTAGACTTGTCTTTTTCACTGATGTGCTGGGCTCCCCCATCATTGAGAATACGAGTGTATGAAATAGGAGTATAAGTAGGCCTTTTGCCCCCTTGAGCCTGCTCCGCCCTTTAATAAGATCATGGCTGATGTGTTTGTGTTTCAACTTCCACATTCTCATCTACCCTGATAACCTTTGATTCTCTATCAAGAATCTATCTACCTCCACCTTAAAAATATTCAATGACCCCACCTCCACCACCTTCTGAAGCAGGGAGTTCCAAAGTCACATAACCCTCTGAGAAAAAAAAAATTCTCATCACTGTCCTAAAAGTGCAAGCCCTAATTTAAAACAACTTCACATTTTCCCACATTATACTCCAACTGCCAGATTTTTGCCCACTCACTCAGCCTATCTATATCTGTCTGCAACCTCCTAATGTCCTTTCCACAGCATACTTTCCTACCTATCTCTGTGTCATCTGCAAATTTAACTACCATGTCTTCACTCCCCTCACCTGTCATTGATATAAATTGTAAGAAGTTGAGACCCCAGCACAGCCCCGTGGGACTCCACTCGTCACATCCGACCAATCAGAAAAAGACCCATTTATGCATAGTCTCTGTTTTCTACCAGCGAGCCAGTCTCCTATTCAGGCTAATATGTTATCCCCTACACTATGAGTTTTTATTTTCCGCAATAACCTTTAATGTTGCACCTTATCAAATGCCTTCTATAAATCCAAGTACAGTACACCTACAGGCTTTCCTTTATTCACAGTGCACATTACTTCAAAGAACTCCAATAAATTGGTTAAACATGATTTCTCTTTCACAAAACCATGCCGACTCTTTCCAATTACTTTGAGTTTCTCTAGGCGCCCAGCTAATACCTCCTTAATGATCGATTCTAACACCTTCCCCACTACACATGTCAAGGATGACTGACCTACAGTTTCCTGTTTTCTGCCTCCCTCCCTTCTTGAATAGAGAGGTTATATTTGCTGCTTTCTAGTCTGATGGAACATTTCCAGAATCTAGGGAATTTTGGAAAATTAACACCAATGCATCTACTACTTCATTCACCACCTCTTTTAAAACCCTAGGGTGAAGTCCATCAGGACCCAGAGATTTGTCAGCCCGCAGCACCATCAGTCTGCTCAGTATCACTTCCCGAGTGATTGTAATTTCACCAAGTTCCTTTCTCCCTTCTACCTCCTGATTACCAGCTATTACTGGTATTAGATATTCCTCTCTAGCGAAGATAGAAGCAAAATATTTGTTCATTTCATCCACCATTTATTTATTGTCAACTATTAACTCCCTATTCTCACTTTCTAGAGGACCAACACTCACTTTACTTGCTCTTGTCCTTTTCAGATACCTGTAGACACTCTTACTATCCATTTTTACACTTCTCACTAGCTTCCTCTCGCACCCTAATTCTTTTCTTCTGATTAACCATTCCTTTTCCTGTACTTTATATTCTGGCATGCCACTCATCTTTGTGCAGTTATATGTCTTTTCCTTAAGTTTGATGCTTTCCTTAACTTATTTAGTTAACCATGGATGGTAGATCCTCCCTTTAGAATTTTTCTTTAAATTAGGACTATACTTACTCTGAGTATTCTGAACTATCCTCTTAAATGTCTGCCACTGCTTCTCTATTGATCTATCCTCTAACCTGGTATCCTAGTTCACTTCAGCTAGCTCAGCTTTCATGCCCACATAATTGCCCTTACTACAGTTTAAAATACTAGTCTGAGATCCACTCTTCTCCCTCTCAAACTGGATGCTACCTAGGGGTGCCTTTACGTTGAGGTCATTAATTAATCCTGTCACATTACACAATACCAAGACTAATGTAACCTGCTTTCTGGTTGGCTCCCGAATGTGTTGCTCTGAGAAACTATCTCGAAAGCATCCTATGAACTCATTCAGGCTACTACTGCTAGTCTGATTTTCCAAGTTTATATGTAGATTAAAATCACCCACGATTTTGCTGTCCCTTTATCATATGCACCCAATATTTCTTCTTGTAATGCTTTGTTCTACATTGTGTTTACTGTTAGGGGGTCTGTAGAACATTCCCACTAGAAATTTCTCGCCCTTACTATTCCTCATCCCCACCCAAATCAATTATACATCCTGATCTCTTGAACCAAGATCATGTCTAACTATTGCACAAACGCCATCCTTAATCAACAGTGCTACCCCTCCACCTTTACTTAGCTTCTTATTCGTTTTGAATGTCATATACCCCTCAATATTCAGGAACCAATCCTTGTCGTCCTGCAGCCACATCTCCTTAATGGCTATCAGATCATATTTATTTGCTTCAATGTGCACGATCAATTCATTTACTTTTTATGAATTCTATGGACTTTAAGATACAGAGTCTTTAGTTTTATCTTTTTGTTACCTTTGTAGCATCTGGTCTTGACTGTTGGTGAATTCTTAGGTTTTTTCTCTCTGTCCCTTCCTGCCGTTCTCTGACCCTCGTTTCCCATATGACTATTTTGCTGTCCTGCCTTGACTCTATCCCTTGGTTTGCTACATCTACCCAAGCTTGATCCCTCACCCCCTTTTTTTAAGTTTAAAACTCTATCTACTTACCTAGTTATGTGGCTCGCTAGAACACTGGTCCCAGCATGGTTCAGGTGTACTACATTCCTTTTTGCTTACCCCGCTTGAACGGCTTCCTGTACCATGGTGCCATGGCCAGTCTGCTCACCTACCTTGCAGACCTCGCTTTCATTCAAAAAGGTACCAAGCACGTTATACCTATTTGACAATTGCGAAGTCTGAGGCTCCTCCACTACTGTCTGTTAAGTCCCTTTACCTGCCTCACTCCTGGTCACGTCCTCCTATCCCTCACTGCTGACCAAATCAGACGACCTTATTCTAAGAGGTGTGACCGTCTTCTGGAACAAAGTGCACAGGTGTTTCTACCCTCCCTTATCACAGAATCACACAGTGCAGAAGAGACCCTTCGGCCCATCGAATCTGCACCAATGCGTGAGAAACACCTGACCTACCTACCTAATCTCATTTACCAGCATTTGGCCCATAGCCTTGAATGTTATGATGTGCCAAGTGCTCATCCAGGTACTTTCTAAAGGATGTGAGACAACCTGCCTCCACCACCCTCCCAGGCAGCGCATTCCAGACCGTCACCACCTTCTGGGTAAAAAGGTGTTTTCTCACATCCCCCCAAAACCTCCTGCCCCTCACCTTGAACTTGTGTTCCCTCGTGACTGACCCTTCAACTAAGGGGAACAGGTGCTCCCTATCCACCCTGTCCATGCCCCTCATAATCTTGAACGCCCCAATCAGGTCGCCCCTCAGTTTTCTTTGCTCCAACGAAAACAACCCGAGTCTATCCAACTTCTCTTCATAACTTAAATGTTTCACCCCAGGCAACATTCTGGTGAATCTCCTCTGCACCCCCTCCACTGCAATCGTATCCTTCCAATAATGTTGTGACCAGAACTGCACACAGTACTTCAAGCTGTGGCCCCACCAAGGTTCTATACAACTCCAACATGACCTCCTACTTTTGTAATATATGCCTTGATTGATAAAGGCAAGTGTCCCATATGCCTTTTTCACCACCCCTCCACCTTCAGAGATCTATGGACACACACGCAAAGGTCCCTTTGTTCCTCAGAACTTCCTAGTATCATGCTGTTCATTGAATACTTCCTTGTCAAATTGCTCTTTCCAAAGTGTATCACCTCACACTTTTCAGGGTTAAATTCCATCTGCCACTTATCTGCCCATTTGACCATCCCGTTTATATCTTCCTGTAGCCCAAGACACTCAACCTCACTGTTAACCACCCGGCCAATCTTTGTGTCATCCACAAACTTATTAATCCTACCCCCCACATAGCCATCTATGTCATTTATATAAATGACGAATAATAGGGGACCCAGCACAGTTCCTGTGGTACGCTACAGGACACCAGCTTCCAGTCACTAAAGCATCCTTCTGTCATCACCCTCTGTCTCCTACAACAAAGCCAATTTTGAATCCAACTTATCAAATTACCCTGTATCCCATGTGCATTTGCCTTCTTTATAAGTCTCCCATGTGGGACCTTGTCAAAAGCTTTGCTGAAATCCATATAAACTATATCAACTGCACTACCCTTATCTACACACCTGGTCACCTCCTCAAAAAATTCAATCAAATTTGTTAGGCATGACCTCCCTTTGACAAAGCCATGCTGACTATTCCTGATCAAACCTTGCCTCTCCAAGTGGAGATAGATTCTTTCCTTCAGCATTTTCTCCAATAGTTTCCCTACCACTGACGTGAGACTCACTGGTCTGTAGTTCCCTTGCTTATCTCTACAATCATTCTTAAATAGTGGAGCCACATTAGCTGTTCTCCAGTCCTCTGGCACCTCCCCCGTGGCCAGAGAGGAATTAAAAATTTGGGTCAGAGCCCCTGTGATGATCTCCCTTGCCTCCCTCAGCAGTCTGGGACACAAATCATCTGGACCTGGAGATTTGTCCACTTTTCAGCCTGCCAACACCTCCAATACCTTGTCACTCCCTAGAATTTACTCAAGAACCTCGCATTCTCTCTCCCCGAGTTCCATACCTTCATCCTCATTCTCTTGGGTGAAGACGGATGTGAAGTATTCGTTCAACACTCTACCGATGTCCTCTAGCTCCACCCATAGATTGCCCTCTTGGTCCCTTATGGGCCCTACTCTTTCCCTGCTTATCCTCTTCCCATTGATATACTTACAGAATATCCTGGGATTTTCCCTACTTTTAGCAGCCAGAGCTTTCCCATATCCCCTCTTCGCTCTCCTGATTGCTTTCTTAAGCTCCACCCTGCACTTTCTGTACTCCATTAATGCCTCCGCTGATTTGCTTTCCTTGTACCTGCTAAAAGCCTCTCTTTTCCTTCTCATCGTATCCTGAATATCTCTAGTCACCCATGGTTCTCTGGGCTTGTTACTCCTTCCTATCACCCTAGAGGGAACATGTTGAGCCTGTACCCTCCCCATTTCCTTTTTGAATGCCCCCCACTGCTCTTCTGTAGATTTCCCCATAAGTAGCTGTTCCCAGTCTACCTTGGCCAGATTCTGCCTTATTTTACTAAAATCCACTCTTCCCCCAATCCAAAACATTTTTTTGCAACATCTATTTCTATGTCCATAACCAGCTTAAATTGTACTATGTTGTGGTCGCTATCACTAAAATGCTCCCCCACCACCACCTCAGCCCCCTGTCCGGCTTCATTCCCCAGAATTAGGTCCAGTACTGCATCGTCCCTTGTTGGACCCTCTACATATTGATCTAAAAAGCTCTCCTGTACACATTTCAAGAAATCCACTCATCCAAGCCCTTAACACTATGCCTATCCCAATTAATGTTGAGAAAGTTGAAATCACCTAATATAATTACTCTATTGTTATTGTTTTTACACACCTCCACAAATTGTGCACATATTTGCGCAGTGTCTGCACTTCGGCTTCCAGATCAATAATCCTGATCCGGAGTTCCACTAGCTGCTTACACTTTCTGCAGGTGTGTTTGCCCTGGATCACCTTGGCATCCAAAAGCCCCCATGTTCCACAGCTGTAACATAACACCTGTCCTGCCATTGTTACTTATATTATTTAGTCAATTTAATAACTTCCTTAATTAACTTAGAATAATTCCTACATATATTACAATTTACTATGCTTATTAAATACTGGTACCTACAACTAAAAGATGTTTCTTAATTGCACAGTATGTGTTTTAGGTATTTATTTTAATTATTTTATTTCAATGTCTTAGGTTTTTATTTATTGATTTTTTTTTAAATTATAAGTCATACTACTCCCTATAAGCTTTACAACTACTATTACAAAAACCTTACTCTGAATAAAACCTTAACAGTTACCAATAAATTGTACCAGTATTTAAAAGATAAATACTCACCAACCAATCATTCCTAGTTCCCTATGACGTCACATTTGATTTTCTCCAAACCTGGTCTGTCCACTGAGACCCACACCATCACCAGCACCAACAACAGCAGCTAGCTCTTTTTGAACTCTTGGCTCCTCTCGCGATCTTTTTGAACTGCTGGCTTCTTTCGCGCTTTTGTTGAACTCCCGGCTCCTTTCACGCTCTTGTTGAACTCCCGGCTCCTCTCATGGTTTTTCTGAACTCAATGGGGATATTTGTGGAGCCCCCTCCACCTGTTAGTTGTTTAATTGTCCACCACCATTCACGACTGGATGTGGCAGGACTGCAGACATTAGATCTGATCCATTGGTTGTGAGATCACTCAGATCTGTCTACAGCATGCTGCTTCCACTGTTTGGCATGCAAGTAGTCATGTGCTGTAGCTTCACCTGAGGTTGATTCCTCATTTTTCATGAGGTTGACTCCTCATTTTTAGGTATGCCTGGTGTTGCTCCTGGCATGCCCTCCTGCAGTCTTCTTTGAACCAGGATTGCTGATGGCGCACAGCAGCTCATGGATACCCAGTTTTGAACTGCTAGATCTGTTCAAAATCTGTCCCATTTAGCACGATGGTAGTGCCACACAACACGATGGAGGGTATCCTCAATGTGAAGGCGGACTTCGCCTACACAAGGATTGCGCGGTGGTCACTCCTACCAATACTGCCATGAACAGATGCAGCTGTGAAAGGTAGATTGGTGAGGATGTGGCCAAATATGTTTTTCCCTCTTTTTGGTTTCCTCACCACCTGCCCCACAGGTCTAAGAGATAATTTCTTTCGGGCTCGGCCTATAGTGGTGCTACTGAGCCACTCTTGGTGATGGACATTGAAGTCCCCCACCCAGGGTACATTCTGTGCCCTTGTCACCCTCAATGCTTCTTCCAGTTGGTTTTCAATATGGAGGAGTACTGATTCATCAGCTAGGTGGGAGGGAGGGTGGGTAGGTGGGAATCAGCAGAAGGCTTCCTTGCCCATGTTTGACTTGATGCCTTGTGACTTCATGAGGCCTGGAGTCAATGTTGACTCCCAGGGCAACTCCTTCCAGACAGAATGCCACCATGCCATCACCTGCTAGGTCTGTCCTGCCAGTCAGACAGGACATACCCAGGGATGGTGATGATGGTGTCTGGGACATTGTCTGTAAGCTATGATCCAGTGAGTGTGACTATGTCAGGCTGTTGCTTTGACTAGTCTGTGAGACAGCTCACCTAATTTTGGTACAAGCCCCTAGATGTTTGAAAGGACTTTGCAGGGTGGAAAGGGCTGGGTTTGCCATGGTCACTTCTGGTGCCCAAGTCAATGCCTGATGGTCCGTCCAGTTTCATTCCTTTTAGACTTTGTAGCAGTTTGATACAACTGAGTGGCTTGCTAGGCTATTTCAGAGTGTATTCAAGAGTCAAACTAATTGCTGTGACTCTGGGAGTCTGGAGTCACATGTAGGCCAGACAAGGTAAGGATGGCAGATTTCCTTCCCTAAAAAACATTAATGAACCAGGTGGGTTTTTACAACAATTGTCAGTGGTTTCATGGTCACCATTACTAAGACTAGCTTTTAATTGCAGGTTTATTAATTGAATCCAAATTCCACCAGCTGCCATGGTGGGAATTGAACCCATCACCCCAGAGTACCAGCCTGGGCCTCTGGATTACTAATCAAGTGACATTACCACTACACCACCACCTCCCCAACTCTAATGGAGTCGGATCTGGGACAGCAGCAGGAGAGCAGGAAGGAACAGTGAAGGCTTAGGATAGGCGATTGGGAGGTCAAAGTACCTGAGGGGGGAGAAATGAAAGGAGGCATGACGATAGAACAGAATAGTCGACAAGAGTTCAAAAGAAAAGCCTATAAAAAAAGGGGAAAAAGTTGAAGTGGAAGCAATGAGCTCAGATCCAGAGGGACAGCCAAAATGAGCATGTGAATAGGCACAGGCAAACTCATGTTACTTAGGTCTGGTTACATAAAAATTAGGATTCATTAAATAAAACTGATAGGAAACTGGAAATAGATAGTCGATAAAAATGAATCCAGTGCTTGGTAACAATGACATAGATAGGGTATGGAGCATTGATGAACTGCTGTCCTAGTTCGGAACTAGGTGTAGTGAGTGCAGTCCAGAGGGTATTGAAGATAGAGAATTGGAGAATGCATTGATAGAGGCATTTTGTGGGAATGAAGATGCAGGAGGTGTAGGGAGCCAGTTGCAGGGTCAGAAAGTTGATGGCAAAGTTGGAAGACACCATAAAATCAGAATTGAAGCTTTGACTCAGGCGAGTGATTTTCTGGCCAAGAATTGGACTGAAGCTGAAGAACCAGTGTAATCATTAGCCAGTCATAGGTTCAACAGGAAGATTTAAGTCTCTCAGTCTCAGCAGTGGTGGGGGAAGAGCTGTAAACTGATTAAAATTTATTTAAAATAACCACAACGGAGGAGATCAGAGCCAGAAACAGTGTCTTATGGTTTAGTTGAATGCAATCCTGAGGAGAAATGGGGTCTTGATGTTCAGAGAAGTCCAGAAATTCTCCAGACTCTCAAAAGAGCTTTTAAGGCCAGGGGGATGGGATTTAAATTAACAGACAGAGGCCATTTAAACTAATAGTTAACTCAAAGCTTGGGCTAAAATACACCCAGTGTTAGAATCAGGGGAACTGAAATGGAAGAAGAGAAGATTGGGGAGAGAAAGGTTGCAAGAGGGCCAAGGATAGACATGCACAGTTCCTAGGGAGCTGACTGCCCAGGAACCATCTTGATCATATTTGTCCACAGTGGAACATGAGAAAAGATCACAAGTCAGTGGACAGCTAGAATGTAAATAACACTAAAAGGATCCTTAGTTTTAGTTACATGTACAGTATATCTGTAAACACAGTATTAAAAGACATTTTTTAATGTTTACGTTAGATAGAAATGTTGCAGAGAATCCATATTTAGTCCTCACCAGTGAAGACGACAAACAAATTCATGAACCAGCCATTTTTCAACCAGACTTTGGACCTCATGAAGTGTCAGGGCATCAGGTCAAACATGGACAAGGAAACCTCCTGCTGATTACCATGTACCACACCCCCTCCTCAGCTGATGAGCCAATACTCTTCCATGTTGAACACCAATTGGAGGAAGCACTGAGGTGGCAAGGGCGCAGAATGTACTCTGAGTGGGGGAGTGGCTCGGTAACACCATAACTGAGCGAGCAGGCCGAGCCCCATAGGACACAGCTACTAGACTGGGACTGGCAGGTGGTGAGGGAACCAACAAGAGGGAAAAACATACTTGACCTCATCCTCACCAACCTGCCTGCTTCAGATGCAACTGTCTATGACAGGGCTGAGCGGCTGGAGGTTTTTCAGCAGCTCCCACTGCTGCTGGCGACCTCCAGGCCGGTCATTCTGGGCGGTGACTTCAACTGCATCATCGATGCGGCTGGACGATCCAGCAGGGCCGGCAGCAGATTGGACGCTACGTCCAGATCCCTGATGGAAACAGTTAAGGATGCCAAGCTGCACGACGTCTTCAGCAACCCTGCAGACGGAGCGCAGCGTAGTTACACCTGGTCGCGGCCAGACAGGTCCATTCGTTCCAGGATAGACTTCCTGTTTGTGTCCCGTGCATTCACAGTCAGATCCACCGAGGTCAAGCCGGTGTTCTTCTCTGACCACTGCCTCCTACTGGTGGACTGCCACTTGGAGAAGGACCTGAGGGTGGGCAGGGGGGCATGGAAGCTAAATGTGCAACTGCTGACCCCAGAGAACATTGAGGAGCTCAAGAGGGATTACAAAGGTTGGAGAACCGTGAAACCCCTCTTTGAGTCCCTGACACACTGGTGGGAAGCGATCAAGGGAAGCATCAAGAGGTTTTTCATCCTCAAAGGCACCCAGAAAGCTAGAAAGGAACGGAGGGAAATGTCCCGACTCCAGAAAAAGATGCAGAATCTGCTCCGGCTGCAGTCGATGGGGGTGGATGTCAAGGAGGAGCTCCAAGAGGTGAAGAGCCAGCAAGCCTCGCACTTTGCCTCGGAGGCCTCCAAGATCATCTTCCATTCCAGAGTCCGCTCCGTGGAGCAGGATGAGACGTGCTCATGTTTCTTCTTCCAAAAGGTACACAGAGAGAGCTCTGTGATCAGCAGCCTGAAGGAAGAAGACGGCTCAGTAAAGTCATCACGGTCCGACATTCTGAGGATCAGCAAATCCTTTTATGCCGGATTGTATGACGTGAAGCCCACGGACAGCACGGCCTCCCAGTCCTTCCTGTCCTCTATCACGGAGGTCTTAGACGACAGTACGCGGGAGAGCCTGGACAAACCGCTAACTCCTGATGAACTGACTAAGGCCCTTGAGTCCTTCGAGAAGAGTAAAACTCCCGGAAGCGACGGCTTGCCGGCGGAGTTGTATTCGGCTCTGTGGGACTGGATCGGCCCAGACCTGCTAGGAGTGTACGAGAGTATGCTCCTGGCCGGTAGTATGTCAGAATCCATGAGGAAAGGCATCATCACCTTCATCTACAAGCACAAGGGGGAAAGGGAGGAAATTAGAAATTGGCGACCCATTTCACTGTTGAATGTGGACTATAAGATTCTGTCCAAGGTCATCGCCAATCGGGTCAAATCCGCTCTGGAATTGGTGATTCACCCTGACCAGACCTGCTCTGTGCCAGGCAGGAAGATCTCTGACAGCCTGGCGCTGCTCAGGGATACGATTGCCTATGTACAGGACAGGGGTGTGGATACCTGCCTCATCAGCTTGGATCAGGAGAAGGCCTTTGACAGAATATCGCACACCTACATGGTGGATGTGCTCTCCAAAATGGGGTTTGGGGAGGGAATTCGAAATTGAATCCAACTGCTCTACACTAACATCAGTAGCGCAGCCTCAATCAATGGGTGGGAAACAGATAGCTTTCCGATTAAATCTGGAGTCAGGCAGGGCTGTCCTCTCTCGCCTGTCCTTTTCGTGTGTTGCATAGAACCCTTTGCCGAGTCCATCAGGAAGGATCCGGGCATAAGAGGAGTGACGATCCCAGGCAGTGGAGGCACTCAGGTAAAAGCCTCCCTGTACATGGACGACGTCGCCGTCTTCTGCTCGGATCCGCTGTCGGTGCGCAGACTGATGCACATCTGCGACCAGTTCGAACTGGCCTCGGGAGCCAAGGTAAATCGTGGGAAGAGCAAGGCCATGTTCTTTGGGAACTGGGCTGACCGATCCTTTGTCCCCTTCACTGTCAGGGCTGACGGCCTGAAGGTGCTGGGGATATGGTTCGGAGGGACCGGGGCATGCGTTAGAAACTGGAAGGAGCGAGTGTCTATGGTGAAAAGGAAACTGGGCATGTGGGAGCGACGCTCCCTCTCCATTGCGGGTAAGAACCTGGTCATCAGGTGTGAGGCACTCTCGCTGTTGCTGTACGTGGTGCAGGTCTGGCCCATTCCAGACTCCTGTGCGACGGCGATCACTCGAGCCATCTTCCGCTTTATCTGGAGGTCGAAAATGGATCGTGTCCGCAGGGACGCGATGTACAAGCCTCTAGATAAAGGGGGAAAAAACGTGCCCAACATCGCCCTCATACTGATGGCCACCTTTGTGTGCGGCTGCATCAAGCGGTGCGTAGACCCTCAGTACGCAAACACCAAGTGTCACTACGTGCTGAGGTTCTACCTGTCCCCGGTGTTGCAAAGGATGGGTATGGCCACGCTGCCGCGGAACGCTCCAAGTAGTTGGACCGTGCCGTACCACCTGTCCCTGGTGGAAAAATTTATGCAGAAAAACACCTTTGACCACAAGTCCATCAGGCAGTGGTCAGCACGTAACGTCCTAGAGGCCCTGAGGGAAAAGGAGAGGGTGGACCCTGTGGGATGGTTCCCCGAGCAGACTGTCAAAGTCATTTGGCAGAATGCCTCATCGCCAGAACTTTCCAACAAGCACCAAGACGTAGCTTGGCTGGTGGTGAGAAAGGCCCTCCCCGTCAGATCCTTCCTACACGCCAGGAGTCTCACTCCCTCTGCACGTTGCCCTCGAGGTGGCTGTGGTGGGGAAGAGACCGTTGTTCACCTCCTTGTGGATTGTGCCTTTGCAAAGAAAGTCTGGAGAGAGATGCAGTGGTTGCTGTCGAGGTTCATCCCGAGCAGTTCTGTGACACAGGACTCCGTGCTCTACGGGCTGTTCCCAGGGACACACACCGAGACAAACATCAACTGCAGCTGGAGGATCATCAACTCGGTGAAAGAGGCGCTTTGGTCTGCCCGAAACTTGTTGGTCTTCCAGCGCAAAGAGTTGTCCCCGACCGATTGTTGCGGACTGGCACAATCCAAAGTCCAGGACTACGTGCTGAGGGACGCACTAAAGCTTGGGGCAGCTGCCGCAAAGGCGCAATGGGGAAGGGTCGCTGTCTAAGACCTTTCTGCCACAGCGCACCGAGAGACTGGGAACTGTTTAGAGCCCCTCGGGCTGTACAGCTCAAAATGAAAGGCTGTAAATGATTGTAATATTGTTTGTACTGATGCACCTGGTGATACATTTTGTAAAAGTTTAACCTGGATTGTACCCTTGTAATGGTGTTTTTGAAATGGTTTGGAATGTGATTGAAGATATTTTATGAATAAAGTATATTTTTACAAAAAAAAACTGTCTATGACAGTATCAGTAGGAATGACCACCGCACAGTCCTTGTGGAGACGAGGTCCCATCTTCATGTATGAGGATATTCTCCATCGTGTTGTGTGGCACTACCATCGTGCTAAATGGGATAGATTTAGAACAGATCTAGCACCTCAAGATTGGGCATCCCTGAGGTGCCATGGACCATCAGCAGCAGCAGAATTGTACTCAGCCACTATCTGTAGCCTCATGGCCTGGCATATCCCCCCACTCTACCACCAAGCCAGGGGATCAACTGTGGTTCAATGAAGAATGCAGGAGAACATGCCAGGAGCAGCACCAGACATACCTAAAAACGAGGAGTCAACCTAGTGAAGATACAGCACAGGACTACTTGCATGCCGAACAGGAGAAGCAGCATGCTATAGACAGAGCTAAGTGATCCCACCAACGGATCAGATCTAAGTTCTGCAGTCCTGCCACATCCAGTCGTGGGTGGTGGTGGGCAATTAACAACTCACTGGAGGAGGAGGCTCCACAAATATCCTCAATGATGGAGGAGCCCAGCATATCAGTGCAAAAGATAAGGCTGAAGCACTTGCAACAATCTTCAGCCAGAAATGCCAAGTGGATGATCCATCTCTGCCTCCTCTGGAGGTCCCCAGCATCACAGATGCCAGTCTTCAACCAATTCAATTTGCTCCACGTGATAACAAGAAACGGTTGAAGGTACTGGATACTGCAAAGTCTATAGGCCCTGACAACATTCTGGCAATAGTACTGAAGAATTGTGGTCCAGAACTTGCCACGCCCCTAGCCAAGTTGTTCCAGTACAGCTACAACACAGGCATCTACCCGTCAGTGTAGAAAATTGCTTAGGTATGTCCTGTACACCAAAAGCAGGACAAATCCAACCCAGCCAATTACCACCCCACCAGTCTACTCTCAATCATTGATAAAGCGATAGAAGGGGACATCAACAGTGCTATCAAGCGGCATTTGCTTAACAATAACCTGCTCACTTGCTGCTTAGTTTGGGTTCCGCCAGGGTCACTCAACTCCTGACCTCATTACAGCCTTGGTTCAAACATGGACAAAAGAGTTGACCTCACAAGATGAGAGGAGAGTGACTGCCCTTGACGTCAAGGCAGCATTTGACCTGGTATGGCATCAAGGATCCCTAGCAAAATTGGAGTTATTGGGAATTAGGGGGGAAACTCTGCACTGGTTGGAGTTATACCTGGCACAAAGAAAGATGGTTATGGTTATTGGTGACCAATCATCTCAGCTCCAGGACATCACTGCAGGAGTTCCATCAGGGTCATGTCCTAGGCTCAAGCATGTTCGGCTGCTTCATCAATGACCTTCCTTCCATCATAAGGTCAGAAATGGGGACGTTTACTGATGATTGTACAATGTTCAGCACCATCCCTGACTCCTCAGATACAGAAGCAGTCCATGTCCAAATACAGCAAGACCTGCACAGTATCCAAGCTTGGCCTGACAAGTGGCAAGTAACATTCATGCCACACAAGTGCCTTGCAGTGACCGTCTCAAACAAGAGAGAATCTAACCATTGCTTCTTGGCATTCAATGGCATTACCATTGCTGAATTCCCTACTGTCAACATCCTGGGGGTTACTATTGACCAGAAATTGAACTGGACAGGCCAAATAAATACTATGGCTGCAAGAGCAGGGCAGAGGTTGGGAATCCTGCGACAAGTAACTCACCACCTGACTCCCCGAAACCTGTCGTCCACCTACAAGTCAGGAGTGTGATGGAATACTCTCCACTTGCCTGGATGAGTGCAGCTCCTACAATGCTCAAAAAGCTTGACATCATCCAGGACAAAGCAGCCCACTTGATTGGCACCCCATCCACAAACATTCACTCCCTCCACCACCAATGCACAGTGGCAGCAGTGTGTACCATCTACAAGATGCAATGCAGGAACTCACCAAGCCTCCTTAGACAGCACCTTCCAAACTCATGACCACTGCCATCTAGGACAAGGGCAGCAGATGCATAGGAACACCACCACCTGGAAATTCCCCTCCAAGCCACTCACCATCCTAACTTGGAAATATATTGTAATTTATTCACTATCGCTGGGTCAGAATTCTGCAACTCCCTCCCTAACAGCACCGTCAGTGTACCGGCACCACATGGACTGCAACAGTTCAAGAAGGCAGCTCACCACTACCACCTCAAGGCAATTAGGGATCGGCAATAATTGTTGGTCTAGCCAGGGACGCCTACATCCCATGATGAATAAAAAAAAAGGGTTATTTCTGATACCAGTCTAGTTGTGGGTATAATAAGGAGAAGCTGCATCGTTAGCTTACCAGGCAACCTTCAATAGCACCTTCTAAACTTGCACCTCTACCATCCAGAAGGATAAGAGCAACGAATGAAAGCGAACACCGCTCACCTTCAAGTTTCCTGTGGGTGCACCTACACCACATGGACTGCAGTGGTTCAAGAAGGCAGCTCACCGCCACCTTCTCAACGGTAATTAAGGATAGGCAATAAATGCTGGCCTAGCCAGCAATGCCACATCCTATGAATGAAAAAAAAAGGACCTAAGAGCAGTGAGTTTCAACTTTCTGGGTGGGAGACCTCTAGAATATTGATACAATCCCAGGGAGGAACCCTCTGCTGTAACTTCCAAATGACAATATCAGCTACCCAAATGAAGTGCCGTCCTATCAGAAAATGTTTTAAATTAACCAAAAACCAACTGAAATAATGTGATTGTAAATTAACAATTACAGAAGAATATAGAATTCCTGAAGATGCTGCTTGCAGGACCACCATATGCCTAGCATCATATAAAACAGAAATACAAGAGAATCCCCTCTTTGACTTTCACACTTTTGCTTTTTTCATGCCAGCTCTTTTTTATTTATCACTATCTTTATCTCTCACTTTCTCATACATTATTGTGTCTCTGATTTATTCTCTCGCAGTCAAAGCTTATTCTTCTCAATGTATTCTCCTTAATGTACTCTCCTATTTCTGTCACTGTCCCTTGTTTTCTATGTCATTCAAATCTCTAAATCCTATTTTTGGGATCCTAGGAATAGGAATCCTAAATTCCTACCTTCCTCTGTAGCAGCTGGTCTTATGTGTGGGGAGTTAAATGGAGCAGATGAGTTCTGGACAGTAGAAAACTGAAAACGATGATGGACGTTTTTTTAAAGCACCCTACCCAAAAAACATATTTACAAGCAAACGGATTCTTTCTGTCCTTGGCATATTTTGGACTTGCTGTAATGACTTCTTTGAGCTAGGAATGTCAGATTTGGATGAAAGTCTAATGATTTAATGTACTACCCTAGGGACTGCAGTCTCTAGCTTGAAAACCGATGATCTAGAGCATATATAAGGTAGAGCACTAGAGTATGTCTATGTGATTGAGCAAACGGGTAAGACCTGAACCCAGACATTGACAAATTAGAGTAACACTAGTTTAATGCTTGATATCAGTGTTCATCTTAATAGGCACGTGATGACAACAAGGATGTAGAAGTAATAGGTCTTTGCTTATAAATTTCTGGAATTTGTTAACTAATTTCAGGTATCCCATAGGTATAATTTAAACAGATTTTCAGAAAGTGTCTGATGAATTTGCATGAGGTTCTTGAAGAAGATGTCAATTTGTGCAATCAGTCAGAAATTAGTTTGCTGCATTGATGACTGGCTTGATGTAAAAGCTAGATTCCACAATGATTGGGGCAACACTACAACTTGGAAAAGGCGGTTACTGGTGGAGTTCTGCAGAGGTCTAATGAGTGTTCTGCTATTGGCACTATCCCACTGACAGGGTGGAGTACTAAGGGTAATATGAAATATGCTGATGGTACCAAACCACATGATGTTAATGGCTACTTGTTAACGTAAAGGACATTGATGCATTCTAATGGATGTGGAACATTTGAAATGGATGGACTGAGGATACACGTTAATTTTGATGTGATTACAGATGTACACAGTAGAACAAAAACATGAAACACAATGAGTGAAGTGCACAATACCAAATGTGGGAAAGGATTTAAGTTATGGTATTGACTATTTATGGAAAGTATTCCATTAATTATGAAGCATTTATCTACATGGAAAGTTAAATGTTGCATTGTATCACAAGACCATTGATTAAAAGCGTATGATGCCAATTACTTCATCCTTGTATCGATCATTAGCAAAGCCATATTTAGCTTGCTTTGTACATTTTGGGCATCATATGTTCAAATGGACATATAATGGATGTAACTAGCTAAAATTTGGGTTTGGTCAGAGGCAAGAATGTTTTCTGTAAGGCACTGAGGGATCAAGTCATTTCCTTCCTGTTGGCATCTTTTGTGACCAGGCACAGAATTTCTCAAATGGGTGAAGCTATGATTTGATTGCAGCACTGGATAATTGTTTGGTTAAGATATAAGGGAATGAAAATAAAAAAGGAAATAAGAACAATGCTGGAAGTACTCTTGTCAAACAGCATACATAGGTGGAGAGAGCAGTGTTAAGATTTCAGGTCGATTACTTTTCATCAGGACTCAATCATATGTGTATCCGGTAAGGAACACGACTGAAGGCCTTGGAGATATGTTCGGACAGCGTTTCTTAAATACAGTAGATCAGAATGATTATACTACTGTGATAATGGACCATCATCAGTAGAAAGCAACTGACACGGTTGAATGATGGAGGATATGCAGACATTCTGGAATTCTGTTGATTATTATTTGGTGTGGGGCACAGTTTGTAGTACATTCCTTCAAGAGTTTAAATATTTGATGTGGAATACATGACATTTCAAATTGCACATTATTTAAGGCATGACCAGGCTTGTTGGTCCTTCTCTTATCCTATACTTTCATTTGGTCATGAAACCTAACCAATATGTTCAATTGAAGAATATTTTTTATATAATAGATAGATAGAAATGGAAGCCATATATTTAAAATTAGATCTTTACCTATTTTGCAAGTAGAATATGACAAGCTGGGCAATTCAATTGTAATGTATCATTTACAAAGTGTTAAGTTATAATGGAGTGAAAGCATGTGCAAGCAAGGCACACCACAATTTAGATAAAGGAGTTTGTGTTTTTGAAAAAAAGCATATGTGAAATAAGAAATCTGATTCAGTTTAGAAGTTGTGATTTTGGCAATATCCTGATGGTACAGGATGTAGGAAGGTTGGCTTGAGGAATGGCATCAGTGCATAGTGGTATTGGAAGCACAGTTTTGCTTTTCCTACACAGTCAAATTCGCAATCTCAGCCACACTACTGTTGGATGTGCTAAGCGGATGCACAGTGTTTTCCTAGAGGGGAAAAAGTGAAAATCATTCCTGGCTATTTGTAACTCATAAAGCTTATGATTGTCCTGGAAGCAAATTATGCCACTGTAATGGTACAGGGAGACCAAGGAGAAAAATAAATTGCACAAAGAGGTTTGTATCATCAGCAAAGAAAAAATATGAGTAAGATGCCTGGCTTGTTTTCAGTAACAACAGAAGACATCACATGCAAGTAAGGTGCATTCACACCTCTAACAAGGGAAAATTGGGGATAGTTTCAGTGCAAAATTGATGTGTAATATTTGGATAGGCTTGAAAGTATAGAACAAATATCCCAAGAAATTGCTAATTTTGTCTTTGTAGATGTGGTTATTTGAGAAATTTATGTAGTAGAAAATATTGTTTTAAATCTTAATTTGATTAATAGGTCTTAAATATATAAAATTAATTTGGTAACTTAAACAAACTGACAACTTATTTCATTATTTAGGAATATATTTGACTAACATTTTGAAGACTGAGGAAGGTAATCCTGATTTCCTGAAAAGACATGGTAAAGAGTTGATAAATTTCAGTAAGAGAAGGAAAGTGGCAGAAATAACAGGAGAGATCCAGCAGTACCAAAACCAGCCATACTGCTTACGAGTAGAGCAAGACATTAAGGTGAGTTTTAGGGGTGGAAGATTGAGCATGAGAAGAGAGAAAAATGCACAATTATCTTTTTATGATGCCTCAACAGTTCAATAAATAAATTATTAATTTACTGATTAAATATTTGAGGGTATTTTTCAAATTCAACACGACTGTATTTTCTACCATTGCAACATGTTTACTACCGACATGTTTACTCCAGCTTGAAAGGTGGGACAGTCTAGATCACGTAAGTTGCACTTGCTGTTCAAGCTGTTAATTGGTAATTCCAGCAGGAAATACATCAAAGTGGAGAAAACTGAGTTCTTAAAGTTACACTTTCTTCCTTTTGTCCCTCCCAAAAGAACATTTTAACAAATGTTTTGTTTAGTAATTCAGCTAAACACAGAAACTTGTCCATCTGAGAGACAAGAGGAGTCATTGTGGTTATGAAATGTCTAACTTTTAACTATCTAGAAAAATCTGGAGTTCAGTCACTGTTTCAAATTTGGGGTGGCTCAAGAAACCTTGGGCGACCATAATGGATACTCCAAACATGGCAACCAGAAAATAAAATGGTGAATCTTATCAGGAAAAAGAAACTCCACTCGTCTGTTTTAGATATTTCACTTTGTAAACAAAAGACGGCATTATTGCAGCTGTTGTGCCAGCCCCACGTTTGTTTTCAGTGCATTCCAGCACCTATAATGTCTGCATTGAACTGAAATAAAATACAGTTTTGACATGATGCCATATATAAATTGTACGTCAGTGATTTTGTTCAGCTACAAAATTGGATAAGTGCATAGCTTTCTGAAATTGTGTGTGGATGAAAGCGCTGATCCTGTCATTCTGATTGGGCAGTTGTTTGTAAATTTCAAAGTTAAATACTTAAGTGAGTATTTAAAAAAAAGAGATTATATAACCTCTTATGAGAATTTGTTTTAGTTTTCCTTCCAACTCTAATTTTCTGTCCTGAGTATTCCACTTGAGCCAATCATCTCTTTCATCTGAAAGACACGTGCATGGCGTGGCTATAAGCTACCACCTTTGCTACTTTCAACAGGTTTTCAGGGTGCACATTTCTATTTTGCCAATGAAGAGTTTTTTGTTTAATTTTACAGAAGTTTTTTGAAAATTTAAATCCAATGGGAAATAATTTGGAGAAAGAATTTACAGACTACTTGTTCAATAAGTCTTTGGAGATAGAACCTCGTAACGCTAGATCTTTACCTAGATTTGTAAGTATTTCTTTTCATCTTTTATTCATAGTGCATACAAATTTCTCCTCATTCATTCGGGTTCACGAAGTAATGGGCTGTTATCCAAATAGGTGTAAAGCACTGAGACAATGACTCTTTCAGACTTAGCCATTGCTACAGTACTCAATTGTTTTGCATATTATTTCAGAGCATCACATTTTCAAAGTTATTTTCTTTCTAAAACTGGAGGCATTGCTATGTGTTTTTGTGTTGAATTTTCTGCTTTAAGGCTTTCATTGATTGTCTCAATGATTCACCCACTTAAGCAAATTTGCCTTAGAATGTTGGCATCCAATGGATTCAGTTGCAAGACCTGTAAATACATGCAACGTATGCACTTCTACTTTTCTGTATAACTTCTAGATTTGCATCACCTGATGGATCCTGTGGCTTATAATATGAATGCATATTTCACTTACAAGTGATTCTGCAGAAAAAGATGCTTTCACTTAATTCTCCATGTAAAGAAACCTTAGGTTTGTCTAAGTCCGAAACAGCAACACAGATTCAGCTACAAACCGCATTGCTGCAGCTTTCCGGCTTGCATTTGTACAACAGCCTCCAGCTGAAGCTGTAGTGATACTTTGCAAAAAAAAACATTTTAGTACCATCTGACAGAGGAGCAGAAAACATTTCATCAGGATGTCACCATTTATGCAATCTCTTATTTTTTTTACTTCAAGAATACCTTCATCAAATGCTTCCCCTAGAGCTAATGCCAGGTACAAGAAGCGCTGAAATAAAAAGGCTTTGACATCAGTGAGCAACAGCACTGATGCTCCTGTATGTGCCAAGTTGTCCATGATGGTCTGCCCTGCAGCCATGTGAGCTGGTATTATATAAAGCACCAGGCAGTGCAACCAGCAGAGAATGCTACTCCATAAAGGATAGAAAATAGGATAAAAGGGGATAAAGCTACAGCTGAATGAATAAAAATAAAACAAGTGGGTAAAGAATAGAAATGAATGTCAAAGAAAGGGGATGAAAAGAAGGGGGTGAGGATGGAGGGGAGAGTTCATGGTCTGAAGTTGTTGAACTCAATGTTAAGTCCAGAAGGCTGTAAGGTGCCTAATCGGAAGATGAGGTGTGGTTCCTCCAGTTTGCACTGGGCTTCACTGGAACATTGCAGCAGGCCAAGGACGGACATGTGGGCATGAGAGCAGGATGGTGTGTTGAAATGGCAAGCAACCGGAAGGCCTGGGTCATGCTTGCAGACAGACCGGAAGTGTTAAATTCTTTAACTTCTTAATAATTGATGAAGATACATGATGAGCCATGAGTTTTAATTCATTTCCATAAGCACACTAACCTGAATTATGATTATTAAAAGTGGGAGATAATTCATATGATGTGAATCTTTTACACTTATGTCTTTTATTATTTTACTTCTAAGTAAATTCTAATAATATACAGATTGCAGACATGTTCTGACAATGTCACTATTAAATGAGACCTTACGATGTGTTTTCCAAAATTTTATAAATATGTGTTTAAACATTCCACAGCTAGTAAGACATTTTACTATATTGGACTTGTGGAATATGTTAACTTTTTGTTGATTTAATACCCGAGTTTAAAATATTTCAAAATAACTTAGAATTTTACCTTATATACCATATAGAGGTGTGTTTTTATTTTACAACAGTTCTTATTTGGGAATGTGACTTAAGTTACTTTGTTTTAATTGACCTTTCCAATTGAAATGTTTATAGGCAAAGAAATTTAATTATCCACTGAAATCTCCGGGTGTTCGGCCATCTAACCCCAGACATCCAGGGTCAGGCACCTTACGTGGGCATCCTACACCGCTACAGCAGGAGCCACGGAAAATCAGTTACAGCCGAATCACAGAAAATGAGACTGAAAGTATAGCATCAGCACCAAATTCCCCACGTACACCTCTGACGCCACCACCTGCTTCTGCAGCATCCAGCTCGACAGACGTCTGCAGTGTGTTTGGGGACTCTGATCCAGCTAGTCCATTCTATTCAAGTATGTCAGTTAATTTCGGTAACTGCTTGGTCACAAAATAGTTATTGAAAGTGGTTTGTATTTGTGAAGTAAATGTGCACACGACTGACTTCTGTGGCACTGAAGTATGTATATTTTATTTACATATTCCTAGTTTTAACCGTGCTGTAAAACTGAAATTGAGGATAAAATTTGTAGCCAAATTAGAGACCTTTGGATAAGCAACAAAGCATAATTTTAGGAGATTCAAAGTATCCAAAAGATTGACTTTGTTTGTCATGAGGAGAGGAAGTGTTTTGCAATGTGTTGCAAACTGTTTTCTCAGTCGATATGTTGCTAGTTCAACAAGAAAGGATGTGGGAATGATGTTTGGCAGGTATGTAAGCTAACATTGAGGACTATTTGGGAAACAGTAATCAAAATATAACTAACATCAGTATAAAGCAGAAAGATAAATCAAAAAGTTGTGGACCAGGCCAGTTTACTAGAAAATAGCAAATTATAGTGATTAAAAAAGGATTTGATGTTAATTTGTATGTCAATTATGTTTAATTAGATGCAGTTGGAGGGCATTCATTGGGGTTTCACTAGAGAACATATAAAAACACACTTATTGAAACTGTAGTGTGGTTGAGCTGGGATATGCATGCTTGTAACATTTCATTCTGTAAATAAATGCAAGACTGAGTAAAGATTGGCTCTGGCTTTCTGGAGTAGAACACTTGGCTAGTTTAAATGGGAAGAAAAATTAGCAAATAGAACTTTACATCAGCTATGGAAACAGAAACTAGAAAGAGTACAAATCAAGGTATTCCAGTAAGGAAAAAAGAGGTGTATCAATGGCTCATTTTTATTAGAGCAAGATTCATCTAACACAGAGGATATCAGAGCTGATTACGGGAGAATTTGCTTTGAAGACCAGGCTTATCTTGTATGATCAAGGAGAAAGCATAAGGCTCATCCAAAAACCAAATAGTCCTTCATTCTTTTTGGTCCACTTGGGGAAGCCTGGCATTGTCATTTCAAATGCCACCAAAGTTATCTGACTGCAAATTTGTCTCAAATGAGATAAACCTAAAATAGAATCAATTTACATATCCACCTATTATCTACTATTACGATGATGAATATTGTTCAGAGTGGGTATTCAAGTCAGACAGACTTATAAAGTATGAAGTCCCTTTTTCCAAAAATGGACACTCAACCAGACAATAAGTGCTTGGTTATACAACTCATCTAATTGTATCCAAAATAAATTAACTCTGGTTCTCCTCCCTCACTTGTCTGACATCACTGCTGTGAATTGCAAGCAACTACTTTTCAGTGTTGTGCCCCAGAGGAAGGAAGCGCTTTCTTAGATGTTTGTTCAGACCATTAGGATGTTGATGCTCAAATTCTTTCCATCACACTAATGTTCAGAAATAGTCACATTTCACCTTGGAACTCTTGTCATTTATACGAAAAGTTTGTGTGAGTCAAGACAGGTAATTCTTTAATTTGGTAAAATTTTTAAGTAACTCTATTGGAGAGTAATGTGTACTTAGATGTATTACAGGAGGGAGCAAGATCATGGTCACCCAATAAGATAAAAGCTGCTTTTACTTGAGCTTAACTTCAATGAATATTGCAAGGGTAGCTTTGAATTTGACTTATAAAACACTATTTATTTCTCATGTGCTTTCATGGATCATATGGAACTCTCTGCCTGAAAGGGTGATAGAGGCAGATACCCTCATAACATCTATGAAATATTTGGATGTGCACTTGTGATGCCATGGCATACAAGGCTATGGGTTTAGCGCTGGAAAATGGGATTAGAATAGTTAGGTACTTGTTTGACCGGCGCAGACTCGATGGGCCAAAGGGCCTTTTTCTGTGCTGTAGACCTCTATGACTCTATATGACCAAATATTAATGCAGTGATGGGGAGAACCCCAATGCTCAGAAGTACTTGGAGGAACAGTGCTTCCATATATTGATATAAAGAACCTGTTTGTTGCACAATTGTAGACCTTTTACGCTGTTGTTATCACAGAATGTTAACAATATTTATCAGGTTCACTAACTGGAGAATTTATTTTGTAAATTAATTTTTCTTTAATGGGGTTTAGTGTGTGGTAGCCCAATCAAAAGGAAAGGTAAGTAACATGTCCATCAATTGTAAAAATCCATTTAAACACTTCAGTAATTCTAGATCCTTTTATTTGTATTTGTCTGCTTGCATCATTGATTTGATTTCTCCCCATCACCTAAAGATATTCTAGACAGTATTTTTTGGCTACCTACATTTTTTAGTGCTAAACTATGCTCAGATTAAACATCAAATGTCTCTGAATTGCTGGTATATAGCGAGTAGCAAATTAGCACTAAATTTAAACAGCCAATGACATCAAGAAGCTTACATTTGCAAATGGTAAAAATGGATAAATCTACTTGGCTGTGCCATCCTTAGTTTTTCTCTATTTTCTTCCACAGGCAGTGATACCATATTTGCCCCAGTTTCACTGGCCCATGGTGCAAGTTAGTATTGGGCTTTAATGTTGCATATTTAATACGCAGCACGGCTTTTTAAAGCTGACCCATGCACTGTCTTTTATGCTTAAAAGCAGCTTTGTTTTAACATAGATGACAGCATGCATGCTGGAACATTGAAAATGTTCGCTTTCCTTCATGCCTATAACTCCATATGCATCTGGATTTTCTCAACAGTTTTGGTATTCAAACAGTATAAACTTAAAAGCATTATAATAAAAAGTTAATCAAGACCATTTCAATTTGGTGGACTCTTTTTTTAAAAGTTGGGTTGTTCATTTCCCATTTAATTTTAAACAGAAAAGTTCCTTATTGTAAATTGTAATTTATACATTGGCCTTTGGGTTTTAGATTGTAACACGTAATATTTCCATGAGAACATTTTAGAGTAGATTCTTAAATAGCCTTATCCTAGAACGTGGATAATGCTTCTACTAATGCTTTTAATACTTCTTAAATTTCAGTCATTACTGTAAGTTAACCTTGAATTTGCATGTTTATTTCTGCTTTTCCCTTTCTAGTTTTGTAGTGAAATTTGAAATGCAGGTTGCCTTAATTCAGTGCATGTATTAGAATGTGAACACAGCGCTTAATCACTTGATAGTAAATGTTCAAGACAGCTTTGGAAGTTGCTAATAGAGTTAATTTGCACCTTAGAGCTTTTAGTGGGATATGAATAATGCTTTGTGTACTATTGTTAGCAAAACTGCATTGTTCTTTGTCACAGGGCCAGCATCAATCTCTTCAATAATGAGCTGCAATAAAAGTGTCGATGAAGCTCACATCCCCCCTCCTGTTCCACCACGTAGACGACCTGAATCTGCCCCAGCCGAATCTTCCCCATCCAAGGTAAGCCAACTGAAGCATACCTAAAATATCATCTATCTCACAATGTGAAAGATTTTCCAATATGCCCTATCTGCAAAAAGCAGGCCTTTTTATTCAAATCATCAGTGAAATGATGGAAAGAGCCATCAGTTGTACTCTAAAGCAACATCTCCTTATCAGTAACCTTCCTGGTGTTCGATTTGATTCCTGCCAGATTGGCTCCCTGGCATCAGACCTTGATCCAGATATGGACATGAGCTGAATGCCATAACATTGAGGCATTATTTGACTGAGTATGGCACCAAGGAGCCCAAGCAAAACTTAGATTAATTGTGGGGGACGGGGAGTGGTCAAAGGGAAAACCCTCCAGTGCTTGCAGTCAAGCCTAACACAAGGATGGTTGTGCTGCTTGGAGGCCAATCGCCACAGCCCCAAGTTATTGCTTTCAGTGGTCCTCAGAGAGGTGGCCCCAGCCTGACCATCTTCAGCTGCTTCATTAATGACCTTCCCTCCAATGTAAGATCAGGATTAGGGTTGACGATTCCAGTGTTGCTCTCCATTCACAATTCATCCAATAATGAAACAACCTGCAGAAAGACTTTGACAACACCCGAGCTTGGGCTGACAAATGGAGATAACATTTACACTACAAGTGGCTGCTAATGACCACCTCGTAGGATAAACCTCAGCTGTTTTCCCTGACTTATTTGACATCATCATCAATATCATGTAGGTCATGATCAACATATAGCTTAACTGGACCAGCCTTATCAACACCATGACTCAAGAACACAAGAAATAGGAGCAGGTGTAGACCATGTAGCCCATCCAGCCTGTTCCACATTCAGTATGAGCATGGCAGATCTTGGGCTTCAACTGCATTTGCCTGTCCACTCCCTATATCTGTTAATTCCCAAATAGACCAAAAGTCTGTATATCCCAGCCTTAAATGTTTTCAACGATGGAGCATTCACAACCCTCTGGGATAGAGAATTCAAAAAGATTCACAACTCTTTGAGTGAAGTAATTCTCCACATCTCTGTCCTAAATGACCAACCCCTTGTTCTGAGACTGCCCTGTGTTTTAGATTTCTGACCCGTGGAAACAATCTCTCGGCTTCTACCCTAAGAAGCCTTTTCAGAATTTTGTAGGTTTTAATGAGATTGCCTCTCATTCTTCTAAACTTCAGAGAATATAAGCCCAATTTACTCAGCCTTTCATCATCGGACAACTCCCTCATCCCAGTGACCAATTTAGTGAACCTTTGCTGTACTGCCTCCAATGCAAGTATATCCTTTCTTAAATGTGGACACCAAAACTGCACACGGTATTCTAGATGTGGCCTCACCAAAACCCTGTACAATTGTAGCAAGACTTCTTTATTCTTGTACTCCAATCCCCTTGCAATAAAGGCCAACATGCAATTTGCCTTCCCAATTGCTTGCTGAATCTGCATGCTAACTTTCTGCATTGCTTGTATGAGCACATCTAAGTCACTTTGAACATCAACATTTACAAGTTTCACACCTTTTAAAAAATATTCTACTTTTCTACTCTTACAGCGAAAGTGAATAGCTTCACACTTCCCTACATTATACTCCATCTGCCATCTTGTTGCCCACTTAACATGTCCAAACCTGTTTGCAGCCTCTTGTGTCCTACCCACAGCTTACTCCACCTAGCTTGGTATCATCAGCAAGCTTAGATACATTACTCTCTGTCTCTTCATCTAAGTCATTAATATAGATTGTAAATAGCTGAGGCCCCAGCACTGACCCTTGCAGCACTCCACTATTTACTGCCTGCCAATTTGAAAAAGCCACGTTTATGCCCACTCTTTGCTTTCTACCCATTAACCAATCCTCTACCATGCTAATATATTACCTGTAATTCCATAAGCCCTATCTTGCCTACTAACCTTGTGTGTAGCACCTTATTGAATGCCTTTTGGAAATCCAGCTATACTACATCTACTGGTTCCCATTCATCTACCCTACTACTTACATCCTCAAAAAAACTAACAAATTTGTCAAACAGGATTTCCCTTCAGTAAAACCATGTTGACTTGTTCTAATCATACTGTGCTTTTCTAAGTGCTTTGTTAAGACTTCCGTAATGATAGATTCCAGCATTTTCCCAACAGCTGATGTTAGGCTAACTGGCCTGTAGTTCATTGTTTACTCTCCATTCATTCTTAAAAAGCAGTGTAACATTTGCCAACTTCCAAGCTGTCGGGACCATTCCTAAATCTAAGGAATTTTGGAAAATCATAGCTAGCACATCCACTATCTCTGTAGCTACCTCTTTTAGAACCTTAGGGTATGGACCATCAGGTGCTGGGGATTTGTTTGATTTTAGTCCCTTAATTTTCTCCAATACTTTTTCTCTGCTGATATTAATATCTTTAATTTCCTCTTTTTAGCCCCTAGGTCTGTTTCGGGTATGAAACTTGTGTTTTCTACTGTGAAGACAGACACACAATATTTGTTCGATGCCTCTGCTATTTCCTCATTCTCCATGATAATTTTTCCTGTCTCTGCTTCTAAGGACCAAGGTTTACTTTAGCTACTCTCTACCTTTTTATATACTTATAAAAGGTCTTACAATCTGTTTTTATATTTCTGGCTAGTTTACTCTCATTCTATTTTTTTCTCTTTTTATCAACTCTTTGGCGGCCCTTTGCTGTTTTCTATAACGCTCCCAGTCCTCAGACTTGCTGCTGCTTTCTGCAACATTGTAAGCCTCTTTTTAATTTAATACTACCCTTAACTTCCTAAGTGAGCCACGGGATGGGTCTTTCTCACTGAGGTTTTGTTTTTCAATGGCATGTATTTTTGTTGAACATTTTAAATTGTTTCTTTAAATGTTTCCCACTGTTCCTCCATACCTTTAAGTTTATTTACCCGATTAACCACAGCCATTTCTCTCCTCACACATGTGTCATTGGATTTGTTTAAGTTTAAGATTCTTGTTTGTGATTGGAGTTTGTCACTTTCAAACAACATGGAATTCAATGGCATTGTGGTAGTTATTTCTCAGCGGATCTTTTACTATGACATTACTAATTAACTCTGCTTTAATAACACAATACAAGATCTAAGATAGCTTTATCCCTAGTCGGTTCCAGGGCGTCTTGTTCCAGGAAGCTGTCACAAAAACATTCTTCAAGCTCATCATCTTGACTACTCTTGCCAATTTGATTGTCCCAGCCCATATGAAGATTAAAGTCCCCCACAATTATTATGTTTCCTTTGTTATAAGCTCCAGTAATGTATTGTTTAAAACTCTGTCTAATGGTGTAACTACTGTACAGGCCAAAAAACTACACCCACTAGCATTTTCTGACTCTTGCTATTTCTAATTTTTATCCATAATAATTCTACTTCATGATCCTCTGAGGCCAGATCCTTTCTCACTACTAATGTACTACAAGAGCATAATGCAGGTCAGCTCACCTGACATAAATAGTCACTGTACTACTTGCATAGTTCGAGTAAGGAATATGGTAGAATACTTGCCGTTCATCTGGATAGGTAAAGTTGTACCAACATCGAAGAGACACATCATCATCCAAGCCAGAGCTATTCTTCGGCTGAATACTCACCACTTGCAGCAGTAACACGATATGTACAATCCACAGAATATTCTGCCAAGGTTTCATGAACAGCACTTCTCCCTTGTGACCTCTAAATTCCCTTCCTAGATGCATACCAACCTGAGTTGGACGTATGTTGTTCTTACTTCATTGTTAGTGAAACACCTTGAATTCATAAACACCATTGTGGAAGCATTATTATCATAAGGACTACAGCAGTTGAAGAAAGCCCACAACCTCAGAACAACTAGGGATGGATAATAAATGCAGCCTTACCAGTGTTCCCCATATCCTGAGTAACATAAAAGTAAAATGCAATTTACATTTTTAAAGCAATCTTAAAAATGGAAGTGCAAGGGAAAAAGAAAATGCATGAAAAGATAACATTTTTTAAACAAGAGTGCCACAGTTAAGAACTTGCATTTGTATACAGTGTCTTCATGTACTTAGGATGTTCAAAAGTGCTGCACTGCCAATGGATTAATTTTGAAAATTAGCCACTGCTATTTGGAGGCAAATGTGGCAATTACGTTTCAAACAGCAAGATCCCACAATAAGCAAATGCACAAATAACCGTTTTTATTGGTGCTATTGGTCGAGGGAGGAATGTTGGTCAGGATACTGGGAGAATTCTTTGTTCTGCTTGAAGTAATACCAGGCATCTTATACATGGGCAAATTGGGCCTCAGTTTGACGTCTCATCCAAAATAAAGCGCCTCTGATAAAGCAGCACCCTCTTGGTACTGCACTGAATTGTTGGCCTAGATTATGTGCTGAAATCCTAAGGTTGGGCTTGAACCTATAAACTCAGAGGCGAGAATGCTACCAGTTGAACAGAGTTGACATTAAATTTGCCCCAAGTATTGAAGATCCTGGTTTGGGGTCACAAGCTTTGGATTTTATCAACCAATATCCAGACTTGTTTTAACTTCCATGTCTTTTTTAGCTGACGCATAAGCTGTTCTGTTTGAAGCAAACAAAAATCATGCATACAAGGCCCAACCTGCAAAACACATCTTTTGTCAGTTAAACAGAGTGTTTGACATATGGAGAAATTAACAATTCACTGTACCGTGCCACCCAATTAGTTTGTGTGTGTGTGAGATATAGCTTCAAATTAAACTGGAAAGCAAAAAATGGCACAGCAATTTCTCATCACCCTGAGACTGTCAAACGATACATGTTCCCCTTCTTGATGAACAAGCCCATGTGGTTTTAACCCGGGCAACAGCTTTTATGATCAGGTCGCATCCTAAAGTAGGATCCACCTGACAGAGCTGAATGGACTCAATAACATCTTGGCTTTTCTGCATTCATGTGTTCCTTTTCTTGAGGTATTCAAAAGTGCATTTTGTTTCAAAGTATGTTTGAGGCCACGGAGACACATATTAATTTCTTTGAGGCTAAAATAGGCTCAACCTGTTGAATATTAGAATGTCGTGGTCAGCCTACATATATTTCAGTAGTTGTGCTAAATAAAGAGGAAAGGAAGAAAGCTGAAGAATTAATACTTCGAAAGTTATGATTCTCATGGCTGTATGGTTGGTGAATTGTTTTAACAGACTTGCTTTTGTCTGTTTCAGATCAAGTCAAAGCATTTGGACAGTCCGCCTGCTATTCCGCCCCGTCAACCCACAGCTAAGGTTTACTCACCTCGGTATCCATTGTCAGAGAGGTCATCCATATCAGAACCCCCTGACAGTCCTCCCAGCTTGCCACCCCGAGAGCCTGTACGAACACCAGATGTATTTCCAGGCTCACCTCTGCCCCTGCAGCCTCCACCCCTGGGTAGAAAAACTGAGCATCCCAACACTTTTTTCCCCAATTCCCCTACACCTTTTACTCCACCTCCTCCTCAAACACCTTCTCCACTTGGAACTCGCAGGCATTTGCCATCACCTCCTTTGCCACAAGATGTTGATATTGGCACCACTGCTGGACCACCTGTTCCACCAAGACAGAGCTCTACATCTCAAATAATTCCAAAGCTTCCACCAAAAACCTACAAAAGGGAGCATACACATCCATCATTCCATCGAGATGGACTACCAATGCTAGAAAATGCCCACTCCTCTTAGCTCTGAATTATTTTCCTTAAACACTACAAGCTCCTGGACACTCCGAGGTTGCAGCATGGGGGAATGCAAATGTTTTAGGCTGTAAAAATACTGTTAATGCCTGGCTTGGTAAGTTTTCTTTACTCAGACATGGACCAGAGTGCATTCAGGCAATGGGAAACAAACTGAACAGTTGCACCTAAAAATTGAACCATATTGACTTTGTCAGTAACTGAAAATGCAGTTGTCAGTTTGCTGTACCAATGGTAAACTCACATTGACAATAAAGGGTGGATACTTGATATCAACCAACCGGGAAGAGGTCCATTAGAAGAAAAAGTGGTTTCCACCTCCAACCTAAAAACAGGATTGATGCGATCATGCCTTGTTTAAATACTTTTAAGTGTATCAAAAAGGGGACTTCTGGAAATGCATTTTCGGTACCTAGATGCATGAGCAAATATTTGCTCTGCGCAGTAACTGTAAAACTTTTTGTTTGTTGAAATATGGGTACCTGCTACACCAAAATATTCTTTGTGGAGACTGATTCAAGAACCAGTCCTACGAGAGAGATCCTTCAATGGGAATGTAGCACCCATCTTCATTAGACAAAGGAGAACACATTCGTTTGATTTTATTACTGTTTTAAAAAAGTGAATTTAACCCAGATGCAACAAAATGTGGAAACTAGTGATGTCTGCATTTACATCTTCAATGAGTTTTTGTCATTATATCATTCTCTTAAATGTGCATTTTAGCGATAACCCATGTCATAACATCATTGCACTGCTTGAAGTTCCTTGCAGAATGTATTCGAAAACTGCTCTTTTAAGAACAATATACAATGGAATGGCTTAATCTGGAAGTGGAAATCTGGGTTTGTTACAAAATAATCAGTTTGGCAGCTTTTTTTTCCACTGTACATGACAAAACTAAACTACTTATTCGAGTGACCCATGTTCCCGTACCTTATGCCAGATTAAATTGTCATAGATATTGACGTAAAGAAAATTTGAGTCAAAGCTGAATAATGCATGTTAATTCCCCATACATATTATTTGCTAATTCGAGTCATGTATTAAGCAAAATGAACAAATTGGACTGAAATTTGTAGGGACCAAGTGGTGTTAAACTAACTTGTGATGCTTAATGTAAATGGGACTGTTGAATAATTTTTAGTAACCTGTTTTTAAAAAAAAAAGAGGTAATGTTGAATTCACAAAGAGGTCTTGAATGGGGTGGTTATTGACTCTGAGGCAGATTGACATAGACTGTAGAGTATATAACACTAGCACGGTATTACAGGAGAATATTATGAAGTTTATGCTTGGTACATAAAGTTCCAAAAGCCATGTGACAATGAGAAAAATCTTAAGTTAGAGCATTGGAATGTACAGATGACCATGTACTGGTTAAACCACACAGTGCAAACCAGTAATTTTTTTGTTAATAATGAATGATTGCTCCAAGCCCCATTCAATAGCATCAAAAATAAGCTTTACAAGTAAGTAAGTTTTTCAGGCATTGCTCTTTACATGGATCCTGTTCTTACCCTAAATTCCTGAAATTACTTTAAAGCCTTCAATTCACATGGTTTCATAAAGTATCACTTATTCATGCTTTTGTTTTCCCTAAAATATTAAAACCGTCCAAGATCATGGGCCAAGAAACGGGTGCAAGGCTTTTAAAGTAGAACCTATTTAATCTAATATGAGAGATGGTAGCTGTAGTACATGAATTGATAGCAAGCCTCTGGCACATTGAAAATAAGGGCATAATCCTGAACTCTGGTGTTTATAACTACAGATCTGAGCAAAATAAAAAGCGTATTGGTTCAAAAAGTACTGATGTTATGATTTGGATTATCCACGAGCCTTCATTCCAGTAGCTTATATTTGTGATTTGAACAAATACACCCATGCATGTTAATTTTAAAATAAATCACTTTATTGCCAGTAGAATAAATACATTCACTAAGCACTATTAAATCTACTGTATCTAAATAACGTCATGTTATCATGCTTTACTCAAAGTACTTCATCTATGGGACAGCAAAACAATATTAAAATGCTATCATTTCAGACAATTTTAAGCACTTTGACATATCAGTGGCTATACTGTTTCAGTTAATCTATTGATAGGGCTGCCAAATATAAATTCAAATGGGTATTTTTACAATATTTAGTCCTGAAAAAAGCTTAATTGGCATTAAATACATTTTTTATAAGCAAGAAGAGTTCAGCTCCTGGTGTTTTCTTTGATCTTATAAATTTGAAAAATGCAGGAGGGAGCTGGGAGGGTTGGGAGTAAAATACAAAATGGCTTTTGTGACAAATTTGATATTTACACAATTATAATCAGTGAATTAAACAAGTCTTAAAACTGCTTAATCTTTGTTAGCATGATATTAAAAAATGCTGTATCACAAAAGTATCATATTAAGCCCATTAAGCCATTAGTTTCGGACATAATTTAAGGAGTATTTTTAGCTTCATAAATGCCAGTATCATTGAGAAACCTTTGTATATTGTCATTGGGTCAAAATTTGTTGTCTCGTTGCCAATTGTTATTTTTCTCTTGATCCTATCAAATGTTTATTGGATCTTTTAAACCTGGCAACACACTTAAACCACATGTGAATTATAAGCATGATGTTTGAGTTGAATATTGATGTCACTGTGAAAGGCAGTGGGTGCACAGAAGGCTAAACTTGGGACATAATTTTAAGTGTTCAAAGGGAGACATCAATGAAAAATATGTGGGCTATAAAAGATTGTAGATCAGTCAATTTCATTTTCAGGGTTACATACCAGTTGGGAAACACCGGCTGGAATTTTCCAGCCCCTCACACCCCGCCGACGTGAACAGAGATTTCAATGGCTTGCCAGCCCCGCCGTGGGGGAACTCGTCGCTGGGGGACTGGAAGATTCCGGCCACCGTTACTAATATGCATTTCTGTTTGTACTGTTAATGTCAATTAGGTGTGGTTCAGTAAATGAGAGAAAGCACTTGAAAAATATATTCCCTAATTATGCAAACTTGGCTATCTATGGGCTGGAATCCATAGTTGTCATCATACTGCAGCTGACAAATGAGGCAGTATCTCTGTATGTCTAATGTAGTCTTCAAATTAAATCTAGGAAAATTACTTTTAGTACATGTCAGCATGGTAAATGTCTATAACTTCAAAGTTCAGATTTGATATAGTTTTAACAGACCTGTGTAGATAGATGTTTTTCTGTACTGCTGACTTTTATTTTCTTTCAAATGTTATATTCCTTGGCATTGACCACATATTACAGGAATAAGAAGACAAAGTGTAATTTCTTTTTTAAAGTCCAAATGCGTGTCTCCTTGAAAGTGCATTGACTTTCATAATATAATTTGTAAAGAAATAGGAACAGGATTGGGCCATTCAGCCTCTCAACCCTTTGCCACCATTCAACCAGATTATGGATGATTTGTACCTCATCTTCATTTACTCATCATTTCTCCATATCCCGCTTGAGGAATAGAAAACTGAATGAGCCTTCCTCTATGGAAGAAGTAGTTTCAGCAAGTCACAGCACCGAAACTGGTGGTCTTTAATGCAAAGGAAACTTTGATTCACTCTGAATGATTTGGCTTGGAACTTCCTAGGTTATAAATGAAATCACTTAACCTGTGGTTGAATGTGTAATGATGCACCCTGTACTGTTTGTGGCAGACGCAAGCCAGTTTCAGTAGCTGCCAAATGTGCCTTTTTATTATGTGTCAATTTTCTTTTCTGACTTTTTGAACAGATTTTTTTTCTTAATCCTTTTCGTTTTGAACCGGGGAGGTGGGAAAATTGTATTTCTGGTTATATGCACCAGAAAACAAACCTTTCAGCTATAAACATAAATGTACATATCAATGGTTAAATTTTGTGTGTGTGTATGTGTGTGTGTGTGTGTGTGTATATGTATGTATATATATATATATACATATATAAAAAAATATATATATATATATATAATGCATTTGTTTTAATGGCATGGTTATTTGCAGCTATGATTATATGTAGACATTAGGTGAAGTTGACCAGATTTAAGAACAAATGGTAATCTTTCTTGGCACATCTAATATGACCTGTATAATTTAACCATGTCTGTAGAACTTTGTATTCTATGTTAGGAGTAACAGTATTCATTTTGCAATTAAGTATAATAATTGCTGTCTTTTCCTTGTACTGATTACACTGAGAAGTAATATTCAGAAAGAATGGGAGCAAGTAAGTAACGGCAAAGCAGCATTTGACTTACAAAATAGGAACCAGAAAAATGTATACAATAATTAAATAAAATTGTTTTTGCCTTACTTTCGTCCAAAGTGTATTAGACTGACATTTTTAATATATTGCACCAGGATATTTTGTTTCTTTCCTGGAACAATTATTTTTAAGGAAACCCTAAGTTTTTTTTTCAACTGGTATGTAAATCCTAGAAGCTTCGCAATGGGAGTTTTAGCATTTGCCTAATTTTAATGTAATTGGGTTTTATTTTTAAATCGTTATGTTAAATTTCCAGGTATCAGACGTTCTGTTTTTCCTTTTAATTTATATTTTAAAAAATGAAATCTGCATATTAAATATGTTTGAAACCTGTTCTTAGTGTTTTCATTTTTAAGTATCTGTTTTTACAGATCTTTAATCAATATTTCTCTTTTATATGGTAAATTTTAGAAGAGCAGAAAGCATATACCTTTGAAGAGTAGTCGTTTGAGTCATCTTTTAGACCAGTTCAAGAATTATCAAGAATTTTTTGTTTTCCAAAAAAAGAGAAAAAACATGCATCCAATTATATATTGAGCATGTCCCTTTCCAGCACTGTATTAAACTCCATGATTCATTTTAACATTATAGTTTACTGGTTCAACTTCTTATAGTTCAGATACCTTTATCCTATTATTGATGCGGTTTTGTTTTACTTCGGTGTTTAATCAGAACAGATACAAGGCAATTTAACTGGGGGTTACCCCAAAAATGCACTAGGGACTCCCCCACCCCCGTTCCACCCAGTCCCAGAGGTTCCCTGGTAAGGTTTGCATGGCAATTGCCCAGGAAGTGCAAACTCCCCATAGGCAATTGCCCTGCACTGGGAAACATCCAAAATGCGATTTAAATCGCAAACTTCAAATAGTTCCAGCTGCCTTACATCAATAGTTACCCAGAAAAAGTTAGAAGAGTTAAAACTGCTTCTGGGTAACTATTGCACTGACCCATCCTGACCCCTCAGTGGGGCTCACCCCCAAACCCCCAGGGGACTCCCCCTACTCCCTGACTATCGCCCCACCCCACACAGGACACACGCTGCCCTGCACAGTCTCACCCAGCCTGAGTTGGAAGATTTGAAGGTAAAAAAGTAGGAGCAGAGTGGCAATCCCACTTGGATTGCCAATCCGTGGAAATTCAGACCCAATTTGTAAAGACTCTGGACAAGAATTTCCATTAGATGCGCTGTTTTTTCACTGCAATTTTCTTGAAATTGGCTAAACTAGAGCCAGGTTGAGGAATTTTGAACACAATTTGCATTCAGCACAGATCAAGTTTCCACAATCTTTTGTGCAAGTTTAAAAAGCATTGTGCTAGAAACTAGTTCCACCCACAGATCCTGCCACACCCCCAGATCAAATTAATGGATGATGAGGGAAATAGACTTTTTTTTTGTTTTATTATAATTTCTATGGTGCATGTCAGGTGAATTCTTCAAGTAAGAACCAGATCAAATACTATAGATTGAGAGGGGCGGTGAAGAGGAAAGTAAGACTAGCAAGGTGAGAATAAGAAAATAGATTGGCAGTCAACATAAAGGGAACCCAAAAATTTTCTACCGGTATTTAAAATAGTAAGTGGGTAGTCAGAGGTGGACAAAGGTGATATCTGCTTAGAGATGCAGGGCAAGGCTAGAATACTTGAGTACTTTTCATTGGTGTTTTCTAAGGAACAGGAATCTAACAAAATATCAGAAGCAATGGATAGGTTGAAAATTGAAAGGGAGGAGGTACCTAAAGGGCTTGCTGCATTTAGGTAGAGAAGTCACCTGGTCCAAATGGCTCGCATCTGAGATTGCTGAAGGAATGGGGGTGGAGAGAGCAGAAAGGTTTACTGTAATCTTCCAATTTTCCCTAGATATGGGAGGAGGTGCCAGAGGAGAGTGGCAAATGAGACACCCTTATTCAAGAAAGGATGTAAGGACAGTTCTAGCAACCACACGTCAGTTTAACATCACTAGTGGGTAAGGCTTTAGAAACAATAATTGGGGAAAAAATCAACAGGCACTTGGAGAAGTTTAGCTTAATTAAGGGTAGCCAGCACTGATTTGTAGAAGGCAGATCATGCTTGAATAAATCTAATTTAATTTTTTGGTAAAGTAACAGAAGGTTGACGAAGGGAATGCAGTAGATGTTGTATGTATGAATTTTAAGAAAGTGTTCAACAAAGTACTGCATAATAGACTGGTTAACAAACTGGATTTTAAAAATTGGCTTAAAGACAGAAAACAAGTCTTGGTAAATGGTTATTTTTCAGACTGGTGGATGGTAGACATGGTGTTGGGTTAATGTTAGGGCCACTTTTTTTTTGCTATGTATAAATGATTTGGATCTTGGAATACTGAGTAAATTTCAAAATTTGCTGATGGTCCAAACTTGGTAGAGTGGCAAACAGTGAGCATGGTACAAATCTCCTGCAATAGGACATTGGCTAGCAGAATGGGCAGATGGAATTTAATATAGAGAAATATGAGCTAATGCATTTTGGAAGAAGGGATGGGGGAGGCAATATAGACTTAATGACACTAAAGAGTGTGCAGAAACGGATGGACTTGGGGGTGCATGTGCAACCATCTTTGAAAGTGGCAGGACATATCGAGAGAGTGATTAGCAAAGCATATGCAATCTTGGATTTCATAAATAGAGGCATTGTGTACAAAAGCAGGGAAGTTATGATGAACCTTTATAAAGCTCTGGCTAGGCCCCAACTAGAGTATTGCATCGAATTCTGATCACTGTACTTTAGGAAGGATGTAAGGGTCCTTGAGAAGGCGCAGAAGAGATTTACCAGAATAGTTCCAGGAATGGAGGGTTTTAGTTAGAAGGTTAAGTTGGAAAAGCTGGGGTTTTACTCTTTGGATTAAAGGAAATTGAGGGTAATTTGATAGAGGCATACAAGACTATGCAAGCTTAGATAAGGTAGACAAAAACTTCCCATTGGATGATAATACAAGGACTAGAGGACATATTTAAAGTTTTGGGCAAGGGATGCAGGGCAATTTGATGAACTTTTTTTATACAGTGGTAATGACCTGGAATTCGTTGCTCACTTGGGTTGCCAACTGTCACTGTGTCGTCCTGGAGGTTTCAGCCATTAGTTGGCCATACATCCATCCTTATGACATACTGGTTTCCTATACCAATTGGAAAGCAAAAAGACTCATTACCCAATTTGATGATGCTTGACTGACAGCAAAACAGCCTTTTTTCATTTTCAATACTTTTATTTCTGGTAAAGAGAAATGTTCAGAGAAAATGACTTAAAAAATCTTTTTAATGTACAGATAATTTTTCTCCAAGTTGCACACAGCAGTCTCCTGGACATTGACCTTCTATTCCCAGAGACGCCATACTAATCCTGGAGAGCTGGCAACCCTACTGCCCGCAAGGGTGGTGAAAATGGAAACATTCAAGGATTTCAAAAGGAAATTGGATGGGAATTTGAAGGAAATAAACCTGCAGGGATTCATGGATCAAGCAGGGGAGAAGTGGGATCAATTGGATTGCTCTGCAGAGTAGTGGCATAGACCTGTTGGGCTAAATGGCCTGCTGTGCCATAAATGACTAATCACCAATGTGTTGACCATTTGTAAGCTTTTGCAGCAGCTGTGAAAATTAAGTTGTTTGCTTTAGATGCAAGGACACAAATAGACGCACATTAAAACATTTTAGTTTACTAGGAAACCGACTACACCAGTGTAACAAATAAACAGTTCTGTATAGTATTTTTAACGTTTTTTTTTCTCTATTACTTAAAATCTGAATACTCCTAAATGGTGGCTTAGACACTTTTGATTAAAAATGCTTTCTTTTTTATGATAAACCCATTTAAAACTATTGATAAGCTGCCTTCATGGAGAACCTTCAGGTCATGTTTATCAGCAGCTTCACTAGCCTCTGCTTAACCTGGAACCAGGATATTGTGTCCCAAAACTACAAGGCTGCTTCCATAACTAATCTGTACAAACAGAAGGGAAACAAGTCCATCTGTGGCAATTATCATGGTATTTCAATCTCTCCGTAGCAGGAAAAATTCTTGCAAGCATTATTCTCAACAGGATTGTCATTCATCTTTACAGAAAAGATGCATGCAGAATCACAGTGTGGCACTCATGCTGGACGAGGAATGGTCAACATGATTTTTGCGTTGTGTCAAATTCAAAAGTCCTGTGAATAGAACAAGGATCTCTACATGATGTTCATTGGCCTTACCAAGGCCTTCAACAATAAACCATGAAGGTGTGTGGGAGGTGCCATTATGGCTGCCCTGAAAAGATGATCGGGGTTATTCTGCTCCATTCATGGTGGCCAGTGTGATGCAGAATGGTGCCTTATAAGGTGCCTTTGCTGTTACCAATGGCACCAAGCAAGGCTGCATAATGACTTCAGTTTTGTTTGCCATCTACTTTTCGGCTATGTTCTTGTGCGCACTCAAAGCTCTCAGCATAGGGGTCTGCATTCAGAACAGGTGGAAACCTCTTCAATCTGCAAAGGCTCAAGGCTTGCACAAAGTTCACAGAACAGAAGTCAACTCTTGTTTGTCAACAACTGTACCCTCAGCACACTTTACAGGACCTCCAGTTGCTTGTTGACCACTTTTCCTAAGCCTCAGAATGCATTGGCATTGCAATAAGTCTAAATAAGACCAGTTTTGTACCAACCTATTACTGGCCACAAACTCCAAGACTCCATAGTCTCAACTCACCCAGGCTCCTTCGACAGCACCTTCCAAACCTGCGACTTATACCACCTAGAAGGACAAAGGCAGCAGGTGCATGGGAACACCACCACTTGCAAGTTCCCATTCAAGCCACACACCATCCTGACTTGGAACCATATCACTGTTCCTTCACTTGCTGGGTCAAGCTCCTGGAAGTCCCTCCCAAACAACACTGTAAATGTACCTACACCACATGGACTGCAGCAGTTCAAGAAGGCAGCTTACCACCTTCTCAAGGGCAATTAGGGATGGGCAATAAAAATACTGGCCTAACCAGCAACGCCCACATCCCGTGAAAGCATAAAGAAAAATCAACAATACACTCAACTCAGTTCAGAAGTGCTGCTATCTTGGGAGTATCTTGTCCAACATCACCACATTGAATGATGAAATCATCCATTGCCTGGCAAAAGCAAGCTCAGTAGTCGGCAGGCTCACCCAAAGGCTTTGGAGGGAGCATGAAGTTTCTCAAAATAAAGATAAAAGTTTACTAGGCAGTGGTTCTCACATCACTTCTCTAAGGCTGTGAGGCATGAACAATCTTTTGGTGTCATATAAAGCAAATAGATGCATTCCTTCTTGGCTGCTGTACATCTATCAGCAACATCAAGTTGCAGGACAAAATCCCTAACACTGAAGTTCTTGCAAGGTGTCACATACCTGGTATCAAGAGCATGTTCATCAGAGATCAGTTTTGCTGGGTTGGCCTTGGGAGATTTCCACATACTGTACCAAAGGTATTATTCTACAGCCAGCTGATCAGGGGAACCTGCATCACAGGATGTCCCAAACTCAGATATAAAGATATTCTGAAAGCCAGCCTCAACGCCTGTAAGTTGACCCTAGCACATGGGGAAAAAGCAACCCTGGACAGACCCAAATGGAGAAGTCTCTGTCGTCAACCAGCTCAACATTGAGGGAGAGCAGAGTCCGATCCCTACAGGACAAGCAAGCACTCCGCAAAGCCAGTGCTTTCACCCATCCCTCCAACAGTGACCTCATATGTAATATTTGCAATCAAATCTGCAAATCAACATTTGGTTTAACATTACATATGAGACAACACCAACCTAGATGGTGAATAATTGGTCTTGTTGAACACTCATCCGTCGAAATGCTGGGAGCTGTACCTGGGACCACTCCTAAAAATATCAAGAACTATTTTAATGTAATATTTTTAATTACTTTCTAAAAATGGTTCATGCCAGATTTTATGTTTGGCAATATGTGAATTAATTTGAGCAGAGACTTGGGTGGGGGGGGGGTGGAAAACACCTCTCCATTCTAGTAAAATTTTGAGTTTTGAATGTGCCCAAAGTGAAACTCTTGGCCTGTATCTTTACCTCTCTCTCTCTCTCTCACACACAAACTCCTTTCATTTTGATGCTCGTATCACTTTGTCCATCTTTTTTCTATCCCTCCTCTCAGACGTTCCTTTATTAATGTACTTTGCATCCATCTTGATGTTAGGACCTTCTGTTTTTATTATCTTATAAGAAGGGTGTCGAAGCTAATAGTGCATAAGGGATGCACTAAAATGATACCACGGATGAGTGGTTTCAGTTATGACTAGAGAAACTGGCATGTTTTTCATTTTTTAACAGGTTGAGCTGATTAAGTTTAGGAGAAACTATTTCCACTGGCTTTTGAGTTAATAAATAAAAGAATGAAGGGCAGATTAAAAGAATTTATTTAAAACAGAGGGTTGTTAGGATCTGGAATGCCGTATCAGAAGTTGCTTTCAGTTTCAGAGGAGTATTGATGATGAACGTTGACAGTTTTGCCATCATTACCTCTGTAAGATCAGGAAAAAACATAAAAGTAAAAGTTATTTTTAAAGTGTATAGGCTGCTCATTATACAGCCCTCCTGATGCTAAGGAAATTGAGTAGGGTATGTAGTGGGTGCCTAATCCATTATTGCTTAAAATGCAATTCCTTTTAGAAACCAATCATTCCCCCATTGCCTGAAGCCTGCAATCTCTACTTCCAAAGCTCCCAATTTTTTTCCTTGCCCTGTTTCAAGCCTACGATTTCCAACCACCTGAGGCTATAATTTCTTTACCTGGAGCTCAATATTGAGGGCCATTTGCATCTCACCATTCTGATGCAGGATATACCCTGCACCCCCAACCTGCCACATGCCAAGGAGAGACAACTGAGGTTCCAGGCTTTATTGTACAACAACATGGAAAAGAATCAGAACGTAGATTTTTAAAACACATTTGTTTCTTTGCTCTCTTTATGATTTTAGATATTTTAGCCCAAAGTTTAATTTAATGAAAGCTTTGTAAAATATATTTAAATATAACTGAGATGGTAAGATTTTTCTGACTTTAATTTAGAAAAACATTCACTGGAATGGTAGCATCCAACTCTACATGTAATTCACCAGTTTTATATCACCCTATGGTAAAGTAAGAGCTTCCAGAAGTTTATGTGACAGTGTAACAGCAGTAAAATAAAAACTTTCACAAATCAAGTTGTAAAATTGAATTCTGGCAGTTCCTGAACTCATGTTTAATTGTAATAAGTTTCATCAGTTTTCAGGTGCATCTCTGAACACAACTTTTAAAAAGTCCTCTTTTTCTGAAAGCACTTCACAGCGGCAATGAGGATCTACAGTCTTCTCCATGGACACAATCAACTCTGCTTGATGACTAAAATTAGTGACATGCAACAAAGCTTGTGATTTTTTTTCTAATTGCATCTTCCAGCATTTTCCCCCCTCTTCGCATCATTTCTCTCTATGTGCTCCCCTCTCTCTGCCATGTCCCCCTCCCTACCCACTCTTCCTCTTCCTCTCCGCCTTTACTTCCCCATCCACCTCCTACCAATCCTTTGCATTCATCCCACCACAAATCTCTCTCAAATTAACATCTAACCTTTTTTTCTGTATTTCAGGTCTTTTTCTGAGAAGGGGCAAAGCTACTTTTATGAAACAGCTTTTCTTCCTAGGTGGGTGGCTCTGGTCACTGATCAGTTTGAAACTGTGTATCGCCACCCCTGTTAAAGTGACGGGAACTTCTGATTCCTCCTCACTGGAAGGTGAAGACTGAGATGGCAGATCTCTATCAACACTCAAAATTTAAGGAAATATTGATAATGGTAAAACATTACTATTGAGATTAGATAATGAGAGAGTATTTTGAACAGAAAATAACACCCCGCCACCTCATCCCAGTCTGACATTCCACTTTAAGCTGCTGTGCTGGTTCTTGTAGTTACATTATTAACTCATGATAACTACAATAATCTACAAGGTAAGGCAGTATCACAGAAAATTAAATGCAAGCTGACACTTGTATTCCACAATTCTACGTAATCCAAATCACACATCCAGACTCAGAAATTGGAATATTAATAGAATTGGTTCTTTGTTATTGTCTCCAGTTTTCCACTATTAGCTTACCTCTCATTCCCCGCTTCCTCTGTTCCACCAACAGTGGCTGCTACTTTAGTTTTCTTACCTTTACCCTCTGAAACTGCCTTCCTCAGAATCTCTGGCTTGTTTCCCTGCCCTCAAAACCTCATTAAGACTTTTTAAATGATTATTTTGTCCCCTTCTTATTCACTTCATCGTTTATCCCTCTTGCTTGGTGGTTACTCACTGTCCAATACCTTTAGAGCAATGTGTGGTATGTATCTTTACATATTGAATACTGTAAAAAGTAAGTATTTTTAAATATTCTTCCAAAGTTTATATGGCTATTCATAGTATTTACATGGACACTTCATTATAATATTCTAAAAGCAGTTCATATTTGGCAAGGACATTTAGCAGCTCTTTGGTTTTAATAGTTCATGTATAATACAAAATTCCCTAACCTTTTTCTTCAGTACAACCCCTCCTTTCATGACAATTTTGGAGTAATAGGTCAAAGTTTTAGATATGGTTCTAATATATCAACCAGAATTAGCCTGATAGCATAAATAGTAAAGCTTTGCCGTCCATAGCGTCATGAGTTCCAGTCCCAAGTTTGTTTGCTTCTTGAATTATACATCAGCCAAATAAGCTATGGTAACTTTTAGCCAGGCTAGTAGATGGAGGACTGCACAGAATTGCCTCTTTTCCATCTTTTACTGAAATATACCATACATAATATGGGTCATACCAGTTGATCACAGGGTGTCATTGACAGTGGTTGTGGAGAAGCCCACAAGCTATCCCACCTCTGAAGTGGTGGAAAATCTGTGCTTGCAGCTGTCTTGAGAGCAGAGAAAAAATATGGACAAATGAAATACTTTTCATATATGTGTATAGGTTGACAGAAAAGAACCCATGACACTATTCGAAGATGAGCAGGAGAGTTCCCATGACACTATTCGAAGATGAGCAGGAGAGTTCTCCCTGGTGTTCTGGCCAATATTTATCCCTCAACCAATATCAGCATATTATCTGGTCACTTTAACATTGCTGTTCACGGGAGCTTGCTATGCGCAAATTGCCTGTCGTGTTTCCTATATTACAACAGTGACTACGCTACAAAAATTCTTAATTGGCTGTAAAGCATTTTGGGATATCTTAACATGCAAGATGCAATATAAATCCAAGTTTGTTCTTCTATGCATATACATAAAATTGTGTCCAGATGGGGAACATTGTCATTTGGTGTTTGAAACTTGTAAATCTAATGTGTGATTCTCACTAATCCATATGAAATGGATCAAGATTCTGTTTTACAAACATGAGCATAAGTATAGTCAATTCAAATTACTATGCTTGGTTGAGTTTTTCAAAAATGTAAGATTAAACAGCAGTACCACGATCAATGTTGCTAACATGAGCAACCCTCTCTTTGAATTCTTGGATTTCTATCTTTGCAGCATCCTTTGTAGGATTACCATCAGATTTCTGCTTGTTCTCCAAACTGCAGGAACTTTGATGTGACCTAGATGATACAGACCAGTGTTAAGAAGCCATCATTTTCTTACACATCTCTAAACGTTAAAAACAAGGATGTAGGAATAGGCTAAGGACATCTAGCAATCCGAATAATTTATGATATATTTGGTTAAAACAATAAGTAGATAACAGTGATTATGTAAGTTGTATTATTTCCACAATTGATCACAATTTACCAGAAAAGTTGCGATTCATTCATATGCTATTGCAATGTCATCACAATGGAAAGGATTTTTGGACTATAACAGTCTGATAGGTTAATGTGATCATTCCTTCTATGGGTGCAACCATGTTTGTATCAGTTTATAGGGTTATTAGCCTGATGGCAGGAGGGTTTTATAGACTTCCATAACCTGTACAATGAGATGGGGGAAGGGGTGCACTCACACTGAAAAGCAAAACACCAGATGCAAGTATCCTGCTGAATGTCAACCCAGAATTTCAAACCAGAGCATTAGTCTCCATTCACTGGGACTGTCTGGAACAGGGTTTGAACCCTTCACCTTCTGACTCCAGGTAGGGAATTTTATCACTGAGCCAGTCTCACTCCATGCCAAATAATAAAAACATGATTATATTTGCAAATTTTGTCATGTGAGTAGACATTGAACACAAATAATTGTTACCATAATATTGTGAATATATTTTCCCTCAGGTTTCAGAGCCTCCGTTTATAATTTTTCTTACTTTTTCCTGAATAACTTCCGGAAGGAGTTCCTGAAGCCTCCTTTTTGTTCTTGTTTTCTGTTTTGTTCACCCAAAGTTGTCTGCTTACTTTCTTCCTTCTTGCAGAGTTTACTTGCCTCTTCTAATTTTACAGCCATGACAAAGTTATCCTACAATTAAAAGTAAAGGCTTTTGTTACTGTACTATGTCATGAAACGTTTCACCCCCTGCAACATCAGGTTAAGCTGTGCCATGCACGCCCATGGAGTGGCAATGTGTGAATTTGTGGCCACAGTTTTCTAAATGCTGCATCCGGTTGAATACTGTGCAGAGATCAGAATCTTTATTTTTATTCATTCATGGGATGTGGGTGTAGCTGGCTAGGCCAGCATTTATTGCCCATCCCTAATTGCCCTTGATAAAGGTGGTGGTGAGCTGCCTCCTTGAACCACTGCAGTCCACTAGTACATGAGGGAGTTACACCGGAAGTGTTCCTTCCAGCTCCACTGCACTCCTGACATTGCTGCCAACCCACGATTCGTCCTCTTTCCATTGTTCTCTTCCCAGCTCTCAGGAGCTACCTTAGGGCCTCGGCCAGTGAGCAAAGGGCTTGTGGTTTTAACTAGGTGAGTTGTCTCTGGAGGAATGATGAGCAGTGCGCTTACATTTTTGGCATAAGGTTCAAAGCTCAATTTCAGACTAGCCTAGAGTTCTAGGTTGGGATGGATGCTCCATGCACTGTTGTTTATGGGTCATGAACAATTTCCATCCATCTCTATTTATGAGGAATATCAAGTATACAAGAGAGCATCACTCTCACTGTGTTAAAGTTTCACTGTGCCACCATTTAGGTCTTCATTAGTGAATTTAAATTTCAGGTTGTCTAGCAAATTTAAGGCTTACAAGTAATCATCTAACCCAGCTTTGTCCAACCTTTTCGCATATGGGAAACCACATTTCAAAATTTTTCTCAATCAAGGGGCCGATGAGCATATTCACACTCACCCACTGTGAGAGTGGATGGAAGTGCATGTTGGTGTGTGGGGGTGAGGGTGAATGAAAACCCTGATACTGAGAGTAAGCCAGATTTTTATGCACATACTCTTCTCCCTCGCTCACACTCTGCCTCCACGTACACTCTCCCCTCAGACTCTCTCCCCCTCACATTCATTCTCTCTCCTCCTTGACATGCTCTCCCTCTCCCCTCTCACTTTCTCTCTCTCTCTCCCCCTCACTCACTATACCCCTTCTCCCCCTCTCTCCCTTTCTCTCCCCTACACACATGCACTCACTCCGTCTCTCTCTCCCTCTCACTCTCTGGCTCTCTCTAATCCCCACACATTCTATAACCCCTGTGTCCCCCCCACACTCACTCACTCTCTCTCTCTCTCTCTCCCCCTCACGCTCTCCCTCTGACTCCCCCTACACTCTCCCCCTCACACTCTCCCTCTCCCTTTTCCCTCATGCCTTCCCTTTGCCTTTGTCTTCTCCTTCACACTCTCCTTCCTCTCTCTCCCCTCACACTGTCCTGCTCCCTCACCCTCTGTCTCCCCCTCACAATCTCTCCTCCCCACGCACTCTCTAGCCCCTCACATTCTCTCTACCCCCTCACACACACACTCTCTCTCTTTCCTTCCCCTCACACACACTCATTCCTCTTCCCCCAACACACACTCCCTCTCCATCTCTTTGCCTCATCACACTTTCTCTCCCTCTCTCCACCCTCACAATCTCTCCCTCTCTCCACCCTCACAATCTCTCTCTCCCTCCCTTTCCCCCTCACACTCTCTCTCCCTCTGTCTCCCCCACCCCACAGTCTCCCTCTATCTCTCCCCCTCACACTCTCCTCCTCCCTAGACTCTCGATCCCCCCCTCAAACTGTCTCCTTCGCTTCCCCTCCCCACACACTACATCTCTGTCTCTTCCCCCCCTCACGCTTCCTCTCTCCCACCTCACACTCACTCTCTCCCTCTCTTTCTCCCTCACACACATCTCTCCCTTTCTCTCCTCCTATACACACACACACAAACACACAGTTTGTCTATCTCCCTCTCACACTCTCTCTCTGGTTCTCTCTCCCCCACCACACACTCTGTATCCCCTGTCCTCCCTACACTCACTCTCTCCCTCTCTTTCCCGCTAACACACCCCCTCTGGCACACCCCCCACACTCTCCCTCTCACACTCTCTCTCTCTTCCCTCACGCTTTCCCTTTCCCTCTCTCCCCCTCACTCTCCTTCCTCTCTCTCCCCTCACACTTTCCTGCTCCCTCACCCTCTGTCTCCCCTTCACACTTTCTCCTCCTCCCACTCAAGCCCCTCACATTCTCTCTACCCCTCACACTCTCTCCCTCTCTTTCCCCCTCACAGTCTCTCCTCCTCCCTAAACTCTAGCCCTCACACTCTGTCTCCTTCTCTTCCTCCCACATACTCCCTCTCCGTCTCTTCCCCACACTTCCTCTTTCCCGCCTCTCGCTCAGACTCTCCCCCTCTCTTCCCACTCACACTCTCCCTCTCTCTTTTTCTCCCCACTCTCACTCACCTGCTCTCTCTCCCACACTCCCCTCACACTCTCCCTCTCCATCTCTCTCCTCCCCCACACTTGCTCTAACCCCTCTCTTCCTCTCTCTTCCCCTCACACTCCCCCTCTTCCTCTGACTCCCTCCCCCCACACTCTCCCTCTCCCCCTCACTCTTTCTTCCCCCCCTACTCTCTCTCTCCCCTCACACTCTGTCTCCTTCTCTCACCCCCCCCGCACACTCCCTCTCAGTCTCTTTCCCCAGTCATGCTTCCTCTCTCCTGCCTCCCACTCACTCTCTCCCTCTCTTTCCCCTCACTCTCTCCCCCTCACACTCTCTCTGCCTCTTTCCCCTCTCTCACACTTTCATTCCTCTCCCCCACACAAATAATCCCTCTTCATAGCTGCAATTGTTCCTTTAACCAAATTATGACCCTGCACCTTTATATATCCCCCCTTATCTCATCTGAAAACCCTGTAAAAGGAATGCCGAGCAGCCGTTCCTGTCCTTCTTTAAGCCATATTTCAGTAATAGCTGTGATATCATTATTCCAAGTACTGGGCTCCTTGCAATTAAGTATATAGCATGAAGTACCTCCAAACCTTTTTGTTGTCTAATTTTCAGCCCTTTCCTTCCTCTGATTTCCACACTTGCTTACTTATTTTCTGCCTTCCATTTCCAGCTTTGCTTTTCTCCCCTCTGGATCTAAGCTCCTGTAACCATCCCACTGCCAAACTAATTTAAACCCTCCCAACAGCACCAGAAAACCTCCCAGTGACAATATTGGTGCTGGCCCTGTTGAGGTGCAACCCATCCAGCTTGTACAGGTCTCACCTTCCCCAGAACTGGTCCCAATGTCCTAGGAATCTAAAGCTCTCCCTCCACTCTGTCTCTAGCCATGCATTAATTTGCACTATCCTCCTATTTCTTTACTCAATTGTTTGTGGCACTGGGATTAATCAGGAAATTGCTATCTGAGATCCTGTTGAATAAGTTATTTCCTAGCTCCCTAAGTTCTGCCTACAGAACCTCATCCCTCTTTCTACATATGTAATTAATAATGTGGACCATGACCTCTGGCTGTTCATTCTCCTCCTCAGAATATTCTGCAGCTGGTCAGTGACGTCCTGAAGACCTAGTATTAAGGAGGCAAAGTCCTGGAATCACATCAGCAGCAGAAACATCTGTCTTTTCCCTAACTATTGAATCCCTATCACTATTGCTTTTATGACCTTCCTCTAACCCAGCAGCTGAAGAAGGCGGCTGATTACCATTAGCTCAGGTAATGGGTTGTAGTAGAAAACACATCGAAGATCTAACATATTTTAAAAATAGAAACTACCAATGTAAACATGTTGCACTGTATTTATACCCTCCTTCCAGTGGTGGTGCTGTAATGCCAGAGTTTTGCATTTCACTGTTTAGTTAACAGAGAATGCCATTGTTTTAAAGGGTTATATTCCTACTGCTCCAGAAGAAGCTATTTTTACTCCTCCAAATATTGGCCACTTGCAATGTTGTCTCTTGCTGCTGTGGCCATCTCCACTGCACTGGCTGCTGTTGCTGCTGCTGCACCCAATTTATCCGCCCCTGGAAGTTGCTCTCCATCGTCATTTTTGACAGTCCGCAGAAATTGCTCAGCTACCTCTTCAGTACTATACACCTTTTTGCTGGTTCAAACATGTGCTGTTTTCCCAAAGCAATTAGAGTTATGTGGGGATAGGCAGGAAAGTGGAGATAAGGCCACAATGAGAACAGCCATGATCTTGTTGAATGGTGGAATGCTTGAGGGACCAAATGGCCTACTCCTATTTCTTATGATCTTATGACCATGCACTCCCTAACAAGTGATGCCAGACCTTTCGCCCTTTTACGTAGCATTTCCAAACCTGAGAACCTTCTCCAATGCTTGTAGACTCTAAATCCAACAAAAGCTAAAAAAAAATTAGAGGAAAGCTGACTTTCAAGGGCTGAGAATAGAAATTGGGAAAATAAAATGGGTGAAAATATTAGCAAACAATGTAGATCAAAAATGGGAAACGTTTAAAAAGGTGTTCAACAGCTTGCCAGAATAATATATTCCGCTAAAAGGAAAGAACAAGCGAACCACTTGAGTATTGCTGAAAAAGGAGACATGCTGATGAAGCTTTTCGTCTTGAACTCATCAGGACAGATTTGCAAGATTATCAAATCTTTTGGTATTCTTGCAAATTTGTCCTGAAGTGTGCAAGATGAAAAGCTTTGACAACATGTCTTTTTTCTCAGCAATAATCAAGTTCTCTGCCACCAAGTAACTATAAACTAAACATAAGTGGGACTCCATGGATGCATAGGGAACATAAGGGAACAACTGAGGGTTAGGAAGGAAGCAGAGGATATATGATAAGAGAGAATACAAAGAGATTAGGAGAGAAGTTTTAAAAAAAACTATTAGGAAGGTAAGGAGGAACAATAAAATAAAATTATCAAGGAACATAAAATAGTAAAATATTTTACAGGCACACCAATAAAAAAAGAAGGCTGTGTTGGGAAGAGGACCAAGGAACAGTCATGATAATACCACAAGTAAATGATAAAGAGGAGAAATGTTAAATAATTATTTCGCTTCGATATTTACCAGGGAGATAGAACAGGTAGATATGACATTGAATGATGAGAAGCACAATGCGATGAGTAATTTTAATTAAAAAGGGGAATGTATTGAATAAACTAAACAACCTCAAAAAGTATAAAACCTCTGGTCCAGATGTATTGTATCCACATATTTTAAAATAATCTAGGAAAGAGATAGCAGAGGGAATACTACTCATATTTAATAATTCATTAGAAAAATGTCTAGTGCTAGAGGACTGGCGGTTAGCTAATATAATTCCTATATTTAAGGAGGAAGGCAGAACATGTCTAGGGAATTATAACCCCTTAAGCTTAACATCAATGGGAGGAAAAATAATGGAATTATTACTAAAGGAGAGAATAGAAGAATATCTAGAAATGAGAAATATAATGAATTGTCAGCATGGATTTCAAAAATGCAAATCTTGCTTGACCAACTTGATTGAAATTTTTGAGGAGGTTTCAGAGAGAGTAGACGGTGTTAATATAATTGATGCGGTTTATCTAGATTTTCAAAGAGTCTTCATTAAGGTGCCCCATAATAGACTAATGAGTAAGATTAGAGAATGTGGAGTCAGGGGTCAAGTGGCAGAATAGATTGCTAGCTGGCTTCAAGACATAAAGCAGAGAGTGGGTGTAAAGGTCAGTGCGTTATTCAGAGTGACAGAAGGTGGGAAGTGGTGTTTCATGAGAATCAGTGTTGGGACCACTGCTGTTCACAATTACATGAATGATTTGGACTTTGGAATCAAAAGCACAATTTCTAAATTTGCAGATGACACCAAATTGTGGGGTGGGGGTGGGTTTGTTAGTAAATACTGCGGAATACAACAAATTACAGAAGGACATTAATAAACTTGCAAAATGGGCAAATAATTAGCAAATGAAGTTCAACACAGATAAATGTTAAGTAGCACATTTTGGTAGGGAGGTCACTAATTAATTGGAAGGTCCAATTCTAGATGGGGTAGAGGAACAAAGGGATCTTGGACTACAAATACGTCAATCACTAAAAGTTGCATGACAGGCAAGGCCATAAAACAACAAACCAAGCATTAGGCTTTATTTCTGCGGGGATAGAATTGAAAAGGGAAGTTATGCTAAACCTGTATCAAACCTTGGTTAGACCACGCTTAAGAGTACAGCATGCAGTTCTGGTCGCTATATTATAAAGAAGGATATAGGGGCACTGGAGAGGGTGCAGAGAAGATTTACAAGGATGATACCAGAAATGCATAGATAGACTTATCAGGAGAGGATTGACAGGATAGTCTCTATCTCTTGAAAAAAGAAGGCTGACCTGTGACCTATTGGGATCTTTAAAATTATGAAAGGTTTTGACAGAGTGGATACAGAGAGAATGTTTCCTCGTAGGGAGGAGCATAGCTAGAGGTTACTAATATAAGATAGTCACCAAGAAATCCAATAGGGAATTTGGAAGAAACTTCCTTACCCATAAAGTGCTAACAAAATGCAACTTGCTACCTCAGGGAGTGGTTGAAGGAAATGGTATAGATATATTTAAGGGGAAGCTAGACATGTATTAGAGGGAGAAGGGAATAGAAGGTTACGATGGTAGATTTAGATGAGAAAAGGAGGGAGGAGGCTCATGTGGAACATAAATACCGGCATGGACTGGTTGGGCCAAATGGCCTGTTTCTGTGATGTATATCATATGTAATGTAATCCTAAGTAATATTATGTGATCTATTTCTGAATCTACCAATCAACCTTTCAAAATTTATCCAATTAGCTGCTAGCAATGCTTCTAAGAAACTAGGTGACTTTATCAGCAGCCTGATCGGGCACATGATCTGTCCACACAAAAGCAAATACTGAAGATTTTGGAAATAAAAAATAGAAACATAAAATGCTGGAAATACTCAGCAGATCTTGCATCATCTGCGGAGAGAGAAACAGTTAATGTTTCAGGTCAATGACCTTTCATCAGAACTGGGAAAAGTTAGTTGTAACAGGTATTAAGCAAATGAAAGGGGGGAGGTGGGAAGAAGAACAAAAGGGAAGTCTGCGATAGAGTGAAAGGAGAGATTAAATGACAAAATAATTGATGGTGCAAGGCCAAAAGGAGTGGTAATGGGACAAAAATCATGTTTTGCATACTCGGTGAATTAGTCAATCCTCCATTTCAGTCACTGCATGCTTTAATAGTCTGCCTTAATTTTTCACTGCACAAATACATGTTTTACTTACTGGTACCTTATAGCTGGGCACAAGAGATCAAGGAGGTGATATGAAGATGAACGGGGGTTTAAGACACAACCACTCTTTACGTCAGATGCTGATGACATTCCAAAATGGTGTCCATCCACACCCACACTGGTGGTTCACTTTTATACTACGCATAAATCAACCCCCATTTTCGGGGGGGATTTTTCGAGGCTTCGAAGGTTGACATATACACTGATATCTCCATTACGTCTAGAGGAGGTGCAAATGGCAGAATTATGGACAGCTGCTGTCCAAAAGTTAAACCAAGGGAAAAAAGAGAAATAGGAGATTAAAAAACAATACCAGCAAAGAAAAAGGAAACAAAATGAGGACAGAGGTTACAATCTAAAATTGTAATTATTCCATAACTCACTTGTACATATTTGTATCTGACTTAGGAAATGTGATTATCTATATTAGATTTTTAGGATAGATAAATTACCTTTTCTGATTCCATCCATTCATCTGAAGTTTGGTTGCTGTAATCTTTGGGCCTAGGTGATGAAGAGGTTGCCCACTGGGAGCTTTTTGTCCTATATAATTTCATCTGAGATGGGTTGCCTACTTTGGTTTTTGGTGCTGGGTTTCCAATGTTGCTTAAAATTAAGGAATCAGGAATTTTCAAGTTTTCAATAAGGCCACTTGTGTAATCTGCGCTGGGATAATTCTCTGATTGTGTTTCATTCAATATATCATGTCCTGTTTTGTAGCAATGGTGCTGGTACATGTTATCAAGATCTTCTTGACTGATAGAATGACAGGGTGTGAGCTGCAAAGAGTAATCTATTGTTTCAGTCTCCCTTGCAGGAATGTAGTTTAATGTTTTCATGAAATGTACATCCAAGCTGGAGTCGGAAGATCTGACCGAACACTGATCTGACAAAGAAGCATTTTGAATGGATTCTCCATATTCAAGATGAATTGGAGTGTCCTGTGCCTGGTCTCCTATCCTTTCTCCCGAGCTTCTGTACTGAAAATCTTGGTAATCTAAAGTAAAGTTCTTTACATCATCCTTTGAGGAACAGATCGGACCTGCATGACTTATGACAGACCTTGCTTTGTTCATGTTGAAATCATCCCTGGTTTTCTTACAGAAAGCTTGGTATTCAGACTCCGATAAGCTTTTCAGAAGTAATTTAGTGTCCAGCCCAATGTCACTGGTGTAAAATGGGCTATAGTCCATATTATCAAGTTCCTGGTATCTCCTGGGTATGTATTCCCATTCATCTGACTTCAAATATTGAATCTGCTCCAACCCTTTCGCCTTGCTCTGTTGTACCAGTGGCATCACACACCTTAAATTTAAAAAAAGCAATCATCAATAATAATCAGCTTTCTACTTCAATTCCATCATTAAAGTTAGAATTTTAACCTTGTAGTATTAAACTAAAATAATCCATGGGTAATATTACTAATGTTCTCTTTGTTGGTATAATAGAAATTAAACATAAATAGGCGCATTGAGTCCATGCCAACTTTCTGTAGAGCAAACCAGTCAGTCACATTTCCTCACCCTGTCCCCATAGCCCTCAATTAATAATACTCAACAGCGGAAACTTCAATCACAGGCGGCTTCCATCCAATTTCTTTTTGAAATCATTGGTCATCTCCACTTCTATTCCCCTTGTAGGGAGCAAGTTCCAGCTTATTATCACTTGTTGTGTAAAAAGGTTCTTCCTCACAAATCACCCCTGTGTCTCTTGGCCAAAACCTTAAATCTGTGCCCCCTACCATCAGCTAATGGGGACAGCCTTTCTTTGTCTACCTTATGTAAACTTGTCATAATCTTGTCCAATTCTATCAGATCTCCCCTCAGTCTTCCATGCTCCAAGGAGTACAACTCCAGCTTCTTCAACCTAACCTTGTAGCTAAAATCCCTTATCCTCAGAACTATTCTGGTAAATCTCAAAGACCCTCACATCATTCCTAAAGTATGGTGACCAGAACTGGAACTAATACTTTATGAAGCTCAGGTTAGATGTCATGAAAGTATAATAATTTTCATAATATTTTCCTGGTTTATTGTAAAGTAGGCTTATGGGGGTAGGTATAGTTAGGTCTGTGTGTGACTTAATTACATTTGGAGATGAGTAGACTGCAAGCTTTGACTCATCAAAAGAAGCTAGGTGCTTGATATGCTAATGAGTAAACATGGATGCTGGCTTAGCATGTAAGGTGTGAAGGGAATTTGCATTTTTAGATAGATGAAAGGAGATTTGGATTTCAAAGCGATTTTAGTCTGTGTACAACTAGCCATATAATCAAGGCTAAGGAATGCATCTATTTTTCCCAAAGGTTACTGACAAATAGTAGCAACATGAAAGATTTTATATTGTGAGGAAGATACAGTTTCAAAGACATGGTTTTTTTATTCATTCACGGGTTGTGGGCTTTGCTGGCTTGGCCAGCATTTATTGTCCATCCCTAGTTGCCCTTGAGAAGGTGGTGGTGTCTTCTCGAACAGTTGCAGTCCATGTGGTGTAGGTACATCCACAATGCTGTTAGGAAGGGAGTTCCAGGATTTTGACCAAATAACAGTGAGGGAATGGCGATATATTTCCAAGTCAGGATGGTGAGAGACTTGGAGGGGAACCTCCAGGTGGTGTTGTTCCCATCTATCTGCTGCCCTTGTCCTTCTAGATGGTAGTGGTTGTGGGTTTGGAAGGTACTGTCTAAGGACCCTTGGTGAATTCCTGGAGTGCATCTTTTACATGGTACACACTGCTGCAACTCTGCATCGGTGGTGGAGGGAGTGAATGTTCATGGATGTGGTGCCGATGAAGCAGGCTGCTTTGTCCTGGATGATGTCAAGCTTCTTGAATATTATGGGAGCTGCACTCATTCAGGCAAGTGGGAGTATTCCATCGCAAATCCTGACTTGTGCTTTGTAGATGGTGGACAGGCTTGAGGAGTCAGGAGGTGAGTTACTTGTCACAGGATTCCTAGCCTCTGACCAGCAATTGTAGCCACAGTATTTATATGGCTAGTCCAGTTCAGTCTCTGGACAATGGTAATCCCCAGGATGTTGATAGTGGGGAATTCAGTGATGGTAATGCCATTGAACGTCAAGGGGTGATGGTTAGATTCCCTCTTGTTGGAGATGGTCATTGCCTGGCACTTGTGTGGCGCGAATGTTACTTGCCACTTGTCAGCCCAAGTCTGGATATCATTCAGGTCTTTGCTGCTTTTGGACATGGACTGCTTCAGTATCTGAGGGGTTGCGAATGGTGCTGAACATTGTGCAATTATCAGCAAACATCCCCACTTCAGACCTTATGATGGGAGAAAGGTCATTGATGAAGCAGCTGAAAATGGATGGGCTGAGGACACTACCCTGAGGAAGTCCTGCAGTGATGCCCTGGAGCTGAGATGACTGACCTCCAAAACCACAACCATCTTCCTTTGTGCTAGATTTCCCCCTGATTCCCATTGACTTCAGTTTTGCTCGGGCTCCTTGATGCCACACTCAGTCAAATGCGGCCTTGATGTCAAGGGCAGTCACTCTCACCTCACCTCGGGAGTTCAGCTCTTTTGCCCATGTTTGAACCAAGGCTGTAATGAGGTCAGGAGCTGAGTGGCCCTGATGGAACCCAAACTGGGCATCAGTGAGCAGGTTATTGCTAAGCAAGAGCTGCTTTATAGCACTGTTAATGACCCCTCCCATTACTTTACTGATGACGAGAGTAGACTGGTGGGCCAATAAGTGGCCAGGTTGGATTTGTCTTGCTTTTTGTGCACAGAACATACCTCGGCAATTCTCCACATTGCCGGGTAGTTTCCTGTGTTGTAGCTGTACTGGAACAGCTTGGCTAGGGGCAAGTATTTTTGGGCAGTATTTTTGCAGTATATTGCAGTATCCAGTGCCTTCAGCTGTTTCTTGATATCACATGGAGTGAATCAAATTGGTTAAAGACTGGCATTTGTGGTGCTGGGGACCTCTGGAGGAGGCAAATATGGATTATCCACTCGGCAAACGCTACAATCTTAAGTGCTGGGCTCCCCCGTCATTGAGGATGGGGATATTTGAGCCTTCTTCTCCAGTGAGCTGTTTACTTGTACATCACCATTCACGACTGGATGTGGCAGGACTGCAGAGCTTAGACCTGATCCATTGGTTGTGGGAGCTCTTGTTTAGCTCTACCACACGCTGCTTATGCTGTTTGGCATGCAAAGTAGTCCTATGTTATAGATTCACCAGGTTGACACCTCATTTTATCCTTCAGGACTTGGTCAGCCCGGTCAGTAGTGGTGCAGTCTTGGTGGTGAACATTGAAGTCCCCCATCAGAGTACATTCTGGCCCTTACCACCCTCGGTGCTTCTTCTAAATGGTGCTCAACATGGATTCATCAGCTGAGGGAGGGTGGTACGTGGTAATCAGCAGGAGGTTTCCTTGCCCATGTTTGACCTGATGCCATGAGACTTCATGGGGTCCAGAGTCAATGTTGAGGACTGCCAGGGCAACTCCCTCCCAACTGTGCTGCCATCTGCCTTTGGGACAGGACATACCCAGGTCTGGGACTTTTAATTCCCGATTTTTAAAAATTGAATTCAAATTCCACCACCTGCCATGGTGGGATTCGAACCTGTGTCCCCAGAGCATTACTCTGGGTCTCTGGATTACTAGTCCAGCAACAATGCCGTTATGCCATCGCCTCCCCTTAAATGTGAAACAATAGAATTTACATATTAAGAAAAGAGAAACATATATAAAGGAGAATGAAGAGAAGGCATTGTGAGATCTAACAGAAGTATGTGAAATAGCCTTAAGAAGCCTCCATTATTGGTGCATAAGTCTGCTGTCTGCCGAAAAGCCATTTGAAATTCCACTGTCCAATGTATTGTGTTACTGATGTTAATCACACTGATGTTAATCTGCTGGATCTGTTTAAAATCTAAAATCTATTTTGGACCGTTGCCTTAAAGGGGGTGTAACTGGGAGCCAGGTTAATTAGGAATTTTAGGAGTTGTTATAGTAATAGTTTGTAGTCTTATGTATGTGCTTGAAATTTTTTCTTTTGTTAATAAATATTTTAATTTAGTTTTTTTTAAATCTCAAAGTCTTGGTGTACTTATTAGTTCTGAATTCAGGGCACAAAATAAATACGAATTGCAAAACGGCTGTGATAGCGCGATCAAGTTTCCTCATGGATTTGATCCACCTCGCATACATCATCTGCCAAGTCATAACCTAGGCCACAACTAAAGGTTGTGCTTTTGTACTTAATATCTCTATTTATGGAGCCCAAGATTCCATATGCTTTGCTCATTACATACTCAATATGTCCTGCTACCTTCAAGGCTCTAAGCATATCAACCTCTCCGACCCTCTGTCCCTGCAAACTCTTTAAAACTGTGCCATTAACACTACGTTGCCTCTCCCTATCCCTTTTTCAAAATGCGTCACCTCACACCTCTCTGTATTAATTTCCATCCGCCACTCGTCTGCCCATTCTGCTAGCCTTTTGCAATCAATTTGTATCATCTTCACTGTTTGCCACACCTCCAAGTTTGGTAACATCACAAATTTTGAAATTTTACTCTGTATTCCAAGTCTTCTATAAATAAATATCAAAAAATGCAGTGGCCCCAGCACTGACTCTTGGGGAACACCGCTGTCTCCAAGCCTCCAGTCTGAAAAACAATCATTTACCATGACTCTGTTTTCTATCCCTAAGACAATTTTTAACGAAGCTGACACTGACCCTCCTATTTGATGAGTTTTGTTAAACAGCCTTTTTATGTGGTACTTTGTCAAATGTTTTCTTAAAATCCATAAAGACAACATCCATTGCTTTCCTTTCATTAACCTTCTCTGTTACTTCATCAAAAAATGCAATAGATTAGTGAAGCATGATCTGCCTTTTACAAATCCATGCTGGTTTTCCTTTGTTTTTTTTCTTTGATTATTGTTTCTTAAGCCATACCCGCCACTGATGTTAAACTAATAGGCCTGTAATTATTAGGAATGTTCTAGTTAGTTTTCACATGTATGCTGATATTGCCCAACTCTACCTCACCACCACCTTTCTCAAATCCTCTACTGTTGCTACATTATCAGACTGCTTTTCCCTCATGAAGAATTGGATGAGCAGAAGTTCCCTCCAATTAAATATGGGAAAGACCAAAGTTATTGTCCCAGATTTTCGCCACAACAGAAACAGCTGAAAATTCTATGTTCTCACCTGAACCTGGCGTATTTCATCTTCGTGAGGGCAGGTGATTAGGTGGTTAAGAAGGCATATGGGATACCTGCCTTTGTTAGCCAAGGTGTAGAATATAAGAGCAGGGAGGTTATACTGGAACTGTATAAAACGCTGGTTAGGCCCAACTGGCCAGAATGGCAGGAACTCGCGCCAGATTCCGCGCTTGGAAGATCATTAATTATGCACATGCAAGTATTGGGCTGAATCACTTGGCAGGTCGGGAGCTGATTCATCCGCCCACCATCAGCTGGTGGGGCTGGAGGTCTGGGTGCCATATTTAAAGGCCAGTTCAACGCATAATCTCACTCTCTCCAGCCCACTTGTCTTGCTGACCTGTGCAGAGATGCCTTGTAGCCAGAAGAAGGTGGCCGAGAGCCTCAAGAGGAAGGCAGCACCCCACTTCACCCACAAGGCCCTCCAGGCCTTGATCAGAGGAGTGCAGGCACACAGGCAAATCCTGTATCCCGGATAGCTGCAGGAAGCACAGCAGCCTCACCTCTCCAGCCTGGGGGGCCGTCGCAGAGCAGGTCAGCGCAGCTGTCCCCTGTACCCGAAATGCCATCCAGTGCCGGAAGAGGATGAATGAATGATCTTATCCGCTCTGCCCAGGGTAAGTCATCCTTCAATTCCTCCAATATAAAACTCTCATCATGGCATTGTGCACTCAAACGGCTACTCTCTTAAGGGATCTCACAACCATTAGCAGGGGACACAAATCAACACTCATTCTCTCACTGAGACTTTCACATCACCACCATCCCACCTATCATCTTGCTCACAATCCATCCTCTGGCCTTTCTGGGGAGGGCTCACCACACACACACACACACGCATCTCACCCAACCACTGTCCTATCCCTTCTCATTACATGCCTTTCTTTCTTCTTCATACACGCCAAGCTGGCACACAGCAGGAGCAAGAGATGGCAGATCGGGTTAGAGATGGCCGACATAGTTGCCCTCACTGAGTTTGAGGAGTTTGCAGCCAAGCTGGCTGGGGAGGACAGGTATCAGTTCTGTGGGAAAGGAGAGATCGGCCTCTCCCAGTAACCTTGTACGGTTCACAGCTCCATCACCTCATCAAATCCTGACAATCACAAGGAGTCACATGCAGTCTTATATAGCTCATGCTTATTAACTGAAACTCTATTTTCTAGGCACCTGCAGATCGAGGCCCCCAAGCCAGTCGAGCATCAGTGCGAACCCCTGGACCATGTCCAAAGAGGAAGCTCTGGAAGAACCATCACGGCACTCATACACACCCTCCACCAGCTCAGACACACATTTTGTTGGGACACAACTGTAGATTAGGCTCGGGCTCACTTTCTGGGGAGCACTTCACTGACACATCCCTGCAGCAGTCGGAGGCAGGGACAGCCCAGGTCTCCAACACTCAAAGGGCTGCCAGAGACCAGCCACCCGCTCAGTCCGAGTCAGATGATGAGCCTCTGGAAGCAGCCACCAACTTAATGTTGGAGATGCAATGACAGTAGCGGCGGAACATAAGGCAGAGATTCGACAGTCACTCAGCAGACTAGAGTGAACGATGGAGGAGTTCGTCTGCGTTGTCTGATGTCATGGCTCTGACATGCGAATGCCTTGACATCACCATGGGAAGGCTGGTGACCACCATGGAGACCTTGGTCCAGCAGGCCTTGCCGGATTTGTGCTCGGCCCTGCACTCCATGGCCACACACCCTGGTGAGCACCATCAAGATGTAGGCGACATGGGGGTGAGGCACCTTGACCTCCCTCCAGGTGCACAATCTCCTGCAGAAGACAGGACAGCGCCCTTGGGCGCACAGAGGGAGGATGAGCATCAGCCGGATACTCCGGGGGTCTCCTCTCAGGGCACTCCAAGGGTATGCAGCCACTCTCAGCCCCCTCTGCCTGTGACTCCATCCACTCCAGCTTCTCAGGTCTCTGAGGGCGTTTCTGTTCCTGAGCAGGTGACCCTTATCAGGCTGGGGCCCACCAGGCCTCAGGCCACCAGAGGACGTCCACCAAGGTCATCACAGACATCAGGGCCTAGCAGTCAGCAGGCTGCCTCCACCTCTGCTGCGAATGTTAGGGCTACACGCAGGCAGAGTTAGGAAAGTTAAGAAAAAGTGATGTCACTCTGGGTCATGGGTGTGCTGTGCGTGTAAAGAAATTGCACTTTTGTGAATACATTTGGTGGTTATGTGAATGTTCCTGTCAACTGAAGGTGTTGTGATTTTGTTCTTTGGAATCCTATTATTTCAAGGTTTAGCCATCTTCCCACTCAGTGATAGTGTCCCACTGTGAGATTCACATTCCTGTGATGTCAGCCTCAGTTGAACGAGTATCCACACCCGTGTGTGATGTCAAAGAGTTCTGTTTAAATCTTTATTTGAAGTGTGTGATGTAAGCGTTTCTAACCCTTCTTCCTCAAAGAACACCATTGAGTGAGGGCAGCTTATCAGCATTGATAATCTAGCAGCATTTATGTCCCCTCAGTGGTAGTGGCAGAAGAAAAGACATGCACGGGAGGAGGAGATCCTTAGGCATGTCCACATCTCAGTCATAGCAGTGTTTGCATCATTAGATGGAGGTGAAGCTTCAAGTTTTCTCTCAAATTGTTCTTGATCCTAAGTGGACTCTCAGTTCCCAGAATGAGCTCACTCATAAGGCCTCACGAAAGCAAAGATCATGGCCTGGTGATTCATGAGACCATAACACGCAAGTGTGAATGCAGGACTCGTTCCCGCTGCAAGTGGGTGGACAACCCCTAAGATGAAAGTAAATGGCATTGATCGCTAGGAGAGAAGTGGCTATATTCCCTCACTTAACTTTACTCTTCCTGGAACCTGTCAGCAATTAATGTATCACAGGCACGTTTCCCATGCCTTTCTTCCTCCATGGTGTGATCGCACTCATACTGACTCTCTGCAGCCTCCTGAGGTTCCTGGTTCCCCAGATCTTCATCCTCCAATGAGGACAACCCCAGAAAAGCCCCCTCATGTTTGCCATTCTCTCTCACTGCCATTTCCTCCCCATTGCCCACCTTGTGTTCATCAACCCCAACCTCGCCTCATAGCCCAACCCCGGTTGAAGCGTTAGCTCCAGAAAGGTGAGGTTTGCATGAGTGACAAAGCACAGTGATGTTCTTCGGGACAATGTAGGCAAAGAGCAGGAGCGGACCAAAACTACAGCCCCAGGAGTGTGGAGTTCATCGCAACAAGACTGGCGCAGTGCTATGCAGGTAGGCTATGTATGTTGCACTCACCTCAAAGTTACCAGCGAACTGAAGTCCAACTTGTGCACGCCATCCCTTTTCAAAAGGGTTTGAGGCCGACGTAATTTCCCGCTGGCGTGATGCAAGATTGGAAAATGTGACAAGATTCCGGCAAGCAGCTGTTTTAATGAGCATTCATGACATGTTAATGAATGCAAATGGCGTTCACGCAGTTGTAGGTGGGATGACCCATCCACCACAAATCCACCATCGGGAGAATAGCAAGCTGTTTTTACGCCAGCTGCTTTTTGCCTGCCACTGGATACTCCACTCCCACCTGCCATGAAACTCACCACAGGCGGGATGGGAAAATTCCGCCGGTGGAATCCAGAGTGTGCATAATACAACAGGTAAGAGGATGTCTGAACTTGGTGGATGTGATTGGATCATTAGGGTGCCCCTTTGGATAATGTCCCAGGGAGTGTAAAGCACCCTTTGGGATTGTCAAAAATGAACATTATTATGCATTTTTTATACACAAAATCATTGGAACTATCAAGCTGTCAACAAGCTCTCCAGCTGTCAAGAAACTGTCCAGGTGGGTTGAGGTGCATGGGTTGACATGAATTGGCACTAAGTTGGCATGAGTATGGGGGAAATGGGGGTGTGTAGAGGGGCACTGAGTTGGCATAAGGGATATGGGGCCATGGGGGTGGGTGGAGGGACATGGGTTGCTATAGGTTGACATGGATGGGGCATAGGGAGTGTGTGTGTGTGTGTGTGTGTGTGTGTGTGTGTGGCGGTGAGGGCTGGAGGAATGTTTTTTGTTTTATTATTTTTAATTTAAACACAGTGCCGGAGCACAGAGGCAGGCCTTGTGAACAACCTACCTCTGCGCCTGGCAGCCTGTGCATTCATTCCAGGGTCACCTGTCCCGACTCCTGTTTCAGCTCCCACCCGACCAAAAATCCGACCTGTGGGTGGACATTTTTGAAGGTCGGGTTCACCAAGTCAGGAAATCTCCCGGCTCAGCAAACCCGACCCAGGGATGAAAATCTGGGCCATTGTGTTTGGTCCCTTAGTTACCCCAATTATTTTTCTTTGACATTAATTACCTTAAATTCCTCACTGTTTTTAGCACCTTGGTTACCCTCTATTTCAGGCATGTAATTTGTGACTTCTACTGTGAAGACAGACACACAATATTTGTTCAATATCTCTGCCATTTCCTCATTCCCCATGATAATGTCTCCTGTCTCTGCCTCTAAGGGAGCAATGTTTACTTTAGTTGCTCTCCTTTTTATATATTTGTAAAAGCTCTTACAATCTGATTTTATATTCCTGGCTAGTTTACTCTCATTCTATTTTTTTCTCGTTTTTCTCAACTTTTTGGTGGCTAGTTTCTAAAACAATCCCAATACTCAGGCTTACTATTAATCTACCTCTTACTTTCACTTCCATAACATTACCTGTCTCTGCCAGTTCATCTGTTGCTGAAAACCTCATTTAGGTCTTTGCTACCTCTAGACTTGACTATTGTAGTATAAATTGTTGTGATCGTTTGAAATTTGGCATTTTTGCATTTGTCCTGATGACTGCAAGATGAAAAGCTTCAGCAATAAATCTCTTTTCAGCAATATTCCAGTGTACCTATAGTTGGCCTCACATTCTACCCTGCATAAACTTGAGGTCATCCAAAACTGTACTGCCTGTGTCCTTACATTCATCAAGTCCCATTTATCCATCAACCCTGTGCTCAGGGACCTACATTGGCTCCTGGTCAAGCAATATTTTTTTCATTTTTCATCCTTGTTTTCAAGTCCCTCCATGGCCTCACCCCTCCCTACCTCTGTAATCTCATCTAGCCCCACAATCTTCTGAAATATTTGTGATCATCTAATTCCAGCATCTTAAGTATCTCCAATTTTAATTGCTGCACCATTAGTGGCTGTGCCTTCAGTTGCCTAGACCCTAAGTTCTGAAATTCCCTTCCTAAACCTCTCCACCTCTCTTTCTTCCTTTAAGACAATCCTTGAAACCAACCAAGCTTTCGGTCATCTACCTAATGCCGCCTTACATGACTTGGTGTAAAATATTGCTTTATAAAGTTCCTGTGAAGTGCATTGGGACATTTTATTACGTTAGAGGTATTATATGACTGTTGTTGTTAAAAATCACCACATGTTGGTGCTGATTTTAAAGACCTCTAACTAGTGTAAATGGGAATACTATTGGCTTGACTATGGCACCTGGTTTTTGGCACCTGGTTTTTACCATCTGTCTATGCTGGCTCTCTGACCACCGCCATTTGGTGTGAACTCCTTGGAAGGGCAACTGTTTCATGAGAGAGGTCATTTGAAGTATGCAAATCAAGCCCTGTGACATACATAGTATCCCCAAATGCAATTTTGAGATACTAAGGGTGCAGAGTGTGTGCTGCTGACCTCCTACCTATTGTACCAGTATCAAACACTACTGGAGGCTGCTCAAAGAATGGCCCAATAGCTTTTGTATTTGCTGGGGCCAATGATAGCAGCAATAGCTCTCCTAGATTTTCAAAAGTAACTGCCCCACTGCCTGACCCATGCCTAGCAGTTCATCTCCTTAACCTCTATCCACACCCTCACTCCCAAGCTCTGACTGACAAAATGCCTCAGAGTACTGGTTTGGTACATGCAGCTTACCAACTGCATGCATATCCCCAGGCTTCGAAATGGCTATCGTCTCACAACAGTTGCAGCAGATGGGAACACTCCACCCATTGTGTGCTAAAACTTAAAATTGGCCACAAGTGTTGACACAAATACTAGTTATAATGTACAAAATTCCAGATTTGAAAATTTGGAATAAGTAGGATACTTGACAAATCAAATTCTGACCCTGACAGCAATATTTTCTCTCCATGAAAACACTTCATTCACTTTGCATCCTCGTGACCTGTCTACCTGCAAAACTTTGATAGCTACCAATTGATGGAGGCCCCATCTCTACATTAGGGAGCTGCAACAGCTATTCCATCTCTTCCCTCAACCCTTCCAGTTTTGCTGTCTCGGTTACATCTGTTCTGGTGATGCACCTTCCATGGCTGCATTTCTAATATGTCTTGCTTTTTCCTCACCTGAAGATTTCACCTCACCACTGTGGTTGACAGGGCTCTTGATCATGTCTGCTCCATTTCCTGTATGTTTGCTCTTACTCCTTCCCATCCCTCCCAGAACCATGAAAGGCTTCCCCTTGTCCTCACCTACCAGCCCCTATATTCAACCACACACTTCATCATTTCTGCCATGTACAGTGTGATGCCACCATCAAATATATCTTGCCCTCCCCTCCCCTTTCAGCATTTTGAATGACCTGTTCCTTCCATGGCATCTTAATCTGCTCCTCAAATATCCCTAACACCCCATCACTTTCTCAGAGCACCTTTCCATGCAACTGCAGGCGATGGCACAATTACCCTTTTTCTTCCTCCCTTCTAACTGTCCATGGTCCCAAACACACCTTCCAAATGAAACAGTGATTTTCTTGTTCTAATTTCAATTTAGTATACTGTATTCGCTGTTCACAACACACTTCTCTATATTAGGGAGACCAAATGCAGATTGGTTGACCGCTTTGTGGAACACCTCCATTCAGTCCACAAGCATGACCCCAAGCCTTCGGTTGCCTGTTTTTTTTAATTCTCTGCCCCGCTCCCACTCTAATCTTTCTGTCCTTGGTGTCTTACACTGTTCCAATAAAGCTCAACATAAGCTTGAGAAACAACACCTCATCTTTCAATCACGCACTTTACAACATGTGGTCTCAACAGAGTTCAAGAATTTCAGAGCATGAGCTTTACCTCAATTTTTTTTTCTCTTTTTGTTTTGCTTTTGGCCAGTAGCTGTTGGTGATTATTTTACTCTTTCACTTTACATCTCCTCTAGACTCATCTTTTGTTCCTTGTCCTATTACCATCTTCTTTCGCCTTGCACCATCATCCCATCGGTCATTTAATCCTTCCTGCCGTCCACAATATCACAGACCTTCTCTTTCACTTTTATCCCTTCTTTTCCCTACCCCTAAACATTTCTGGTTTTGATGAAAGGTTATCAACCTGAAATATAAACTTTGTTTCTCTCTTACAGGTGCTGCCTGATCTTCTGAGTATTTCCAGCATTCTCTATTTTTTATTTAATATTTCCAGCACTGGCAGTAATTTGTTTTTGCATTAACATCCAAGTTCACAACTCACAAAGTACTTATATAGGATTACATAGGATATATGGCACAGAAACAGGCCATTTGGCCCAACTAGTCCATGCCAGTGTTTACGTTCCACTCGAGCCCCCTCTCCCCTTTTCTCATCTAAATCTACCATCATAACCATCTATTCCCTTCTTCTTCAAATGCTTATCTAGCTTCTCCTTAAATGCATCTATAATATTTGCTTCAACCACTCCCTGAAGTAGAGAGTTCCACTTTTTTACCACTTTTTGAATGAAGACGTTTCTTCTGAATTCCCTATTGGATTTCTTGGTGACTATCTTATATTGATGGCATATAGCTATGCTCTTCCCTATACAAGGAAACATTCTGTCTATATCCACACTATCAAAACTTTTCATAATTTTAAAGACCTCTATTGGGCCACAGGTCAGAAGGTCAGCCTTCTTTCTCAAGAGAAAAGAGGCCCAGCCTATCGATCCTTTCCTAATATGTATACCCACGAATTTCTGGTATCATCCATGTAAAGCTTCTTTGCATACTCTCTGGTGCCTCTATACCCTTTTTATAATATGGTGACTGAAACTGTATGCAATATCTTAAATGTGCTAATCAAGGTTCTATACAGATTTAACATTAACTTCCCTTCTTTTCAATTCTATCCCTCTAGAAATAAAGCCTAGTTTGTTTTTTTTTATGGCCCTGCTAACCTAGAGTCTTTTAAAACACAGGGTGCAATCCATTTGGACTAGTGAATTTATCCTCTGTGTTTGTTTGATTTATTCAGAACATCCCCTTTTATTTTAAATGCACTTATCTCACTGCTGTTCTTATCATTCAATGTTATGTCTACTTATTTTATCTCCCTGGTAAATACCAATGCAAAATAATTATTTAATATTTCTGCCATCTCTGCATCGTTGGCTAAAGTTTTCCGCCCCTGTTGGTGTCGGGTGTCATGGTGGACGTGAGCGGACAATATGGCGATAAGGCCAAAAATCAGTTTCACACCATCGTGAAACCAATTTGTGATCGTCCGCTTCACCCATCAATGGTGGGCTGCAATTCCTGCCACTGCACATCAAGAACATAATTTTAATACATCTGCATAGAATCATAAGCCCTGCTTGCCAGAATCATCCCCCCAAGTCAAATTTACTGCCCACGTCAGCGGGAAAATATGCGGACCCAGAACATGTCTTGAAAAGTGTACATGCAGAAGTCAGGACTTACCGTGAGGGCCTTGCTCACATTGTGGACATCCGAGGAGCAGAAGATGCTGGAGCCCTACAGCTACCTGACCCTGGAGGAACACATGCATCGCATGCTGGGTGGATTCTGATGGACATGGCTCCGCCGTGAAGCAGCTCACGGAAGGTGGGAGGTCTTCGTTGATGTGTGGGGTCTGTTTCGGAACATCACGGTCTTGGCCATGGGCTGCTACGGATGATAGACGAGGGGAAAGGGAAGAGGAAGGTCCAGCTGTGAGTGGAAGAGGAAGATGTACCAGGAGGTGGGAGAGGAAGGTCTAGGTTTGACTGGGAGAGTAAGGTGTACCGGGGGAGGATGAGGTTGTGGGGGGAAACGAAGGTGTCAGGTGGGGATGAGGTTGAGAGGGAGGAATGAAGGTGTCGGAGGAGTGAGGTTGGGAGGAGTGGTAGGGAGTATGGGAGGAGGAGGGTGTAATGGGGGAGAATGAGTCAACTGCAGAGGTAGGTGTAAGGGGGGAGGAAGGTGTAAGGGGGAGATGTCCAAGTGAACATGCAAGGTGGGGGTCTGTGGAGTCGATGACCGCCTCCTAGGGAGTCAACTGATGGTGGGCATGGTAGGAGGCAACGGTGAGTATGGGAGAGGGCAGAGTGAGCTGTTAGGGTGGGAGGGTGAGGGTGCAACAGTAGAGATAAAAGGGACGGTGAGGGTAGTTGGGGGGGGAGACTTGGAGGCAGACACCCTGGGGGTGGGAAGGAGGAGGTCAGGCAGGCCAATGTGGATGGGGGTGGGATTCTCGAGAAGGTAGAGAATGTGCTCACCTGTTCATCCCAGAAAAAGGGTTCTTGTTGGTAGGTTACAGTAGGGACATGGAAGGTGATGCCAGAGGGTCAGCAGTGCTGGGAGAAAGGACATGGGTGACTGGGGGAGGAGAAAGGATGGGGGAACTGAAAACAAACCTTTACGACCATGCTTCTGAAATCGTAAGTGAGAGGATCCTCATGTAGGACAGGCACAGATGCTGCATAGGAGTGCGATCAGTGGGTGGATGGGTGGAGATGCAGGTCAGCTCAGATGGACAACTGAAAGAGAACCCAGCAGGCAGCATTGAAAATGCTCGGGACATTGAGATGAGTGTGATGGAAGAAGGTTGCACATGCATGGGCGAATGCTTGCACGAGGCTCCAAAAGGCCCTGCCACACACACACACACACTTCTCCCTCCAGCATTGTGGTCTATCTGCATGCAGCTGAACTGCTAGTGGGGGGAGGGGGGGTGTGGATGCAGGGGGAGGACTCCCGAAGCTTGCAAATAAAGCTGAAAAGCACCATGACATATTAGTCATTGAAACTGAATATATTTTCAGATTATAAAGTGATGAAATGTATTCATCCATGCAACCACATAACCATAAAGTCTTAACTTTTCTAGGCCTACCACTTCTAGGTGCTGCCCTGACATCTGCAGGAGCCTGTGCAATAGCTGACCCAGTTGCCTCTGACAACTTCTGCATGGGCCCCATGGAGAGCCGAGGCCTTGAGAGTTCCGGCTTGCTTTGGCTGTCCTCCTGTAGGCCAGCTGCTCACTCTGCGGTGACAGAAGATGAGGTTGAGAGGGTCACAGGGAAAGGGTGCTTGGAGGTAGAGGACAGTCTCTGAGATTCCTGAGTGGATGATCCAGCTGCTGCTGCTCCTCCCTTTGGGTGCCTGAGGGCCCGGCCTGACTCCTTGGGGGGAAGGAGCACCTGGAGGGACATTGAGGTGCCTTGTTTCCCTCTCAGTTACCACTGCAGGAACTCACCCATGTCTACTGCAATGGAGTGTATATCTGCGTGTCTCTCCGCCTTCTGCTGTTCCAGGGTCTTCATGGCATCTGCAATCCTCCCCATGGAGAGCTCTATATGCACACATGTGGGCACCACTTCATCAGAGAGCAGATGGACGCACTCTTCCAATTCACGTGCCACTTTGTTGAGGGCTTCCAACAGCTCTGCGTGATTTTCACCCACCTTCTGCTGACTCTCCACGATGAGTTTGAAGGCTGAATCCAGAGGCTCATCATCTCACTCGGACCTCACAGTTGCCTCTTCCCCGGCAGTCCTCTGAGTGCCGGGGAGCTCGGCTGAACCTGCCTCCTCCTGCTGCAGACATGTGTCCATGGGTGATCACCAGATTGTGAACCCGAACCTGCTCTAGATCTAGGTCCCGCTGAGGTGTGTGTGTCTGCGCTGGTGGAGGGTGTGGGTAAGCACTGCAATGTGTCTTCCAGGCTGCTTATTTCCAGCTCTTCAATGGAGGAGGTGTCCTCTTGGCTGGAGGTGAGGATCTGGATGGAGCTCAGGGACTGGCTGGCTAAGGGTGTCAGCCACTTGGCAGAGCTCCCTGTGAACCAAAGTTGAGATGATTAGTGCATGGCAGCACAGTCAAAAGCAGGAGAGAGAGAACTCACAGTTGCGTTGAGAGAGGGATGATGTGGTTCAGGATCTTCACATGCGAGTTCACTGCTGACCTCACTGTTGCCGCAGGCACGGTCCACGTCCTCACCAGTGTGTTGGTACACTGCTCAAAGTGAGTAAGGGGTCTAATGTGGGCCACTCTACCCCCCTCCCCCACCCCCCAACCCGGTCTGGGACATCTCCCTGCTGTTGTGAGCCAGCTTCTCCTGCATGGAAACAGATGGAGTATGTGTGACGACGCATGGCACTGCATGGCATGTTTGTTTGGTGAGCAGAGCCATGGACAGGATGAGGATATGAGTCTGATGGAGATGTGAGAGTTAGTGGTGGTGTTCCTTGAGGCTTGAGATCTCTGTGGATGTTTGATGGATTTGTGAGTGAGTGTTGAGAGTGATGAGAAGCATTAATCCTCTTCCTCCAATGGATGGCTGTCCTTTTTGGCAGGGCATTGGCGCTGACCACTGCTGCCACCACCTCCCATGCTGGATTGGTGACCTTGCTTGCTGGTCTTTGCCCAGAGCAAGGATAGAGGACTTTGCAGCTGGCCTCCACTGCATCCAGTAGGCGCTTGAGGGAGGTGTTGCTAAACCTGGGGGCAGCATGTTTCCTTCCTTTGGCAGCCATCAATTCTCACCAGCTTCCTATCCCTTGAAGAGTGCTCTGTGCAGGGTGGCCTTTAAATATGGCGCCCAGATTATTGAAGGCCTAAAGTGATGGTGGGGCAGGTGAATCAGAGGCCACCCTGCCAACGACCCAGCATGTTTCCCAGGAATGAATTATTAATGAAGCAGGACACGCTGGGAATGGGATGATATGGTGTGAAAAGCCGCCATTGCAGCTGGCTGGTAAAACGCCCTCTTTCCCGCCCGCTACTGTACATCGTACAAATCCGGGACAATTCCACCCGCAATCTGTGGTTTTACCCTGACTATCCACAATGATCGTATACCCATCACAGCCTTCCTTTGTTTATTGATGTGTCTTAAAATACTTTACTATTTTGTTTTATGTTCCTTGTTAATTTAATTTCATTGTTCCTGTTTGCCTTCCTAATTGTTTTTTTAAATCTCTTTGTAATCTCTCATCATGCACTCCTCTGTTGCCTAGGTACTTAATGTGTGCCTTTTTCCTAACCCTCAGTTGTTCCTTTTGTCTTTATTCATTCATGGAGTTCCACTAATGTTTACTTTGTTCTTTTCTTTTAGCAGAATATATTTTTCTTGCACTCCATGAACATCTTTTTAAATGTTTCCCATTGTTGTTCTACATCATTGTTTGCCAATATTATTGCTAATTTTATTTTCAAAAGTTCTATTCTCAGCCCCTGAAAGTCTGCTTTTCCCAAAGCTATTAACTAGGCTTTCTTCATATTTATGACTTTCTCCATCATCACCAAAGTATATTACATTATGGTCACTATTGCCTAGATGCTCCCCTACTTTTACTTCTCTTATCTGCTCAGGTTCATTCCCCAGCACTAGATCAAATAGTGAATCTTCCCTTGTTGGGCTTTTTACATATTGGGTTAGAAAGGAGCCCTATACACATTGTATGAACTCCATTCCCTTATCTCCTTTACCTACTTCTTCTGTCCAATTGATTTCAGGGGAGTTGAAATCCCCCATGATTATTATTCTATGTTTTTTATTCAATTCCCTAATTTATCTACATATTTCTTTCTCAGCCTCCCTTTCACTATTAGGTATCTATAACTATACTATATTTTATTTTTATCCATATGGATTCCATTTTTATCTTGCTGACAGCTACATCACTTCTTTCTATGCCATTATGCTATCCTGCCTATGAATAAGCACAGCTTCCCCACATCCTTGTTTTCCCTCTCTATTTTTTTCTAAATGTTATATCCTGCAATGTTTACTTCCTAATCCTGATTTTTCTGTAGTATGTCTCAGAAATCCCTCCTTATGTCTTATTCCTCCCAATGCATGATTGCCTCCAGTTTCCCTGTTTTATTACAGACACCGTGTGCATTTGGGTACAGGCATTTCAACATTTTTAATAGGATTTCCTCTCACTTAATGTTGAACCATCTTTTTAGACTCCCATTCTATAACTGTTTATTCCCCTGTCATTGTTAATGTTGGAATCATGCTGCAATGGAGTGCGTGCTTTGTTTGTAATTGAAAGCAGCTGCCACAAATTAGCAAAAGATTAGAGAATTATTGCAAGTGCATAAAAACCAGCTCACACTGGGTGTAGGGGGAAACAACAGGAATCTGTGCCTTTACCCTATTCTTGGGAATACACCTGGACTAAGGAAAAGACTGGCTTCAGGTTCATCCTTTCCCCAATGTATGAACAGTGACATTAACAATCATCAACGTCCTTCCTTACTTTATTCTTTACAATGTTCTTCTGCCCTGTTTTGTTATTTAGGCTGCATATGTTTCTTGTAGATCCCTACCCACCCCTTACTAGTTATTGCCACCTCCCTATTTAACCTTTCTGCTGGGACACAGGTTCCATCCTGGTTCAGGTGGAGCCCATTCCATTGTTTTAGCTGCTTCCTGTCCCAGAACTGGTGTCTGTGTCCCATGAAAAGGAAAGTCTCCTCCTCTCCTCCCTTCTAAAGAAATATTGCATAACATTACTGTAATTCTCAGAAGGTTAGTACTGCATTGTGATATTCTCATGGGATCAACATTTTCAGGATTAGAGTAACTGTAATAATTGTACTCAATCTGTCTCTCCATTGAGCGTCTTCATTGTCAGAGGACTCTGAGTTTTGCCAATGCTATGTTACCACTATGGGGCATGGCAAGGAGGCAGGCCCCAAGAATGACTTCAGCTGGTATGGGGATTGAACCTGCACTGTTTGTGTTATTCAGCTTCACACTCTAGCCATCTAGCTGAGCTAACCAGACCTTGGTTATTAGGGAGTCAGATGGGTTTGTAGACAGTCCAGTAGTTTGATAGTCATTGTTGATGCTAGCTTTTTATTCCAGACCTATTTAATTAACTGAATTTAAATACCCCAGATACCATGGTGTGATTTGAGCATGTTCCTTGAATCATGCGTCCAAGCCTCTGGATTATTAGTCCAGTAACATAACCACAATTCTACCGCCCACAATTTTTGGAGTGCAAATAAATGTATTTTAAGCAGAAAAACTGAGGAGCATACTAATATACTCAAAATTAACAGCATTTTGAGACTTAGTTTTGTTAAAAGATCTAGTGAACCATGTCCACCACAATGAAAAATAAGGATAAGAATTTTGTTACAAGAGAATACTTACAAGTATTTTTTCCACGACAGAAACAGATTACTTAATTCTAGGCCAACTGATAATTCACACCAAATAACAAAAGAAAACAAATACTACATGAATTTGAGTACTTTCTGGATATTTAGCAAAGCATTCCAGCGTCAACACCTAAATTTTCCCAGTATTATAATAATCAGACAATTTCACTTGTTCTAGGTGTCTTCACTCACAATGAAGACTGCCAAAGCCCTCATAGATGTTATCTTTCTGATGGAGGTCAAGGGTCACACCTACCCACAAATAACAGTCTCCTCTTCTGTCAACTTCCTCCCTACCCCCCACCCCCCACCAAAAGTATAGATGATTTTGAAGGATGATATTAACTGTTTTCTTGGACCTCTGCTGGATGGCCTCGGTTTGTATGGTCAGAGGCTTTCTCCCACAGGGTACGAAAAGTCACTTGATGTCTTGGCTCATGACTGTGGAACTTGTGATTTGTGAGGTCTTCCCTAATGAAGTGACTTATTGTCACTGATGAAACAATCTCTTTATATTACAGATTCAATTTTAGTTATTGAGTCAAATGAAGAGTAATGAACATAAAGGCAGTGAAGACTGTACTGAAGATAATTGTGGGGTGAGCACATTTACATTGTATGCTCGTTATCTCTTGAAAACTAAACAAAACATAAATAAATCACTGTAAACAACGTTCTGAAATGCCCCAGTAGTAAAAGTTGTACTATTAACATGTTAAATTATCTTTATGTTATTTACATGTAGGACTTTGCCATTTTAAAAGGCATTGTTCAGCTCCTTGTGCATCACAAGGTTTGGGGGAACAAAACAGAAAGACTTGCATTTATATAACATGTTTCATAACCTCAATGTTTCTAAGCAGTTTACAGACATTGAAATACTTTTAAAATGTAATCATTATTGCAATGTAGGAAGAAATGGGAAAGAGATTGATTTTTTTTTTTTGCAAAGGACTTCAGAGAGGGCTAGATGTTCCTGCTGAAGCATCTTTTCTCTGGACTATCTGCCTACTGATTCTTTATATTTTATTTGTGTTTTTTCTCTAGTGGGAAGGAGTAAGCAATTACTCATACAACTGTGTTTTCCTAATGCCACATACAAAGTGATAAAACATACAGAGTGAGTATTGACACCACTATATCAGTCAATGAGTTCGAGACAGAACAGGATTTACAACGAAGTATCTATTTACTCAGCAAACAGAATCTAACAGCAAACATAGGGCCATAACTTCTGAGTTCCAGGACAGTATAACCGGGGGGAACCCCAAAGATGCCCCCGCCCCCGGAGGTTCCCAGGTAAGGATTGCATGGCAATTGCCTGGGAAGTGCCAGCTTCCAATGGGTAATTGCCCTGCACTGGGAACCATCCGAAAATGTAATTTAAACTGCAAACTTCAGATGGTTCCTACTGTGTTACATTAATAGTTATCCAGAAAACGTTAGAAGATTTAAAACTGCTACTAACTCCTGGGTAATTATTGTACAGACCTACACCAACTCCCCACGGGACTCACTCCACAATCCTGAACCCCCACCCACGGGATTCCACCACCCACAGGGACTCCCCGCCCCCAAGGGAAATTTCCACCCTCTTTCTCCTCCCCACCTCTCCCCCAAACAGGGAGTCCTTCAACCCCACGGAACTCTTTCCCCCCTCCCACCCACCCCACCCCATTGGGGACTCTTCTCCCCCAAGGCCCGAATTGGGACTCTTACGACTCTCCCCTCCCCCAGCCAGATTTAACTCCTGACTCTCACCCCTCACCGAGGCCCGGCCCGAATCCACCCCGAGCCCCAACCCGGCCCCACCCCCCTCCAACAGCCTGACCTGACCCATCCTCCCACCCCATCCACACAGGCCCGAGCCAACCTCTACCAGTCCCCTCCCATGAGGCCTGAACCGATTCCCCTCCCACCCGATGCTGAACCAACTTCCACCCCCTCAGGCCCAACCTGAGACCCTGAGTCCCGACCTGACACCATCCCTCTCCAGAGGCCCGACCTGACCCATCCCCAACCCCGTCAGAGGCCCTACCCAACCCAACCCAACCCAACCCCTACCAGCCCCACCAAGGTCAGGCACGACCTGACCCCTCCCTTGAGCTTGACCCCTCCATCCTCCCTTGAGGCCTGACCCGACACCCTTCCCACCCTTGAGGCCGACCCAACCCCCACCCCCTCAGGCCCAACCCAACACCCTCAGGCCTGACCAGAATATGCCCCCCCCACCCCCACTGAGGCCTGACCTGACCCGACCCATCCCCCCCAAAATCTTGCCCGCCACCCCCAAGTCCTACCACCTTACCTTAGACACTTACCTTCTCCCTGGCCTGTCAAATACCTTTAGACTTGGGTTAGACCTTTAACTTCCCTGGTTTATGGCAGCTAAAGCTACAAAAAATGGGGGCATGGTCTCCTTCTCTCCGATGCAGCAGCGCTTGACTGAAGGAGCTCGCTGCACTGCATAGTTCTCACCCGGTCTAAGTCGAAAGGTCGGGCGAGACAGGATCAGAAAGAACTTCAGGTAAGAGTGGAGTGCCAATCTGACTCTAGTCTATTTACTCAGCAAAGAGTCTCACAACAAACAGAACCTAACAGCAAACAGAGTCTATTTACTCAACAAACAGAATCTAACAGCAAGCAGAGCCTAATTAATCAGAATCTTAACAAACTACAGCAGACAGAACTTGTAACCAAAACTACAGCAGTAACTCCCCATAAAAGCAGAATTATTTCTCCAGCAAAAGGGAGTGAATGGACACTCGTTGTGTAATCCAAATTACGTGTATAAAATTAATGCCAGGCACACAGAATAATACAACCTCTCAGTGCAATTGATGGGGGAAATACCAAATCAATTTGATTCTGGCCAGGACTTGGGGCATTACTATATGCAGCCTAAAATATATTAAAAGGGGTGGTGGTGTCTGGAGATGCAATTCCTGGTTTGAAAACAAAGGAGTAAATACAATGCGCAGACTATTTGCAAATTACTGTATTGCAGAAGAACAGTTTGTGTAATGGTAAATTGAACATCAGATTATATGGTGGACATCCCACGTTATTAGAATAGACTGAATCAGGAACTCATCTAACAACATTTCCCAGTACATCATATACGCTGATAAAGGCAACAAGGAACAGGAATAATTAATGACAACTGTAAATTTTAACAGAAAAGGGCTCAAATCAGACTCATAATCCACATGAAAGGGAAAGGATTTGATTCATAGAGCTCTTTCCCCTTGAAGAGGTGATCTCCTGGACTCGTTTTGATTGCCTGAGCAGGTCGGAGAGGAATTTTCCAAAGTACTTTTTCCTTTTTTGGCCCTGGGATTTTTTTCTGTTTCTTTGCCTCTCCTAGGAGATTATATGGCAATTGTGTGGGAAAGTGGGAAATGTCATGATGTTCCAGCCACCATGAGTGTGCGGAAGCTTGATCGACCATTGGTGGTCTTCATCTGCCTATCAGTTTCATATGGTTGTATGACTCACTGTGTGAAGAGATCAGTATTAACAGAACTTTCTGCATGTAGGAAATAGGCTAATTCCTTAATCACCCCCAGGGTTAAACTCCAAGAACCATAGTGATTTTTCAGCACTTTGAAAGAATACACTGACCCAGTATGATTGCAAATTCTGCAAAGACTAACAATAAACAATTTTTTTTAGAAAAATTACCATTGGAGTAACACTACCACTGTCCTATGAAAATGAGGAATAGTTGAGTGGATTACAATTCTGTTTACCCGCTTGTAGCCTGAATTTGTTCTATATGCGTTAATTGGGGCATTCAGGAAATGGGTCTGACAATTTTCCTGTTTCCTCTGCCCAGCCTTCTCACTTTATCTAACAACCTATGAAACAGGCTCCATAAGGGAGACAGAATAAGCAGTTCACATTTGTTCAAATGTAAATAAGATTGATCTTTTTGATAAAATAACATTTTAGGATACAATATATCAGTAATTTGAGAGGTGACATAGAGAGCAGAATTTTCTTAGAATTGCACTAAGTGCAGTAGCAGTTAGGTAAAATGGAGTCCTACCCGCTGATGAAAATGGCGGGCTTTCACGCCGTATCATCCCAAGGCTACCTCATTATTTATTCAGTCCCGTGAAACACGCTGTTTCCATGGCGAGCGGGCTCTCATTCGCCTGCCCGCCATCACCCCGCTGTTGCATCACACGGCCGCCATCTTTAAAAGGCAGCAGCCAGCAAAGCGCTCAGCGCCACCAGCTCACCATCACTGCCTGGGAGATATGGCCAGCAAAGGAAAAATGACTGCAGTCCCCACTTCAACAACGGGTCCCATGAATGACTGCTGGATGCCGTGGAGGCCCACTGGGATGCTCTGTACCCCTGCTCTGGCCGCAGGATGGGCAGCAACGTCACCAACACGGCTTGGGAGGCAGTGGTCAGCGCAAACGCCCTGCAGAGGAGGACAGCCACCCAGTGCCACAAAAGGATGAATTATCTCCTCCGTTCCGCCAAGGTAAGTCACTCTCTTCATCACTCCCAACTCTCACACTCACAAACCCATCTCACATCCATAGGGCCCTCACTCACTGCCAGTGCAAGGGACATCACCATGCACTCTTTCACATACACTGTCATTGTCCTCATCCCGTCCATGGGACCACGCACCACCCACACAGGCTAGGTGTACTTATCATCTGGCCCGGCAGGCATCCTGATCCATTCTCACCATCTCTATCCATGCAGGACAAACTGGCACACAACAGGATGGAAAGGTCGCAGACAGGTGGAGGGATACCGGAGATCAAAGTTCTCAAAGAATTCTATAACACAGCTATCCGTCTGGCCGGCGATGACTGGGACCAGTCCTGTGTCGACAGTGAGGTCGGCGCTGCTCTGTCAAGTAAGGATCCAGCAGTGTAATATCCATCAACAAACATGCCGTGAGTGATGTGTCCTCTTTCACAAGCCACTGTCATGCAGTATTTATCTCCCTACTTTCACAGGCACATCTACCAAGCAGCCAACAGAGTCCACGACCCAGGGCCTCCAATCAAGCTCCGAAGGAACCTCTGAAGAGGAATCTCAAGCACCCTCCCTGAAGTTCCGTCATAGCGCTCACCCACATCCTCCACCAGCACAGGGACACACACCTCGGTGGGACCTAGCTTTAGAGTAGCCTCGGGATCACAATCTGGTGAGCTCATTGCACTTTCTGATCCGCAGCAGGCGGAGGCAGGGGCTTCCCAGGTCCCCGGCTTTCGGAGGATTGCTGGAGGCCAGAACGTTGCTGAGTCCGAGTCAGATGATGAGCTTCTGGACTTGGTCATGTCATAGTTGCTGGAGCTGCAAAGGCAAGCTAGGGAACATCAGGAAGGGATGTCTGCTGCGCTCCTCAGATTACAATGCACGCTGGAGGAATCCATCCGTCTTCAGGCTGAGGTGATAGCGCCGACATTGCAATGCACCGAGGTCAAAGCTGGCAGGGTGGCGGCTGCCATAGAGACCTTGGTCCAGGACTGTTCCTGCGCTGCTGCATGGGTTTAACCCCATCACTGATGCCATAGTTGGCCTCCAACAGTATGTACGCGAGAGGGGTGCTGGGCAGCTCGAACTCACTCCAGCTACCCCTTCCGCTCATGAAGTCAACCAACGGCCGGGAGAAGGATCAGCAGGTGCACACTCCAGGGCCATCCACCCAGGTGACTCTGGGAGTGATCGACCCATCTGACTCCCCTCTTCCTGTGACCTACACAGTTCCAGCTCCACATGCCGAAAAGGGGTCCGCTGCCACACAGCAGGACCCTGAAAGCAGACTGGGGCCCACCAAGTCTCTGCCCTCCAGAGGACGCCCGCCAAAGTAATCTCAGACAGGGCTTCGCAGTCAGCCTCCACCTCTGCTGTGGAGCACCAAGATGTAGTGGCAGGGTTAGGAAAGTTAGGTAAAAGTAGTTGCTCAACCTGAGCACAGGTGTTGATAACTTGTACATACTGTTCACTATTGTCAATAAACTCCTAAGAGTGTCTCCCTGCCTGTGGCTCCTTGTTCTGATGAGCAGTGTTCTTGTCACTCAGATGTGAAACCTTTCTGCACAAGATAAAATGCAGGTGTCTCAGTCCCTGTGCTCTGTGCAGTCCTCAGACCACAGTGATGGTCCAGCCTCACATTCACTGGAAACATTACTGATGCCTGCACCTCGGCGGTGCTGGTCATTGCTGCCAGAATGTAGTGGGCAGGCGCCACAGAGTTCTCTCGTCCTCTCTGTGTGCTCTCAGCATCTTTAAGCTGGAGCTGGCCCCCATCACAACAACATCGGCGACCAGTGATGCTGTGCACCAGCTCCTGAAGGGCTGAGGTGCTGAAGCCGGACACAGCATCAGATGCATCTAAAGTTTCATGGCTGCATCTCTTAGATGGCCCTGATCATGGGGCACAAGTGAGCTGCCCTCGGCCAGACAGGAGTCAGACATTCTTGGAGACTATGTGAAGATCTATGGAGTGTCCTCACTGCATGTTGTCATCACCCTCCTGCAATCAAGCGACTATTAGGGGCCTCCAATGCGTCTCCATGACAGGAACATTCTCTCAGAGGGTATTAGCGCTGCCATAAGCCAGACTGGAGTCAAATGTTCACAACTGAGATGTGAGGATCTACGGGGACACCTCACTACATCATTCTCCACAAATCTGTCCGCTATAAGAGCCTCCCGAGTGCACCTGCTTCATCTAGCCAGTGCGAGAGCCTCATCTCTGTCATCGTCACCACTGTGGACCTCCCTCGCCCTCATCCCCATTGGCAGTGTCCTCATCGGAGGAGATGTGCAACTCCTCCAACACCATCTCAGCCAGCTCCTCGCCCCGTTGCAGTGCCCGTTTGTAAAGGGCACAGCAGATGACAATGATGGTTACACCCTATGCGGACTGTATTGCAGGGCTCCACCAGACTGGTCCAGGCTTCGGAACCGCACCTTCAGCATCCCGATGGTCTGCTCCATCAAGTTGCGAGCTGCTGCATGAGCCTCATTATAGTTTCGCTCTGCTGCAGTCAGAGGTCACCGCATGGGTGTCATCAGCCACGGCCTCTGCGACCCTTGTCCCTAAGGAGCCAACCCTGCAGCCTCTGTGGACCCTGGAAGACTGCAGGGATTTGGGAGCAACTCAGGATGTAGGCGATGTGCACACTCCCTGGAAACCATGCACACACCTGCAGGGCGCATTTGTGGTGGTCACATATCAGTTGTACATTCAGTGAGTGGAAGCCCTTGTGGTTGACGAAGTCCACCAAGTGCAGCGATGGAGACCTTAGCACCACATGAGTACAGTCATTTGCACCCTGCACCTGTGGGAATCCCGAGATCAGGGCGAATCCAATGGTCCTTGCATCCTGGCTGTCCCGGTCCCGGGTGAAATGCACAAAGTTGTGTGTCATGGAGAAGGCACCCGTGACCTCATGGATGCATTTGTGGGCGGCAGATTGTGAAATCCCGCAGAGGTCACCTGTGGAGCCCTGAAAGGAGCCACTGGCAAAGAAATTGGGTACCGCGGTCACTTTCACGGCCACTGGCAGTGGATGCCCTCCATGTCTCCTTGGCGCCAAGTCCTGCAGTAAGTGGCAGACGTGAGCTACCAGGTCCCTAGACATGCGCAGTCATCGGCGACACTTGGTTCTCAGTCATCTGCAGGATTGCCAGGCGGCGTCTATAGACCCTGGGTGTCACTAGGCTCTGACCAGCCACGGCTCACTGTCACTCCTGGGCAGCGTGTGCGGGAGCCCCTGCTGCCCCTTCTTCGTGAGGTTGCTGCTCCTGCCTTTGTGTGGCCAGATGCCTCAGTTGCTCTCTCCTCCATCTTCTATGGTCTCTGTAGGCCATCAGGCATACAGCTAGGTCACCGGGATTGATCCTGATGTGGTCCTCCTGCAGCATGAAAAAGAGAGAGACATGGTTATCACGGCTGTACTTAGCACCTCTCCTGGCCCTGTGTGACTGCCCCTTAATGCTTCCTGGAGAGTGCTGGTCACCCCTCGGGTGGCCAGAGATGAGTGTGCTGCATGGCTGCCCTGTCAACCTGCAACACGGGGGGTCACTGGGCCAAACTGGGATGCTGAGATTGCAAGGAGCTGTGTGCGCCTCCACCAATGACTGCTATGTGGACAGCGTTGGCGAGGAGATTGTACAATGTGTGCAGCCCAACTGCTCCGCGGTCCAATAAAGTGGTAGCAGATTCAAAGTCTGTACTGGGGGTTGGAGTGGCAGGGGGTAAGGTATGGAATGCTTGGTGACCCTTTGGTGCCTCCGCATTACTTCCATGGGTGGGCAGGCTAGGAGCCCGACCCCATTCATATCACTCTGGCTGCACCTGATCTGTCTCACTTGCAGAGGCATGATCAGTTTATACAGGTGACCCCAATGCATGGCCACTTCCCTCGCTTACCCTGCCCCCACCTCGATTGCTCGTGTGTGGGATGCAGTGCTGGGCAGCTGTGGCCTCAGAGGCTGGCCAGCACTTGCCCCGGGACACTATCACCCCCCCCACCGCCAGCAGTCGCCTCTGGGGCCAAGCATCAGTTGCCCCCGCTACGTCGCCTGCGTGCTTTTGTGAAACACATCTGTGTACTTTCCTGCTGACGTGGACGGACGATCCGTCAGGTTTCAAATAGCCTTGCAGGATAGCCCTTTAATTATATGCTAATGTATTACAATTAGCTTCCCGCCGACCGATGGCAGGAAACATGGCCCGCTGTTGGCGGGCTGAGCAAACGATCGTGACCTGCCTTGACACCTTCGTGAAGCAGGTCCCGCCATATTTTCCACGCGTGCCACCTATCACGCCCACCGCCAGCGGCCTCGGGAAAATTCCGCCCATAATATGTGTAGCAGCCGTAGGAGGAAGAGATGACTTTGAACCGAAGGCTCACAAAGCTCTCCTCCACTGGGGTTTTCCTGCTGCCAAGTCTGGGTCTGTTTTAGATTAATAGAGATTGATTGCCATGATTAATTAACAATCCCATTCTCATTGTAACCAGGTGGCTACCAGGATGGTAGAAAGTGAGCTAGATGAACTTTGGTCTTTTGTTGCCTAGCAATTCCTATATTTATACAAAAGTTCAGTTCAGTTTGAATTTCAGTCAAGGTTGAGATATTGGGCTTGAACTTCGGTGGAGTGGCAATCAGAGTGGATTGCCACTCCGCTCCTATTTTCTTAGCTTTAAATTTTTTCGATCCCGTTTTGCCCGACCTTCCCACTCAGGCCGGGCAAGAACTGTGCAGGGCAGTGCATTCTTGAAGCCCTCAGTTGAGCGCTGTTGCATGGGACCTTTCTTTTGAAGGGCACTAGCTGCCGTAAAGCAAGTAAGTTCAAAGGTCAGGCCAGGTTCAAAGGTCTTTGACAGCCCAGGGAGAAGGTAAGTTGGTAGGATTTGGTGGTGGGGGGTGGGTGAGAGTCGGGAGTCGGGCCTTGGTGGTGGGGTGGGGGGGCGGTATAGGATGAGATTTGGGAGTCCGGCCTGGTTTGGAGGGGGTGCGCCGTGTGGCCGGGGGGGAGTCATAAGTCGGGCCTTGTGGCCGGGGGAGATTGTGGGGGATGAGAGTTGGGAAAGTCGGGAATCAGGTCTGACCAGTTGGGTGGGGTGGGGGGGGAGGGGGGGGGGGGGGGGGGAGCAGGGAGAGTTGGGCCTTGCACGGGGTGGAGAGAGACCCATGGGGGGTGGGGTGGAAGAGTCCCGTGGGGGCGCAGTTAGGGATGGGATGGGTTTGTGGGCAGGAACCGCATGGGGATGGGGATGCCCATGGCGGGAGGGGGCTTATTTGCAGGGTGAGGGGAGACCCCTGGGAGTTTGGGGTGTTGCGTGAGTCCTGTGGGAATCGGTGTGGGTTTGTACAGTAGTTACCCAGAAGTTAGAAGTGGTTTTGATTCTTCTAACTTTTTCTGGGTAACTATTAATGTAACACAGTTGGAACCATCTGAAGTTTGCACTTCTCAGGCAATTGCCATGCGAATCTTATCTGGGAAATCCCAGGAGGGGTTCCCAGCACATCTTTGGGGTAGCCCCAGCCACACTTCCCTGGAGCCCAGAAGTTACAGCCCAATAAATTCATGTTCCGCCGGAACTCTAAAGTGTCTAGTGCCAGAGTTACATACCGCGTTAGACCTTTTCTATTCTGTTTTAGCAATTCTTCATTATACCGGAGTAGATGGCTGAATCGAGAAAGAAAGGTTTGGAAATGACGTGTGCATAACGGCAGCAGGTAATAATCAGGATGATTTGGTTCCGTGTGTTTTAGTATATTCTATAATACAAATAAAATAGTTATAAGTGAAATGACTCAAAACTTGCATAATATCTATAATTATTTCTAAATACAAAAAGACATTGTTTCTGATCACTATATGTTAGCAGCTTTATAAACAAAGGAAGATTTCCCCCAACAGAACTTCCAACAATTTAGTTAGAAAATAGTAATCTGAAGAAATCTTTCTGATGTGTTTACGATGCCACTAATACGTAGAAAAAAATCTTTTGCAGATAATGGGCTGGAATTTACGGTCCCCTGGGAGCAGTTTGGCACATGGAGGGTGTCTATAAAATTGGCTGCACTGCCTTAAATGCCATACCCACTGCCTACCCACCTGCCCCTGCCCACACCACAATTTTACCAGCGGTGGGGGTGGCTTCAGGAAGTCCAATTAATTGCCACTTAAGGCCCACATCCTACCACCACTTGGATTTAACCAGCAGCAGAGAAGGTCCATGCCAAGCATTGTGCCTGGCAACTCTCACTGTGCGGGCTGGTGGCGGGCAATGGGAGGGCGCCTCCTTAACAGCACCACCCCGCCCCCCCACCCAAAGGTCTTCTACCACCCACATTTCCCCTTCCTGCTGCCTTGCCCACTCCAGCCCCCCACCCACCTTGCCCCCTCACCAGGGCCTGCTTGCCTGGCCCTGCCAACAATCACCCCACTTATCTTTAATTCTGGTTTAAGGCTCCTTGCACTGGGGACTGGATGCAGTCCCAGCAGTGGCCACAGCTGCTGGTAGTGCTGCTGGGCTCAGACAGCTGCCAGCCATTTGATTGGCTGACAGCTCTCAAAGGTGGGACTTCCTCCACAGATGTGGGTGGAAGTCTCACCTTATCTAGCAAAAGAGTCTAACAGCAAACAAAGTCTATTTACTTAGCAGAATCTAATTAATCAGAATCTTTACAAACTACAGCAAAATGGAGTGGACAATAGTTACATAATACAAGTCGTGTACATAAAATCAATGTCAGTCACTCACAACAATGCAACCTCTAAGTGCAATTAATGGGGGAATTACCAAATCAGCTGGCCAGGACTTGTGGCATTGCTTTATGCAGCCTAAACTATAATATAGGATGGGAGCCCCACTTGACTTTAAAATCCAGCCCAATATTTATTATGATGTACACAAGTAGGTTACATAGTGCCAGCTCAGTTGCATAGTTCTAATAAGATCTTGACTTTACAAGACCGAACATGGACCAGGCACTTCCCCGTGTTAAGGGGTATGATCGTAGGCTGCTCTTGTGTACTGCCTGGTACCCAACTGAAGATTAGAATTAACAGAAGTCTGGGAGCCTGCCTGTCTGCCTTCTGGGGAATAGTGCAGAGAGAGCTAGAAAAAAGAAACTATGAACTTCCAGTAATCTCAAAGTGCTTAATTGTCAATTAAGCTGTTTTTGAAGTGCAGTCATGATTGTAATGTGGGAAAATATAGATAGGTGGGGAATAGTCACCACAGCTTATAGCAGGGGCACTGATGTTAACATGATTTTCCTGCTGTACACGGTGGCTAGTGTAACCAAAAAATTTAAAAAGAGCTCTTTAGACGTGAGGCATGCAGGAGTTCTAGAGGCTATGGGAATGACTGAACGCAGTGGGGCCACACTTTATGATTTTTTCCCCACAATTGTTATAAGTGTGAATAGCTGATTGAAACTGCCTGAAGTCTTTCACACTGTTAGATGACAACAACGGGTCATAGTGGAGACTTTGGGCAGCATCAATCAACTAATACTTTGAATGCAAAATCAAGTCAACCTCTGCTAATAATAACTTGGTTCCATTTATGTTTCTATGGTTCGAATTTGTGCCTATTTATGTTGTAAACAGAAACGAGATGTTGATTGGATGCAGCCATAAAAATAAAATCAGCATTAAAAAATTTGTTAAGTGCTGAACTACATGAAATAACTGGCACAATTAATCCATTTTAAACAATGTCTTTGTAATTGATGCCTACAGTGATAGGAAATGGTTGGCAACATTTGTCTGATTTAAGAGGAGACGGAGTAAGTGATAGAGAATGTACGTTAATAAATGGTGGTGGGGGGGAATTCATTTCACCAGTTGCCAGCAAAATTGGATTTTGATTTCTCAAAACAGAGATCCAAACTTTCAATCCAGTGAAACTTTAGCTAATGATTTTTAATGAGCTTTACCAAACACCTCATAAAGTAACTGCACTGATAAATAATGAACGTGAAGTCATATTCATATCAAACTTCATTAGCAGATGTTTGTTTTTGTGGGTGGATGTTTTAATTGCTTTTATATTTCTTTCAAGGAGGGAAAAACAAATGGAAATATAGAAGTCCATGGATAATGGGAGCTAAATTCAATAGTACTGGAAAACAGGCAAGAGAATCACAATGATCATGACGCAAGAAGCCCACCTACTTTGTGCTGCCTGTTCATTTCAATTATTTCACTATCCAGTCATCATTAACTGAACTGTTGATTAGCTAGACTCATCTGCAGGAGGCCAATATTGTGAGTGGTTAGAACCACTTATAGCTAGCCTGCACTGGTTAAAGGGAGGTACATATGCCTGTGACAGGTGCTGGCAGTCATTCAGAAGTGACTCTGACCTGGGAAATATAGAAGAAAGGCATAACATGGGAGAGAGTGGGCTCCAAGGTTTTCAGATGGTGCATTGGAGGCATTGGTGGAGGAAGTGGAAAGGCGGAGAGATGTCCTGGATCCGCAGGGGACTAGGATACCCAACAGACATACGGTGGAAAATCAATGAGAGCAGATAGCCGTGAATGTCAGTACCAAGAGTCAAGAGGACCTGGATGCAATTTTGTTAGAAGTTTAATAAGCTCACACGAGCAGTCAAGATCAAATGCCAATTCTTAAAAGATTAGTTTCAGACACTGCTCAAATCACCACAGCCCCATCATTCGCCTACCAACAAGCTCTATGAATCAGGACACATCTCACATTCATTTGCTTCATCATACCCTCTCACAATCAGCATCTGCAGGCCTCTCACCCACATCTCACAGCTTGTATATGCTGCCAGTTATTCAACCATAACAGCCACATCACCCAAAAAGGCTGCATGATAGTCACTGACATATTTTCCTCATGCACAGGACAAGGTTGCATGTAACTGAAGCAGGAAGAACTAACCAAAGGGGAACAAGTGTGCCTGTCTACTCTGACCGTTATGGAGGTGATAGTGCTGGCCATTATTGGGCTGTCCATTGCTCAGGCTGCAGTCAGCAGTGGAACTAAAACCATCGAAGATGACAGTATCCTCATACCTAATCCTCCTCCTCACATCCCACCTCGCCCTCATCACATACTGTCTTCTGATTTACAAGCTGAAGATGTCATAAGCATACAACTCTTACAATTTCCCGCATCACAATCATACCCTGTGGCTTTGTCCTTTCAGATACCCAAGAAGTGAAACCTGGCCAAGCAGTGAAAGAACATCAAGTAGACAGTAATGATGATGCACCATCACCTGATTTCACACTTGCAACCACCAGCTCAGAGACTGAAACTGCACATACTTTACAGAATATAGAAGCAAAATTTACACTTGGTGAGACACCAGGCACAGTGGCTTGCAGCCAAGTCAGGGAGCAAGGCTAGCACAGGTGTCAGTATCTGGAGGGTGAGGTCACACACAAGTTCTGCTGCAGAGGATTCAGATGAGAGGACAAACCACAAGGGTAAGATTGTGGTGTGGGAAATGGGGTGGAAAGTTATGAGTTATATGCTCTGGCAACTTCAATGGGGAAGCCTACAGAAGAAAGCTGATAGGTATGCAAAGCAAAATGCTTCGTGCATTGGCAGGTCTGCCAGAAACCCTGCAGTCAATGTCAAGGAGAATGGAGGGAGTTAGCACCAGCTGGTCCAGGTCTTTGTGCAGAGCTTGGAGCCAATCCTTTCCAGAATGGAAACGGTGGCCAAGTCCGTTCACACACTTCTGGACCCAACCATGGTGCTGTGTCTGATGACTAATGTTGCAGCTTCCTTTGCAGTATAAGCAGCAACCACTCAACATCTAAATGTTCCAGTGGAAGTTCAGACTGGTGTCTTGTAAGGTCATCCTGCCATGCAAGCTCAGGCTGCTGCCATCATGGTTCTGGATTACATTGTGCAAAAGGACTTGCAGATTGTCACAGCAGTCAGCAATCTGTCCTCCAGCACATATGACAATCGTTGAGGCGCTGCCCTGGGGAAGGGGCAGTGGCTCTATGCTGCACGCACATCTTGACCTCTCTCAGGATGACAGTATTCCTGGTCCCATCCCTTCCACTCCTAGCCAGCTCAGCCTGCAGCCGTCAATGCCATGATGGTGCAGCCCACAGCCAGGCCTTCTAGGCCCAGAACTGCTCGAGGTTGTCCCCCAAAGCCATCTGCAGTCCCCTCCACTGAAAGTCAGCAGCCCTTCGCCAACCATGCTTCAGTCATTCACTCATATGGTTGAAGGTACAATTAAGAAAGGCACTAAGGGAATGCACAAGGGTGTTATTGATTTTTGTGTGCAATATGGAATAATTTCATTGAAAAACTTGGCTCGGAATGTTTATTTTCAGAACAAACCTAGCTGCTCAAAACTGCTATCCATGAGGTGCTCTGGAGCATCATCAGCAGCAGAGCTGTATCTAACCACAATCTGTAACCTCATGGTCCAGAACAACCCTTACTCTACCATCAAGCCAGGAGATCAATCCTGATTCAATGAGAAATGTAGGAGAGAATGCCAGGAGTAGCACTAGGCATACCTAAAAATGAGCTGCCAACTTGCTGAAGCTACAACACAGGACTAAATGTATGCCAGACAGCAGAAGCAGCATGCTACAGTTGGAGCTAAGTGATCCTACAACCAACACATCAGGTCTAAGTTTTGTCACATCCACTTGTGAATTGTAGTCAACAAATAAACAACTAGCTAGAGGAGGAAGCTCCACAAACAGCCCCATCCTGAATGATGGTGGAGCCCAGCTTGCCAGTGCAAAGGACGAAGCTGAAGCATTTGTAACAATCTTCAGCCAGAAGTGTCGAATGGATGATCTATCTTGGCCTCCTCCTGAGGTCCCTAGCATCATAGATGCCAGTCTTCAGCCAATTCAAATTGCTCCACGTGATAACAAGAAACAGCTGAATGCAATGCATACAACATCTGGCAGTAGTACTGAAGACGTGCTCAGAGTTAATCACGTCCCTAGACAAGTTGTTCCAGTACAGTTACAACACTGGCATCTACTCAATAATGTGAAAAATTGCCCAGGTATGTCCTGCCCACAGAAAGCAGGACAAATCCAATCCGGCCAATGACTGCCCCTTCAATCTACTCTCAATCATCAGCAAAATGAAGGAAGGTGTAATTGTGTTATGATATAATGGGTGGAATTTTCCCAAATTTGCACCAAGTGCGGTAGCGGCCGTGCAAAATAGCATTTCACCAGCTGACGCGATGGCGGGTTTTCATGTCATATCGCCCACATTACTTATGCATTCCCGGGAAACACGCTGTTTCCATGGTGGGCGGGTTCTCTTTAGCCCGCCTGCCATCACCCTGCCATTGCATCACTCTGGTGGCCATGTTTAAAAGGCAGCTGCCAGCACAGCGCTCATCATGATCAACTCACCACCCCTGCCTTGGTAGGCCTGACCAGCAAAGGAAAAAAGACGGCAGCCCCCCGCTTCAACGACAGGTCCCTCGAGTGACTGCTGAATGCCATGAAGGCCTGTCAGGATGTGCTCCTACCCCCACTCTTGCTGCAGGATGGGCAGCAACATGACCAAATCAGCTTGGGAGGTGGTGGTCAGCGCCAATGCCCTTCAGAAGAGGACAGCCACCCAGTGCCGCAAGAGGATAAATGATCATCTCCATTCTGCCAGGATAAGTCATTCTTTTCATCACTCAACTCTCACACTCACAAACCCATCACACAGCCACAGGGTCCTCACTGCCAGTTCAAGGGGCATCACCATTCACTCTCTCTCACACACCTTCATTGTCCTTATCCCATCCATGGGACCACTCACCACGCACACAGGCCAGGCATACTTATCATCTGGCCTGGCAGGCATCCTGCTTAACTTTCTGCATCTCTATCCATGCAGGACAATTTGGCACACGACAAGAAAGAGGTCCCAGACCAGTGATGGAGTGCCCGAAATCAAGGCCCTCACGGATTTTGAAAACACAGCCATCCAGCTACGATCTGGACCGGTCCTGTGCTGACAGTGAGGTCGGCGCTGCTCTACCAAGTGAGGATCCAGCAATACAACAGCCATCAGGCAACCATGCCATGAGTGATGTGTCCTGTTTCACAGGCCACTGCTATGCACTAATTATCTCTTCTTGCTTTCGCAGGCACATCTTCCAAACAGCCGACAGGGCCTCCAATCAAGTCCCGAAGAAACCTCTAAAGAGGAATCTGGAGGCACTCTCTCTGAATTCCCATCACAGCACTTACCCACTCCCTCCACCAATGCAGAGACTCACACATCGTTGGGACCTAGCTTTCGATTAGCCCCAGGATCACAATCTGGTGAGCACTTCACACTGCCTGATCCACAGCAGCGGCAGGGACTTCCCAGATGCCCGGCACTCAGAGGACTGCTGGAGGCCAGAACATTGCTGAGTCCAAGTCAGATGACCAGCCTCTGGACTCAATCATGTCACAGTTGCTGGAGTTGCAAAGGCAAGCTCGGGAGCATCAGGAAGGGATGTCCAATGCACTCCTCAGATTGCAAGGCACAATGGAGGAGTCTGTCCACTTTCAGGCTGAGGTGCTAACGCCAGTATGCCAACGCACCAAGGTCAACACTGGTAAGGTGGTGGATGCCATGGAGACCGTTGCCCAGGACATCCCTCCTGCATTGCTGCGCGGGCTCAACTCCATTGCTGATGCTATCGTTGGCCTCCAATAGTGTGTACGCAAGAGGGGTGCCAGGCAGCTTGATCTCACTCCAGCTACCCCTGCCCTTCAAAGAGTCAGCTTGGGGCCCCAGGCACCCACAGGGAGAAGGATCAGCAGGCGTGTACTCCAGACCCATCCATCCAGATGACTCAGAGAGTGTGCAGTCCATCCGACTCCCCTCTTCCTGTGACCTCAGCACAACCAACTCCACAGGCCGAGGAGGGTGCCACTGCCGCACTACATGACCCTGAAAACAAGCCGGGGCCCTCCAAGTCTCGGCCCTCCAGAGGACGCCCGCCAAAGTCATCACAGACAGGGCTTCGCAGTCAGCAGGCTGCTCCACCTCTGCTGTGGATGTCCAGGGAGCAACAAGACATAGCGGCAAGGTTAGGAAAGTTGAGGAGAATTAGTTGTTCAGCCTGGGCACAGGTGTTAATCACTTGTACATACTGTTCACTATTGTCAATAAACTCCCAAGAGTGTCTCCCTGCTTATGGCTCCTTGTTCTGATGAGAGTGTTCTTGTCACTCAGATGTGAAACCTTTCCGCACAAGATAAGGCAGGTGTCTCAGTCCAGGGCCTCTTCCCTGTGCTCTGTGCAGCCTTCAGACCAAAGTGATTGTCAGGCCTCTCTCTCCTTGGTGACATTACTGATGCCTGCACCTGGGCGGTGCTTGTTATTGCTGCCAGAATGTAGTGTGCAGGTGCCACAGAGTTCTCTCATTCTCTCAATGTGCTCTCAGCACCATTAAGGAGGGGCTGGCCCCCATGTCTTCAGCATCTCTGACCATTGATGCCGTGCTCCTGCTCCTGAAGGACTCAGGTGCTGAAAGCGGACAAAGCATCAGGTGCTTCTAAAGTTTCATGGCAGCGTCTCTATAATATGACTGATCACAGAGCGCAAGCGAGCTACCCTCAACCAGACTGGAGTCAGACATTCTCAGAGGCTATGTGAAGACTTACATAATGTCCTCACTGCATGTCGTCATCATCCTCCTGCAATCGAGTGACTATTAGGGCCTCCACTATATCTCCATGACAGGAGCATTCTCAAAGAGGGCTCCACCAAGGTTCGAGCTGGAGCATGAGCCTCGTTATACCGTTGCTCTGTTGTAGTCTGAGGCTGCCGCATGAGTGTCATCAGCCACGGCCTCTGCAGGTAGCCCTTGTCCCCCAGGAGCCACCCCTGGAGCTTCTGTGGACCCTGGAAGACTCCAGGGATCTGAGCGACTCAGGATGTAGGCATCGTGCACACTGCCTGGAAACCATGCGCACACCTGTAGGATGGCTGCACATTCAGTGAGTGGAATCCTCGCGGTTGATGCAGTCCACCATGTGTAGCGACAGAGGCCTGAGCAACACATGGGTGCAGTCAATCACATCCTGCACCTGTGGGAATCCCGAGATCCGGGAGAATCTAATGGCCCTTGCATGCTGGCTGTCATGGTCCCACGGGAGAAATGCACAAAGTTGTGAGCCCTCGTAAAGATGGTATCCGTGACCTCATGGATGCATTTGTGGGTGGTGGCTTTTGATGTCCCACAGAGGTCACCTGTGGAGCCCTGAAAGGAGCCACTAGCATAGAAATTGAGCGCCACGGTCACTTTCATAGCCACTGGTAGTGGATGCCCTCTATCTCACCTTGGCGCCAAATCCTGCAGTAAGTGGCAGATATGAGTGACCAGGTCCCTAGACATGCACAATCGTCGGCAACACTGGTTCTTGGTCATCTGCAGGAATGACAGGCAGCGTCTATAGACCCTGGGTGTCTCTAGGCACTGACCAACCACAGTTTGCTGTTGCTCCTGGGCAGCGTGTGTGGGAGTCGCAGCAGCCCCTTCTTCCTGAGGCTGCTGCTCCTGCCTTTGATCAGCCAGGAGCCTCAGTCACTCCCTCCTCCATCTTCTCCGCTCTCTGCAGGCCATCAGGCATACAGCTAGGTCATCAGGCTCCATGCTCCTGATGGTCCTCCTGCAGCATGAAAGAGAGAGATGTGTTTAGCATGGGTGTGCTTAGCACCTTTCCTGGCCCTGTGTGATGGCCCCTTAATGCTTCCCGAAGAGTGCTGGCCACCCCTCGGATGGCCACAGATGAGTGTGCTGCATGGCTGCCCTTTTAGCCTGCGACATGGGGGAGAATTCTCCTAACCGGGATGCTGAGATTGCAAGAGACTGTGAGCGCCTCCAGCAGTGACTGCTACATGGACAGCGTTGGCGAGGAGATTGTACAACGTGTGCACTCCAACTCCTGCGCGGTCAAGTAAAGCATTCACAGACCCACAGTCTGTGCCGGGGGCTGGGGTAGGGTCTGGAGGGCTTGGTGGCACTTTGCTGCCTCTGCGTTTCTTGCGTGGGTGGGCAAACTAGGAGCCCGACCCCAATCATATCACTGTGGCTGCACCTGAACTTTCTCAGTTGCAGTGTATGGTTGGTTTATACAGGTGTCCCTACTGCGTGGTCACTTCCCTCACTTACCCTGCCCCCCACCTCGATTTCTTGTGCGCGAGATCCAATGCCAAGGCAGCAGTTGACCCCTCGAAAACAGTCACCTCCGCGGCTGGGCAGCAGTTGTCGCCGGACACCCCCCCCACACCATCTATCATGCCTGCTGCCAGCGGGCATGGAAAATTTCACCCAATGTACATGTTCAGAATATGATGGATTAGTCCCATGAACTCTGAACTCCGTTTACAGAAGCAGCTTGTAGGAGTCACATACGTATACACAGTCTCCCAGTTAACATTGTCTGTATATAGTCTTATCTTCAAATAAAGAGCCCACTTGATTGTTTTATCAATCCTTGTCTTATGATTGGTACATTTACATTAAATAGAAGAACGTCACAGTCATTAGTACTATCAAGCAATACTTATTCAGCAATAAGCAGCTCATCAGTTCTCAGTTTGGGTTCCACCAGGGCCACATGGCTTCACACCTCATTATAACCTTGTTCAAGACATGAACGAAAGAGCTGAATTCCAAAAGTGAGGTAAGAGAGTCTGCCTTTGCCATCGGAGCAGCATTTGACCAAATGTGGCATCAAGGAGCCCTAGCAAAATTGAAGTTGATAGGAATTATACCTATGACAAAGGAGGTTGGTTATGGCCAATCTCCTCAGCCCCAGGGCAATGCCTCAGGAGTTCAAGGTCATGGCCTGGGCATAACCATCTTCAGCTATCTCATCGGTCACCTTACCTCCAACATAATGTCAGGAGTGGGGATGTTCGCTGATGATTGCACAGTGTTCAGTACCATTTGCAACACCTCAGATAATGAAGCAGTTCATGCCCATATGCAGCAAGACCTGGACAACATTCAGTCTTGGGCTAATCAGTGGCATGCAACATTTACATCACACAACTGCCAGGCAATGACCATCTCCCCATGACATTCAGCAACATTTTCATTCCTGCATTTCCCCACCATCAACATTCTGAGGGTTACCATTGGCCAGAAACCTAAATGGACCAGCCACTGTGACTGGATGACTGACCACCAAGCACAGGTCAGAGTCTAGGAATTCTGTAGCATGTAACTCACCTCCTGATTCCCCAAAGCCTGTCCACTATTTACAAGGCAGAAGACTTGAGTGTGATGGATACTTTCCATTTGCTTGGATGAAGGCAGCTCCAAAAACACTCAAGAACCTCAACGCCAGCCAAGACAAAGCAAACTGCTTGATTGGCACTCCATCTCCCACCTTAAACATTCAGCCCTCCAGCACTGGCACACAGTGGCAACAGTATGTACCAGCTACAAGGTGCACTTCAGCAATGCATCAAGGCTCCTTTGACCGCACCTTCCAAATCCACAAACTCAACAATCGAGAAGGACAAAGACAGTAGATGCATGGGACACCTCCAATTCACACACCACTCTGATTTGGAAATATATCATAATTCTTTCACTGTCACGGAGACAAAATCTTGGAACTCCATCCCTAACAGAACTGTGGGTGTACCTACATCCCATAGACTGCATTGGTTCAGGAAGATAGCATACCATCACTTGCTCAGTGTTAATTAGGGATAAGCAATAAGTGCTGACCTTGCCAGCAATGCCCACATCCCAAGAATGAATAATGATGGCTTTTATTTTTGCATTGTGGCCAATCAAGTGCTGTGATTGTCAGTGACAAAGGGAAGGTAAAGTGTGGAACTGTTGGTAAATGTGGAATTGGGGTTGTAGTTACTGCTATCGTACTCAGATGAATTCTTCTTGGAAAAAGACAATCATGGTTTCCTCCATCTTTCCTCTTCCTTCTCTGACTCTTGCTGCTCATGCTTCTGCTCTTCAGCAGCTTGCCGTATAGCTTGTGGCAAGGGCTGCCCCTCATGATGGCAAATTTGTGCAGCATGCAGCAGACCACCACAATTTTTTTTTCTATTTGTTCATGGGCTGTGAGGATCATAGGCAAGGCCAGCATTTATTGCCCATTCTTAATTGGCCTTGAGAAGGCGGTGGTGAACCGCCTTATTGAACCAGTGAAATTCATGTGGTGTATGTATACCCACAGTGCTGCTGGATGGAATTGCAGGATTTTGATCCATCGACTGTGAAAGAACAATGGTATAGTTCCAAGGGATGGTATGAAACTTGGAGGGGAATGTGCAGATGGTGGTGCCCCCATGTGTCTGCTTCCCTTGCTCTTCTAGGTGGTGGAGGTTGCAGATTTGGAAAGTGCAGTTGAAGGAGGCTTGGTCAGTTGCTGCAATGAATCTTGTCGATGGTACATACTGCTGCCATTATGCAACAGTGGTGGAGGAAGTAAATGTTTAGGGTGGTGGATTGGCTGCTGATTAAGCAGCTGTTTTGTCCTGGATGGTCCAGCTTCTTGAATGTTGTTACAGCTGCATTTATCCAGGCAAGCGGAGGGGAGTCAGGAATTACTTGCTGCAAAATTCCCATCCTTGGCCTGCTCTTGTAGCAACAGTATTTATATGGCTGGTTGAGTTAAGTCTTTGGTCAACGGTAGCCCTCCAGATTGCTGAGCTTGGGGGATTCAGGAATGGCTGCTGAATGTCAAAGGTAGATGGTTAAATTCTCTCTTGTTGGAGATGGTCACTTCCTGACACTTGTGTTTTGCAAATGTTACTTTCCACTTATCAGTCCAAGCCAAATTGTCTCAATCTTGCTGCATGCAGTCACTGACTGCTTCAGTATCTGAGAAGTTGTGAATGACACTGAACACTGACACTGAACACTGTCACTGAGTCAATGAATTATCAACAAACATCTCCACTTTTGACTTTATGATGGAGGGAAGGTCATTGATGAAGCAGCTGAAGATGATTGGGCCTAGAACACTACCCTAGGGAACTCTTGCGGCAATGTTCTGGTACTGAGATGATTGGTGTCCATAACCATACACATCTTCCTTTGTGCTAGGTATGTCTCCAACCCAGTGGAGAATTTTCTTATGATTCATATTGAATTCAATTTTACTAGGGCTCCTTGATGCTACACTCAGTCAAATGTTGCCTTGCTGTCAAGAGCGGTCATTCTCATCTCTGGCCACGTAATCTGCTAAGGGCTGCAGGTCTCCACCAGAGCAGTCCAGTGGGTAGCACTACTTTGGCACACCATTTGCCTGTTCTATCACATTTTGTTGGGCAGCATGGTTCTCATTTTATGCATGCTGCTCATGTGTGCATGAGTTGCGCATTGGAGTCATCAGCTATGTACCTCCCTTATGCAGCAGTGGATAGCAAACTGTGGGATGTTGCAAATATCTCCAGCTCCAGCCTGGAAGGAGCCAGGTGCATATAAGTTTTTCACCACGGTCACCTTTAGAATCACTGGCGATATGGCCCTTGCTGTGCTCTAAGATTTTAGTTGTGGCTGCAGCAAGTGAGATTTCATTAAAGAGTTCGCTGCTGAGGTGCAGACATCTCACATATTGTTCCTTGTCGAGATCAGGTAGGAAAATTGCTCCCTGAACATCCTGGGCAGATATGACCTACTACTAGAGAGCCTTTCTTCCCTATTCCTCCTTCCAGCAGCTTGCCTCTGCTCATTCTCCGAGCCATGCTGTTTTTCAAGGGGAATGCCTACTATTGTACCCATATCTGGGAGCAACTGGCTATGCAGAAGCCTTGAAATCAGCAAAATCTCCTTCAGCACCTGCCACACCATTCCCTGCAACTTTAACAACCATATAAAGCACCAAACACAAGCATGGCAGAAGAAATCAAACAGCAACAGTAAGTAGCTGATGTTCCCTTTAAGTAGTACAGATGGTGGGTCCTTCCTGCTAAACATGTGCCCAGTGGTGTGAGGTTAGGAGAGGTCGCTAGCTGGAGCATTGAACTCCAAGATGGCACCATGACATCAAACCAGCCTTGGATATTGATTGACATTATGACCAACTTACTTTGCATATTTCCAAGGCCATTTACTGCTGGTGCACTAATGCTCACACCAATATGGCATCCAGTGCAATTCTCCTCAAAAGTGTGCACGCGTATTGCAGATGGCATTTTGGAGTGCTAAGTGCACTTTAGTGCCTAAAAAATGGATGCAAATGATCCCAATTTCTCACCCAGTATTTTTTGTTGAACTGAAATAAGGATGCAAAGAGAAACCTCCCTGAGGATCCAAAATGCTTGCGCATTTAAAAATGGCATCAGTGTCGACTTTATCCATGTGTTATAACCCGCTGAGTGACACTGGCTCCCAAATAATTAGACAAACGATGAACTAATAAAAATGATAATTTGAAAAGATTGCATGTTAATTAGTGTCAGCAACAGTTGTGATAGGGTTGCCAACTCTGGTTGCATTCCTAGAGGCTTCATCACCTGATCTCCTGCTGCCAACTGCCTCACTCGTCATCACCCCACCCCCTACTCCGACCCTCCTGCCATTGGTCATCTGATATATCCAACCTTCAATGTACCGCCTTCACACATCAATTAGAAAGCGAGAAGACTCTTCATTACCCAATTGAATGGCTCTTGACTGCCAGTCAAATAGCTATTTTACCATCTTCAATATTTTATTTTATGACAAAGGAAATAATAAATAATTAATGTTCAAAGAGAATTTTGAAAAGAAAACTTTCATTGTTGCCCAATGATTTTACTTCCAGCTTGCTCAGAGACCCCAAGGCAATCCTGGAGGGTTGGCAACCCTAGTTGTGAGAATGGTAAGTGATCTTGCCTGCAAAAGTTGAATGTATTCTGGAATATGATGAATAGGCTGAAAGAGCAGTGTCAGCAGATCAGGCATGGCCTCAGAATAGTGGTCCTGTGGAAAGAGACAACAATTGTCAAACTGAAACAATGTTCACAACCTCTCTGGGGTTCAGTAGAAAGTAAAATAAAGAAAACAGTTAAAGTAAAAAGAAAATAGAATTGGAAAATTGAACATCACAGTGAAAAATACTTTCTGAAGATACAATTGTTTAAAAATGTTAAATTTTAAAACCCAAAACTCCATAAGATTAACAGTAATTAAAAATACTTTTTTTTTACAAAAGCTCCCTGTTCCCTCTTATTTCCTTTCCTGAAAGCTTTCTGTTTTGCCAGAGAATGGTTTCAAAGGCCTTGACATACCTCCAGTGCCTCTCCCAACTAACCATGCCTCATGTTAGGAGCAGGCTCGAAGGGTGGAGTAGCCTTCTGCTCCTCATTCCGTATGTGAATGTATGGAGTAACTTGTCAGCAGGCCATTCAACCAAAGAGGCATCATAGCCAAGGTTAATCTTTTTCCTCACCTGATGTCTACACAGAAGGAATCAGTAGACGTTGATCAAGAGTGGGAAATCCTTTTCATTTCCTCCAATCCCCTAGCTAGCCTCAGGATAGAAAGGCTTGATTGCTGTATTAATTATAATGATGTCCTAACCAAAATTGACTAGCTCGATACAGACTAGATCTTCCTGGTTGGTGTAGCAGTTCTACACCAGAAAGAACTGTCCAATGAGTCATCAAGGGAGCTCAAAAAAGGCACCTAAAATTAAATCACCCACACAACAAATTTTTGGAATTTGATAGAATAATGCATTTATAAATAGAACATTGATCCCTTCCTTTCAAACGAGCTCAATAAACTCTAAATAAGGAGTCATTTTTTTTTTTTAAAAAGACCCGAAATTTCTGTTCAGGGTCAAAACCCTGATTTCTGACCTTGATCAGACAAAACGATACACGCCTACTTCCCTCTGAATTTTCAGGGCAATCTTCCTTTGGAGGCTCCTGTAGAACTCAGTCAGTGCAGGAAATCTCGGAGGGAGCAGCAGAGAGAATTCACCAGAAACCAACAGCGCTTTTTACGGCGCTACCTGCTGTATTCTGGTAAGTAAAGAGTTTAAATGTCTCAAAGCTTCTTTGAAAAGCTACGGAGAGAAGGTAAAGGGGTAGGGCGGGTAAGTGAGCAGGGAGGTAGGGTGGGTAAAAGGGTAAGTTGGAAAGAGGTTAGGGTGGGTAAGGAAGTAAGGTGTTTAAGGGGGTAAGGGGGTAGGGGAGGCAAAGGTAAGTGTAGTAAGGGGGTAGGTGGGTGAGGGTGTAGGAAGATGATGTCAGGTCGGGTCGGGGGGTGCTGTTGGTGATAGTCGGGTGGTAGGGATTAGTCAGGTTGAGTTGGGAGGTTGGGGGAAATGGGTCAGAGGGTCAGGGTTAGTCAGGCGGTGGGGATTGGTCAAGTCCAGTTGCGGGGGGGGAGGTAGTCGGAAGGCTGGGGGAGTCGGGGTCAGTCGAGGTGGGTGTTGTCAGGAGGGATCAGTTCTGTAGTTACCCAGGTATTAGACTAGGTTTTAATCTGTCTGACATTTCCTGGGTAACTATCCAGAAGTAAACTGGAACTGTCCAAAGTCTCTGACTCTAACTTAGAGTTGAAGACGTTTTCGGAGGGTCCCGGGGAACAGGAGAATTGCCCATTCAAAGTTCAAACTTCCCAAGCAATTCCCATGGAATCATTGCGTTGAGACTTCTGAGTGGTCCCGTCTGTAATGTATCTTGGGGGGTATGTCCTGTTCCTGACTATCCAGAGTTTGAAAGATCTTGGCTAATATTTTCATAAATGATCCAGCCCTGTTATGTTAGTAATTGCTGTTAAAATTAGTTGTATTTTTACAAAATGGTTTGTGTGCATTATCACTTGTACTATTTATTAGATATGATCTGATCTTCAAAAATGTCGTAAAAAGTTTTTGACCTCATGTTGCCTTATAGGTTTGAGAGAATCCACACTGTAGATGTTAAGCATAGAAATGCACTCAGGAAGCTCCTTTAGGTAAATAATGTAGTTGTCCAAAAATTGGTCCTGTAAGATAAAGAAATAAAATGCATTTGCTGTTTACCACTTGAAAATAAAATTGGTTAATTGTTGAACAGACCTTGCTGCGAGAGAATGGATAGGTTTCTAGTCTTTATTAAAATATATTTTTTCTCTTCATTCTCAAGATATCCTCACGCCACTATCATGAACCATCCTACTGCTTTGTTACCTTACTCTCTGTAACGATATATGATTGGCAGCAAACCAGGTTTTGAATAATACAAGTGTGAAACATCAGCTCAGACTAACTTTTACTGTCTTAACAGCAATGTACAGTGGGAGAAACTTGTATCTGGTCCCACCCTCTAACTGATCTGATTGGTTCTGACAGTCTCCAGTTCCACTTCCCAATTGATCTGATTGTTGGATTGTCACAATCTCCAATCCCAGTGAAAAAACTGTCAGTGAACCACTGGAAAAATCAATCTGATACATCTGTGAATTTTAAAATGCTGATGGCAATTGCTGCACAGTATCTCTTTCTAGATTAATACAAAAGTTGCTGAAGGGCAGGCACTCCTGATCGATCAATTACTTTTTGAAGGTTGAACACAGAGCCTTAATGGAGACTTGCTGCTTCAGCTTACATGGGCTAACTGACTGTGCAAGAGAAGTGAATCACATGATATTGCATCACTTCCTGTGATGACATACATATTAGCATAAACATATTTAAATGATTATATTTAACATACTAACAATACACTATCATAACATCCTCCTTCCCTTAAATAACAGCCCCATCTCGTACAACATTAATATGCATAAAAATAGGCAACCCTTACGGAATATAAGAAATTTGATAACTAAAGCACTATTTATATAAAACATTCAACTGTAACAAGAACATTTGGAACACCCCTCTTCAAGATATTGTCTACATTTAGAAATGCACTGTCATCGGTGGCAGACTCGACCTGATCTTGTGATAGTGACCTTTGGGTGCGTTCTTGAACTGTCCATCCTTTCCTCCTCAAGATTTTGTTTGGGAGGATTGTCCTCAGTTGTCAGTGTGTTATTTGTTGTCTCTTCGGCTGCAATATGTGCATGGTACACTTAGGCGATGTTGGTTGGTCACCTTGTGCATGGCTAATAGAGAGTCCCCAGAGATGCAATTGATTCCTTTGCAGTTCTGCATATGAATATAGTTTTTTGTACATCTTGGACACCTCTGCTGGGATCCATGTCTGTTCTTATGGGTGTAGGACCCTTGCCTTCTGGTCAACATATAGTGGTTGTAATTCTGCACTCACATGCACATCACATGCGTCTTTCATATCTTGTTTCTGATGCAAAGATGATTTGTTGAGATGACAGCTTGGTAGTGTGGTTCTCACTGGTCGACCAAACAGAATTTCAGCAGTTTATAGTAATGGCATGGCACGAAGATGCACTAAACACAACTTTGGTACCTTCCCTGGTTTCCGAAGACTTTTTGATCAACAATTTGACTGTTCTGATCATATGTTCAGCCATCCCATTCGAGTAAGGATATCAGGGTGATGATGTGCTGTGGTTGATGGACCATCATTGACACACATCCTGGAACAGTTTTCCCATGTATTGTGGGTTGTTGTCAATTACCACTTCCATCAGTGCACAAAGAGACTAAAAATGGCGCCAACAGTGCTGGCCACTGCTGCACTCAAGGTATCCCGAAGCTTCTGAGCAATTGGAAATTTGGAGTGATAGTCAGTCACTAGCAAATAGTCTTCTCTGTTCACAATGAACAGATGTGTCACTATCTTGGTCCACGGAGATGGCAGTTTGATATGCAGTTGGAGAGGTCCTTTCTGCTGACTGGCTTGGTGTTTCTGGCATGCATCGCAATTTTCAACTACCTGGTCGATGTCTTTGCTGATACTGGGCCAGAACACTGACTTGAGAGCAAATTGTCCCATATTCTCTGTTTTCATGAGCCCCTGATGGAGCTGATCAAGTATACCAGACCTAATTGTCACCGGAATGAGTACTTGGTGTCACTTGAAGAATACTCCATTAGATATATCAATCTCATCTTGATATGGCCAATACATTCTTAGATTCGTAGGGATCTCCCGAATGGTCTCGGGCCAATCCCCTGTAATGATCTGCCACAGGCTTCCTCTAGAGTTCCTCTCTCTTGGTTTGATCAAAGCATATGAGATCTACATTATAGACATTCTCCAAGCTTGCATAGACTTTGTCCACTTGGAATCAAGTGTTATGTTTCACATCTTCTCCGGGTTGGATAGTTGATTTAAAGTGTCTGATAGGACCATCTGATCACTGGGTTTGTATCTGACGTCACAAATGTAACCCTGAATCTTGATAAGTAATCTCTGGAGCTGCACTCATGAGCTGTTTTCTCCAGATTATCTCCAGCAGTTTACGATCTGTCTCGACCGTGAACTCTTTCCCAAATAAGTATGTGCGGAACCTGGTGATCCCAGAGACAGGAGCGAGAGTTTCTGATTTTGCTATTGGAGTGATTTGCTTGTGCTGTTGGCAGCCATTTTGAATCAAATGCGACAGGCTTACTGTCTTGAAGAAGACACACACCAAGACCTTTCTGTGATGCATCCACTTCTAATGTTGTTGCCTTCCGAGGGTCATCAACACTATGACTTGGCTGACAGCGCTTGTTTCAAGGCATTGAATGCATGCTCGAAACTTTGTTAGCTCTTGCAACTCTCTTGACAAGTGTATGAACAAATATGCGTTTTTTGCAATAAATTTGGAAAAATATTTTGCTCCAGCAAACAGTGGATTTAACTCTCCTAGCATTGGTGTCTTATGAGGATACCTCTTTAAGGCTTTGTTTAGCCTCCTCGGGTCTAAACATAGTTGAATTGAACTGTCCTTCTTAATTGAGGTAGTGATGAAATTGCATCATCAAATTATGCCTTGTTTTTCCATTCCATCCAGGTCCATCCACAACTTTTTGAGAATATGCATGCTGCATTTTCACAGTGGATCAATTGATGGCATTGCACCTTCTTTAAGGTGTAGGATTACATCCCCATGGAAATTCCCAACCATGCCGTCTTCTGCTCGGATCCGCTGTCGGTGCGCAGACTGATCCACATCTGCGACCAGTTCGAACTGGCCTCGGGAGCCAAGGTAAATCGTGGGAAGAGCGAGGCCATGTTCTTTGGGAACTGGGCTGACCGATCCTTTGTCCCCTTCACTGTCAGGGCTGACGGCCTGAAGGTGCTGGGGATATGGTTCGGAGGGACCGGGGCATGCGTTAGGAACTGGAAGGAGCGAGTGTCTATGGTGAAAAGGAAACTGGGCACGTGGGAGCGACGCTCCCTCTCGATTGCGGGTAAGAACCTGGTCATCAGGTGTGAGGCACTCTCGCTGTTGCTGTACGTGGCGCAGGTCTGGCCCATTCCACACTCCTGCGTGGTGGCCATCACTCGAGCCATCTTCTGCTTTATCTGGAGGTCAAAAATGGATCGTGTCCGCAGGGACGCGATGTACAAGCCTCTAGATAAAGGGGGAAAAAACGTGCCCAACATCGCCCTCATACTGATGGCCACCTTTGTGTGTGGCTGCATCAAGCGGTGCATAGACCCTCAGTACGCAAACACCAAGTGTCACTACGTGCTGAGGTTCTACCTGTCCCCGGTGTTGCGAAGGATGGGTCTGGCCATGCTGCCGCGGAACGCTCCAAGTAGTTGGACCGTGCCGTACCACCTGTCCCTCGTTGAAAAATTTATGCACAAAAACACCTTTGACCACAAGTCCATCAGGCAGTGGTCAGCACGTAACGTCTTAGAGGCCCTGAGGGAAAAGGAGAGGGTGGATCCTGTGGGATGGTTCCCCGAGCAGACTGTCAAAGTCATTTGGCAGAATGCCTCATCGCCAGAACTTTCCAACAAGCACCAAGACGTGGCTTGGCTGGTGGTGAGAAAGGCCCTCCCCATCAGATCCTTCCTACATGCCAGGAGTCTCACCCCCTCTGCACGTTGCCCTCGAGGTGGCTGTGGTGGGGAAGAGACCGTTGTTCACCTCCTGGTGGATTGTGCCTTTGCAAAGAAGGTCTGGAGAGAGATGCAGTGGTTGCTGTCGAGGTTCATCCCGAGCAGTTCTGTGACACAGGACTCTGTACTCTACGGGCTGTTCCCAGGGACACACACCGAGACAAAAATCAACTGCAGCTGGAGGATCATCAACTCGGTGAAAGAGGCGCTTTGGTCTGCCCGAAACTCGTTGGTCTTCCAGCACAAAGGGTTGTCCCCGACCGAGTGTTGCGGACTGGCACAATCCAAAGTCCAGGACTACGTGCTGAGGGATGCACTAAAGCTTGGGGCAGCTGCCGCAAAGGCGCAATGGGGAAGGGTCGCTGTCTAAGACCTTTCTGCCACAGTGCACCGAGGGACTGGGAACTGTTTAGAGCCCCTCGGGCTGTACAGCTCAAAATGAAAGGCTGTAAATGATTGTAATATTGTTTGTACTGATGCACCTGGTGATACATTTTGTAAAAGTTGAACCGGATTGTACCCTTGTAATGGTGTTTTTGAAATGGTTTGGAATGTGATTGAAGATATTTTATGAATAAAGTATATTTTTGCAAAAAAAAAAGTTAGTGGGGGGGAAAAAAAGAGCGTGGGGGGAAAAAAAGAGCGTGGGGGGAAAAAAGAGCGTGGGGGGGGAGAAAAGAGCGTGGGGGGGAATAAAGAGCGTGGGGGGGGAATAAAGAGCGTGGGGGGGGAATAAAGAGCGTGGGGGGGGAATAAAGAGCGTGGGGGGGGAATAAAGAGCGTGGGGGGGGAATAAAGAGCGTGGGGGGGGAATAAAGAGCGTGGGGGGGGAATAAAGAGCGTGGGGGGGAATAAAGTGCCTAACATCAGGAACTTGAAGAGGTGATGGCTGCAACCAGTCAAGCCCCAAACCAGTGGGTATGTAACACTTTGGGTGGCAGTGAAGGACAGCGAAGGAGGTACACCCATGGACCATGCCTTCTTCATTAAGCGAATCCTTTTGGAGTCATGTGGATTTGAAGCTGCGGAGATCTACTGCCTGCACGACTTCACCAGCGCTGGATGCTTCGATGTGACCTTCAAGAATGTTGCTGCCTGCGTCAAGTTCCTGAAGGTGTTGAAGGAGAAGACAGACCAGCTGCAGATCAGAACCCTCACGGCAGAGCCACTCTTTGCTCTGCTGTTGCAACGGAACCATGTGGTGACTGTGCACCTCTACAACTCCACGTCCCTGGCGCCGATATGCTCACCTGCCTCCCCAGGTACGTCGACAAGGTTGGTAACTGCACCAAGGTCAAAGATACCTTCGGGATTTGGACCAGCAAACGCCAGGTCAAGGTCACACTCAAGGCGGATGGTAAGGGAGCAATCCTCCACCTTCCTTCCAGCTTCACTATCAGGGGAAGCCGTGGCTACCTTGTCTATGCTGGGCAGCCCAAACTTTGCTGCTCATGCGGCAAATCTGGTCATGTGGCGGCCAACTGCAGTGCTGTCCTCTGCAAGAATTGCAAACAGGAAGGGCACCAGACAAAGGACTGCAAACAGACTAAGTGCTGCAACCTGTGTGGCGAGGCAGGTCACCTCTACAAGGCCTGTCCCAAATTCTGCCTCACTTATGCACAGGCGGCCAAAGCCAACGAGGGGGAAGAAGACGAAATGGTCAGTGTCACTACTACCAAGGACACTTGCAACCCTCCAACCACCAAGGCCTCCAGCGAGCACAATGGGACAAAGGAGGAAACAGGGAGAGGCAAGACGAAGGAAAAGATTGAGGCAACAGACAGCCCCCTGAACTCCCACTCTTCTGCAGAGCGAATCAATGGAGGAGGAATCAGCAGAAAATCAACTGGGTGAGTGGCTGCTGGTGAAGACCAAAAAGAAGAACGGGCTAAGAAGGGACCAGGCCACTTCCCAGACGAGTGGCAAGAGGCGTCTCCCATCCGACACAAATGACAAGGGCTGCTGCTCTTCAGGTGAAGAAGGGTGAGGGCGGCACCTAAAGAAGAAGTGGCAAAGCACTAGGGAGCTGGAGGAGGAGACACGCATGCTCCAGGACATTGGAGACAATGAAGAGACCAGTGCACCCCAACCTCTCCCTGAGCTCGAAAAGGCCAGCACACCCCAGCTCCGGGAAGCCGAGAGCAGCAACACCCCAGAGGGAGAGTGGATCGGAGAGACTGCTCCAACAGAGAACAATTCAAAGCTCACTCCTTGCACAAATGCCACCTGAGTGGAACAGCTCCAATGGGGCTGTTCAGGAGTTTCCTCAGCCCATCCAAAGAGAGACAATTTGTGAACACTATGGGTATGCAGGAGCAGACCAAAGGTCTGGAACTCTCAATGACAACAGGTTTGGTAAGGGACAAAATACTTTAAAAATGGGGATAAAGATTGTATCTATAAATGTGCGTAGCATTAAATCTACTATGCGATGTGTTGCAACCTTGGACTACCTTGCCAAGGTCAAAGCTGACCTGTTGTTTCTGCAGGAGTGTGCGATACCGCACCTCAGCTCCTACAGGCAATGGTCACGATGGTGGTCCCATGGGCCATTGATCTGGTCGGGAGGAAATGACTCACATTCTTCCGGCCTGCGTATTCTGCTGCAGGGAGGCAACATCACCATCTCTGAGGTTAAGGAGGTGGTGGGCAGGCACCTCCTCAGAGCAGACATATTATACAAGAATGCTCCACTCCGGTTAATTAACGTGTACGCCCTGGCTCAAAACAGCGAGCAGCTGGAGGTTTTTCAGCAGCTCCCACTGCTGCTGGCGACCTCCAGGCTGGTCATTCTGGGCGGTGACTTCAACTACATCATTGATGCGGCTAGATGATCCGGTAGGGCCGACAGCAGACTGGACGCCACATTCAGACTCCTGATGGAAACAGTAAAGGAAGCCAAGCTGCACGACGTCTTCAGCAACCCTGCAGGCGGAGCGCAGCGTAGATACACCTGATCGCGGCCAGATGGGTCCATCTGTTCCAGGATAGACTTCCTGTTTGTGTCCAGTGCGTTCACAGTCAGATCCACCAATGTCAAGCCGGTGTTCTTCTCTGACCACTGCCTCCTAGTGGCTGACTGTCACTTACAGGAAGACCAGAGGGTTGGCAGGGGGACATGGAAGCTGAACGTGCAACTGCTGACCCCAGAGAACATTGAGGAACTCGAGGGATTACAAAGGTTGGAGAACCGTGAAACCCCTCTTTGAGTCCCTGACACACTGGTGGAAAGCGATTAAGGAGAACATCAGGAGGTTTTTCAACATCAAAGGTGTCCAGAAAGCTAGAAAGGAACAGAGGGAAATGTCCCGACTCCAGAAAAACATGCAGAATCTGCTCCGGCTGCAGTCGATGGGGGTCGATGTCAAGGAGGAACTCCAAGAGGTGAAGGGCCAGCAAGCCTCACTCTTTGCCTCGGAGGCCTCCAAGATCATCTTCCGTTCCAGAGTCCGCTCCGTGGAGCAGGATGAGACGTGCTCACATTTCTTCTTCCAAAAGGTACACAGAGAGAGCTCTGTGATCAGCAGCCTGAAGGAAGAAGACTGCTCAGTAAAGTCATCACTGTCTGACATTTTGAGGATCAGCAAATCCTTTTATGCCGGATTGTATGACGTGAAGCCCACAGACAGCGTGGTCTCCCAGTCCTTCCTGTCTATCATGGAGGTCTTAGACGACAGTACACAGGAGAGTCTGGACAAACCGCTAACTCCTGACGAACTGACTAAGGCCCTTGAGTCCTTCGAGAAGAGTAAAACTCCCGGAAGCGACGGCTTGCCGGCGGAGTTGTATTCAGCTCTGTGGGACTGGATTGGCCCAGACCTGCTGGAAGTGTACGAGAGTATGCTCCTGGCTGGCAGCATGTCAGAATCCATGAGGAAAGGCATCATCACCCAAGGGGGAAAGGGAGGAAATTAGAAATTGGTGACCCATCTCACTGTTGAATGTGGACCATAAGATTCTGTCCAAGGTCATTGCCAATTGGGTCAAGTCTGCTCTGGAATTGGTGATCCACCCTGACTGGACCTGCACTGTACCCGGCAGGAAGATCTCTGACAGCCTCGCACAACTCAGGGATACAATTGTCTATGTACAGGACAGGGTTGTGGACACCTGCCTCATCAGCCTGGACCAGGAGAAGTCCTTTGACAGGGTATTGCACACATACATGGTGGATGTGCTCTCAAAATGAGGTTTGGGGAGGGAGTCCGCAACTGGATCCAACTGCTCTACACTAACATCAGTAGCGCAGTTTAAATCAGTGGGTAGGAATCAGAAAGCTTTCCAATTAAATCTGGAGTCAGGCAGAGCTGCCCTCTCTCCCCTGTCCTGTTTGTGTGTTGCATAGAACCCTTTGCTGAGCCCATCAGAAGGATCCGGCATAAGAGGAGTGACAATCCCAGGCAGTGGAGGCACTCAGGTCAAAGCCTCCCTGTACATGGACGATGTCGCCGTCTTCTGCTTGGATCTGCTGTCGGTGCGCAGACTGATCAACATCTATGATCAGTTCGAACTGGCCTCAGGAGCCAAGGTAAATTGTGGCAAGAGCGAAGCCATGTTCTTTGGGAACTGGGCTGACCAATCCTTTGCCCCCTTCACCATCAAGTCAGGCAGCCTGAAGGTGCTGGGGATATGGTTCGGAGGGACCGGGGCATGCGTTAGAAACTGGAAGGAGCGAATGTCTATGGTGGAAAGAAAACTGGGCATATGGGAGCGACGGTCCCTCTCCATTGCAGGTAAGAACCTGGTCTTCAGGTGTGAGGCACTCTCGCTGTTGCTGTACGTGGCGCAGGCCTGGCCCATTCCACACTCCTGTGTGGTGGCGATCACCCAAGCCATCTTTCGCTTTATCTGGAGGTCGAAAATGGATCATGTTTGCAGGAACACGATGTACAAGCCTCTAGATAAAGGGGGAAAAATGTGCCCAACATCGCCCTCATCTTGATGGCCACCTTTGTGTGCGGCTGTATCAAGTTGTGCGTAGACCCTTGGTACGCAAACACCAAGTGTCATTATGTGCTGAGGTTCTACCTGTCCCCGGTGTTGCGAAGGATGGGTCTGGCCATGCTGCCGCGGAACGCTCCAAGTAGTTGGACCATGCCATACCACCTGTCCCTGGTGGAAAAATTTATGCACAAAAACACCTTTGACCACAAGTCCATCAGGCAGTGATTGGCACGTAACTTCCTCAAGGCCCTGCGGGAAAAGGAGAGGGTGGATCCTGTTGGATGGTTTCCCGAGCGAACTGTCAAAGTCATTTGGCAGAATGCCTCATCGCCAGAACTTTCCAACAAGCACCAAGACGTAGCTTGGCTGGTTGTGAGAAAGGCCCTCCCTGTCAGATCCTTCCTACACGCCTGAAGTCTCACCCCCTCCGCACATTGCCCTCGAGGTGGCTGTGGTGGGGAAGAGACCGTTGTTCACCACTTTGTGGAATGTGCCTTTGCAAAGAGAGATGCAGTGGTTTTTGTCGAGGTTCATCCTGAGCAGTGCTGTGACACAGGACTCTGTGCTCTACGGGCTGTTCCCAGGGACACACACCGAGACAAACATCAACTGCAGCTGGAGGATCATCAACTCGGTGAAAGACGCTCTTTGGCCTGCCAAAAACTTGTTGGTCTTCCAGTGCAAATAGTTGTCCCTGATTGAGTGATGCAGACTGGCACATTCCAAGGTCCAGGGCGACCTGCTGAGGGACGCACTAAAGCTTGGGGCAGCCGCCGCAAAAGCGCAATGAGGGAATGTCTCTGTCTAAGACGTTTCTGCCATAGTACACCAAGGAGCTGGGAATTGTATAGACCCTTCGGGCTGTATGACTCAGAAGGAACATATGTAGTGAAAATTGAATGTATCATAATTGTATTGAAGCTGAGAGGTAAGCTGATGAGAGTGGACTGGATAAAGCTATTAGAAGGAAAAACTGTGTCAAATCAGTGGGAGGCATTTAAAGGGGAGACCTACAGGCAGAGTTTAGACATGTCCCCACAAAGTAAAAGGGTGGTACTGCCAAATCTAGAGCCCCTTGGTTATCCAGAAGCACACAGGCCATGATAAAATAGAAAAAGAAAACTTATGACAGTTGCAAAAGACTTAATACTGCAGAAAACCTAGAGGTATATAGAAAGTACAGAGATGAAGTAAAAATGGAAATTAGGAAAGCAAAGAGAGGATATGAAAAAATATTAGCAGGTAAAATCAAAGAAAATCCTAAGATGTTTTACCAGTAATTAACAGCAAGAGAATAACTACAGAAAAGGTAGGGACTATCAAAGATATACATAGTAACTTGTGGGTTGATGCAGAAGATGTGGACAGGGACTACAATGACTACTTTGTCTCTTAGTCTTCACTAAGGAGAGGGATGATGCAGACATTCTAATTAAAGAGGAGGAATGTGAAATATTAGATACAATAAGCATAGTGAGAGAGGAAGTACTGGAGGAATTGGCATCCTTGAAGGTGGATAAATCACCAGGGTCAGATGGATTGTATCCCAGGCTGTTGAAGAAAGCCAGGGAGGAAATAACGGATGCTCTGAGAATCACTTTCCAATCCTCAATAGATACAAGTCAGGCCCCAGAAGATTGGAAGTCCTTGAATGTTGTACCATTATTTAAAAAGGGTGCGAGGGATAAGCAAGAAAATTATAGGCTGGTCAGTCTGACTTCAGTGGTGGGCAAATTATTGGAAACAATTCTGAGAGACAGGATAAACTGTAACTTAGAAATGCATAGATTGATCAGGGATAGTCAGCATGGTATTGTTGGGGGAAGATCATGTCTTAGTAACTTAATAGAACTTTTTGAGGAAGCAACAAGAACGATTGATGAGGGTAGTGCAATGGATGTTGTCTACATGGATTTCAGTAAGGCATTTGACAAGGTCCCACATGGCAGACTAGTCAGGAAAATGAGATCTCATTGGATACAGGGGAAGGTGGCAGTTGGATCCAAAATTGACTTAGTGACAGGAAACAAAGGGTAATGGTCAAATGGAATGGAAAACGGTTTCCAGTGATGTTCCACAGGGCTCAGCGTTGGGGCCCTTGCTGTTTGTTGTATATATTAATGATTTGGACTTAAATGTGGGAGGCATGATTGGGAAATTTGCAGATGACACAAAAATTGGCTGTGTAATTGATAGTGAAGAGGATGGCTGTTGACTCCAGAATGATATCAATGGTCTGGTTGAGCAGAAGCAGAAGTGGCAAACGGAATTCAATCTGGCAAAGTGCAAGGTAATGCATTTAGGGAGGACAAAGCTAGGGAATACTCAATAAACGGGAAGTTATTGAGAGAGGTAGAGGACATGAGAGACCTTGGTGTGTATCTCCACAGGTCTTTGAAGATGGCAGGACAGGTGGACAAGGTGGTCAAGAAAGCATATGGAATGCTTTCCTTTATTGGCTGGGGTATTGAATACAAAAACAGGGATGTAATGATGGAAATGTATAAAGCACTTGTTAGGCCACAGCTGGAATTTTGTGTACAGTTCTGGTCACCACGTTACAGGAAGGACATAATTGTTGGCTTTCCAGGCAATAAAAAAAACCTAGATTGTTGTAATTAATGCAGTCATATCACAACTGAACACCATCCAGATCCATATGTGTAAGATCTGGGACACTGAGCAAACAGATCTTTGGTGAAGTCAGCTATACTGCTTCTTACAATATAACTTGGACACATAGGGCAGAATTTTTCTCTCGTTGGCGGGCATGTGCCCGACTTGAACGAGAGACAAATAGTGCACGATGACGTTGAGTGAGCATCCCAACGTCATCACGCACTCTCGCGATATTTCGCTCAGCAGGTGTGTGCAAGAGGCGGCAGCGCGCCCGCTGACAATTAAGAGGCCTATTAAGGCCCTTAATCAATTAATTAAATATGATTTTTCGCTGCCCGTCGGGTGAAAATGCCAAGCGGGCTTTGGATTTTTTATGAAACCTCATCCACGGGCAGGATGAGGTTTCCAACTGGAATTAAAAATAAAATAAAAATGTTGAAATCTCATTTATAACATGTCCCTGCTCATGTGACAGGGGAGATGTTTTTGACATTTTTAAAGCCTTTATTTATGTTTTAAAAAATCTTCAGCTCCCTGAGGCCGCTCTGTGCCTTCAGGGAGCATTCAGTGTGCCCACCCGTGCGCATGCGCAAACTTCCACACTCACCCTCCTCCCAGGCAGCGCTGAGGCTCCCAGCGCACGATTGATGCTGGCTGGCTGTTAATTGGCCAGTCAGTGTGAAATCGCGGTTGGGGCCCGATCACAGGCGGTGGTCGGTTTTGCGACTGCTCCCAGGCCCGCCCGCCCGACGAGGTCAAAGTCCTGCCCATAGTTATATATGGAAAGAAAACATTCTTCACTATTTATTTTTACCATTAAATCAAATAACTCTCTTTTGGAAAGACATGTTTAACAATCTGGATCCTTCATTAGTTTAACTGGCTTTACATTTACCTCATCATTGTTCAGCAACTTCATGAAAATGTCTCCCACAATGCCTTGCCACTTGTTCATCCTCTCCTCCAGACGACAAAGTAGAGCAATATGAATTTGGGTGAGGGCTTTTAGGGAGCTGGGTAAAATACTGCTGCAAAGAAAAGGGGGTCAAAAAACAATTGATCAATAAAAATTGTATCAACATGTCGTGTATCTCAGATTTAAAAACTACTTCCAGTGTAGGGAAACACCAACTTTTATTTCCGTTTAACGTCAGCTTTCAAAATTTACTGGGTGGATTTTTACAGCCACCTCTGGGAATGGGCTGGCAGGTGGGGTGGCCGTAAAATCGGGGATCATGTTGTCAGGCGCCATGCCTGTTGCATACCTGCCTCCACTGGTATTTTAAGTGGCAGAGGTGGCATCAGGCTGCCTTCCCAACTTTGGGTCGATTGAAGTCCTTAAGTGACTAACTGATGGCCACTTAAGGGCCTCCTCATGCCGCCGCTGGTATTTTACCAGTGGCAGGAGGTGTCAATGCCACATGGCGAGGCTGCTAGGTAAAACCTGTGGACTAAAGAAGGTCCCTCCTGTTGGGACACAATGTGCCAAATGGAGGATGTCTCCCACGATACACCCCAACTCCTGCGCTGAACCTGGGCTCCCCATCACCTTCCAAGCCTTCCAGCTCAGCCATGGTGAAACTCCGATTTTATCAAGGTCTCCAGCAACATGCCTACTCATTTTTGGGGACTGCCTGGAGTCCCAGCAGTGGCCACTTCTCCTGTTGGCACTGCTGGGATGAGAAAGTTGTCAGCCATTTGATTGGCCGTCAGCTCTTGGAAGCAGGACCTCCTCCCAGATGGGGCTGGAAGTCTGATCCTGAGCCAGTTAACGACCCAATGGCTGTTAAATTGCTATGGGACAGTGATCCAAGTGAAGGCGGGCTCACCCCCGACTTTTTCACTGAACAGGACTGTTGCCACCATGTAAAACTCTGGCCACTGTAATTATTTAGCAAAATTCAAACATCTCAAACTTGTCCAAATCACAATTTTATACAGCGTAACCTTTATTTTTGCTTTTTCCAATATTTTGAATGAAATAACAGGCTTTATCATAGGTTTTATTGTCTATTTCAGTGGCATAATTAGAAATTCTTAAGTTTATTAGGCATTAAATAGCTCCTGTATTTTTTGTTGAGAAACTAAGCTGATGGGTCAAGGTCAATAGTTTACCACTAAAGTTCAAAAAGAGCAGAAGAAAAAGTTATATAGATGAGGAAGTAACAAGTTGATTTCAAACTTGGGTCTTAAAAGTGTGAAGGTGAAGATTCAATTAGTTAAAAATTGAGGGAGGTAAGAAGTGCCACAGTTCTGAAAATGAGGAAAAATAAGTTACAGTAAAAAACTTAGTTTCAACTCACTGGGGATGTAGGGAAAATCACATGGAATAAGGGAATCTTAGAAAGAACAAGAGGAAACTTCTGAGGAGCACTGACTATAATATTATTGTTAGGATAGAGAAAGAAGACTTGCAATTAGTATAGCACCTTTCAAGACCACAGGACATCCCAAATCACTTCACTGTCAAATAATTAGTCACTGTTGCAATGTAGAGGAAATGCTGCAACAACCAATTTTCACATAGCAAGCTCCCACAAACAGTGACGAAATAAATGGCCAGATAATCTACTCTTCGAGATGGGGTATACTGATTTATTGAAATATCATCATAGCAACAGATGCTGAATTGTGATGACGATACAAATAAAACAGGTAATCATAGTTCATAACGTAGTTCTGGACAATCATTAAAATAAAAATAAAATTTTAAAATAATAAAAGGATTGCACAATTAAGCATACAAATAATTACATTACCTTACAAAATGCAGGTCTCCTTAATTTACAGAAATGAAAGGTCCACTGCACTCTGCATTTTGTATTAAAGTCCATAGATAATATGTTGGCAGGATGAGGTCAATGAATTCTCAATCTTTCATATACTATTTATGAGTTTCATAAAGTAGGGGGTTGGACTGCTTCGTAGCCTGTTCATTCTATATCTTATTTGCGAAGTATACAAGGCAAAAGATCCCCCAATATAGTAGTTCTACATGTTTCATGATCAGGACATTTAGTTAGAGATGGCCATTGGGATGTGAGAAGATGCAAGCTGGGTATTTATGAATAATTCATTTGCTGAAATGTTATCATCTTCTTGCATAAAGTTATTGAAAGCACTTAAAATGGGCTACCTTACAGCTCATTATTCATTATTATCCATTCATTGTGGGGCCCAGAGGAGCACTCCTGTTCAAGGAAATTTAAAAAGAAACATTATGATAAATAAACAGTGACTGAGGGGATTTATCCAGTTCACTATGTTTTGAGATTTTTCATTAAGAGAGATGGAAAAACCCTGTAAACAAAAATTTTACAAGGATTGCTATGCTGCAGTTTTGTTTTATAAACAACAATGTGATGACTAATTGCTTCTACACATTCTTTGTTACTCCCTTCCATAGATTTAGCAAAATTCTAAATGCCAAATTCATTTTCCCACAACCTGGTAATTACATAATCATTGCACCTGCTACCTCTGAAGGGCTATCAAACATTGCTGCTTTTAGTACCATCATTTCTTTGAAAAAATTATTTCGAGTTATCAACAGTCACAGATTGCAACTCTTTCAAGTACAATCACAGTTCTTGGTTTCCGGGAGTGGGACATGAACCCACAACCTTCTGATTCAAAGGCGAGGGTGCTATGAACTGAGCCACAGCTGACATCTCCCATCATTTCTTTGAGTTGAACTCATTGAAAGAGATTTAATTGTAAATAATTAACACAAACGTGCTCAGAATGAAGTTGTAACTAGCTTTACATTTACTTCTAGTATGTTGTCATCTTTCTATACTGTGGTAATCTTCAGGAGATTACCCAGTGGTTCTTAGATTCCTGACAAGACTAAAAGGGACCTCATCAGAACTAATGGGTACTTTATATCTAATGATTTCACTGCTGTTACCTCTTAATATTTCCTTCCATGCTTTGGGCTTTGTAAGAGTAAGTTATTAGTAGCAGAATGGCTCACAAGGGTAGCCAAATTAAGTCTGCTATGTCATCCCTCTGGTGGTGGGAAACAGAGGTCGGGACTGTTTCCCGGGACCTGACCTCACCCCCAGGTTTGCAGTTACTGATCTGTGATTTTCACAGGATGGCCAATTAACGGCCAGAGGGCATGTTTACCATCTAATTAAAGATGGCGGATGGGCTCGTGAAACTGAAGGGTCAATCAAAGAACTTCCATCTTGAGAGAGAAACAGCTGTAATAGAAGGTAAGAAAGAGAGAGGGTGCTTCAAATGGAGCCACCCTCTCTCCAACTTTTTAAGTTATTAATTAAAAAATAGCTTCAGCAGCCAAGGCCACTGCTATGGGGGAGGGGGTAATCCCTCTTCAGGGTGGCCCATGGAGCAGCCTACAGCCAGGTAGGCAAGGAGGGCCTCTAGGTTTGCCTGGAGCATTGGCCCTCCAGACTGGTGCCTGCCTCAAGCACCTAAAATGCCCCTGCTACCTCTGGGAACTTGGAGGCTGACTGGAAAATTCTAGTCGGCCTCTGTTAATTGATCTCAATAAACCCTTAATAAACTGAATTGGTCACCAGCTGTGTATGGGCCCCAGATCCTGCATTTGCAAAAATGGCCTGGAAGTGGGATAGAGCAAGGGAACCGGCATGCCAGCTGGTGGGGTTAATATTCAGTCCCACCTGCCCCTGGTGGTGGTCAAAAATCCAACCCATAGTGTTTGGACTTTTAAATATGCCAAAGGGACTACTGATGTGACGTGCACTTAATGGAAGAGGGTTTTCGACAATACATAAAACCTGAAGCACCACTTCCTATTATTGCTCTGTCAGTTTTTCCCAGCTGCTTTGGGTGTGTGGGATAGAAAAGGAACAGAAGACTCTTGAATAAGCTGAAGTGATGAACTACCTCCAAGAGTGAGTGGGTTGGATGCAGATGATAAGTAAAAATTTTGAAATGCTCAAACCTGACTCCAATTTCCACCCATTTCTGGTTTTAATGGAGGTGAGTCGGGGGCAGATAAACAATCTGTTGTCAGGAGGCACGTTGATCAGTAAATTCTTTTAAGGAGGCTGCATGTCACCATTTTTATAGGCTTTTTATTCCATTTAGACTAGATTTTCCAGGGCTCAGGAAACTCAGTAGGTCAATCTCCCCTCACCTCCAAACACCCCCCCACCCTGACCACAACCTCTCCTTCCAACAACAATCTCCCCTGACCAGAATCTCTCACCCACCACAATTCTGCCCTCTGACCATGAGCCCTTCCCCACAACAATGAGACCACACCTGTATTGAGTATTGTGTGCAGTTTTGGTCTCCTTACCTAAGAAAGGATATACTTACCATTGAGGGAGTGCAGTGAAGGTTCACCAGACTGATTCCTAGGATGGCAGGACTGTCATATGAGGAGAGATTGGACCGACTAGGCCTGTGTTCACTGGAGTTTAGAAGAATGAGAGGGAATCTCATTGAAATGTATAAAATTCTGACAGGGATGGACAGACTGGATGCAGGGATGATGTTTCCTCTGGCTGGGGGCATCTAGAACAAGAGGTCACAGTCTCAGGATATGGGATAGGCCATTTAGGACCGAGATGAGGAGAAACTTCTTCACTCAGAGGGTGGTAAACCTGTGGAATTCTCTACCACAGATGGCTGTGGAGGACAAGTCACTGAATATATTTAAGAAGGAAATAGATTTCTGGACTCTAAAGGCGTCAAGGGATATTGGGGAAGAGTGGGAGTATGGCACTGAGATAGAGGATCAGCCATGATCATACTGAATGGTGCAGCAGGCTCGAAGGGCCAAATGACCTTCTCCTATTTTCTCTGTTTTCTATGATCTCTTCACCACCAACCACAATTTCCCATCCCTGCAATCTCTCGCTCCCTCTTTGGTGCTCCACAACTGCAGCCTCATACCACATACTGGCTATCCTGCTCATCAGGTAGACAACCTGCAAATCAAGCTGGCAGTCGGGCAGGACACCTGGTGAAAAGTTTAAAAGGCTTCCTACTGTTAATTTTAGTGGGATTTCCCATCAGGAACTATTCTCCTCCCCCGATCCATCCACTGCCTCTCTTAAATATTGGTGCCATTGAGTCTGGCGGTAACAGAGGTATGAATGAGAATTTCAATGCCAGATAGGTTAAGGTTGGGATAAAGCTTAGCAATCTGAGCAGGTGGAAATCTTTGTGAGAGGAAACTTAGACAGTAGTTCAGCTTGGGACAGAACAGGATACCAAGATGGTGAACAATCTGGCTCAGCCTGAGACAGTGGCCGGACAGAGGGATGGTGTAGGTGTCAAGGTAGCTTCAATATCCGCAATGTTTAGCTGGCAGAAGTTATGTTTCATCCAAGACAGGATGTTAAAGAAATTGTCTGACAACAACGGAGATATTACGAAAGGTGGTGGAGAGGTAGTACGGGTTTTGTTAGCATACATGTGGAAGCTGACATCATGGGCTGGATTTTACAGGGCATTTCACTCTCTCCGCCCCCCCCCACCACCCAACCTCTCGGCTAAAAGATCAGGGAGGGGGGGAATCCACCCATGATCCCGACAGCTGCCCCATAGCAATTTAATGCTTGGAGCAGTGTTAGTTGCTTAAAGGCAAGACTTCTGCCTCTTTCTGAGCATGAAGTTCTGCCTTAGAGAGGAGCAGTGTCCACTGTTGGGACTTCAGGTAGTCCCACCATGCCAAGGAGCCCAGGTAAGTTTTGGGACAGGGGCCCCGGTGAGGGGGTGGGGTCAAGAGACCAGGGGGAGGGTTAAAGGGGAGTTGACCTTGGAGGGGCTGCCTCTGATAGGCCTAGAGGGCCTGCAACGGAGGTACGCCCCTCCCCCTTGCCTGACTCGCAGGTGGCTGTTAATTGGCCATTTAAGAGCCTCAGTAAACCCAAAGGCGGACAGGCCACCTTGATGCCTCCCCCACCCCCTGGTAAAACTTCCAACAGGTTGGGGTGGCAGGAAGGCCACCTGCTGGATTTTACATGTCCTCCCCGCCTTCAAACCCACCACAGGGGAGTGTAAAATCCAGCCCCATGTCAGTGGATAACAAGTTGCATATAAATGAGGAAGAGGAGGGAGCAAGGATGGATCCCCAAAGGTTTCCCAAGGTGACAGTGTGGGGACAGAAAAAGACATAACGGCTGGAGATGCTCTTGTTACAATTAAATTGACAAGAGTGAAACTAAGCAAGGAAACCCCCATGTAAAGATTTGCTGTAAAAACAGAAATCCTGGGCTAACTTCATGACAATGAGTTGATATGTTTCTCATTAGCTTTTATCACACAATCGAGATAAATCAGGAACCAAAACATCCAATTTAATAGGCTGGATTTTCAGCTCAGCATGTGGGCACGCACCCAACATGCACAAGCGTGAAATAGCACACGACGGCATCGGGTGAGCGACCCGACGTCATCGCACACTCGCGCGATATTTTGATCGGTGGGCGCGTGTGAGAGTCGGCAGCATGCCCGCTGACAATTAAGAGGGCTTAATGGCTCTTAATCAATGAATTAATTTGAATTTTTCGCTGTGGCAAATCGTCCAGGCGGCCTTTGCATTTTTTGCGAAACCTCATCCACAGGCGGAATGAGGTTTCGAACGGTCACTTAAAAAAAAAATTTTAAAGCTAATATTTTGCATGTCCTTATTCATGTGACAGAGTCACATGTGGGGACATGTTTTCTTTATTTTTAAAAGCTTTATTTCTCATGTTGAAGATCTTCAGCTCCCTGAGGCAGCTGTGTGTCTTCAGGGAGCTTTCACTGAGCGCACCCAAGCGCATGCGCAAACTTCAGCGCTCGCGTTCCTCCCACCCCCACCCAGGAAGTGCTGAGGTTATCAGCGCGCATTTCACACTGGCTGGCCATTAATTAGGGGAGGCGGTGGCATAGTGGTATTGTCACTGGACTAATATTCCAGAGACCCAGGGTAATATTCTGGGGACCCAGGTTCGAATCCCACCACAGCATATGGTGAAATTTGAATCCAATAAAAACCTGGAATTAAAGTCTGATGATGACCATGAAGCCATTGCCGATTGTTGTAAAAACCCATCAGGTTCACTAATGTCCTTTATGGGAGGAAATCTGCCATCCTTATCTGGTCTGGCCTACATGTGACTCTAGACCCATAGCAATGTGGTTGACTCTTTAAAAAAAAATGCCCTCTAAATGAGGGCAATTAGGGATGGGCAATAAATGCTGGCCTAGCCAGTGATGCTCACATCCCGTGAACGAACGAAATTGTGGTCGGGGCCCAATCACAGGCGGCGGACCGTTGTGTGGCCACTCCCGGGTCCGCCCACCGCACCCGTCCAAAGAGGGGGAAATCCTCCCCAATGATAGACATATAAAGAAATTACTTCCCATACTTTCCTGTTGTTCAAAAGCATGCAGAAAATGCTATGTCTATCAATAGCAATCTAATAATTATACCAAAAGGACCTTTTGCTATTTGGTTTTGCAAATGGTTTCAGTTGGAGTATATTCCATATACATATGTAAAATATATATATATTTGATTTTATTTTCTAAAAATAACAACTTAATGAATTTTGGGTTCATCAAAGTTTGGAGTGGATTACAGTCAAATTGGGCCTGAGACTGAAAGGAACCTGTGAACCGTGGAGTTTGGGTTGCTGCAGGGTGGGTGGAATTTTCCGAGCCCACTGGCGTGATAGGTGGGGTCCACGGAAAATATGGCATGGCCTGCTTCATGACGGCATGAAGGAAGGCAGGTCGCGATTGTCTGTTCAGCCCGCCGATGGTGAGCCGCGTTTCCCGCCAACGGTCGGCGGGGAACTAATTGTAATACATCAGCATATAATTAAAAGACCATCCTGCCAGGCTCATGGAACCCCGCTGTACCGTCTGTCTGCATCAGTGGGAAAGCACACCGATGTGTTTCACAACAACACACAGGCGACGTGTACTTGGTGGCCTTCGCTTTGGGGGAACTGAAGTGAGTGAGCAGCAGCGTTCTCCACAGCTTGCCTGTAGTTTACAGGCCTCAGGAGCGCTGGGGGGGGGGGGGCGGGGGCAACTGATGCCTGGCCCTGGAAGTGACTGCTGAGGTTGGGGGTGTCCAGGGGCAAGTGATGGCCAGCCTCGGAGGTGTCTGCTGAGGGGTGTGGGGGTGTCCGGGGGCAAATGCTAGCCAGCCTGGAGGCAACAGCTGAGGGGTAGCACGGTATCCGGCGGCAAGTGCTGGCCGGCCTCGGAGGTGACCATTGTTGGTGGGGGGAGGGAGGGGAGAGTCAAGTGCTGCCTTGGCACGGCATCCTGAGCACTGACAATCGAGGTGGGGGGCAGGGTAAGCGAGGGAAGTGGCCATGCATCAGGGACACCTGTATAAACTGACCATGTCTCTGCAAGTGAGACAGATCAGGCGCAGCCACAATGATATGACTGGATTCAGTCTCCTAGCCTGCCCGCCCATGCAAGTAACGCAGAGGCACCAAAGGGCCACCAAGTGCTCCATACCTTACCCCTCCACCCTTCCCCCGGCACAGACTTCGAGTCCTCACCAACACAGCCATGTAGCAGTCATTGCTGGAGGCGTTCACAGCCCCTTGTAATCTCAGCATCCTGGCTTGGACCAGTGACCCCCCATGTCGCGGGTTGACAGGGCAACCATGCAGCGCACTCATCTCTGGCCATCTGAGTGGTGACCAGCACTCTCCAGGAAGCATTAAGAGTCGGTCACACAGGGTCAGGAATGTGCTAAGTACAGCCATATAACCATGGCTCTCTCTCTTTCATGCTGCAGGAGGACCACGTCAGGATCATTGATCCTGGTGTCCCAGCTGAATGCCTGATGGCCTACAAAGACTGTAGAAGATGGAGGACTGAGGCTCCTGGCTGCACAAAGACAGAAGCAGCAACCTCATGAAGAAGGGGCAGCAGGAGCTCCCACAAATGCTGGCCATGAACGACAGCGGGCCGTGGCTGGTCGGTGCCTAGCGACACCCAAGGCCTATAGACACTTCCTGCCATTCCTGCAGATGACTGAGAACCGAAGCTGCCAACAACTGCGCATGTCTAGGGACCTGGTGGCTCACATCTGCCACTTGCTGCAGGACTTGGTGCCAAGGGGACATGGAGGGCATCCACTGCCAATGGCTGTGAAAGTGACCAGGGGACTCAATTTCTGTGCCAGTGGCTCCTTTCGGGGCTCCACAGGTGACCTCTGTGGGATTTCACAATTCGCCACCCACAAATGCATCCATGAGGTCACGGATGCCATCTTCTCCATGGCACATAACTTTGTGCATTTTGCCCAGGACCAGCACAGCCAGGATGCAAGGGCCATTGGATTCGCCCTGATTTTGGGATTCCCACAGGTGCAGGGTGCAATTGACTGCACTCGTGGCGCTCAGGTCTCCGTCGCTACACACGGTGGACTTCTTCAACTGCAAGGGCTTCCACTCACTGAACGTGCAGCTGGTATGTGACCACCAGAAACACATCCTTTAGGTGTGCGCAGGGTTTCCAGGGAGTGTGCATGATACCTACATCCTGAGTCGCTCCCAGATCCCTGCAGTCTTCCAGGGTCCACAGAGGCTGCAGGGTTGGCTCCTTGGGCACAAGGGCTACCTGCAGAAGCCGTGGCTGATGACACCCGTGCGGCAGCCTCAGACTGCCGCAGAGTGACGCGATAATGAGGCTCATGCAGCAGCTCGCAACTTGGTGGAGCAGACCATCAGGATGCTGCAGATTCGGTTCCGGTGCCTGGACCGGTCTGGTAGAGCCCTGCAATACAGTCCGCAGAGGATGTCACACGTCGTCGTCGTCTGCTGTGCCCTTTACAACCTGGCATTGCAACAGAGGAGCTGGCTGAGGAGGAGATGGAGGAGCTGCATGTCCCCTCCGATGAGGAGGATGTCAACGGGGATGAGGGTGAGAGGGTCCTCGGTGGTGATGATGACGGGGTTTAGGCTCTCGCACTGGCGAAACGATGCAGACGTGTTCGGGAGTCCTCAGCAATGACCAACACCATTGAGGTGCAGGCATCAGTAATGTTTCCAGGGAGTGAGAGGCTGGACCATCACTGTGGTCTGAAGGCTGCACAGAGCACAGGGAAGAGGCCCTGGACTGAGACACCTGCCTTTTATCTTGTGCAGAAAGGTTTCACATCTGAGTGACAAGAACACTGCTCATTAGAACAAGGAGCCACAAGCAGGGAGACAATCTTAGGAGTTTATTAACAATGGTGAACAGTATGTACAAGTGATCAACACCCATGCCTGGGCTGTGCAACTACTTTTAACAAACTTTCCTAATCCTGCCACTACACCTTGGTACTCCCCGGACATCCACAACAGAGGTGGAGGCAGCCTGTTGACTGTGACACCCTGTCTGTGATGACTTTGGCCGGTGTCCTCTGGCGGGCCGAGACTTGGAGGGCCCCGGCCTGCTTTTGGGGTCCTGCTGTGTGGCAGTGCCACCCTCCTTGGGAGCTGGATCTGCGGAGGTCACAGGAAGATGGAATTCAGATGGGCTGGTCACTCCCAGAGTCACCTGGGTGGATGGCCCCGGAGTGTGCACCTGCTGATCCCCCTCCCTATGGGTGCCTGAGGGCCCCTGGCTGACTCCATGAGTGGAAGGGGTAGCTGGAGTGAGATCGAGCTGCCCAGCACCCCTCTCACGTACAACACCGTTGGAGACCAACTATGGCATCAGTGCTGGAGGTAAGCACGCGCAACAGTGCTGGAGTGACGTCCTGGACCAAGGTCTCCATGGCGGCCAACATCCTGCCTGTGTTGACCTCGGAGCATTGCAATGCCGGCACTATCATCTCAGCCTGAAGACGGATGGACTCCTGCATCGTGCCTTGCAATCTGAGGAGTGCAGCGGACATCCCTTCCTGAAGTTCCTGAGCTTGCTTTTGCAGCTCCAACAACTGTGACATTACCGTGTCCAGAGGCTTGTCATCTGACTCTGACTCAGCAACGTTCTGGCCTCCAGCAGTCCTCCAAGTATTGGGGACCTGGGAAGTCCCTGCCTCTGCCTTCTGTGGATCAGAAAGTGCAATGTGCTGACTAGATTGTGATCCCGAGGCTACTCTAATGCTAGGTTCCACTGAGGTGTGTGTGTCTCTATGCTGGTGGAGGGTGAGGGTGAACGCAATGACAGGACTTCAGGGAAGGGTGTCTTCAGATTCCTTTTTAGAGGTTTCTTCAGACCTTGATTGGAGGCCCTGTGTCATGGACTTTGTCGGCTGTTTGGCAGATGTGCCTGCGAAAGCAAGGGGAGATAATTAGTGCATTGCAGTGGCCTGTGAAAGAGGACGCATTACGCATGGCATGGTTGTCTGATGGATGTTACACTGCTGGATCCTCACTTGGTACAGCACCTCACCATCAGCACAGGACCGGTCCCGGTCATTGCCAGCCAGCTGGATGTCTCAGTTTTAGAATTCTGTCAGAATTTTGATCTCCGGTATCCCTCCCCCTTCCTGCAACCTTTTCATCCTGTTGCGTGCCAGTTTGTCCTGCATGGATAGAGCTGGGGAGAGTGGATCAGGATGCCTGCCGGGCCAGATGATAAGTATGCCTGGCCTGTGTGGGTGGTGAGTGGTTCCATGGATGGGATGAGGACAATGACGGTGTGCGTGAAAGAGTGAATGGTGATGTCCCTTGCACTGGCAGTGAGTGAGGGCCCTGTGGGTGTGAGATAGGTTTGTGAGTGTGAGTTGTGAGTGATGAAAAGAGTGACTTTATCCTGGCAAAATGGAGGAGATCATTCATCCTTTTGTGGCACTGGGTGGCTGTCATCCTATGCAGGGCGTTTGTGCTGACAACCGCTGCCACCACCTCCCAAGCCTTTGACTTTGCTGCCCATCCAGCGGCCAGAGCGGGGGTAGTGCACATCCCAGCGGGCCCCCACAACATCCAGCAGTCACTTGAGGGACCTGTCGTTGAAGCGAGGTCCGCAGTCTTCTTTCCTTTGCTGGCCATGTCTCCCGGGCAGCGGTGGCGATGAACTTTGCAACCTTTTAAAGATGGCAGCCGGTGTGATGTAACAGTGGGGTGATTACGAGTGGGTGAATGAGAGCCCATTTGCCATGAAAACAGCGTGTTTCGCAGGAATGAATAAATAATGAGGTGGGCTCAGGACAATATGGCGTGAAAACCCGCCATTTTCATTGGCGGATGGGACTCCATTTTACCCGCCCGCTACTGCACTTAGTGCAATTCTGGGAAATTTGGGGCATGGAAGGGCAGGGTGGAGGTCACACTTTGGCTTCTGGGAGTTGTTCACCTCAGATTAAAAGGCCCCAGTTGGGTGGGTTAAGCAATGAATCATGTGAAAAGATTTATGAAGCAAGCATGTTTCATTAAGTCATGGATAGTAAGGGGAGAAAATTGTTGGAACACTGAAAGATGGAATTGGTAAATTTTCTGTTCATTCATGCGCTTACCATTAAGAACTTAATTTGCAGGAGTATGTTTGGTTCTGTGAGGACACTGTCATGGTAGCTGTACATTGAGAAATTTCTTTTTGACAATGGATTGGGAGTGTTTTTAGGTAGGGAAAAGTATTTTATCCAATATGATTGGTGACAAAATTAGAAGTAGAAAATAACCAATTAGAAGTCAAACAACTGGAGGCATTTACACACTTAACCAATGAGAAAGAAGTAAATTGACAAAATTGTAAGACAGGAACTGCAGTGTGTGTTTAATGAGAATTACTCATTGTGTGAAGAGGAAAAAATGAGGAAGAGTCCTGAAGACAGAGTTTACATAATTTATCAGTGAGCTGCTAGACTCATGACCATAGACAAGGGAACACACAGAAAGTATTGATATGTGAAAGCTGCCTTTGAGGAACAGCACAGTGTGTTTCAATAAAAGAATGATCAGGACCTATGAGCCTTGCAGGTCCCAGACTTGAGATGACAATATTTTAATCCCATGTTTTACTTAGGACTGACTGAAAGCATTCTATAACAAGTGCGATATTTTAGATTGTCGAAATTCCTCTGATTTTATTTGAAAAATTTTCTTTGTTCTCCATTTTCTGCAACTTTTTTGACACTGTTTCTAGGGCACACTATAACAGTGTTTGTTGAAGATGAAAATGAAAAAGGAAGAATTTTCATTGAATCCCCAAGAAGTACAAAACACATCTTAAGTTATCATTCTTAAAGATATTGTAAACTGTACCTCAAGTCTTTGCTCTTCAGTACCACATTCTTTTCACTCACACTAATATTTGTCTTCAGAATTAATGAAAGATAGAATGTATACCTTCTTTCTGACTTCAGAAGTTCCACAGCAGCTTCGTGCCTTTTGACTAGAAAGTGTAATGGCAGAGAATGATTGTTTGGAAAACGTGACTGGTTACTTGTTTGTATTTGTTTCACAGTTTGTACATTGCGTTCAAATAATTTTCTCTAAATGATCATAATTTTAGCCATAGTGCAAGTAATTTATGCTGTGTAACAAAAAAAAAATCATGGAATCATACAGCACAAGAAAAGGCCATTTGGTCCATTTATTGGATAGCTCTTTCAAAGAGCTATCCAATTAATTCCATACTTCTACTCTTTCCCCATAGCCCACATTCTTTTTCTCTAATGAAGTATATATCCAACTCCACTTTGAAAATCAATACAGAATATGTTCCCAACACCCATTCAACCATCGCATTCAAGATCATGACAACTCAGTGTGAATCATTTCTCTTCTTTTTCCCTCTGGTTCTTCTACCATTTTCTCATTTAAATTTTAGAAAAATATGTTTGTAATTTGAAAATAAATTATGATCTCTAAATCACTCTGTGAGCTTATCCAGTGAGTAGCCATTCCTATCAAGAAGCTGCCAAATTTAACTCCTGGTTTATGCTGAATTAGCTTACATTAGTTTATACTAGTTTGGGCATCTGTACAACAACAATGTCCCAAGGCACTTCACATGAGTGATATCAAACAAAATGTGACCCGGAGCCATATAAAGAGATATTAGGACAGATGACTAAAAACTTAGTCAAAGAGCTAAGTTTTAAGCAGTATCTTAAAGGACAAAAGCTAGGTAGAGGGGAGATGTAGGGAGAATTCCAGAGCTTAGGGCCAAGACAACAGAAAGCACAGCAACCAATGATGAAGCCATTAAAATCAGGCATGCTCAGAGGCCAGAATTAGATGAGTTCAGATATCTCAGAGGATTGTGAGGCTGGAGAAAATTACTGAGATCGGGAGCGGCGAGGCCTTGGTGGGATTTGAAAACAAGGATGAGAATTTAAAAATTAAGACATTGCTTGGGAGGCTATGTAGATCAGCAAGCAGAGGGGTGACGGGTGAATGGAACTTGAGTAAGGACACAAGCAGCAGAGTTTTGGATGACCTCAAGTTTACGGCAGTAGAATGTGGGAGATTAGCCAGGAATGCATTGGAATAATCAAGTCTAAAGGTAACAAAGACATGAAGGAGGAACCAGGTGCTCAGCAGTCCCACCCTGTTGGATGATAGTGGAGAGGCATTGGAGAAGGATGGTGTGGTCAATAGAGTCAAAAGCTGCAGAAGGATAATGGTGGGCAGTTTATCTTTGCCACAGTCACACAGGGTGTAATTTGTGACCTTGATAAGAGCTGTTTCGGTTATGTGGCAGGGGTGGAAACCTGATCGGAAGGATTCAAACATGGAGTTCTGGAAATGGGGGACACAGATTTGGAAGGCGACAGCACGTTCATGAACTTTGGAGAGAAAAGGAAAGTTGGAGATGTGGTAGTAGATTGCGAGGAAGGTGGAGTCAAGGATTTTTTTGAGGAGCAGAGTGATGAAGTCAAATTTAAAGGAGAGCATTGGAACCACAAGAAATAGGAACAGGAGTAGGCCACTTGGCCCATTGAGCCTGCTCCATCATTCAATACATTCATGGCTGATCTGATCTTGGCCTCAACTACACTTGTCTGCCTGTTTCCCACAACACATGACTCATTTGATTCAATAACCCAGCCTCCGCAGCTTCCTTGGGTAGAGAATCTCAAAGATTCACGACCCCTCAGAGAGAAGAAATTCCTTCTCATCTGTCTGAAATGATGACCTCTTATTCTGAAACTATGTCCTCAGTTTAAATTCCTCTGTAAGGGGAAACATTCTCTCAGCATCTACCCTGTTAAGCCCCCTCAATGTTTCAATAAGATCACCTTGCATTCTGCTAAACTCTAATGAGTATAGACCCAACCTGCTCAACCTTTCTCCTTAAGACAACAGTTCATGCCAGGAATCAACCTATTGAATAAAAGCAAAATACTGTGAATGCTGGAAAGAAGGATGCTCTGAAGAAAAGTCATACGGACTCGAAATGTTAACTCTGTCTTTCTCTCCACAGATGCTGTTAGACCTGCTGAATTTTTCAAGCATTTTCTGTTTTTGTATCAACCTATCGAACCATCTCTGAATTGCCTCCAATGCAAGTATAGCCCTCCTTAAATATAAAGTCAAAAATTGTACATCAACTACTCTCAGCAATGCTCTGTACAGTTGCAGCAAAACTTTGCTACTTTCATACTCCATCCCCCTTGCAATAAACATCAACATTCCGTTCTGCCTTCCTAATTACTTGCTGTATTTGTATCACAACTTTGTGTTTCATGTATGAAAACATTAGATTCCTCTGTACTACCTCCATAGTGTGTCTCCATTTAAATAATATTTTGCTTTCTATTCTTCCTATCAAAGTGGATAACCTCACATTTTCCCACATTACACTCCATCTGCCCAATGTTTTGTCTGTTCTTTGGGGACAGGCAGGGAAGTGAAAAGGCTGTCAAAATGGTGCAGGAATGCAATGGGTGGTGTGCCAATCTTCTTGCCACCATGCCATCTTACTCGCTACGGGAAAGGTGGCAAATGACCCACCTACCCAGAGCCCAATAGAGCCACAAAGTGGCCAATTAAGGGTGTCTTACCACCTCTACTGACATTTTATCAGGTTCTGGGGGAGTGGTCATGGCAGGGTCATCAAGTCTGCTCCACCATTTAATACAATTATGGCTGATCTCCAGCTTCAACACTTAAATTCCACTTTCCCGCCACTTCTTATATCCCTTGATTCCCTGAGAGACCAAAAATCTGTTTATCTCAGCCATGAATATATTTAATGATGGAGCATCCATAACCCCCTCAGGTAGAGAATTGCAAAGATTCACAACTCTTTGAATGAAGAAATTTCTCCTCATCTCAGTCTTAAACGATCACTGCCTTATCCTGACACGCTGCCCCTGTGTTCTAGATTCCCAGCCAGGGGAAACAACCTTATAATGTCTATCCTGTTAGTTCCCTTCAGAATCTTGTATGTTTCCATGAAATCACCTCTCATTCTTCTAAACTTCAGAAAATATAAACCCAATGTACTCAGCCTTTCATCACAGGATAACCCTCTCATCCCAGGGATCAATCTAATGAACCTTTGCTGTACTGCCTCCAGTGCAAGTATACCCTTCCTTAAATATACGAAGAGCAAAACTGCACACAGTATTCCAGGTGTCCTGTACAACAGTAGCAAGACTTCTTTATTATTGTACTCCAATCCTCTTACAATAAAGGTCAAAATTCCATTTGCCTTCCTTATTGCTTGCTGTACCTGCATGCTAACTTTGTGTTCCTTGTATGAGCAGACCCAAGTCCCTCTAAACATCAACATTTACAAGTTTCACACCTTTTAAAAAATATTCTACTTTTTCATTCTTTTGACCAAAGTGAATAATCTCACACTTCCCCACATTATACTCCAACTGTCACCTTGTTGCCCACTCACTTAACCTGTCCATATCTCTTTGCAGCCTTTTGTGTCCCCCACACCTTACATTCCCATCTAGCTTTATACAGTCAGCAAGTTTAGATACATTACTCTCTGTCACTTCATCTAAGTTATTAATATACATGGGAACTCTCAGAATCACACAGTGCAGAAGAGGCCCTTCAGCCCATCAAGTCTGCACCGACACGTGAGAAACACCTGATCTACCTACCCACCTAATCCCATTTACCAGCATTTGGCCCATAGCCTTGAATGCTATAACATGCCAAGTGCTCATCCAGGTGGTACTTAAAGGATGTGAGGCAAACCGCCTCCACCACCCTCCCAGGCAGTGCATTCCAGACCGTCACCACCCTCTGGGTAAAACAGTTTTTCCTCACATCCCCCCCTAAACCTTCTGCCCCTCACCTTGAACTTATGTCCCCTCATGACTGACCCTTCAACTAAGGGGAACAGCTGCTCCCTATCCACCCTGTCCATGCCGCTCATAATCTTGTACACCTCGATCAGGTCGCCCCCTCAGTCTTCTCTGCTCTAACGAAAACAACCCAAGTCTATCCAACCTCTCTTCATAACTTAAATGTTTCATCCCAGGCAACATCCTGGTGAATCTCCTCTACACCCCCTCCACTGCAATCACATCCTTCCTATAATGTGACGACCAGAACTGCACACAGTACTCCAGCTATGGCCTCACCAAGGTTCTATACAACTCCAACATGACCTCCCTACTTTTGTAGTCTATGCCTCGATTGATAAAGGCAAGTGTCCTATATGCCTTTTTCACCACCCCACTAACATGCCCCTCTGTCTTCAGAGATCTATGGACACACACGCCAAGGTCCCTTTGTTCCTCAGAACTTCCTAGTGTCATGCTGTTCATTGAATACTTCCTTGTCAAATTACTTCTTCCAAAGTGTACCACCTCACTCTTTTCAGGGTTAAATTCCATCTGCCATTTATCTGCCCATTTGACCATCCAGTCTATATCTTCCTGTAGCCCAGGACACTCAACCTCACTATTAACCACCCGCCAATCTTTGTGTCATCCGCAAACTTACTAATCCTACCCCCCACATAGTCATCTATGTCGTTTATATAAATGACAAATAATAGGGGACCGAGCACAGATCCCTGTGGTACGCCACTGGACACTGGCTTCCAGTCACTAAAGCATCCTTCTGTCATCACCCTCTGTCTCCTACAACTAAGCCAATTTTGAATCCACCTTATCAAATTACCCTGTATCCCATGTGCATTTGCCGCCTTTATAAGTCTCCCATGTGGGACCTTGTCAAAGGCTTTGCTGAAATCCATATAGACTACATCAACTGCACTACTCTCATCTACACACCTGGTCACCACCTCAAAAAATTCAATCAAATTTGTTAGGCATGACCTCCCTCTGACAAAGCCATGCTGACTATCCCTGATCAAACCTTGCCTCTCCAAGTGGAGATAGATTCTCTCCTTCAGAATTTTCTCCAATAGTTTCCCTACCACTGACGTGAGACTCACTGGCCTGTAGTTCCCTGGCTTATCTCTACAACTCTTCTTAAATAGCGGAACCACATTAGCTGTTCTCCAGTCCTCTGGCACCTCCCCCGTGGCCAGAGAGGAATTAAAAATTTGGGTCAGAGCCCCTGCGATCTCCTCCCTTGCCTCCCTCAGCAGTCTGGGACACAAATCATCTGGACCTGGAGATTTGTCCACTTTTAAGCCTGCCGACACCTCCAATACGTTGTCACTCCCTATATCAATTTGCTTAAGAACCTTGCAGTCTCTCTCCCTGAGTTCGATACCTTCATCCTCATTCTCTTGGGTGAAGACGGATGTGAGGTATTCATTCAACACTCTAGCGATGTCTCTGGCACCACCCATAGATTGCCCCCTTGGTCCCTTATGGGCCCTACTCTTTCCCTGGTTATCCTCTTCCCATTCATATACTTATAGAATATCTTGGGATTTTCCCTACTTTTACCAGCCAGAGTTTTCTCATATCCCCTCTTTGCTCTCCTAATTGCTTTCTTAAGCACCACCCTGCACTTTCTGTACTCCACTAATGCCTCCGCTGATTTGCTTCCCTTGTACCTGCTAAAAGCCTCTCTTTTCCTTCTCATCGTAACCTGAGTATCTCTGGTCACCCATGGTTCTCTGGGCTTGTTACTCCTTCCTATCACCCTAGAGGGAACATGTTGAGCCTGTACCCTCCCCATTTCCTTTTTGAATGCCCCCCATTGCTCCTCTGTAGAGTTCCCCACAAGTAGCTGTTCCCAGTTTACCTTGGCCAGATCCTGCCTTATTTTACTAAAATCCACTCTCCCCCAATCCAAAACATTTTTTGCAACTTGTCTATTTCTTTGTCCATAAGAAACTTAAACTGTACCAGGTTGTGGTCGCTATCACTAAAATGCTCGCCCGCCACCACCTCAGCCACCTGTCCGGCTTCATTCCCCAGAATTAGGTCCAGCACTGCGCTTCCCTTGTTGGACCCTCTACATATTGACCTAAAAAGTTCTCCTGTACACATTTCAAGAAATCCACTCCATCCAAGCCCTTAACAGTATGTCTATTCCAATTAATATCGGGAAAGTTGAAATCACCTAATATAATTACCCTATTATTGTTTTTACAACCTCCGCAAATTGTTGAGTCATCAGCACTGATTCTTGCAGCACTCCATTAATCACAGCCTGCCAACTTGAAAATGCCCCATTGATCCTACTCTCTGCTTCCTGTCCATTAATTAATCCTCTATCTATGCCAATATATTACTCCCAACTTCATGAGCCCTTACTTTTTGTGTGCCATCTTATCGAATGCCATTTGGAAATTCAAGATTACTACGTCAACTGGTTCCCCTTTATCTACCTTACTAGCTACATCTTCAAAATACTCTAATAAATTTGTAAAAAGTGATTCCCTTCTATAAACCATGTTGACTTTGTCTGATCTTACTATGATTTTCTAAATGCATCATTAAACTTCCTTGATGATAAATTCCAGCACTTTCCCAGTGACTGATGTCAGACTAACTGGCCTGTAGTTCCCTGTTTTATCTCTCCCTCCTTTCTTGAAAGAGCTGCTACATTTGCTAACTTCCAATCTGCTGGGATCATTCCAGAATCTAGGGAATTTTGGAAAATCATAACCAGTGCATCCACTATCTCTTCAGCTATCTCTTTTAGAACTTTAGGGTGAAGGCCATCAGGTCCTGGGGATTTGTCAGATTTTAGTCCCTCGAGCTTCTCCAATATATTTTGCTCTGCTGATATTAATTAACATAATTTCTTCATTCTTTTTAGCCCCTGGTTACCTTCTATTTCTGATATGTAACTTCAGTCTTCTACTGTGGAGGCAAACACAAAGTACTTGTTCGATGTCTCCGCCATTTCCTCATTCCCCATGATAATTTCTCCTGCCTCTGCTTCTAAGGGGCCAGTGTTTAATTTTAGCTACTCTCTTCCTTTTTATATACTTGTAAAAGCTCTTATAGTCTGTTTTTCATATTCCTGACTTGGTTCCCCTCATATTCTATGATTTCCCCTTCCCCTTCTATAAACTTTTTGGTGGCCCCTTGCTGGTTTCTAAAACACTCCCAACCCTTAGATTTACTATGCTTCTTTGAAAGATTATAAACTTCTTCTTTTAATCTAATATTATCCTTAATAAGCCATGGATGGATCTTCCTTGCTGAGTTTTTGTTTCTCAATGGAATATATTGTTGAACCTTTTGAATTTTTTTTTCTGATGTTTCCCAATGTTTACTTACTACCAAAACTTTTAGTCTATTTACCCAATCAATCTTAGCCAGCTCTCCCCTTATACCTATGTAATTGGCTTTGTTTAAACTTAAGATTCTTGTTTGGGACTTGAATCTGTTGCTCTCAATATGGAATTCAATGTGATCACAATCTCCCAGCAGATCTTTTACAATGAGATTCTTAATTAACCTTGCTTTATTGCATAATACTAGATTTAAAATAGCCTTATTCTTAGTTGGTTCCACAAAATATTGCTCAAGGAAATTATCATGAAAACATTCTACAAATTCATCTTCCAGACTACCTTTACCAACTTGATTGGTCCAGTCCATATGGATTAAAGTCACCCACATTATTACATGCTTTGTTACATGCTCCAATAATTTCTTGTTCAATGCTCTGTCCAATGATATAACTACTGTTCGGGGGCCTATAACCTACTCACCAGTATTGTCTGATTCTTGCTATTCCTAATCTTCACCGATACTGATTCTACTTCTCGATCTTCTGAGTGAAGATTCTCTGTCACTAATGTCTTTATGTCATCCTTTACTATCAGGGCTACTCCTCGTTTTCTATTCTGCCTGTCTTTTTGATGTTGTGTACCCTGGAATATTTATTTCCCATACCTGGTCACCTTGTAACCATGTCTCTGTAATGGTGATTAGATCAAAACCATTTATCTCTATTAGTGCCACTAATTTATCTATTTTATTGCACATGCTTTGTGCATTCTGATAAAGAGCCTTTCATTTTATTCTTATACTGCTATTCCATGCATGGACCTCACTCACTGATGCACTACTACCATTAGACTCTCTGTCCCTTCCCATCCCACTCTCCTTTCCTTTACCCACATCACTAACTCTTCTATTGCCTCAACACTTCGTTTTAGATTTCTAAACCGTCTCCCCACCCCCACCCCATCATTAGTTTAAAGCGCCATCCACAGCCCTATCATAAGATGGTTGAGAAGTACTGAAGGGTTTGTGTAAGAAATTGAGGACAGAATATCTGAGAGAAGAGAGTAAAAGGAAACATGATAGAAGAGAGGGGTCTAGGAGTGGTAAGGAGAAAAGAGATTTTTTTAAAATGTGGAAATAGACTGATGGATTCAGGCCCAGAGCAGCAGCCAAAATGTACATGTGAATGGGAGGGGGGAGATTTTCTGGCCAAGAACAGACCAAAGCTGAAAAAACTGTACAACCAGTGGCCAATCACAGGCTCAGCAGAGGATTAAAGACTGTCGGTCACAACAGTGGTGTGGGAAGAGCTGTAAACTGATCAAAGTTGCTTTAAATATCGCATAACAGCAGCAAATCAGAGACCAGCTACAGCCAGTGCAGAACAAAAATGCCTTCTTGATGATGAAAAATGTCCAAGAATTTGAAGACAAGTTTGATGGATGTAGATCAAATTTTTTCAATCTTTACCAGAGCTCACAAGGTAAGGTCAGGGGCTGGGATTTGAACTAAAAGACAGAGTCCATTTGAAATAATTGTTAACTTAAGGCTTGGGCAAAATATACCCACTGTTCGAATCAGGGGAACTTAAGCAGTAGAGGAGAGGATTTAGGGGGAGATAGAGCAACAGATATCAGCAGACAACCACGAATAGACATGTACAGTGAACAACTCCCTAAGGAGCTGACTGTCCAGGAGCCACCTTATTGGGAACAACAGTTGGCCTCAGCATCACTAGGCTAAGTGAGGAAAATTGACCAGGGTTAAGTCCCTGATTGCTGTCCTCCAGCCCCTGTTTGTTGGAACTATGAATGTCTGGACTTTAGTTTTGGACAAGATTGGGCTCTGCAGGCTCCACCTGCCCCATCAATGATGAAATAGCTTGTTGTGACCATAAAGGTTGACCTATGAATACATTCATAGCCACCACAATAGTGGAGATGGAACCATACGCAACAAAGAATTTCAATGTTCAGGAGGCAGAGGAAGAAATTTAGCCAATTCAATTTTTTCTAACTCTGAGGAGACTTCAAAAATGAATCATGAATCAACAGTGTACACATGAACACAGAGCATGGTGTGTTCACTTCCAATACAACATTTATAAAAAAGCTTTGTTATTACTTCAAACAGTAATATACTACCTTGGTATTTTTCTTTCAAATGTTGAACGTTCTTGCTGTCTAACTGACTTGTGACATGGTTGGTTTCCAATCCATTTTCTTGGGAAGCCAATCTGCTTTGGTTCAATTCTTTGCAACTGGCTGAATATTTCACCGTTGGTTCTGTGTCAACATGTTGCTGAAACTCTTGATCATTTCGCACCATTGGTGACATCAATTTTTGTCTTGGGTGACCATTGCCAGGTGAGATTTGACCTCCTTCCATGTCTGCTTTCTGCACAGCTAGAATACAAACAGATGCACTAAACTATCAGAATGGGTTGGCATAGCTTCAGAAAGTTGTCATCTATATTCTGTGAACCAGGGTTTAAAATACATGGAGGCAGCAGGTTAATTCACCCTGAAGACTTTAGAATAAGCCTGCAAAATCTCAAAGCATGGGAGGGCAAAAAATTCAACAAAGGTCACCCCCCACCACCCCTGTACAAAATGCAGAGTTTGATTGGAGCAGCAGCAAGTGTGGGATAGGCAGGATCTGTGAGGAGCTGCTCCTTCAATCATAGAATTCTGTCACTCATGCTCGCTGCTCCAGCTCCTCCAATCACAAGTTCCCTCCATCCTGCTGTTGCTGCTCCTCCAGAGACAGAATCTATGATTAGAGGAACAGGAAGGGCGGGAGATAGGGAACCTGTGATTGGAGGTCAAGGAGCAGAGCATAAGTTACTACCCGGAAGTTAGTTTTTTTTCCCCAGTCCAAATATATTTTGCAATTACATCCATTGCACTGCAAGGAAGCTCAGAAGCTTCGATAGTTAACTTAATAAAACTATATTGCACAAAAAAATACTTTGCAGGCTAACATTCAAACACAAATACTGACTCGCAGACATTCCCTTCACACCACCCCTGATTGCTTCTCAACTCACAAAACAGTTCTGTACCTCACAAACCAAGCTGTGAATGAGGGCTCAGAAAGGAGCGGCGAGAGGGAGGAACAGGAGGGTCAAGGAGGAAGGTAGTGAGTGGAATAAGCGGAGAGAGAGGCAGCAAGGTAGGTAGGGAAATGGCGGGTGGAAGAGTTGGGGAGGGAGGTGGTGAGGCAAAAATAATTTATTAACCCATTCCCTTCAGTAATCAAATTTTGGCATATGCAGGTATCTAGTGTGCCAATAGTGTGGAATGATGGTAATTGGTTACATGACATACCATATCTGTCAAATGTAGCCAAGTCAGTTGGAGAATGCATAAAGTGAAAACTGAGGGAATGCTGCTAAGTATTTTCTGACAGAGGGAGAAAAAAGTCGATGAGTATGGACTAAGATGATCCAATCAACGCCCATAGGTTACAAATCAATATAATGACCAGGAAGTCAAACATTCAGTTTCCCCAACAGAGATTGATGGCATACTACAAAAGTGCTGAAGAAAGAGGTTGATACATTTCAGATAAAAAAGGAGCCTCATAGATTAAAGCCTCATAGCCCAGAAGGAGGCAATAGCCCTGCAATTTTTTCTTTTCGAATATTGGTCAAGTATCCTATCGTGAGTAATTGTTCTGCTTCCACTGACCTTACAGATCATAACTCACATGCCATCACTCGTTGTTTTCCTAACTACATTAAATGTGTGTCTTCTGATGACAAACCCTTCTGCCACTGAAAACAGATTCTCCTTTACTCTATCAAAACCCTTCACAATTTTAAACACGTCTCTAAAGCCGATACTATAAATTTTACAGCATGTAAATGCACACTGCAATCAGGGAGCCGGTAAAGGAACTCAAACGTGGGACAAGTTCCCCTTGGAAGAATTACTGTACATCTGCTTATGTTGTGATATATTTATATAGTGGTTTGCACAATACCAATTGTGATTGACTTCATTCATACCAGCTATGTTTGTAATTTTTCTGATTGCATATTCTATTTCCCAAATTCCACATTCTGTAGCTTCCCATTGAATGCCATTGCTTGATTCAATTATTCATGAGTGATATAAAGCTGCATTAGCCACACTGGTGTTCCCAGAGAATTGGTGCATATTACCATGATCAACCACACAGAAATTCATTTGGTCTGCTACTAAGTTACATAACCCACTTCTTATATCTGTCTGATTTCTGTTTCATTGCATCAAACAGTTGGAATTTGAGATAAATATGATATTAGTTTATTATTATAAATTAGGAATTATATTTAGAATCCAAATTTGAGAGAAAATATCAAGGAACTAAGGAAGAATGCTATCCTAAACTCCTCAGTGAAAATGAAAAAGGAGCTCTCAAAATCCAAAAGCCTCTCAAAAATTAAGCTAAGCAGTTTTTCTCTCCAAAAAACCTTTGAAAAAAGTATTTTGATCACTGCTGTGAATATTATCAACCACCACCTGCAAGCTCCCCTCTAAGTCACACATCACCCTGACTTTAAAATATATCACTTCATTGTTGCTGAGCCAAAATCCTGGAACTCCTCTACCTAACAGCACTGTAGCTGTATCTACACCATATGGACCACAGTGGTTCAAGATGGCAGCTCATCACCATCTTGTCAAGGGCAGATAGAGATGGGCAATAATGCTGGCCTCACCAGTAACACCCAGATCCCATGAATGAATAACAAAATCCTGGATCAAGCATCTGTTCCCAAAATCGTAGATTAATTCCATTTCTTTTGGTTTGTCTTATAGTAGGTTTCCAGTTGCCTATATTAAAAAGACTGTTAACAAAAATGAGAATGCATGGAATTGGAGTCAACCTATTAGCTTGGACAGAGCACTGCTTCGGAGGCAGAAGACAGTCTGAGCGTCTGTCAAAAAGAGTTGCAATAAGAGTCCATGATTCTATGAAGTGGAGGAAAACAGCAAAGACAAAAAAGTATAATACAAATCCTACTTTACTCATAAAGAATTTGAAGTCATCCTACCTTTCTGGAATGTAGTATGGGGAAGGCTCACAGAGTAGCGTTTATTCAGTCTGGGTTCATAATTCACATACGTTTTACAGTATAAAGCTTGGTCTATTGGATATTTCTCTCCCGTTTTTTCACCTTCCCAATTCCGTATTTTACTGCTAAAAGAAAATTATGAACATCAATTCCTGAAGATCGCACATTTTACAATCATTCTACATCATTATAGTGTGAAATAATAAAAGGCAATTTGAAAATGTCAACCAACCTATATGAATACAAAAAAAATGCATACCCAGTGATCAACTTGGCCATGGTTGCAGCTATTGATTTTCTGTGTAATAATTTTATCCTGTTTTTTATTTAAAGCCTGGGATAGAAAGTAAGGTGATAGGCAATGTGCACCACATTCCAAGTAGATCCATTTTTGCTTTGTAGCACTGGGGAAGAGGGAAGTCACTGGGTTTAGTAGCATAGGGGGAGGGATGTGTTAAGTTTTTGTAGCATTGGCTGGAGTTCTCATGTTGCTTGGAAGAATCATGATGCAGATGGTGGGACTTTTCAGCACTGGGGTCCTACTGTTTAGAGGTACTGAAAGGGAGATGGTCCAGAGAATCTGGGAGGCCAAAGAACCTAGCAGCACAGGGGATGGGAAGGCCATGGAGTTTGGCAGCACTGAAGCATGGTGCTCCCAAGGCTAGGCAGCAGGGTAGAAGATAAAAAGGAAACAAATACAAAGAATTTGCTCTCTTTATCTCACTTTTTATCTCCCTCTCCAGAAGAGTAAATAAACAAATTGCAGAAAAACAAAATACTGCATGTATTGGAAATCTAAAATAAAAACTCTGTTGCAGATCTGCAGCATCTGTGGAGAGAAATAGAGTTAACATTGTAGATCGATGACCTTTTGTCAGAACTGGCAAAAGTTAGAGATGTAAGTTTTTAAGCAAGTAAACACATGGGTTGCTTTAATCAACACAATTGAAAAAGTACAACCCCTGTGTAGTAACTGAAGGTATAGCCTCTCTTGCTAGCTATCAGGAATCATGTGATGTTTGTGGAGGCTCCAACCAATAAGCACTAAGCACAGGCAATCTCGGGGGGATGGAGGTTCCTGACGAGAATCCTGATTGAACAAGCCCAATTCTAAATCCTTTAATGAGTTAGTGAATCTTTTGAAAATGCATTTCCAGCTGAAGCCATCCGAGATAATGCAGCAGTTTAAGTTTAATTCCAGAGTTAGGGCCTCGGGAAAGTCCATCGTAACCTATGTAGTGAAGCTGAAGCAGGTGACAGTACACTGCGACTTTGGGGACACCGTAAATGATTTGCTGTGGGACCAATTAGTTTGTGGAGTTCAGGACGACACCATTCAGCGTCGTTTACTCACAGAGGTCAACATCAATTTGAAGCGCAGCCTGGAAATATCCCTCGCCATGGAAAGTGCTGCAAGAGACTTGCAGGCTTTGCAAACAGACAACATGGCACTGTTCTTCACGTGGGGTAGGAAACTACCGCCAGGTGTGGCTTGAAAATCAGGGACACAGCATTGAAGCGAGAGGCAAGGTCTGCTGTTAGAAACACGAAAAGGCCTAGTAGAAACACTTCAGCAGCTGCTCCAAGGTTAATTTGTTATAGAAGAGGGGGTGACCACAGATCGGACACCTGCAGATTCAAGGAAGCAGAATGCCATTACTGTCATAAGAGAGATCATGTAATAAAGCAATGCAGGACAAAGTCAAAACAGCCCATTAAGCAGAAAACCAACATGATTGAATTGAAAAATACAGCAGAACCTGAAGCTGTCGATACTGACATCTATTCCCTGTATAACGTCACCGCTGTAAAAACCGAAAAACTGTCACAATTCAAGTTAATGGGAAGCCACTTGTAACAGAGGTAGATATGGGAGCTTAAACCACACAGCACACATTTAAATACCTAAATGAAGGTACCCAGCCACTGAATCTGGAGCAGACAACTGCTAAATTGAAGGCAAACATTGGCAAATCTATACAGGTAAAGGGCATCACCACAGTACCAGTGTCTTATAGGCAACAGACAACTCAGCTTCCAGTGATATTAGTGACAGGACAAGGACCTAGTCTTGTGGGCCGAGACGGGTTACAGAAAATCAAGCTTGACTGGTCTGAAATATTTCATCTGAAAACAGGAGGAGTTCATGAACTGCTAAGGAAGTATGACAGTGTATTTCAGGATGAATTAGGGAAGTTAAAAGGCTTGCAAGCAAAAATATATGTGGATCCTCAGGCGACACTACGTTTCTTTAAAGCCAGACCTGTGCATTATGCATTGAAGGAGAAGGTGGATGCAGTACTGTGCTGGTTAGAAAAGCTTGGCATCATCCAACCTGTCCAATTCTCGGAATGGGCAGCACCCATAGTTCCAGTGGTTAAACCTGACCAAACTATACACATTTGTGGGGACTATAAATTGACCATAAACAAGGCAGCCAAACTAGATAAGCACCCCACTCCAAGGATAGATGACTAAAATGCAAAGCTAGCTGGAGGCAAATCCTATACAAAATTGGATATGTGCCATGCTTACCAACAGTTAGAACTGGATAGCACATCTAGATGATACATAACTATCAACATACACAAGGGTCTTTATCAGTACACTCGCCTACCCTTTGGTGTATCTTGTGCAATCTTCCAAAGAACAATAGACAGTCTTTTGTATGGACTTCCCCAAGTGGTAGTAGACCTAGATGATGTTCTGATCACAGGGTCAACCAAGACCGAACACTTGTCCAACCTGGAGGAGGTGCTAAGAAGATTCATGGAAGCTGGCATACAATTAAAGGAAGAAAAATATACATTCCAAGTGCCAGAAGTTACTTATCTGGTTCACAGGGTGGACGCCATTGGTTTGCATCCAGTAGAAGAGAAGGTTCGGGCAATAAAAGATGTGCCCTCACCGTCCAATCTAACTGAACTTAAATCTATCCTGGATATGATCAATTACTATAGCCGCTTCTTGCCTAACTTATTAACTGTGTTGGCACCATTACGCTTGTTAATAAAGGATCACCGTTGGTCATGGAATTCACAACAGGAAGAAGCCCTTGTGAAAGTAAAGGAACTGTTGCATTCGTCATGTTTATTGGTACACTACAACCCACCAAAATAATTGGTATTAACATGTGATGCTTCTCCTTATGGTGTAGGAGCTGTGTTATCACATAGAATGGAAAATGGATCAGAAAGGCCCATTGGCTATGTCTCGAGAACCCTCTCCACAGCCGAGAAAGGTTATTCCCAGCTAGAAAAGAAAGGTATATCAGTGGTATTCAGAGTGAAGAAATTCCACCAGTACCTGCATGGATGACATTTCACCATTGTGCTGGGCCATAAACCATTAATGGGTTTATTCAGTGAGGATGAGGCCATTCCACCAGTAGCATCAGCAAGAATACAACATTGAGCTCTGATATTATCTGTGTATGAGTATACTTTTATGTACCGTCCTGTCTGACATATTGCAAATGTGGACGCACTTAGTCGTCTCCCGTTACCAGATAGCATTGTACATGCTCCAATGCCACAAAAAGTTGTGCTAGTACGGAATTTCTTGGATTCTTCGCTTGTGTGTGCATAGCAAATTAGAAATTGGACGAACAGTGATCCAGTTTTGTCGAAAGTCAGAGATCTTGTTTTGCAAAGGTGGTCAAATTCATCTGTATCTGAAGAGATGAGACCATTCCATGCCAGAAAAGCAGAGTTAAGTTATCAAGATGGAATTTTGTTGCAGGGATCAAGAGTTGTCATCCCTTTGCAAGAAAGAGAACCACTTTTGACAGAGCTTCACAGTGCATATCCAGACATATCAAAGATGAAAATGCTTACGCGAAGCTATGTCTGGTGGCCAGGCATTGACAGTGACATTGAAAGCATGGTCAAGCACTGTCTCCATTGTCAGCAACAACAGATATTGTGTGTTTCAGCTCTACTGCATCTGTGGGAGTGGCCTCGTTGACCCTGGCTTAAGCTACATATTGATTATGTAGGACCATTCTTAGGTACCATGTTTTTGTTGATAGTAGATGCACATTCTAAATGGATGGATGTATATGAAGTCAGCCTACCAACATCGAGTGCAACTATTGAGAAGCTGCGTTCCTGTTTTAGCATTCGTGGCCTACCGAAATCATCATTTCTGGTAACGGTACAGTCTTTACCAGTACAGCATTTCAGAGATTAATGAATTTAAATAGAATCAGACACATTAAAACAGCCCATGACATCCCTCATCAAATGGTTTAGCTGAGAGAGCTGTGCAAACTTTCAAATCTGGAATGAAGAGGTTATCAGAAGGTACTCTAGAAACTCAACTTTCCCACTTTCTTCCCCACCTCATTTGACTACAGGTTCAACACCGGCTGAATTATTGATAAATGATTAAGTCTGGTGTTTTCAAGCTTAGAGGGGAAGTTAGACAGGAATCAGAATAATCAAAAATTGAATCACAATATTCATTGCAAAGTTCGCACATACACTGTAGGAGACACAGTATTCACACGGAATTTCAGAAGTGGACCATGTTGGGTTCCTGGAACTATTGTCTCAGAGGCTGGTCCCTTAACCTTCCAGGTGGAAGTGGAAGACAGAATTGTTCAAAAACACGTGGACATATCACGTATTTGTGATAGAAAGACATTCCAACAACCAGCTATTCCACCTGTGATTAACGTTTAACCATCAATCCCTGAGGTGACAAATTGACCTAGAATACAACATGCCCGATGTCTTTGTACAGTTGCCTAACCCAGAACTGCCACTTTCTAATGATGTATCTTGTGCTGCAGTTCCTGATCATGTCGATCCGGTGGAGGAACCTCAAGTGGTTTTCATATTTTGATGGAATAACTCAGATTCAGGTGTAAATCTGTATGTTTGCCTTGAGCCAGGAAATTACTTGGAGCTGCTCTCATTCTGTCCCTTTCTCTCTGATAGTTTATTTACAGTAAAAGCACCCAATTTTAGCTTTACTTGAATAAAGTATTGGAATTTCGCTAACCTTTTTTAAATTAACTTTGAAAATCAACAGTGTAAAAACCGCAGAGAAATATTCTGGTATTTCAGTTTAATAAGTGCTGCTGGTGCATCATGGGAATTAGGTCACATTGCAATAGCTCAGACTACACAGTCCATATTTGGTAGTCATACCTTTGGGTACAAATATCAAGTCTCTGGGAGAGGCTGAAGTTTTCAAGTAATTGTTTTAATAAGGGCATTCAAATTCAATAGATTCATGTTCTCATGAAATATATATTTAATTGATTATTCAGTTTAATTTCTTATTTGAAACTTTAGACATTTTAGTTACTAAGCAAAAATGCTACATGATCTTTTCTTACTGGAAGCATTTCAAGTATTATGTGGAGAAAAACTAATGAGACAAATTTCACTGTAGCGATCATCTAACATTATTTGCATGGCAAATTGCTGAAGGTGCAAGTTGATAATGTCGCAACAAGGGAAATGGCATCTGGGTCCTGAGTGAACAGGAAAAGCATTGTGTATCTTCATAATCAATCAGATTGAAGAATTGTGAAATTAATAGTACGAGGGCTGAGGTAATGTAAACTAGAATGGATGAATTCAATGTCAATCAGGTGCAGTTAAATAAATAAAGGGAAAGAAAGAATGGGTTGAGAGAGAGAGAAATAGAAAAGAAAAGTAAAAAATTATTTTAAAAATCTTCAATTACAATTAAAACCTGAAGGAATGAGACTTAACACTTGCAATAGTTCATTTTCAATGAGAGAGATTGATTGGCAGTAAAACTGATCATGTCATTAGGCTGGAATAGGAAAGACTTGAATTTCTGTGGCAAGTTTAGTTTGTGTCTACCACACAAATACAGCAACTTCATGCCATTCGATGTATTTCAGTGGTGAGATAACAGCAACATGCTGTTTTAACAAAGTTAATGGCACAGTATTGCAACTCAGACAGCAGGTTTTGGGTTAAAGTGCTTAACCACACATCTGCCCCTCACTTGAAGTTGCTGTACTGTTTGCGCATAAATAACAGTGAGCACTAATGGTCTCACTGTTATTTTGATAGGAAAATCTGGGTCAATACAATGCCACTCACTGTCATGATAGATTATTATTATTAGCCAATGTTGTCATTAAACATTGGATTTCCTATTAGATAATCACAAAGTTGCATCACAGCATCACAGGTAAAGTTATAGGCTCCTCACACCAGGACTCCAGCCCATTCTCTCAGTTTCTTCGCCTCCGTTGCATCTGTTCCAATGATGCCACTTTCCAAAACAGCACTTCTGACGTCTTCCTTCTTCCTTAATCGAGGTTTCCCCTCACTGTGATTGACAGGGCCCTCAGCCGTGTCTGACCCATCTCCTGCACCTCTACTCTCACACCTTCCCCTCCCTCCCAGAAACATGATAGGGTCCCCCTTGTCCTCACTTATTACCCCACCAGCCTTTGCATTCAAAGGATCATCCCCCGCCATTTCTGCCAACTCCAGCATGATGCCACCACCAAACACATCTTCCCCTCACTCTCCCTGTCAGCATTCCGCAGGGACCATTCCCTCCAGGACACCCTGGTCCACTCCTCCATCACCCCCAACACCTCATCCCCTTCCCACAGCACCTTCCAATGCAATCGCAGAAGGTGCAACACCTGCCCCTTTACCTCCTCCCTCCTCATCGTCCAAGGGCCCAAACACACCTTTCAGGTGAAGCAGCTCTTCACTTGCACCTCCTTCAATTTGGTCTACTGCTTCTGCTGGTCCCAATATGGTCTTCACTACATCAGGGAGACCAAATGCAGATTGGGTGACCACTTTGCGGAACACCTCCGGTCTGTCGCAAGCATGCCCCAGACTTTCCAGTCACTTGCCATTCCAACATACCATCCTGCTCTCATGTCCACATGTCTGTCCTTGGCCTGCTGCAATGTTCCAGTGAAGCCCAATGCAAACCGGAGGAACAGCACCTTATCCTCTGATTAGGCACTCTATAGCCTTGTGGACTTAACATTGAATTCAACAATTTCAGACCATGAGCTCTCTCCTCCATCCTCACCCCCTTTTTTAATCCCCTTTTTTCTATATTCATTTTTATTTTTTATCCACTTTATTTTCATTTTTATTCATTTATCTGTGGTTTTATCCCCATTTTTATACCTCATTCTATCCTATTTTCTATCCTTTTTTCCCCCACCACTGCCCCCTCCCCCCACCCCATCCCCTACAGGGTCATCTGTTACTTGTTCCATGTTGTTCTTTCACACAATGTTCTGCCTTGTTCTGCCATTATCACATTCTGCTTTCTTACCTTTATGCCACTATCAGCACCTCTTTTAGCACTAGCCACTACCATTAACACTTCCTTTGTCCTTTAGTTCATGACATCTTTGTCAATCCCTCCTTTGTCCCCCACTATCGCTGGCCTTCTATCCAGCTCCACCTGCCCCACCCCCCCTTAAACAGTATAAATTTCATCACATTTCCACTTCTCTTCCACTCTGAAGAAGGGTCATATGGACTCAAAATGTTAACTCTGTTTCTCTCTCCACAGATGCTACCAGACCTGCTGAGTTTTTCCAGGATTTTCTGTTTTTCTTTCAGATTTCCAGCATCTGCAATATTTTGCTTTTATCTTAAAGTTATAGATAAGTGTATTGCAGCTAAATCTTCTTATCGTGTCCACGGAGAGTCTATACATGGCCCAGCCAGAACTGGACACATTTTTGCGCCTTGTTGTTGAATTCGGCAAGTTCTGCAACAGTGCAGGGTTCCTCTAGCGATAGGCATTGCAGGAGATTTTGCATAGTCTGTGGCTCAGTTCCACATTCACAAATTGTCAGGCTGGTTGTATATCAGCTAAATGTTTACATTTTAAGTGAACTTCTCATTAGAAATGCATATGATAGCATTTTACGGTGTAAACTCATGACACAGTGCGCATCATACACAGGATTTTTAATAATATATTGCTTTATATGTTCATGGTGTGGAAGGTATGGACCATGATTGCATCAAAAGTAAATCAAGCTTTGGATCCCGGTCAGGGCTAATCAACACTAATCTGGAGGCAGCGTGCGTCTCAGCAGGAATTCAAATTAAGGGAGGATGCATTATTCAGGGAACCTGAATACTGTTAGATGTGCAAGTTCTCGTTCAAGAGTTTTAAAGTTTTGGTGTATGTAACTTAAGAACAGTGAAAGGCATTTGAACTGGAAGTGGGAGAGAAAATTAGAAGTTAGTGTGGATGCAAGTCTGCAACAAGGGAATATGTCACAGTAATGTGAAGGATGGAAGGAAAGCTTGAGTGGGTGTCTGAAGTGAATGTAATCTTCATCTGAAATTGAAGAGGGTCTTGTAGAAAAGGAAGGGTGTATGACCATTGCTGGCATCAATTACATGTGCTGAGTAATAAAAATTGTTGACCATACCTATGGGAGACTTGGAATTACTAAAACAATCCTGTTATATTTAATGCAACACTGTTTATTTTTTCTATTCTATTTCTATTTTTATTATCATCAAAAGAGTCTGATGAAGAGTCATTCAGACTCGAAACGTTAACTGTATTCCTCTCCGCAGATGCTGTCAGACCTGCTGAGTTTTTCCAGGTATTTTTGTTTTTGTTCTAGATTTCCAGCATCTGCAGTATTTTGCTTTTATCTTAGCAAGAAATAATAATGCTGTCCAATTGACAAAAGCTTAACTGAAAAACCAAACAATCTTTGATTTGAGCTTGCAACCTTCTGGTTTAGTTTCAAAGCCTCTACCTCAACCTTGCCCCCTTCCTAAAGTTGCCTGAACCACAGCATAAATTTGTACCTTGTTCAAAAAATAATTCATTAACATTTTCTATTTCTCAAAATGCTGTTTTCCAAAAATGTGATTAGATTAACACAATTAGAGCCACAATCCCTATACAATGTGATACCCTTTTTGTGCAGATGTAGATCCTGTTTTTTTCTGACTGTGTTGATTGTCCTGCTGGAGTATTTCAATGAACTCTCTCATTTCTTTCTGTCTTTCACTAAGTTCTTTGATTTGAGTGGTTGTTCCTTGAAGTTCTTCCTGTAAAATGAATTTTAAAAAATAAATTGACTTCTCATTACAAGTAAAAATTGAGTCAGAAGTCCTACTCCTTATGAAGCACATAATTCAGCCTGGCACTCCAGTGCATTACTGAGGGAGTGCTACACTATTAGAGATGCCATCTTTGAGATGAGACATTAAACCATGGCCCCATGGTTTCCCTATTAGTTGGATGCAAGAGAACTCATAGCATTATTTTGAAGAGCAGGGTGGGGGGGAGGTTCCCCCAGCGTCCTGCCCAACATTTACCTGTCAACCGACATCGCTAAAAGGTTAACAGGTCATTTATCTTAATGCATTTGCTATGCACAAATGAACTGTTGCACTTTCCTACATTACAACAGTGATTACAATTCAAAAGTGCTTCATATGCTTTAGGACTCAAAGTTGCGACAGGCACTATTTAAATGCAAGTTTGTTAGTTTATTAGAATGCAAATGATGCTGATAATGGAAACTAAGGGCCGGATTTTCGTCATGGAGGCAGGAAACCTCTCAATTAAGCAGACCCGTTATCAACCCTGCAGGTAGTTCTGAGGCGGGCGATCGCCAAGGCAGCTTGGTTAGAAGGCTTGACTCGGTTCTCTGAGACTTCAGCCCAGTTTTATAAAGGGTGTTAGGCTCTTAGGCCTCACCATTCACCCCCACCCACTCCTATACCCCTCATATCCCCATGCCACCTCCATGCTTCCCATACCTCCTCATGTCCCCTCCATGGCCACTCACCCAGTATCCACTATAGGCCGAAGGAGCCATGTGAAGATGGAAAAAAACTTCTAACAATCCATCACACTTGATACAGGAAAAAACCCCTCTCATTCATTAAACATATTCAAAGATTTTAAATCCCCTCAGGTGGTCATTCTGTTATTAAAGCAAACAAACTTTTATTCAGTAACTACATCAAAGGTAGATAATCCTATAATAGCTTCTTAAACTGTCAATCAAAATGTGAACTCAGTCCCCCTGCTTAGATAAGTGGGTTTGGAGCTTTTGAAACTGGGACAAGCATTCAAAATGGGTTCAGCTATAATAACACTCTTTGGGAAATGTTAACATTGATGTCTATTGAAACTGCAGGAACAGATGATAACTTTTTTTTAAGCTCCACCAATGGCCTGTCCATCAGTGTACTCCAGCAGTGTACTTTTTTACTCTAACTGACAGCTACATCCTGTTTTTTTTTCCCCATTTTAAAGGGCTGGGGATTTAAACAACTTCAGATTATGACATGTAAACAGACCTCATCCACCTCTGAAGAGCATTTATGCCTCTTCCATAAATTAGTGTCTCCCACATTTCATAACTCTTGGAACAGTGAAAATGGGGTTTTGTTAAACTCAACACTAATTTCAAATGGCCCTGCCGGGTTCAGGTTTCCCACCTGTATGATTCACATCCCGCCCCTTCCTCCGCCAGCAAAAATGGGATCTGCCAGAAATGGGGGCAAGACTTCTGCATCGGGGTCCCACCTGCCATTGGTAAAGGCCTCCAGAGTCAGCTCAACTCCGTGAAAATCTAGTCCTAAGTTAACCATGCAGGGACATTGAGAAACATTAGAAGTGTTAATAGCAGGCTAATGCTACAGAGGAGTGGCTTATGTATGGAATTGGCAGAGGTTTGTGGCATTTCATTATCTTTAAAAACAGCATTATCAGAGATATGGGCATAGGTGGTTTGCTCATTGTTTGGGAATGGTCTAGCAATAAATGGAGAACTAAGAAAGAATAAAAATAGAAGAAATTGTATATTGTTTAAAAAATACAGTAAAAAATCAATAGATAGTCTGGAATGTTTGAGGAACCATTATTCGGGGTGGGGCGGGGACCGTAAATTTCTGGCCACAGATTCCATTCACCATACATTTCTGTAATACAAATTAGGTGTTTGCTTTGTCGGTCAACAAACAGCACTGGAATGTTTTTGACAATAACTTTCAACAAGGATTGAACCTATGGGCAAATTTACAATTAGGCCATATTATGTAATAATAAAACAATGAGATATAAGCAAGAGTAACTGTCTTTGATTTTTCAAACTGCTTGTCTGGCATCCAGCCCTGGATGATCAGAAATTTTCTCTAACTAAATATTCGGAAGACCGAAGCCATTGCTTTTATTTTCCGAAACAAAGTCTGTTTTCTAACCACCAATTCAATCCCTCTCGCTGGTCATTGTCTAAAGCTGAGCTAGAACATCTGCAACCTTGGCATTGACCCTGAGTTGAGTTTCTGACCATATAACCACTCCATCATCAAGATTGCCTACTTCTATGTCTGTAACATTGGCCAACTCCACCCTCCCTCAGCTCATCTGCTGCTGAAATCCTTATTCATGCCTTTGTTACCTCTAGACTTGACTATTCCTATGCTCTCCTAGCTGGCCTCCAGCTTCTACCTTCCATTAAACTCATCCAAAACTCTATTGCCCTAATCCTAACTTGCACCAAGACTCTTGCACCCATCATCCCTATGCTTGCTTCCGGTCTAGAAACATCTCAGTTTAAAAATTCCCATCCTTATCAAATCCCTCCATAGCCTTCCTTGTCCCTCCCTACCTCTGTAATCTCTTCCAGCCCTACAATACTTAGATATATCTACGCTTCTCCAATTCTAGCCTCCTGTGCATCTTTGTTTTTAATCACTCAACCATTGCGGGCTGTACCTTCAGTTGTTTGGGCCACCAGCATTACAAGACAACAAAGGAACAGGAATATACTTAATTTAATTGAATGTGGAACAGGCTTGAGGGGCTGAATAGCCTACTATTTTCCTTCCTATGTTCTTATATCAACAAACCTTGTAATTCTGTCTGCGTAATGATTATTTCAAAAACTTTTCCCAAGTGAACAATAGAAAAATAAATGTTTGATTGTTTCTACATCCTGATTACGTAATGTATAACAACTGTATTCATAACTATATGTAGAGATCAGAAAGTTACTGGATGCCTTGCTGAATTGTGAGGTGAGTGAGTTTCCTTTATTTTAAGTTGAAACAAGGGATTCTATTGTGATATGATAGGTCACAAAGGGGCTGTAGAATGTGAAAGGATCTACAGAGACAAAACACTTATTAGCAAAGTGAGCAGGCAAGCTTTATTTATTGCTATTAGCTTCTGTTTCAGCAATGCCTGAAATTTAAAATTCTCATCCTAGTATTCAAACCCACTTATGGCCTTGCTGTAACCTTTCCCAGTCCTAATATCCTCCAAGAATTCAGCATTCCTCCAGTTCTCACTCCTTTGTATCCTTGACCTCCTTCAATCCAGCATTGGCGGCCCTAAGCTCTAGGAATCCCTCCCTAAACCTCTCCATCTCTCTCTACCTTTCTGTCTTCTATTAAGACAATCTTTAAAACCTACCTCTTTGACCAAATATTTATCCACCTGTCCTAATATCTCTTAATATGACTCAGTGTCAAATTTTATCTGAAAAATATATTCACTTTCAAAGACTAGATTATAATATCCAACAACATAGCATTGAGAGCTTTGGTGTCAGCATTGATGGGCTTGAGACTGAATGATCCTTTCCAGGCATTCCTGAATGCCTCTAATCTGTTGAATCATATAAATTAACTATAAGTCTAGGAAATTTCCTATTACAGAACATATTTATTTTCCCATGTGAACAGGTCTGAGGAGAAGACTTGCAAAGCTTAACGATGAAGAAGGATTCCATATGAGGAATCTGTGGTAGGGGAAAGGTGGAGTCTTTAATTAAAAATGAAATAACTAAATATCTAGACAAAGAAAAAAACATGAAAAACAGTTGGGAAACAGATGGGATAAGAAGAAATTCTTTTAAGCAGTAAGTTATGATCTGGAATGAACTAAAATTGTAATGAAAACAAATTTAATAGTAACTTTTAACAAAAACAATTTACATTTATAGAATGCTTTTAATTAATAAAATGTCCCAAGGCACTTTATAAGTGTTGTCAAACAAAATTTGGTAAGGAGCCACAGAAGGAGATATTAGGATAGTTGACCAAAGAGGTAGGTTTTAAGTAATGTCTTAAAGGTGGAAAGAGAGGTGGAGAGGTGTCGAGAGGGTATTCCAGAGCCTTAGCAGTGGAAGGTACGGTCACCAATGGTGGAGTGATCAAAATCAGGAAAGCTCAAGAGCCAGAATTGGTGAAACACAGAGATCTCAGGCAGGTTTAAGGCTGAAGGAGATCACAAAGATAGGGAGTGGCGAGGCCATGAAGGGATTTGAAAACAAGGATGAGAATTGCTTAAAATAGGTCAGAGAGCACAGAGAAGATGGGTGAGAGGTACTTATGTGAGTTAGGACATGGGCAACAGGTTTGAAAATGCTCTCGAGTTTGGAGGGTAGAACAGGGGAGGCTGACTGGGAATATTCTAGTCTAGAGGTAATGAAAGCATGGATGAATGGACAAGGGTTTCAGCTGAGGCAAGGTGGAGTCAGGTGACATTACAGAGGTGGAAATAGGCAATCTTAATGCAGATGTGTGGTAGGAAACTCATCTCAGGGTCAAATATAACATCAAAGTTGCGAATAGTCTGGGTCAGCATCAGACAATTGTCAGGAAGATGAATGGCGTTGGTGGCTACAAAGCTTGTGATGGGGCCTTGAGGCAATGGCTTTGGTCTTCTAAATATTTAGCATGAGGAAATTTCTGCTCATCCAGTACTTGATGTTGGACAAGCAGTCTGACAGTTTAGAGACATGGGAGGGATCAAGAGGTGTGAAGGTGACGTAGAGCTGGGTGTCGCCTGCATACTCATAGATCTTCTGGTCCCGGCACTGAGACGGCACATGTCAGCATGTAAACTTGGGCTGTTTGCCTGGTACATACCTAGTTTTTTACCCAGATTTATTTACCGCTATTCCTTGCAGGCAAAGGCCCAATAGGAGCAGCTCTTTAAATCAGGAGGAGTATCTTCACACTCGCGTCACCCCCGGTGCTGTTAAACTGCCTACTCTCATCCCTGGCTCAACCCCTTTGCTGTTAACCCACCAACTCGCATCCCAAGCTCACTTCCCCCCACTCGTCACCCCCCCCCTTCAGTCACACTTCCCACTCATCAACTCATCAACCCCTGGCTCACCACCCCACTTATCACCACTGGCTCACCGCAACCCCACCCCCCAACCCCAGCTCACACCGCCCTCCACCCGTCACCCCTGGCTCATCCCCCCAACCAATCCCCAGCTCATACAAAAGAATATACAGATTAACATATGAATTAGGAGCAGGAGCAGGCCACTAGTCCCCTTGAGCCTGCTCTGCCATTCAGTAAGATCATGGCTGTCATGAAGCTATTAATGTATATAATATTTTGGAAAATATTTTTCTTTTAAAATAGAGGTTTAGTTTGTGGGTGTGTCTTAATTGGATTAAAGCCAGCTAGTCTGGGTGCTTTGATATATACTAGTTTGAAATGTAAATTGAAAGGTAGAGTGTATTTGCATTTTTTGAATAGAACATTCAAGAAGTGGGGTGAAAATTTGATGCCTATCTTACAGATACCAAGCAATATGTTTATATTACTAATAAAATTGGTTCTATGAAAGGGGTTTCATTGTTAAAAGGTGAAGTTCAAAGAGGCTGGTGAGACAATGAGAATTTGAATTCAATCAGTGGTATAGGTATAACTTCAGCAGTTTTCAGATATACAGAGCAGAGGCAATGTGAAGATCAAAAGGCAGTTGTAAGCCTCCAACTGGTCCAAATGGCTCCACCGTGAAAAGAACCTCATTTTGAATTCGTAAGGTGAAAATGCTTTGCCCGGTGTCTGGTTAAGTCTACGGGTTGCTGTTGCTTTAATGGAGATTAGTTTGGGAATTTGTTAAAAGGTATGATAGTAGTAATTTGTAGCCATTGTATATATATTTTTAACCTGTGTGAGTTAATAAAATGTTTCAGTTAGTTTAATGTAAAACCTCAAGAACTGGTGGTCTGATTCCTGAATTTAGAGTTGCATCTCAAACATAACACTTAAAATTATAGGTTATGACAATTGTTTAGTGTTTCCCTTTGGGATTTTTAAATAACTCCACTTTACCAACTGTGTCGATCATAACAACTGGGGGCTCGTCCAGGATAAATTGTATTTCTAATTCCTCGACTGATTAGGAATTGGTGAATCTTAAGTTTATGAGTACGAAAGGCACTTTGAATTCAGGAGTTGGTGCAGTATTTTAGAAGTGGTGAGACTGCAAGATGGCTTTGGCAATTGCTGGAAGTAGAGGAGATAATTTTGATTGGGTTGGAGAAAATAACCAAAAGTAAGTTAACAGAGTTGCAGATAAGTTAAAATTGGGGTTACCTGTGGGAGCTAGGAAATCAGATATAGTTAAAAGTAGAGTACAGCATCTACAGTTGGAAGTGAAGCCTGACACTAGTGAGTCACAGCTGGAGGTAGTGAGACTTCAGTTACAAATGAAGATGCTAGAATTTGAACAAGCAAAGGAACTAAAAAAGCTTGAATTTGAAGCAAAGGACAGAGAAATGGAGTTTAAAAGGGAATTAGAAATTGTGAAGGTAGAGAAGGATGAAAGAGAAAAAGAGAGAGAGAATTCCAACCGCAAATGTTGGCAATTGGAAAAGAGATGTCAGTAGGTGAGGAAGGATTCGTCTCTAGAGTAGAACCCAGGGGAGATATGTTTAAATTTGTATAAACTCTTCAAGTTTGAGGAAACAGATATTGAACCATTCTTTATTTCATTTGAGAAGCTAGCCAAACAGATGACATGGCCACAGGAAAGCTGGACATTATTATTTCAGTCTAAGTTGTTAGGTAGGGGTCTTGAGGTATATGCTTTGCTTTCAGAAGAAATGTTGGTGAATTATGATGTGGTGAGAAAAGCTATTTTGAGTGCATATGAATTGGTTCCTGAAGCATACAGGCAGAAATTTAGGAATATGAGAAAACAGCCCGCGCAAACTTATATTGAGTTTGAAAAAGTAAAGCAAAGTAATTTTGACCAGTGGATATGGGCGTTAAAATAGAGACAACCTATGCAGCTCTTAGGGAAGTCATTCTTTTGGAAGTATTTAAAGATCCAATCCCTTTGGTAGTGAGAACTCATGTGGAGGAACAGAGGATTGATTCTGTAAGACAAGCAGCAGAGATAGCTGATGATTATGAATTAGTTCATAGAACTAAACCTTTTTTCCGTCACCCCTTCAAATTGGAAAAGGATAAAAAGTGGGAAGGTGAAATGAGGGCAGGTGGTAAGGGAAGAGAAGGAGTGGCTGGAAGTTCCCAGGAAGTTTTTTCTCAGAACAAAAAGGAAGGTGCTGAAGGTAGAGGTGAGATTTGAAAATTGAGGTGTTTTCATTGTAATGAAGTGGGGCACACAAAGTCAGTGTGTTGGAGATCTCAGGGAAAATCTGTAGGAATTATTGGGGTACAGGAAAGCTCTGGAACTAAAAGTACTGAAGGTTCTGAGGTTCAGACACAGGAGAAACTTGTGGTTTGTGTACAGGTGAAACAGGGAGAATCAGAGAAAGATAAAGAAGTGGGAATGTGTTCACAGTTTACTCAAGAGAATTCAGGGGAGCAGGCTGCAGAAATGTTTAAAGACTTTGTATGTGAAGGGAAAGTCTTTCCATGTGTACAGGGTGGAGTAGGTAAAGATGTTAAAATTTTAAGAGACACAGGGACTAGTCAATCCTTAATATTGTGGGATAGTGATATTTGTTGTTCAGAGGAAGTGCTGCAGGAGAAGGTAATAATAAGTGGAGTTCATGGAGATGCTAAATCTATTCCATTGTGGAAGATAAATTTAAAGAGCCAGTGGAAGATGGGTAAAGAGAGAGGAAGTACTCGAAGGGTTGAAATCCTTGAAAGTTGATAAGTCACCAGGGCCAGATGGATTGTTTCTGAGGCTGCTGACGGAAGTCAGGGAGGAGATAGCAGATGCTCTGAGGATGATTTTCTAATCTTCACTAGATACAGGGGAGGTATTGGAGGACTGGAGAAATGCAAACGTAGTTCCATTGTTTAAAAAGGGATCAAAGGAAATGCCAAACAATTATAGGCCAGTTAATCTTACATCAGTAGTGGGCAAATTAGTAGAATCAATCCTGAGAGATAGGATTAACTGTCATGTGGAAGGGTATGGACTAGTCAGGGATGGTCAGCATGGATTTGTTAAAAGAAGGTCTTGCCTCACAAATTTGATTGAATTCTTTGAGGAAGTGACAAGAAGGGTTGATAAAGGTAGTGCAGTGGATATTGTGTACATGGATTTTAGCAAGGCATTTGACAAGGTCCCACATGACAGATTGGTCAGGAAAGTAAAAGCCCATGGGATTCAGGGTAATGTAGCAAACTGGATAAAAGGTTGGCTTTGTAACAGGAAACAAAGGGTAATGGTCGATGGATGCCCTTGCGAATGGAAAGTTGTCTCAAGTGGTGTTCCACAGGGCTTGGTGTTGGGACCCTTGCTGTTTGTGTTATATATTAACGATTTGGACGTGAACATGGGGGGCACGATTGGGAAATTTGCAGATGACACAAAGGATGGCCGAGTAGTGGATAGTGTAGAGGATAGCCATAATCTCCAAAATGATATAGATGGGTTGGTGGAGTGGGCAGTAAAGTGGCAGATGGATTTTAACATAGAGAAGTGTGAGGTCATACATTTAGGGAGGTCAAACAGTTACAGGGATTACACAATAAATGGGAATATACTAAGAGGGGTAGATGAAGTAAGAAATCTTGTACAGAGGTCCCTGAAGGCAGCAGTTCGAGTAGACAAGGTTGTAAAGAAGACATATGGAATGCTCTCGTTCATTGGCAGAGGTATAGAATATAAAAGTAAGGATATAATGTGGGAATTGTATAAAACACTGGTGAGGCCACAACCGGAGTATTGTGTGCAGTTCTGGTCACCGCATTACAGGAAGGATGTAATAGCTCTGGAGACAGTGCAGAGGAGGTTTACAAGAATGTTGCCAGGGTTAGAAAAGTGTAGCTACGAGGAGAGATTGGATAGGTTGGGGTTATTTTCCTTAGAACAAAGAAGGCTGAGAGGTGACTTGATTGAGGTGTACAAAATTATGAGGGGAATAGATAGAGTGGACAGGATAAAATTGTTTCCTTTGGTGGAGAATTCTAGAACCAGGGGACATAGATTCAAGATAAGTGGTAGAAGGTGTAGGGGGAACATGAGGAAGAACTTTTTTTACGCAGAGGGTAGTGGGTGTCTGGAATTTGCTGCCCAAGTTGGTGGTAGAGGCAGAAACTCTAAACTCTTTTTAAAAGTACCTGGATCTGCAGCTTAAGTGCTGTAAGCTGCAGGGCTATCGGCCGGGTGCAGGAAGGTGGGATTAGAAAGGACACCTGGGTATCCTCGGGCTGGCATGGACAAGATGGCCCGAATGGCCTCCTTCTGTGCTGTAACTTTTCTATGGTTCTATGGGTGAAGTTATAGTTGGAGTGATGGAAAAATTGCCCATTGCAGGTGTTTAATTTATTCTGGGTAATAGCTGGATTGCAAATGTGGGTGATGCCTATGGTAGTTGAGCAGCCTTTAGAAGGGTTTTCAATAGAAGTGCTACAGAACGAACATCTTGGATTGTTTCCTAATTGTGTTATAATGAGATCAAAGGCCCATCGGGAAGAACAAAATAAACAAGATAAGCAGGCAGTTCAAAGGCAAGAAGAAGGTGTCAAAATCCAATTAGCTGGCACTGTATTTGATGACATTGTTCAGGAGAAAGGAATGCAGGACAGTTCAGTTGAAGTGTTTAACTCAAAGAGGTTAGTGGAGTTACAGAAAAATGATTTGCAATTAAAAGTTATATCAGAAAGCTTATTCAGAAACCAAAGCAAAATGTACTCCGGTACGTTATTATCTTCCAGGGAATATATTAATGAGAAAGTGGTGGTTGGATCATGTTTCAGCAAATGAAAGCTGGAGAGAAGTACATCAGATTGTTACCCCATTAGGTTATAGAAATGAGGTTCTGAGGGTTGCTCATGAAATTCCAATGGGGGGACATTTAGGAATTAGGAAAAAACAGGAAAAAATACAGAGATTTTTTTTGACCAGAATTGCACAGGGATGTAGTCAAATTCTGTAGAACCTGTCATATATGTCAAGTAATAGGAAAACCACAAGCAGTGGTTAAGCCAATGCCTTTAATCCCAATACCAACATTTGAAGAACCTTTTACCAAGGTCATGATTGATTGTGTAGGACTCCTCCCTAAGACTAAAAGTGGAAATCAGTATTTACTAACAATAATGGATGTACCTACTAGGTTTACTGAAGTGATACCTTTAAGAAATATTACAACTAAGAAGATTGTGGAGGAGTTCATTAAATTCTTTACAAGATATGGTTTTCCTAAGGAAATACAATCAGATCAGGGGTCAAATTTTATGTCACAGCTGTTTAAGGAAGTAATGAACAGTTTGGGGATAAAACGGTTTAAGTCAACAGCTTATCATCAGGAGTCACAAGGAGCTTTGGAAAGACGGCATTAAACTTTTAAAACTATGATAAGATCATACTGTCTTGATTATGCACAGGATTGGGATACAGGAATTCCATTTTTGTTATTTGCTATTAGAGATGCGCCTCATGCATTGACTGGTTTTAGCCCCTTTGAACTAGTTTATGGTCATGAGGCAAGGGAACCACTGAAAGTGATTCATGAGAAATTGGTGGGTCAAAATTCAGAAACTACTCTCCTTGATTATGTATAAAATTTCAGGGAAAGATTGAACAGAGCATGTGAGTTGGCTTGGGAGCATTTAAAGATATCACAGCAAGTGATGAAAGTGAAAACAGAAAAGAAGGCTAAAATTCGCAGTTATGTTTCTGGAGAGAAAGAACTAGTTTTGTTACCAGTACTAGCAGATTCCTTAAATGCAATATTTACAGGGCCTTACAGGATTGAAAAGAAATTGAGTGAAGTAAATTATTTAATAAATACTCCAGATAGAAGAAAGAAGCAGAGGGTGTGTCATGTAAATATGCTTAAAAAGTACTTTGAATGGGAAGAGGAACAAAAAGAGGTGTTAGTGATGGTGGATGATGAGAAAGAGGTAGAAGTGCCAGACTCAGAAATTGATTTTCCTCTAATCAAATTGGATAATGAGGGGGTGCTTGAAAATTTAAATGAAATATTGAGTTATCTTCCAAGCAAATGTCAAAGTGATTTGGAAAAGCTATTGGAGTCACACAAACCTATTTGTGGAAATAAGTTGGGAAAGACACACTTAGCTTTACATGATGTATGGAGTCATAGAGGTCTACAGCACAGAAAAAGGCCCTTCAGCCCATCGAGTCTGCGCCGGTCAAACAAGTACCTAACTAATGTATGTATAGAAATATCATCTTCAGTGAGGCAACAACCTTATAGATTAAGTCTGGCAAAGTTATCACAAGTACAAAAAGAAATTGATTTCATGCTTCAAAATGATATCATTGAGTCTAGTTGCAGTAACTGGAGTTGTGCTGGTACCGAAACTGGATGGAACGCAAAGACTGTGTGTGGACTATCGAAAGGTGAATGCAGTGACAAAAGCAGATTCATATGCCATACCATGGTTGGAGGATTGCATTGAGAAAGTGGGACAATTGAAATTTATCACAAAGATTGACTTGCTAGAAGGATATTGGCAGGTACCATTGTCCGAGAGAGCAAAGGAGATATAATCTTTTGTAATGCCAAGTGGACTATATCAGTTTAAAGTCATGCCATTTGGTATGAAGAATGCACCTGCGACATTTCAAGATTGACAGACAAAGTAATTGAGGGTCTAAGCAATTGTATGGTTTATATTGATGATCTAATTGTTTTCAGTCAGACGTGGGGAGGAGCATTTACATCATCTGGAAGAATTATTTACTCGACTATAAGAAGCTAATTTGGTGATGAACTTGGCTAAAAGTGAATTTGCAAAAGCGCAAGTTACGTATCTAGGCCATACTATTGGACATGGTAAGGTGGCTCCAAGAGATGCAAAAGTCAAGGCTATTGTGGATTTCCCAGTGCCTATAACAAAATGAGAAGTTTTGAGATTTCTGGGCATGAGTGGGTTTTACCGGAAATTTGTACCAAATTTTAGCCAAGTGGTTGCTCCACTGACTGAACTACAAAAAAAGAGCAAGAAGTTTCAATGGGCAGTGAAGTGTCAGAAGTCATTCGATAGTTTGAAAACTGTATTAACTACGACACCAGTGTTGGCAGAACCCAATTATGCCAAGCAATTTAAGTTGGCCGTTGATGCAAGCAACATAGGCATTGGGGCTGTACTGTTACAAGAAGATGACACTGGAAATGAAAAACCGACAGGGTATTTTTCATGGAAGCTGAATGTACAACAGAGAAGATATTCAATGATCGAAAAAGAGACTTTGAGTTTGGTGTTAGCATTGCAGCATTTTGAAATTTATGTTGCAAACAATTAATCAGAAACAATTGTTTATACAGACCATCATCCTTTGAAGTTTTTGGACAAATTTCGAGACAAAAGTGCAAGGCTTTTCAGATGGAGTCTATTATTACAACCATTTAATCTACGTATTATATACATTGCTGGATGAGAAAATCCATTCGCAGATGCCTTATCAAGAGTTTGAAACTTAAAGGAAATTGGGACATTTAAAAAACCCTGGACACTGAACTGGAGTGAGATTTGTTGATACGAAGGACTTGGGTATATATATTGTTCTGTTAATGCATGCATCTGGTAATGTAATAGTGTAATGAGTATAGGAGATAGTGTGAGATGGGTTATTAAAATGAAGCCGTCTTTGAGAATTATGATGGTTCATTTTCTGATAAGGAGGGGAATGTCATGAAGCTATTAATGCATATAATATTTTGGAAAATATTTTTCTTTTAAAATAGAGGTTTAAACTTCAGTAGTTTTCAGATGTACAGAGCAGAGGCAATGTGAGACCAAAAGGCAGCCTCCAACTGGTCCAACTGGCTCCACAGTGAAAAGAACCTCATTTTGAATTCGTAAGGTGAAAATGCTTTGCCTGGTGTCTGGTTAAGTCTATGGGTTGCTGTTGCCTTAATGGAGATTAGTTTCGGAATTTGTTAAAAGGTATGATAGTAGTAATTTGTAGCCATTGTGTATATATATTTTTAACCTGTGTAAATTAATAAAATGTTTCAGTTAGTTTAATGTAAACCTTGAGAACTGGTGGTCTGATTCCTGAATTTAGAGTCGCATCTCAAACATAACACTTAAAATTATAGGTTATGACAGTTGTTTAAAGTTTCCCTCTAGGATTTTTAAATAACTCCACTTTACCGACTGCATCAGTCATAACAATGGCTGATTTTATTGTAACCTCAACTCCACATTATGCCTACCCCGATAATCTTTCACCCCCATGCTTATCAAGAATTTATCTACCTCTATATCGATCTAGCCTTAAAAATATTTGAAGACTTTGGGTGGAATAGTTCCGGATTTGCACTAAGTGTGGTAGCGGGCAGGGAAAGGAATGTTTTACCCGTCAGCCGTAATGGCAGCTTTTCACGCCATATTGTCCCAATCCTGCCTCGTTAATTGTGCATTCCCGAGAAACACACCGTTTTGATGGTGGGCTGGCTGTCATTTGCCCGCCACACCACCATCTCGCCGCTTCCTCATGCGAGTGCTATATTTAAAGTGCAGCCGTGCACACACCTCTCACTGCTTCCAGCCCAGGACAGCTGCACAGAAGACATGGCCCCAAAAGGCAAGAAGACTGCATCCCCGCTGGAAGTGGTGATCAGTGCCAAAGATGCACAGAAGAGGTTGGCCATCCAATGCAGAAAGAGGATGGATGATCTCATCCATGCCGCCAGAGTAAGGCAGCCATCTCATCACTCTAAACTCACACACTCAAGCCCATCACACATTCTCTGGCATCTCACTCACAGCCAGCTCAAGGGACCTCACCACTCACTCTCTCACACACACCCTCACATCTCCATCTGGCCTCATCTCCTCTGGAGACTGCCTCCTCAGCCCTCAACATCTTGAAACCACTTGCACAGATCAACTTGTGCCACCACACATACCTTGGGATACCTCCTTCTCCAGTACAGCCCTCGCCCTGCAATCCCTTCCCTTCCCTGAGGCCATTTCACCCCTTTCCCCAAGCAATGCCCTAGCCCTGCAGCTGATGAAAAGCCACCCCTGACCTATGGCTGTCTGGTAGGTAGCGAACTGCCCGTGAGCCCTGCTAAAAGTGATGTGGTGCTACCTGTGAAGCCTGATGCTGATAACCACGATTGTTGCCCAAAGCAAGGTAGGCAAACAAACCTCGAAGTCCTGAGTGAAGTGCAACTTGCCAGATGTACGTCACTTATGTTCAGTTGTAAAACACGTTGATGTGCAATCACACCAATGCTCTTGGATGATCCAGTGTGGGGGGATGATTCCAGCAAGTTGGGCTTAAATGCAAATATATTACAATGAAGTTCCCGACATCCGACGACGGGAAACGCAGCCCGCCATTGATAGACAATTGCAAGCTGGTTTCACAGCGTCATGAAACCAATTTTTGGCCTTCTCACCATAATGTCCACTCAAGCTGCCAAACACACCCGCCCACAACGGGCATGGAAAATTCCGCCCTCTGTTTCCACTGCCTTTTGAGGAAGAAAGTTCCAAACACTCAAGACCCTCTGGGGAAAAAAAATTCTCCTCATCTCTTTAATGGGCAATCCCTTATTTTTAAACAGTGACCCCTAGTCCTAGATTCTTCCACAACAGGAAACATTCTTTTCACATCCACCCTGTCAAGATCCCTCAGGTTCTTACATGTTTCAATCAAGTCACCTGTTACTCTTATAAACTCCAACAGATAAAAGCCTAGCCTGTCCAACCTTTCATCATAAGACAACTCGCCCATTCCAGGTATTAATCTAGTAAACATTCTCTGAACTGCTTCCAACACATTTTACACTCTTCCTTAAATAAGGATACCACAGTACTCCATATGTGGTCTCACCAATGCCCTGTATAACTGAAGCATGACCATTCCTCTGCAACTGAGACAGTTCAGGCGCAGCCACATTGATATGAATGGTGCTCCAAGCTTATCTGCCCACTCAAGCAATGCAGAGGCATCAAAGTGCCACCAAGTGCTGCAGAGCTTCCCCGCAACCACCAACAACTGCCCCCGCCCCACCCCCACTGCACCGGCACAGATTGCAAATTCATGAGCATTTTGTGGACTGCAGAACAGCTGGACAACTGCACAGGTTGTATAATCTCCTCGCTAAAGCTGGCCATGGAGTAGTCACTGATGGAGGCACTCACAGTCCTTTGCAATGTCAGCATCCAGGTTTGAACTAGTCCCCCTGATGGTTCAAGCTAACAGGGCAGCCATGTAGAGCACTAATCTCTGGCCATCCAAGTGGTGGTCAGCACTCACTGGGAAGCGTTAAGGGGCCGTCACACTTAACCAGGACAGGTTCTTGGTACACCTATGCTAACCACATGTCTCTCTCTTCCATCCTGCAGGAGGACTACATCAGGATCATGGGGCCTGGTGACTTAGCTGTATGCCTGATGGCCTACAGAGAGCGAAGACGATGGAGAAGAGAGAAACTCAAGTTCCTGGCTGTGTAGAGGCGGGAGCAACAACCTCAGGAAGAAGGGATGGCTGGGGCTCCCATACATGCTGCCCAAGAGCCACAGTGTTCCATCGCAGGCCGGCACCTAGTGACAACCAGGGGCTATAGACGCCGCCTTTCATTCTGCAGATGACTACATGTCTGCGCATGTCTAGGAAACTGGTCAGTCACATCTGGCAGCTACTGCAGGATTTGGCGCCACGGGGACATGGAGGGCATCAACTACCAGTGGCCATGAAAATGACCGTGGCACTCAATTTCTAACCCAGTGGCTCCATTCAGGGCTCCACAGGTGACCTCTGGGATCTCAGAAGCCTCCACCCATAAATGCATGGATTGCACGGATGCAATCTTTGCAAGGGCACACAACTTTGTGCATTTTGCCAGGACCAGGACAACCAGGATGCAAGAGCGATTGGATTCGCACAGATCTCAGGTTTCCCACAGGTGCAGGGTGTGATCGATTGCACTCATGTGGCGCTTAGATCTCCGTCGCAACGCACAGTGGACTGCAAGCAGTTCCATTCGCTGAATGTGCAGCTGGTGTGCGACTACCAGAAACACATCCTGCAAGTTTGTGCACGGTTTCCAGGGAGTGTGCATGACATCTACAATCCTCAGTCAGTCACAGATCCCTGGAGTCTTCCAGGGTCCACAGAAGCTGCAGGGATGGCTCCTCAGGGGTTACCCGCAGAGGCCGTGGCTGATGACGCCCATGCAGCAGCCTCAGAATGCAGCAGAGCAACGGTATACCGAGGCTCATGGTGCAGCTCGCAACTTGGTGGAGCAGACCATCGGGATGCTGAAGATGAGGTTCCAGAGCCTGGACCGGTCTGGTAGAGTCCTGCAATACAGTACGCAGAGAGTGTGTAAGGAACATACCTTTTTATTTCTGTTGGACTGATGTAAAGAATATATCTTTTTATTTTCTCTTGGACTGTGGATTAAAATTACAATGGCTGCAGTTTGAAAGTCATGTCCACTGGAACAGGATGAGAGATATATACAATGTTGCAGTCCTGGAACAGAGTGTGACAGGATGGTGCTGGAAAGGAGTCCTGGACCAAGGGACCTGCCTAGCAACAATATTTATTTGGCTCCTGACCAGGTGACCAGGTTTTTGCATGACGGCAGTGCAGCAGAATAGCTCCTAGCTTGGAAGGAACAAGACCTAAAGCCTCTTTCTCCTGTGTGTGGAAGATTCCAGTAATTCTGCAATAATAGCCAGCTGGCTTTTTCTCCTCATATCTCTTAAACCTGTTCTTTCTCTCTCTGAAAACCCCTGTCAAGGGGAAAAGGGGAAAATCACTGTTCAACACATTGAAAGGCAAGTGCTCAACCAGTGAACTAAATACCGAAAGTGCTGGAAGACCACTTCGCGTCATCAACAAAGAACTAAAAGGAATTTGGAAGACATCGATCAAAATAAACCCATCGAATTATGCACTCCGGATTGATGCTATTGAACTATTTTATACCACTCTTAAAATCCATGTTTTGTGTGTCTTGTGTGTGTGTATTGGGATTTAAGAAGGGGGTAGAGTTTAAGTTATAGTGTTAGAAGTTAGCAGGTCAAATTTTTTTCTTTTGACACTGGTTAGCGGCAGTTGGTTCAATAAACAGTTATTTACTTATTAAGTTTACAAATCTGGTGCTTGTATTCTGTTAACCTAAATTAAAAAGTTAGATAGAATTGGGATAATCTGATGGTTTGGTCAAACTTTTCACATTTGTCATGGCTCAGGGAACAATGGGGCTTGATATTACAGCGCACTATCCCCAGTGAGTCGTGACAGGTGTCACGCATTGTCATTGTCTGCTGTGCCCTTTACAACTGATGCTCCAACGGGGAGATGAGCTGGCTGAGGAGGAGATGGAGGAGCTGCTCCTATGTTGAGGGGGACGCTGATAGGAATGAGAGTGAGGAAGTCCTCAAAGGCGATGACGCCAGGGATGAGGCCCTCACAATGGCAAGATGAGGCAGGCACGCTCGGGAGCTGCTAGATCTCTGGAGGGTGATGACAACATGCAGTGAGGTGACCCCCATAGATCCTCACATTGCATCTGTGAATGTTTGATTCCAGTCTGGCTTCTGGCAGCGCGAATGCCCTCTGTGAAAATTCTCTTGTCATGGAGATGCAGTGGAGGCCTTAAAGTCGCTCGATTGCGGGAGGATAATGATCACATGCAGTGAGCATGCTCCATAAATCTTCACATAGCCTCTGAGAATGTCTGATTCCTGTCTGGCTGAGGGCAGATAGCTTACGCTGTGTGATCATGGTCATATCATAGAGATGCAGCCATGAAATTTTAGAAGCATCTGATCCTTTGTCTGCCTACAGCACCTGAGCCCTTCAGGAGCACAGCATCAGTGGTTACAGATGCTGAAGAGATGGGGGCCAGCCCCACCTTAAAGGCGCTGAGAGCACACAGAGAGAATGGGAAAACTCTTTGGGGCCTGCCCATGACATTCTGGCAGCAATGACAAGCACCACTGAAGTGCAGGCATCAGTAATGTTTCCAGGGAGTGTGAGGCCAGACTATCACTTTGGTCTGAAGGCTGCACAGAGCACAGGGAAGAGGCCCTGGACTGAGACACCTGCCTTTATCTTGTGCAGAAAGGTTTCACATCTGAGTGGCAAGAACACTGCTCATCAGAACAAGGAGCCATAGGCAGGGAGACATTCTTGGGAATTTATTGACAATAGTGAACAGTATGTACAAGTGACTAATGTCTGTGCCCAGGCTGTGCAATTAATTCTCCTTAACTTTCCTAACCCTGCTGCTATGTCTTGGTGCCCCCCTGACATCCACAGCGGAGGTGGAGGCAGTCTGTTGACTGCGACGCCCTTTCTGTGATAACCTTGGCAAGCATCCTCTGGAGGGCTGAGACTTGGAGGGCCCTGGCCTGCTTTCAGGGTCCTGCTGTGTGGCAGTGGCAACCTCCTCGGCTTGTGGAGCTGGAGCTGCTGAGGTCACAGGAAGAGGGGAGTCAGATGGGCAGGACAATCTCAGAGTCACCTGGATGGATGGGCCTGGAGCGCGCACCTGCTGACCCTCCTCCCTTGGGTGTCCGGGAGCCCCAGGCTGAGGCGCAGGCGCTGCTCCTTGAAGAGCAGGGGTAGCTGGAATGAGATCGAGCTGCCCAGTAACCTCTCGCGTACACACTGTTGGAGGCCTACGATGGCATCAGCGATGGCATTGAGCCCACACAACAGTGCAGGAGCGAAATCCTGGACCAAGGTCTCCATGGCGGCAGCCATTCTACCGGCATTGGGATGCCGGCACTATCATCTCAGAATGAAGGCAGTCAAACTCCTCCATCGTGCCTTGCAACCTGGAGAGTGCAACGGACATCTCTTCCTGATATTCCCGAGCCTGCCTTTGCAGCTCCAGCACCGGTGACATGACTGAATCCAGCAGCTTGTCATCTGACTCAGACTCAGCAAAGTTCTGGCTTCCAGCAGTCCCCCAAGTGCCAGAAACGTGGAAGGTTCCTGCCTGAACCTGCTGTGGATCGGATGGTGCAATGTGCTCACCAGATTGGGATCTTGGGGCTATTCTAAAGCTGGGTCCCACCGAGTTGTGTCTCTCTGCGCTGGTGGACGGTGTGGATGAGCACTGTGACAGGACTTAAGGGAGGGTGCCTCCAGATTCCACTTCAGAGGTTTCTTCGGGGCTTGACTGGAGGCCCTGGGTCATGGACTCCGTCAGCTGTTTGGCAGATGTGCCTGTGAAAGCAAGGAGAGATAATTAGTGCATGGCAGTGGTCTGTGAAACAGGACACATTACTCACAACGTGGTTATCTGATGGATGTTGCACTGCTGGACCTTCACTTGGTAGAGCACCACCGATCTCACCATCAGCACAGGACCAGTCCAGATCGTCATCGCCCAGCTGGATAGCTCTGTTTTCAAAGTCCGTGAGGACGTTGATTTTGGGCATTCTGCTACCAGTCTGCAACCTCTCCATCTTGTTGTGTGCCAGCTTGTCCTGCAGGAATAGAGATGGAGAAAATGTAAGCAGGATCCTGCCAGGCCAGATGACAAGTACGCCTGGCCTGTGTGGGTGGTCCCATGGTCGGGATAACGGCAATGACAGTGAGTGTGAGAGGGTGAATGGTGATGTCCCTTGAACCGGCAGTGAGTGAGGGCCCTGTGGATGTTTGATAGGTTTGTGAGTGTGAGTTGAGAGTCATGAGAAGACTGACTTACCCTGGCAGAACGGAGGAAATCATTCATCCTTTTGTGGCACTGGGTGGCTGTCCTCTTTTGAAGGGTGTTGGCACTGACCACCACTGCCACTGCCTCCCAAGCCGGGTTAGTGCTGTTGCTGCCCATCCTGCGGCCAGAGCGGGGATAGAAGACATCCGGTGGGCCTCTGTGTCATCCAAAATGCGCTTGAGGGACACGTTGCTGAACCTGGGGCCTGCAGTTTTCTTCAGTTTCAGGGCCATATCTTCCATGCAGCAGTGGTGGTCTGGAAGCACTGAGATGTGTGCTTGCAGCTGGACTTCAAATGTGGCGCCCAGTGTAATGTAGCGGCAGGGTGATGATGGGCGGGTAAATGAGAGCCCGCCCCCCATGGAAACGGTGTGTATCCCGGGAGTGCATAAATAATGTGGCGGGTTTGGGATGATATGAAAACCTGCCAGCATAGCCAGCGTCGTTTTACCTGCCCGCTACCGCACTTAGTGCAAGTCTGGGACAATTTTACCCATTGTGTAAGGATGTGGGGCAGCAGATATATGATGAGTTCAAACTTACAAGGTGGGAAAGCCAACCAGGATAGCACTGGAATAATTAAGTCTAGAGGTAATAAAGGCATAGGTAAGAGTTTCAGCAGCAGATGAGCTGAGGCAGGCATGGAGATTTACTGATGTTACAGGGTGGAAGTTGGCAGTCTCGGTGATGGAGCAAATATGGGATCTGAGATTAAACATAAGCAATTTATAACAGAGAACAAGAGAAATGCTCTTACATGGAGACTGCTAAGGCTGTGGGATGTACTGCCAGAGTTGATGATTAAAGCAGAGATCAAGCTGTTGTTTAAGAATACATTAGATAGATGGTTGAAGAAAAGGGTAATGGTGGGCTCATGGTATTGGGGGCTACTGCTTGTGTGGAGGATAAACAATATATTAATTTAGAGATGATGAACAATTCTAACGCCATGGACAACAGTAATGCTATTGTTATTGAATCTTCTTCAGAAATAAATTGGACAGAAGTTTTTTTTAACAGTAGAAAAGTTTTCACACCTTAAATAAGCTGACTGTGTCTTTAAGCTGCTTCAGTTCTTCTTGCCATTCCAGTTCAAAAGTTTGAATGCTTTCTTTCAGGAATTGTTTGGCACCCTCAATTCTGGCCAGGACTTGCATGGATCCTGTGAATTCAGCTTTCAGGTCAGCTACCAAAGCCTGCAACTAAACAACACTGAATGAGTTAAGCACAGAGGACATATTATGGAACTCTGCCAACAACTCCAGAGACCGAGCACATAATCCAGGCTGACACACAATGCAGTACTGAGAGAGCGCTGAACTGCTGGAGATGGTATATTTCAAATGAAACGTTAAACCTCAGAATGTCCCAAGTCTGCATTGGACGTAAAAGATCCAATAGCACTAATTTGACAAAGAGCAGAAAAGTTCCACCATGCGTCTTGGTCAATAAAAATCCCTCAATAAATGTCACAAAAAACAAATTATCTGACCATCATCACGTTGCCAGTTATGGCACTTTGTTATGCATAAACTGGCTGCAATATTTCCTACATTACAACTGTGACAACACTTGAAAAGCACTTTATTAGCTGTGAAGCGCTTTGGGGGTCCTGAGGTCATGAAAGGTGCTATATGACTGCAAGTCTTTATTCCTTCTACAATTTCTAGCTTGTTTGACATGCACATCCAACCCAGAGAGTGAGAAGTGAGAAAGAGGTATAATTTGTCTTCGAGGATGCATTTCACACATTATCGCTTTGGCAATTATCTACTAATTACCACAATGAATATTCCAGCATGTTTGATATTGTGCATAATGCACCCCCATCTGGCCTCCCATCTTCCACCCTATTTAAGCTCATCGAAAATGCTGTTACCCATAGTCTAACTCACACCATGGGCAGAATTTTACGGCCCTGTCGTGGCGCAGCAGGGCCATAAAATGCAGCAAGCCATTCAAAAGTCCATTGACTTCGGCGGGACCGTAAAATGCGGCTGGTGTAAAATTCCACACAACATCCCATTTACCCATCTTGCTGACCAACATCCAGGTTGAGCAACATCTCAATTTTAAAATTATCATTCTTATTTTCAAATCCCTCCACGGTCTCACCCCTCCCTATTTCTGTAATCTCCCCCAGCCCTACAATCCTCCTAGATATCTGCACTCCTCCAATTTAGACAATTTGCACACCCCCAATTTTAATCCCTCCAATTTGGCAGCGATGCTTTCATCTGCCTAGTCCTAATATTTTAAAAAGACTATATAAATGGAAGTTATTGTTGCAATAGAAAATCTCATTTAATTTAAAATACACAGCTACACCTTGAATTTCACTATGCCAATGTTAGACAGGTATTGTGGAAATGTGTATATACTTTCATTGTCTATATTTCACCAAATCATGTGAACTGGATCCTTTCTCAATGAAAGAAAGTTTTGCATTAAGTAGCACTTTTCTGAACTTTAGAATGTCCCAAAGAGCTTTGCAGCCAATTAAGTACTTTTGAAATGTGATCACTGTTGCAATGCAAGAAATGCAACAGCCAATTTGCACAGAGCAAGGCTCCATTAACAACAATGTGATAAATGATGGCGAGGCTCTCTATCGTGGTGAAAATTCCGGAAATGGCTGAAAATTCTAAGTTCCTGAACCCGGCATTTCCCATCTTCGCGGGTGCAGGACTGGAGTCTGGCCGGGGTTCACACATGCGCAGTTTGTGGAGGCAGCTGGCTATTTAAATCACCAGCTGCCTCCACTGAAGTGGGACTTTGAAAGAACAGTAGTGTAGAACCTGGAGTGTGCAGATGAGAACAGGTACGAGGTGGTCTGAACTTAGTGGAAGCATCTGGATAGCCAGGGTACCCCTTTAGAGAGGTAATGCACCCTTTGGGAGAGGTAAGGCACCCTTTGGGAGAGGTAAGGCACCCTTTGGGAGAGGTAAGGCACCCTTTCGAATGGTTAAAAATAAACATGATTATGCACTTTTTACACACAAACTCATTGGAACTTTTAAGCTGCTAAAGAGCTGTCCTTATGTCAAGGAGCTGTCCAGCTGTCAAGGAATTCTTAAAGAACAGTCCAGCTGTCAAACCTGTCAAAGATGTCCAGGAGGTGTCAAAGCTGTCAAGGAACTGTCCATGTATACTAGGTGAGTTGGCATGGAGGGGGTAAGGGAAAAGGGTGTTGGGAGGAGGCATTTGTTGGCATGAGTTGGCACTAAGTTGGTATAATGGTATGGGGGCAATGGGGGTGGGTAGAGGGTACTAAGTTGGCATAGTGGAATGAGGGCAATGGGGATGCATAGAGGGGCACTGAGTTGCCACAACAGGTATGGGACCAATAGAGCAATAGGTAGAGGGGCACTAAGTTGGCATAGGGGTGTGAGGGACCAAGGGGTGGATGGCGGCATGGGTTTGTAAAGGTTGGCATGGATGGGGCATAGGGAGTGTGTGGGGGTGAGGGGGAATGACGGGTGAGAGCTGGAGGGATGTTTCTTGTTTTATTATTATATTTTATTCATTTAAACACAGTGTCAGAGCACAGAGGCAGACCTTGCACCCAGCTCTCCTTCGCACCTGGTAGCCTGCACATTCATTCCGGGGTTGCCTGTGACCACTCATTTTTCAGCCCGAGCCCCCCGACCAAAAATCTGACCTGGACATTTTTAAAGGTCAAGCTTACTGAGCCGGAAAATCTCCCGACATGGCAAACCCGACCTGAGAACAAAAATCTGGGCCTTAGTTATATCTGATCTGAGGGTCAATTTGGATACTTAAATTTATATTTAAAAATAATACACTCATTCTGCTTTAATGCTGTTTGATTTCATACTCTTCTCCTTGAGAATTCATGAGCAATATAGCATTGTGAGAGAACTTAGCAGGTGGCCTGCAACTAGTTCCATGTCTTCTGCCCCTATTTGTGGTCACTCAGTGGTAAACCACTCATCTCTGAGTCAGAATCAGAACCAGAAGGTTATGGCTGCAGGTTTCACCCCAAAGAGTGGAACACAAAATCTAGGCTGACTTGCAGTACTGACGGAGTACTGCACTATTGGAGATGCCTTCTTTTGGATGGGATATTGAACTGAGACCTGTCTGTCCTTTTGGATGGACAAACAAATACCCACAGCGCAACTTTGAAAAGGGGTTCTCTCTGGTGTCCTGGCCAATACTTATCCTTTAACTGGCATCACTAAAAACATATTATCTGGTTATTATCACATTGCTATTTGTAGGACTTTGCTGTGCACAAAATGGCTGCTGTATTTCCTACATTGCATCAATGACTCCTCTTCAGAAGTTCTTCATTGGCTGTAAAGCACTTTGGGAGCAGCCTGAGGCTATGAAAGGTGTAAATGTAAGCCTTTTTTTTTTCTTTTTAGTAGGAAGTATGTGACAGTGAGTCTCTATGACAAATTGACTTGTCTGGCTTCAGGCTTTATTAATCCACGTTGCTACTTTTAGTTATTTATATACCTGTACCACAATCTCTGTTCCTCTTCTCCATATCAAACACTTATATTCCAAGGAAGAATATGGGGTCTTGTTATTCTTCTGACTAAGTTATACCACCTCACACTTATCTATATTGAAGTTCATCAATCAATTACATGTCTATTCTGCAAGTTAATTTAATGCTTTTCTGTATTTTATTGTAGTCTTCCTTTGTATTAACTATACCCCCAGTTGGGTGTCATCCACAAATTTTGTAACTGTGCTTCCAATTCTCGAGTCCAACTCATTTATGTAAATGGTGAACAACAGTTATGTCAACACCAATCTCTGTGGAACATCACCTCTCACCTTTTGCCAGTCTAATTAACTACCTTTAATCCCTGATTTCTGTTTTTGATTTATAGCCAGTTTTCTACCCATTCTACTATTTGATACCTGACTCCCCATGTTTCTACATTAGTCATGAATATACTATGTAGCTCCTTATTGAAATAAATTATGTCTGCTCCATTACCCTTTTCTACCCTTTCTGTTACTTCATCAAAGAATTCAATAAGGAAGGTCTTGCTATATATATTTTGAATGTCATGTCCACCTGGTTAGTCTCCTTGGCAAATACTAAGGTAAAGTTATTAACTAATATTATCCCTATTCTGATTTTACTTTTTTCATTTTTGTGGCAGTAAAATACTTCACCATTTCTTTTTCTAATCCCTAATAATTTAATTTCATGTGTTTTTCCCTTTGCCTTCCTAATCACTTTTTGCTTCTTTCATAACCTTTTTACTTCTTTCATAACCCCATCTCTTTTCCTGGTATATCGATGACCGTATTTATACCATCTCCTGCTCTCATTTCAAGCTGGCTCAGGACATGGAGGAAATTGATCATGTTTCAGCAGCTCAATACAAGTTACTTAATGAAGATTTACATTGAGTCACCTATGACTCTTAATAATTCAGCTTATGGCCATAGAATAAGCATATAAAAATGATGTAGGAACATTTACCTGTGAGATTTGTAATGCTAAATCTGTCCCTGCAATGACTTCAGCCTCTGTTCAGAAAAATAAAATGAGATTCAGTTCATTATGATGATGAAATTTTATTCTGCTATAAAAGAGTCCATAACCAGAGGACACAGAGTTAAGGTATTTGACAAAAGAGCCAGAGGGGAGATGAACAAAAATTTTACAAATTAAGTTGTTACAATCTGGAATGGGCTGCATGAAAGGGTGGCGCAAGCAGATTCATTAATAACTTTCAAAAGGTAATGGGATGAATATTTGAACTGGAAAAATTGCAGGCTTTAGGGAAAGAGCAACTGAGTGAGGCTAATTGAATAGGTCTTTCAAAGAGTTGGCACAAGGCATGATGGGCTGAATGGCTTCCTTCTGCACTGTATCATTTTATGATTCCAAAGAAATTTTGTGTTTTTATATATGTATTTATATATATAAATATAAATACAAATATGGGGAGGCGATGGCGTAGTGGTATTGTCACTGGACTAGTAATCCAGAGACCTAGGGTAATGCTCTGCGGACCCAGATTTGAATCCCGCCACGGCAGATGATGGAATTTGAATTCAATAAAAATCTGGAATTTCAAAAGTCCAAAGATGACCATGAAACCATTGTCAATTGTTGTAAAAACCCATCTGGTTCACTAATGCCCTTTAGGGAAGGAAATCTGTCATCCTTACCTGCCTGGCCTACATGTGACTCCAGACCCACAGCAGTGTGATTGACTCTTAAATGCCCTCTGAAATGGCCCAGCAAGCCACTCAGTTGTAACAAACTGCTACAAAGACACAAAAAAGGAATGAAACCGGATGGACACCCGGCATTGACCTAGGCACCAGAAACGACAACAGTAATTGCAGCCCTGTCAACCCTGCAAAGTCCTCCTTACTAACATCTGGGGGCTTGTGCCAAAATTGGGAGAGCTGCTCACAGACTAGTCAAGCAACATCCTGACATAGTCATCCTCACGGAATCATACCTTACAGATAATGTTCCAGACTCCACTATCACCATCCCTGGGTATGTTCTGTCCCAGCGGCAGGACAGCCCCAGCAGAGGTGGCGGCACGGTGGTATATAGTTGGGAGGGAGTTGCCCTGGGAGTCCTCAACATTGACTCCGGACCCCATGATGTTTTATGGCGTCAGGTCAAACATGGGCAAGGAAACCTCCTGCTGATTACCACGGACCGCCCTCCCTCAGCTGATGAATCAGTGCTCCTCCATGTTGAACATCACTTGGAGGAAGCACTGAGGATGGCAAGGGCGCAGAATGGTCTCTAGGTGGGGGACTTCAATGTCCATCACTGAGAGTGCCTAGGTAGCACCACTACTGACCGAGCTGGCCGAGTCCTAAATGACATAGCTGCTATACTGGGTCTGTGGCAGATGGTGAGGGAACCAACAAGAGGGAAAAACATACTTGATCTCATCCTCATCCTCACCAACCTGCCTGCCGCAGATACATCTGTCCATGACAGTATCAGTAGGAGTGACCACCGCATAGTCACTGTGGAGACGAAGTCCTGCCTTCACATTGAGGATACCCTCCATCATGTTGTGCGGCGCTACCACCGTGCTAAATGGGATAGATTTTGAACAGATCTAGCAACTCAAGATTGGGCATCCATGAGGCGCTGTGGGCCATCAGCAGCAGCAGTATTGTACTCGAACACAATCTGTGATCTCATGGCCCGGCATATCCCTCACTCTAGCATTACCATCAAGCCAGGGAATCAAGCCTGGTTCAGTGAAAAGTGCAGCAGGGCATGCCAGGAGCAGCACCAGGCATACCTAAAAATGAGGTGTCAACCTGGTGAAGCTATAAAACAGGACTACTTGCATGCCAAACAGCATAAACAGCAAGTGATAGACAGAACTAAGTGATCCCACAACCAACAGATCAGATCTAAGCTCTGCAGTCCTGCTACAACTAGACGTGAATGGTGGTGGACAATCAAACAACTCACTGGAGGAGGTGGCTCCACAAATATCCCCATCCTCAATGACGGAGGAGCCCAGCACAGCAGTGCAAAAGATAGGGCTGAAGTATTCACAACAATCTTCAGCCAGAAGTGTCGAGTGGATAATCCATCTCGGCCTCCTCTGGAGATCCCCAGCATCACAGATGCCAATTCGATCTACTCCACATGATATCAAGAAACAGCTGAAGGCACTGGATACAGCAAAGGCTATGGGCCCTGACAATATTCTGGCAATAGTATTGAAGACCTGTGCCCCAGAACTTGCCACACCCCTAGCCAAGCTGTCCCAGTACAGCTACAACACTGACATCTACCTGGCTATGTGGAAAATTGCCCAGGTATGTCCTGTACACAAAAAGCAGGACAAATCCAACCCGGCCAAGTACTGTCCCATCAGTCTACTCTCGATCATCAGTAAAGTAATGGAAGGGGTCATCAACAGTGCTATCAAGTGGCACTTGCTTAGCAATAACCTGCTCACTGATGCCCAGTTTGGGTTCCGCCAGGGCCACTCAGCTCCTGACCTCAATTCAGCCTTGGTTCAAACATGGACAAAAGACCTGAACTCCCGAGGTGAGGTGACATCAAGGCAGCATTTGACCAAGTGTGGCATCAAGGAGCCCTAGCAAAACTGGAGTCAATGGAAATCAGGGAGAAAACTCTCCATTGGTTGGAGTCATACCTAGCACAAAGGAAGATGGTTGTGGTTTTTGGAGGTCAGTCATCTCAGCTGCAGGACATCACTGCAGGAGTTCCTCAGGGTAGTGTCCTAGGCCCAATCATCTTCAGCTGCTTCATCAATGACCTTCCTTCTAAGTGGGGATGTTCACTGATGATTGCACAATATTCAGCACCATTCGCGACTCCTCAGCTACTGAAGCAGTCCATGTCCAAATGCAGCAAGACCTGGACAATATCCAGGCTTGGGCTAAGAAGTGGCAAGTAACATTCGAGCCACACAAGTGCCAGACAATGACCATCTCCAACAAGAGAGAATCTAACCATCACCTCTTGGCATTCAATGGCATTACCACCATTGAACCCCCACTATCAACATCCTGGGGGTTACCATTGACCAGAAACTGAACTGGACTAGCTATATAAATACAGTGGCTACAAGAGCAGATCAGAGGCTTGGAATCATGCGATGAGCAACTCACCTCCTGACTCCCCAAAGCCTCTCCACCATCTACAAGGCACAAATCAGGAGTGTGATCGAATACTCTCCACTTGCCTGGATGAGCGCAGCTCCTACAACACTGAAGAAGCTGGACACAGTCCAGGACAATGCGGTCCGCTTGATTGGCACCACATCCACAAACAGTCAGTACCTTCACCACCGACGCACAGTAGCAGCAGTGTGTACCGTCTACAAGATGCACTGCAGGCATTCACCAAGGCTCCTTGGACAGCACCTTCCAAACCCACGACCACTACCACTTAGAAGGACAAGGGCAGCAGATAGATGGGAACACCAACACCTGGAAGTTCCCCTCCAAGTCACTCACCATCCTGACTTGGAAATATATCGCCATTCCTTCACTGCCACTGGGTCAAAATCCTGGAACTCTCTTCCCGGCAGCACTGTGGGTGTACCTACAACACATGGACTGCAGTGGTTCAAGAAGACAGCTCAGCACCACCTTCTCAAGAGCAACTAGGGATGAGCAATAAATGCTGGCCCAGCCAGTGAAGCCCACATCCCATGAATGAGTAAAATAAATAAATAAATGGAATGTGAAGTTTAATTCTATTTGCGGGCCAAGAGTTGAGGAAAAATACCCTTTTTTGGGTGTAAGAATACCATCGGCTAGAGCTATTGGTAGTGAAATACTCAGCTGACCTCCTGAAAGGAGACATTAATATATTACAAAAGCAAAATATTGCAGATGCTGGAAATCTGAAAGGAAAACAGAAAATACAGGAAATACTCAGCAGGTCCAGCAGCATCTGTGGAGAGAGAAACAGAATTAATGGGCCTGATTTTCATCTTTGAGGTAGGAATCGCGTGTTGGTCCATTTCCTGACATCACAATCCTGCCTCCTGCCTGGCACTAGCCGATGCAGGGATGGGCTGCTGTCGGGGCAGCTGCATCGGAAAGCAGTCCCGAGCGGAAATGGAGGCAGGTCGATGCTGAGGTGGGCAGTTTAGAAGGCCTGCCTCCAAATGATGGAAGAATGGAAGTTAGGAAGAATAGAGGAGTTGAATATTATTTAAATGGAGAAAGACTGCAGAAAGCTGCAACACAGAGGGATTTTGGGGGTCCTCGTGCATAAATCCCAAAAAGCTAGCATACAAGTTCAGCAGGTATTGGGGAAGGCAAATGGAATGTTGGCCTTTATTTCAAAAGGAATGGAGTATAAAATAGGGAAATCTTGCTAGAACAACTATCCAAGGCACTAGTTAGACCACATCTAGAATACAGTGAATAATTTTGGTCCCCTTATCTAAGGAAAGATATACTGGCATTTGAGGCAGTCCAGAGAAGATTCATTAGGTTGATCCTGGGTATGGAGGGATTTTCTTATGAAGAGAGATTGTGTATGTTGGGCCTGTACTCATTGGAGTTTAGAAGAATGAGAGATGACCTTATTGAAACATATAAGATTCTTAGGGGGCTTGACAGGGTAGATGCTGAGAGGTTGTTTCCCCTTGTGGGAGAGTCTAGGAACAGAGGGCATAATCTCAGAGTAAGGCGGCGCCCATTTAATACAGAGATGAGGAGGAATTTCTTCTCTCAGGAAGTAGTGAATCTGTGGAATTCTTTACTGCAGAGGGCTGTAGAGGCTGGGTCATTAAGTATATTCAAGGCTGAGACAGGCAGAATTTTAATCAGTAAGGGAATCAAGGGTTATGGGGAAAAGGCAGGAAAGTGGAATTGAGGATTATCAGATCAGTCATGATCTCATTGAATGGTGGAGCAGTGCGATGGGCTGAATGGCCTACTACGCGCTGTGATCATAAAAGAACCAAAAGGACAGGTTTTCTTGAGTTTAACAAAGAAAGAGATTGCTTTATAATAAAACATGCACCAACCTTTAAACACACACACAATCACTCTAAGTTCAAACAAAAACACAGATTGCAGTGGGGAGGTATTGGTTGGCCAAATTAGAGTCCATGAACAAAAGTAAAAGAGTATACAGTCTGTAATTTGGTAACTTTGGTGTCTTCAGGCTGAATTTTACGGTGTAGATGCTGCTCTGGACAACACCCACCCTTGACATGCCCTAACTGAGCTTCAGCTAAATCGCTTTTTGTGAGATATACCACTAAATTATCTGACTGTAACTTTCAGAAGAGGGCTTTTAACAGGTCTTGGTGGTCCCTCCAGGTGTCACTGTACACTAGGAGGTCATGTAGATACACTACACAGTTGGGTCGGCCAGCCATTACCTGGTTCATCAGCTTTTGGAATGTGGCTAGGGTATATCTTAATCAATATGGCATGACTTGGCACTGGAATAAGCCATCTGGGGGTGAAGAAAGCCAAGATTTCCTTAGCTCAGGTGGTTAATACCCTTTCCACAACTCTATTTTTGTTATATAAGTGGTGTTTCCTACTCTATCAATACAGTCTTCCAGGTAAGGAGTTGGGTAGGAGTCAGCTCTAGTCACTGCATTAATCTTTCTATAGTCAATGCAGAGCCTGGTTGAGCCATCAGGCTTGGGCAAAAGCACAACAGAGGATCTCCAGCTGCTCTGACTGAGCTCAATCAGGTTATGCTCCAGCATGTACTGAATTTCTTCCCAAACCTAGGTCAGTTTCTTGGGACCAAGGCGTTAGGGATTTTGCTTCATGGGAGGGCATCTCCTTTTTTTTTTAATTCATTCATGGGATGTGAGCTTTTATTGCCCATTCCTAATTGCCCTTAAGAAGGTGGTAGTGTGCTGCCTTCTTGAACCACTGTGGTCCATGTGGTGTAGGTACACCCACAGAGCTGTTACGGAGGGAGTTCCAGGATTTTGACCCAGCGACAGTGAAGGAACAATGATATATTTCCATATCTGGATGGTGAGTGGCTTGGAGGGAAACTTCCAGATGGTAGTGTTCCCATCTGTCTGCTGCCCTTGTCCTCCTAGATGGTAGTGGTCATGGGTTTGGAAGGTGCTGCCTAAGGAGGCTTGGTGAGTTCCTGCAGTGTATGTTGTAGATGGTATACACTGCCGCCTCTGTTTGTCAGTGGTGGAGGGAGTGAATGTTTGTGGATGGGATGCCAATGAAACTTGCTGCATTGTCCTGGATGCTGTCAAGCTTCTTGAGAGTTATTGGAGCTGCACTCATCCAGACAAGTGGAGAGTATTTCATCACACTCCTGACGTGTGCCTGGTCAATGTTGTACAGGCTTTGGGGAGTCAGGAGGTGAGTTACTCGCTGCAAGATTCCTAGCCTCTGACTGGCTCTTGTAGCTACAGTATTTATATGGCTAGTCCAGTTCATTTTCTGGTCAATGGTAACCCTAAGGGTGTTGATTGTGGGGATTCAGCAATGGTGATGTCATTGAATGTCAATGGGTGATGGCTAGATTCTCTCTTGTTGGAGATGGTCATCGCTTGGCACTTGTGTGGCATGAATGTTACTTGCCACTTGTCAGCCCAAGCCTGGATATTATCCAGGTCTTGCTGCATTTGAATATGAACTGCTTCAGTGTCTGAGGAGTTACAAATTGGTGCTGAACATTGTGTAATCATCAGCAAACATCCTCACTTCTGACCTTGTGATGGGAGGAAGGTCATTGATAAGCAACTGAAGATGGTTGGGCCTAGGGCACTACCCTGAGGAACTCTTACAGTGATGTCCTGGAACTGAGATGATTGACCTCCAACTACCACAATCATCTTCCTTTCTGCTAGGTATGACTCCCACCAGGAAATTTTCCCCTGATTCCCATTAACCCCAGTTTTACTAGGACTCCTTGATGCCACACTCGGTCAAATGCTGCCTTGATGTCAAGGGCAATCACTTTCATCTCACCTCCTACATACACGTCGTATAGGGCTAGGGTTGAGCACCTTGATTTATCCCTGCAGGTCTCGTAAAATGCTATGAGTAGCCTTGTTATGTCTCCTCTCTGCATGTACCTAGGAGAATGCAGTTGTAATTGCCCTAACATTTCTCTGTTAGCTCACTGCTTGTTAGGGGGTTCAATTTGGGAATCGTCCAGGCCTCCGTCTAACTCGTCCTCACTGTCCCTTTTGTTATGATCTCGGCTGATGTTACTACTGGACAAGTCAGATCCCAGTGTGGAACCTGGCTTGATAGAACCTAACTTTTATTTTTGTTTAGAAATGTGAAGGGTGGCTACTGAACAGAGTCACAGGAGTCAGCTGATGAACATTTAACAAAGGAATAAAACATTTATTAAACAAGAAAAGATTAAGTATATTATAATACTCCTTCACCCACAACTATACCTTTACAGATATATAGAGATTTGTAATGAAAACACAAGTTACAAAAGCTATCTTATACTCTAATGTTCATAGTAAGCTCAGAGTCCATGTAAATAAATAAGCCTGTGGTCAGACACACACTCTGAAACCAAGTGACAGATGCCACCCCAAACAGATGCTATGGGTCTCTCATCGACCACCACCCCTCCTCCCCCAAACGTTTGTCAGACCTTTAAGCCAACCGGTCCCACTGAACTCTATTTTTCACATGAGGGTTTCCAATCTCCACTCTTGAAGAGCTTGCTTTGGAATCTTCTCCCAAATGACTTTTTCTTCGGACACCTTCCACAAGGGTCCACCTCTAGGGGTTTATTCTCTCCTTCCCATGTTCTTTTAACCTGGATCGCCACATGCATTCAAGCTTTGCCTTTGATGCACTCTTTCAGATACTCAGCCATGCCAACAGGACACCACTGCTTCATAGGCCTGTAGTAAGGAGTCATCAAACTTTGGCTGTCTCCTCGGATCTTCTGGGGTCTCACAAGCCCACTTTGCCTTGAGTCTGCTTCCTGCAGCTTTCTGTCTTTAATTCAGATCCTTTCCCTCTGCTCCTTACTTTCACTTCTATTGAACAGGACCTGTTTCCAATTCGTGTTCTTGTTCCTTGACTTAACTGTCTTCCTGGGACTTTTTTTTTTGTCTGCACTCCCTGGTTTCTGGGACTTTATTCTGTTCTTTTGGGAAATCTGCTCTCTGCAATTCCCTCTCCCTGTGGTATCCACGGACCAATTGAACTCAAATTGTTTTTCTGTTTCTCTCTGTCTTTCTGTAGGTCTCCTGTTGCTATGCAACAGCACAGTTTTTTTTTCTACTTTTTTTTAACTTCCCTAAACCACTACCCTGCCTTGATAATACAGCTCTCCACTTCAAAGGTAATAAAACCTCATTAAATATGCAGGTTTACAAATAAAGCCTTAGGCTTGCTGTTTCCACTCTAAAATGAACCTAGATCCCAGGTTTCACCTTTTTAACCCACAAATAAAACATATAAATTTAAACTTAAACTTAAAGCTATAGCTTATTCCTACCACACACAAATACACATATAACTTACTTAAACTATCTCTAGTTCCTAACACTTTTGACCTCCCTGTGCTTGTTTGTCCTCTTCCTGGCTGTGATACTGCTTCAACATATTGATGAGACACAGCCTTTGCTTTTTCCTTCAGTCTGGAGTGCCAATTAAATAACTCATCTCGCCAATTTTCTTTACTATTCTGTATGGGTTACTAAACTGGGCTGTCAGCAGTTCACCCTGTGTTGGTGTGGCACTAATACATGGTTGCATACACAAATATAGGTAACAGAGTGTGGAAGGATCAATTGACCAAATTAGACTTCATTAAAAAAAATAAAAGAGTACACAATACGTAGTTTGGTGACTCAGCTGGCTTCAGGCGGAATTCCATGGTCTCGATGCTTCTGATTCAAAGATGTAGAGGACTGAATTGGTTGCTCTTTGAGAGATGGCAGTATTGATTTGGATTCTTTTAAGAAATCTCTGTCTTCAGCAGGATGTCCATGGGTGATCACAGTTAGCAAACAGGGCTTGAAGTTTATCAGGTGGGTTGGAGAAAAAAGGGGAGGCAAGAAGGACCTCACTTAGGTCTTCGAGTTTAGAAAACAAGTGCAGCTTTGGAACTGAGTGCATACCTGGGAGTTTGGTGAATGGGGGAGTTTACAGCGTTAATCTTGTTCTTGAAAAATCTAGTGTAGTCTGTAATTAGCAGTAACTGGAAAGTACTGTGTAAGTAGACTAAGCTTTCTTTTTTCCAGCCTTAGGCAGGGTGTAAACATTCTGCAAAGAGGTCTGAGTAGTTAATTAGCTAGCTGGTTGAATATGGTTTCTCTAACTCCAGTTCAGTTTACTATAAATTTAAGGTTCTTTAGTGTAGCTAAGCCAACTGAGTGCACACCTGAGCTTGTTGCATGGGGGAGTTTGGTGAGGACGGGAAGGAGGTGTTCCTTCCCTTTTGGTTTTTCAACCATTTTCACCCTTTAGAAATTGGTTCTTACTCTACTACAGGGAAAGGAACTGTTTGGTGAGTATCCGGTAAATGGTTTAGGTCTATTCCAGTCCTAAAATAGTATACGAACTGGCAGTAAATAGTATATGCACTGGTGGTAAAGTTAATAAAATATATTAAAAAAGGAAAATAAATAAGTGAATAATATAATTAAGTAATTTATTAAAACACATTAAGGATGGTAAGACTTGTGATGCATCAAGGTTGCAGCATGTGGGAGCTGCTGAATGCCAATGTGGTCTAGGATGAACATGTCTGCAGTAAGTGTTGGTGGCTTGAGGAGCTTTCGCTCAGAGTCATTGAGCTGGAGGCTCACATCAGGGAGGGGGAAAGTTACCTGGATGCTTTGTACCAGGAGGCAGTCACACCACTTAGGATAGGGTATTCTGATTTGGTCAGTGGTCAGGGACAGGTGATGAGAGTTACAAAAACAAAAATAGCTGGAAAAACTCAGTAGGTCTGACAGCATCTGCGGAGAGGAATACAGTTAACGTTTCGAGTCCGTGTGACTCTTCATCAGAGCATCAGTAGTATTTTGCTTTTATCTTGGTGATGAGAGTTAGGCAGGTAAGGGGACCCAGAAAGCAGGAGTGCAGGGGCCTCAGCCTTTGCAATTGTCCAATAGATTTGAGGTTTTCTCAGCTTGTTTGGATGACAACGTGGGCTGCAGTGTGGATGAGCAAACTGACCATGGCACTGAGGTACAGGACACCATAAAAAGCAGTGTAGTGGTATTAGGGGACAGTATAGTGAGGAGGATTGACACTGTTCTCTGCAGCAAACAGCAAGAGTCCAGATGGACATGTTGCCTGCCCAGTGCCAGGGTTCAGGGCTAGAGAGGAACTTGCAGTGAGAGGGGGAGGATCTAGTTGTTGTGGTCCATGTAGATGCCAATGACATAGGTAGAACTAGGAAAGAGGTTCTGCATAGAGAACATGAGGAGCTAGGCACTAAATTAAAAAGCAGAACCGCAAAGGTAGTAATCTCTGGATTATTACCTGACCGGTGTACAAATTGGCATAGGGTACATAAAATTAGAGAGATAATACTTGGCTCAAAGACTGGAGTGGGAGAAGTGGGTTCCGGTTTGTGGGGCACTGGCACTAGTACTGGGGAAAGTGAGGCTGTACCGTTGAGATGGTCTACACCTGAACCATGCTGGGATCAGTATTCTGGAAGTAGAGAGGGTTTTAAACTAAATAGTGGGGGCAAGGGATAAAATTTGGGAAGATGTGATAAATCAAAGAGTAGAGAAAAGGCAAGAGAGAAGGGTATTAATGTGGGAAATGATAAACAGATCATGACAAGAAGGGACAGAGAGCAGAGGGAGTACAAATCTAAGAGTAAATCAGCAGAGAAGGCTAGAGGTTACAAAAATAATAAAAGGACAAAACTAAAGGCTCTGTATCTGAATGCACGTAGCATTCAAAACAAAACAGATGAACTGAGAGTGCAATTAGAAATAAATAAATACGATCTGATAGCCATTACAGAGACATGACTGCAGGATGACATAGATTGGGACATGAATATTGAAGGGTATGTGACATTTAGAAAGGACAGGAAGCTTGGAAGAAGTGGAGGAGTGGTTCTATTAATTAATGATGGTATTAGCACAATAGAGAGGGATGACCTACGTTCAGGAAAGTAGGATGTAGAAACAGTTTGGGTAGAGTTGAGAAATGATATAGACAATAAGTCACTTGTTGGAATAGTGTACAAGCCCCCGAACAGTAACCATACAGTAGGACGGGGTATAAAGGAAGAAATAATGGGAGCGTCAGAAAGCTTGTCACAGCGATGATTGTAGGGGATTTTAATCTGCAAATAGACTGGGAAAATCCGATGGCCAAAGCTAGCATAGATGAGGAATTCATAGGATATTTTCAGGATAGTTTCTTAGAACAGCACATTCTGGCACCAACCAGAGAACAGGCTATAGTACAGAACTTTGCAACAAGATAAGATTAATTAATGACCGCATAGGGAAGGCACCCCAAGGTAGCAGCGATCATAAGTATGATTGAATATTACATTCAGTTTGAGGGAGAGAACAGTGGGTTCAAGACTAGCATTTTAAACTTAAATAATGGCAATCATGAGGGCATGAAAGTACAGCTAGCTAAAGTGAACTGGCAAATTAGGTTAAGGTATAGATCAAAAGAGATGCAGTGGCTGACATTTAAGGGGATATTCCAGAATAGATACATAAGAACATAAGAACTAAGAGCAGAAGTAGGCAATTCAGCCCCTCAGGCCTGCCCCGCCATTCAATACGATCATGGCTGATCTCATTTCGGCCTCAACTCCAATTCCCCGCCCTCTCCCCATTATTTTCAACCCATTACTAATTAAAAATCTGTCTATCTCCTCCTTAAATTTATTCAGCGTCCCGGCATCCACTGCACTCTGAGGTAGTGAATTCCACAGATTCACAACCCTTTGAGAAAAGTAATTCCTCCTCATCTCAGATTTAAATCTACCACCCCTTAGCCTAAAACTATGGCCTCTCATTCTAGAATGCCCCATAAGGGGAAACATCCGCTCCACGTCTACTTTGTCTATCCCCTTTAGCATCTTATATACCTCAATTAGATCTCCTCTCATCCTTCTAAACTCTAGCGAGCATAGGCCTAAGCTGCTCGCTAGAGTTTAGAAGGATGAGAGGAGATCTCTCCTCATAAGACAAGACCAGTATCTCTGGAATCAATCTAGTGAACCTCCTCTGAACCGCCTCCAGTGCAACTACACCCTTCCTCAAGTAAGGGGATCAAAACTGTGCACAGTACTCCAGATGCGGTCTCACCAATGCCTTGTACAGTTGTAACAATACTTCCCTATTTTTATACTCTATTCCTTGAGCAATAAATGCCAAATTTCCATTTGCCTTCCTTATTATCTGCTGTATCTGTGCACTAGCTTTCAGTGATTCATGCACGAGGACATTCAGATCCCTCTGCACTGAAGCATTCTGAAGTTTTTCTCCATTTAAATAATAAGTCGCCTTTGTATTCTTCCAACCAAAATGGATAACCTCACACTTATCCACGTTAAACTTCATCTGCCACATTTTGGCCCATTCACCTAACCTGTCCATATCCATTTGTAAATTTCTTATTTCTTCATTGCAACTTACTTTCCCACCTATTTTGGTGTCATCTGCAAATTTAGCTAGAGTACCTTCTATCCCTGAATCCAAGTCATTAATATAGGTTGTAAATAGTTGGGGCCCAAAGACTGAACTCTGTGGCATCCCACTAGTTACAGCTTGCCATCCAGAAAAAGACCCATTTATCCCGACTCTCTGCTTTCTGTTGGTTAGCCAATCCTCTATCCAAGCTAGTATATTCCCTCTAACTCCGTGTGATCTTATCTTGTGTATTAATCTTTTGTGTGGCACCTTATCAAAGGCTTTCTGGAAGTCCAGATATACTACATCTACAGGATCCCCATTATCCACTTTGCTTGTCACATCTTCAAAGATCTCTAGCAAATTAGTCAAGCACGATTTACTCTTCATAAAACCAAGCTGACTGATGGATTGCATTTTGATTTTCCAAATGCCTCTTTACTACTTCCTTAATAATGGATTCCAACAATTTCCCAATGACAGACATTAAACTAACTGGTCTATAGTTTCCTACTTTCTGCCTCCCCACTTTTTGAATAAGGGCATTATATTAGCATTTTTCCAATCCACAGGAACCTTTCCAGAATCCAGGGAATTTTGGAATATTATAGCCAATGCATCCACTATCTCTGCTACCACTTCCTTTAAGACACTGGGATGTAGGCCATCAGGACCTGGGGACTTGTCACCTTTTAATCCCAATAGTTTGCTCAGTACTTTTTCTCTAGTGATGGTCATTGTTCTAAGTTCCTCCTTGTCTATACCCTCTGTGCTGCCTGTTACTGTTGGGGTGGTACTAGTGTCCTCCACCGTGAAAACTGAGACAAAATATTGATTAAGCGTCTCTGCCATTTCTGCGTTCCCCACTATTAACTCCCCAGTCTCATCCTCCAAGGGATCAACATTCAATTTAGCTACTCTCTTTCTTTTTAGATACTTGTAGAAGCTTTTGCTATCAGTTTTTACATTTTGCGCTAGTTTTCTTTCATAATTTACCTTTGCCATTTTTATTATTTTTTAAGTAACCCTTTGTTGATCTTTAAAAGTTTCCCAATCTTCCAGCCTGCCATTGACCTTTGCAATTTGGTAGGCCTTAGTTTTTGCCTTTATGTTATCTTTAACTTCCTTGCTATGCCATGGATGCTTTTTCCCCCTCTTACCATCTTTCTTCCTCTTTGGAATATATTTTACTTGGGAGGAATTGAATATCTCCTAAAATATCTGCCACTGTTCATCAACAGTCCCACCTTGCAGTCTTCCTGCCCAATCCACTGGGGCCAAGTCTGCCCTCATACGTATGTAGTTACCTTTGTTTAACTCCAGAACACTGGTGTGGGACTCAAGTTTCTCGCTCTCAAACTGAACTTGAAATTCTAGTATGCTATGATCACTCTTCCCTAGAGGATCCTTTACTATGAGATCATTAATTAATCCCATCTCATTACACAAAACCAAATCCAGAATAGCCTGCTCCCTGGTTGGTTCCACAACATATTGCTCCAAGAAACCATGCGAACATTCCATGAATGAGTACATTCCAATGCGAAAGAAAAATTCTAAGGGAAGGACCCAACATCCATGGTTAACTAAAAATAATAAGGATAGTGTCAAACTTAAAGAAAAAGCATGTAATTGTGCAAAGATGGGTGGCAAGTCAGAATATAAAAAACAGCAAAGAATGATCAAAAGACTGATAAGGAAGGAAAAATTAGAGTATGAGAGTAAGCTAGCTAGGAATATAAAAACAGATAGTATGAGTTTCTATAGATATTTAAAAAAGAAAAGGATTAACAAAGTGAGCATTGGTCCTGTAGAAAGTGAGGTTAGGGAATTAATAATGGAAAATAAGGAGATGGCAGATGAATTGAACCAGTATTTTTCATTGGTCTTCACTATAGCAGATACAAGTAACATCCCAGAAATAGCAGTAAATCAGGAAATGGAAGGGAGGAACTCAGAAAAATTACAGTCACCAGGGAAGTGGTACTGAGAAAATTGTTGGAGCTGCGGGCTGATCCGGGTCCTGATGGACTTCATCCCAGGGCATTTAAAAGAAGTGGCTAGTGAGATAATTGATGCATTGGTATTAATTTTCCAAAATTCCCAAAGTTCAGGAAAGGTTCCATTAGTTTGGAAAATAGCAAATATAACTCATTTATTCAAAAAGGAAAGGAGACAGAAAGGAAGAAACTAAAGGCCAGTTAGCTTAACATCTGTCATAGGAAAAATGTTAGAAGCTGTTATTAAAGACATTATAGCAGAGCACTTGAAAAAATTCAGAGTAATCAGGCAGAGTCAATATGGTTTTGTGAAAGGGAAATCATGTTTAACCAATTTATTGGAGTCCTTTGAAGATGTAATATATGCTGTTGATAAAGGGGAACTGGTGGGTGTACTGTTTTTAGATTTCCAGAAGGCATTTGATAAGGTGCCATATCAAAGGTTATTGTGAAAAATAAAACCTCATGGCATAGGGGGTAACATATTGACATGGATAGAAGATTGGCTAGCTAACAGGAAACAGAGGGTAGACATAAATGCGTCTTTTTCTGGTTGGTGTGCCACAGGGATCAGTGCTGGGGCCTCAACTTTTTACAATTTATATAAATAATTTGGATGAAGAGACCGAAAGTATGGTTGCTAAATTTGCTGATGACATAGAGATAGGTAGGGTAGTAAGATGTGAAGAGGACACAAGGAGGCTACAAAGGGATATAGATAGGTTAAGTGAGTGGGCAAAGATCTGGCAAATAGAGTATCATGTGTGAAAGCATGGAATTGTCCATTCTGGCAGGAATAATAAAAGAAAGCATGTTATCTAAATGGTGAAAGATTGCAAAGCTCTGAGATGCAGAGGGATCTGGTGTCCTAATGCAGGAATCGTAAAAGGCTACTATGCAGGTACAGCAAGTAATTAGAAAAGCTAACACAGTGTTATCATTTATTGCGAGGGGGATTCAATAAAAAACTAGTGAAGTTATGCTTCAGTTATACAGGGCATTGGTGAGACCGCGTCTGGAGTACTGTGTACAGCATTGGTCTTCGTCATTAAGGAAGGATGTCAATGTTTTGGAAGCAGTTCAGAAAAAGTTTATTCAACTAATAGCTGGATTGGGCAGGTTGTCTTATGAGGAAAGGTTGGGCAAGCTAGGCTTGTATCTGCTGGAGTTTATAAGAGTAATAGGTGACTTGATTGAAACATATAACATATAGGGGTCCTGACAGGGTCGATGTAGAGAGGATGTTTCCTCTTGTGAGAGAATCTAGTACTAGGGGGCCACTGTTTAAAAATAAGGGGTTGTCCATTTAGGACAGAGGTGAGAAATATTTTCTCTCAGGAGGTTGTGAGTCTTTGGAACTCTCTTCCTCAAAAGGTGGTGGAAGCAGAGTCTTTGAATATTTTTAAGGCAGAAGTAGATAGATTTTTGATAAGCAAGGGGGAGAAAGATTATCAGGGGTAGGCAAGAATGCGGAGTTAAGATTACAATCAGATCAGCCATGATCTTGTTGAATGGTGGAGCAGGCTCAAAGGGCCGAGTGGCCTACTCCTGCTCCTAATTCATATGTTCTCCCTAAGCTGCTTGTCCTCAGTTCTGCTGAGAAAACATGTGCTTTAAACATACACAGGGTTGGCTTTTCATGTGACCTTCCTTTTCCAACTGCCAGGGAGGTTAAAAAAGAAGACATTGTCCATGTGTTCCAAAGGTAACTTGATAAGCCCATGTTTGGAAGCTAACTTAGTCAGGGTATCATTGTCCAAGCAATTAGTCTTAATGGCCCATCTCCAATAGTTGAATACCTCAGGTGATTGCCATAGATGCCTTGCTAGTGAGACAGGAGATGCGAGTCCTTCACACTCCCCTAAATTAATTGTCTTTGATGGGTTTTGCAGTCAGATTGACTGCACTCAAATGAATTGGAATGTGGAATGTATCATAATACAAATTGAGGTTAACCATCTTGGGTTGTGAGTTTAAGTCTCTTTAGTCTCTGTTTTTAAAAAGTCTGTTTTTAAATGTCCAATTCAGGTTTTTAGCTGGTGGATTAAAAATCATTATTTTGCATACAGCACATCTTCATGACATATTTAACTTATCATACAACATTTCAGTATGACATGTGAAGTTGACAACATCTTTTGAACTTACCTGTCAAATGATTCCCAACTTCAGACTAGGGTTCCCCCATAGATCACAGCTCATTTGAGCTGGTGTAATCATGGTGCCTTCAGAGGCCTGCCTGATTCCATAAAAATTGTGAGATGTCTGGAATGCCCACCTCCCCTCTCCCACCCCACTCTCCAATGGAGTAGGCAAGGCCAGGAGTGCTGCATGCTGGTTCACTACCTGTCCCACTAAAAATTGCTGATGACAGGAATGTGGGCAAGAATCCCAGAATCAGGACCTACCTGCCATTTTAAAGCTCACCTGCCTCCATTGTGACACGTACGGAGGCATGAAAATCTGAGCCAAATGTTTCAGGTTAATGCCCTTTCATCAGAAGTTCTGATGAAGGGTTATTGACTTGAAGCATTAAGGTGTTGAAATGTTTCTCTCTCCACAGATGCTGTCTGACCTGCTGAGTATTTCCAGCATTTTTTGTTTTTATTTCATTAATATATTAGCTGCATTGCGGGCATGATTACTCGAACCAAATGCCCCAGGCTTTTGAAATGCTGTAAGTGGTCTGACTGAGGAACAAAATAACAATCATTTTCAAAAATTGCCCCATGGGCAGTTGTCTCAAAATGTAATGTCTAAGACAAGAAAGTCTTTGCTTTGGCCCTCACCTTGTAAACATCTCTCCAGGCCACAATAGGGCTCTCAAAATCCCATCTACTCTGATGACATAAATGTAATTACTGGCCTCTTGACAAAGAACAAAGATGCTTTTAAAGAAGCTGACTTCAACATAAAGGGAAGAGAGGGCTACATTTGTGGAGAAGTAACAGGATGTTGAGCTTACAGTTTAATCGTATACCTTTCATGTAAGAGAACTGGAAATGATGCCCGTACATTTAAGGATTCAAACATTCTGTTATGATGGTTTTGGAACTAGTTTTAAGGTATATCAGTGGACAGAAATTTTCGCTCGGTGGGTGGGCGAGTGCCCGACCTGCCCGAGTGTGAAATGACACACGTTGACGTTGGCCAAGCATGCTGACGTCAACGTGCAGTCGGGCAATAGTTCGGTCGGTGGGTGTGTGCCAGAGCCAGCAGCATGCCAGCCAACAATTAAAAGGCCTGTTAAGGCCATTAAATAATCAATTAAATTTAAATTTTCGCTGCCCATTCAACCTAAAGGTTGGTGGGCAGGCGAAAAGGCCAAGTGGCCATTGCATTTTTTTTGGAAACCTCATCCACAGCAGGATGAGGTTTCCAAAAGCAAATGAAAATAAAATTAAAAGTTTAATTTTTCATTAATAACATGTCCCTGCTCATGTGAGAGTCACATTAAGGGACATGTTTTATTACATTTTTAATTTTTAAACTTTTTTTCTTATATCTCTTCATCTGCCTCAGGGATATTATGCAGCGTTCACTCATGCACATGTGCAAAGTTTGCGCTCGGCCGGCTCGCACTCCCCCACCACCGCCCCCCAGCCCCACATGCACAGGCAGCACTTAGTGCTGCCACTCACGTTTCACACTGGGCGGGCCTTAACTTTTTCATGCAGCGAGTGGTTAGGATCTGGAATGAACTGCTTGAGAGTATGGAGGAAGGATCAATCAAGGCTTTCAAGAGGGAATTGGATTATTATCTGTAAAGGAAAAATTTGCAGGGTTACGGAGAAAAGGCATGGGAGTGACACTAGATGGATTGCTCCTTCAGAGGTCTGGCACAGGCATGATGAGCTGAATGGCCTCCTTCTGTGCTATAACCATTCATTGATTCTATGATGAGGGTGATTTTTAATCCTCCGACATGATAACCCACATATAAGATTTAAGTTTTAGATCATAAGAGGCTCAGCCAGCCTAAGGAAACAGCCTTTTGAAGTGAGCACATGTAAAGTGGGTTGAGATTGTTGAGGCATATAACGAGAAAGGGCTTGTTTAGCCATGACCTAAAAAAATCTCTGCAAATAGCAATGGGTCTGTTCTTCACAGCCTCATCTACTCAGGTGATATTCATACTGCAGTTAATTTATCAAACTGGCTTTCCAATGGTAACTCATGGTTTAAGAGTTTTAAAACAACGCTAACTTATGGCAATTTTGCATCTTTTTTGGTGGCTAGCTCAAACAGACCAGAGACGAAGGTCTGATAGCAGAATCTCGCTTTGTCTTTCGATTGGAATGGGGCATGCATTGAAGGAACCCAAGATGGGGATAAATAATCACTAAAAGGTACTAAAGTATATATATGAAAATAACAACTAGCATTTATCTAACACCCTTAATTTAATAAAAGTTTGCAAAGTGCTTCGCAGCAAAACAAGCAAATTTGAAACCAAACCACACGAGACGATATTAGGATAAGCAACCAAAAGGCTGGTCAAGAGGATAGAATTTAAGGAGAGTTTTGTTGCAAAGGAGAAGAGAGACACGTAGGAAGGGAATTGCAGAGCTTATGGTCTGGGCAGCTGGAAGCACATAGATCGATGAAAATCAGGGATGCGCAAGAGGTCAGAATTGAAGGAATGCAGATATCTTGGAGATTTGCAGGGCTGGAGGAGCTTACAGAGATAGGGAGGGATGATGTCATGAAAACAAGGAATTGAGGCATTACCAGACCAGGAGCCAGTGTAGGATAGAAGCACAGGGGTGATAGTTGAATGGGATTCTGTGCAAATTAGGACAGAGCTAACAGAGTTTTGGATGAGTTAAGATATTCAAGATCAAAAAGAGTGTTGTGATAGCTTACCCAACTAAATGACGTGGAAAATCCATGAATGGAACAATTGAGACAGCTGGGATATTAACTAACTAATTAATTCGCAGCTATTTGAAAACTACAGTCGTGTTTCTATCCCAAATAAATTATACAATGCAGAGTTCTGATATTATCTTTAGGTTGTTCTTTCTTTTTCTGCATGGAGGTAAAGTCTCCTCTGATCATTTAAATAGGGGAATCGGCTCAACTGAAGTTTAGTTGAAAGACTAATTTCGGGATGCTATAAAGTGATAACATTGCATGTCTGGTTCATTGCTGCAACACATGACACTGTCTCTGTCAGGTTTTTTTCCTTATTCTTTTTCCTGAACTCCTGTGACTGATTGCTAGAATTTCATTAGTAACTATCAAAAGGGAATTAGATATATACTTGAAAGGGAGAAATTTGAAGGGCAATGGGCAAGAAGTAGGGGAGTAGAACTATTTGGATAGCCTTTTCAAAGAGTTGGCAAGGGGCAATGGACTAAATGGCCTTTCTCTGTGCTGTATGACTCTATGACTATACATCAAATGCAGCCTAAAGGGCTGGAGAGATGAGGCCCTACTCCTGGACCTTCTTCAATGCCATTCTGAACCATCTTGAACTATTCATTTGCCAAATGTCTGGTTGTCAAAACATGCAGTGGGAACATTGAGCCACATCTCAAAATCCTCAGCCTGGTGTGTTGCCTCACCTGCCTGCAATTTTAAATAATGGCATGTATGTCCACAACTTTGGGCCATTGTATTGATTAACCAAGACAAGGCTCATAGATACCAGATAGAGTAGGCAGTGCCAATTTTCCCCCTGACTTAGGATATTCTACTGTGTTGTGTGGTGAAAAATAAATGATTGTTATTGGTAGACAGTTGGATTGTCAGCTGTTCTTTGTCACTTTATGGTAGAACAGAATAGCTTTTGACTTTGATCCAGAATAGTCAAAGATATTATTATTATTTTAATTATTAATTTGTTCTCCAACTTTCAATTAGGGAGTTGGGTATCAAATTATCCAGTGAAACTCAATTAGTTTAAATTTAAAACACAGTTATTACTTGAAGGAGTCACATTGAAATATAATAGATAAAATGTGCCAAACTTGTACTTTTACATTAGTTTTTTTTTCTGTTCAAATAGTTCACAGCACAATTATTTAGAAAATATTAATTTGCACCTACCAACAATAAATAAACATTTCAATATCACCATACCTTCATTTTTTTTCTCCATTATTGATTTTTTAAATTCTCAACCCAGGCGTCCTTTCGATGGCTCCAAAATGCTCACTGATCATGCAGCTTGGCTAACAAAGGGTGGTTGATTGTCTGTTGTAAGCATCAAGAAGTTCCGATAAACCACCATTCTATGTGAGATGCAAGGTGGCTTTACATGTGCAGTGTTTTGATGAACCTATAGATAGAATGGAAGCAGCCTAATTAGCAACATGCTTGGAATGTAGATATCTGTGCAAATTGAGCTTGAGCAAGATGTTCATTAAATGGTTAATTAATTTCTATATAATTGTTATAGAGTTGATCTTCAGGCAACTTTTTTTAGTGGGCACATTTAACTTTATTTACAAGACAGCAGCAGCAAATACATGTGTGCATCAAACTCCATAACTAAAGAAGAACTCTCCCTGTAGAAGTTCCCTGCTCTGCTAGCTCATTGGTTTACACAGACCATGTGATCTTACAACACAGGATTATTCTTAAAGCTACAGTCCAACGTTTCCCAAAACTATAATTAATACATTCCTCCCCCTTTAATTTTTCTGTGCATTTTGTATTTACAAAGATATTTATCTCATGACATTACAATATTTACACAGGTCATGAAATTACAAGTTCAGTCTTTCAGGTGGTTTCCTGATCCGCGTGGAACGTCACAGCTCCACAACTTCAGATTCTTTTGAAGGAAACACATTCTCTGGAACCACATTAACATCAGGTACATCATTAGGCACATGCAGTTCAGTGTCTTCCACTCCAACAAAGACATCAGGCATGTCTGTACTTGGTTGAGCAACTTCAACAGGAGCCACTGGTTCAGTAATGGTTACAGGTAGAACATCATTTTGTTGGGGTATCTCTCTTTTTCTTAAATGATCCACATGCTTACGGGTGATCCAGCCCTCCGCTTCCACGTGGTACGACAATAGTCCAGTCACAGAACTTACTTTACCAGGTAACCACTTCGGTCCTCCACTGAAATTCTTTACATATACTGCTTCTCCAACAGTAAATTGTCACCCATGACTATGCAAATCATGAGTTGCTTTTTGGTTCCCTTGACTTTTCTCCACCTTCCCCACCAAATTTGGAAGTATTAGGCTTAGCCTTGTCCAAAGACGCGTCTCATCAGTAATTCTGCATCCTCTTTTTACGTGTCTTCTTCATTTTACCACAGAATTTCGGCCTTTTTTTTGACTTCACTGTCAGCCAGACTTCTCTCAGATGCAATCTCAACTTGTCTTAGATCAGTAGTTGAGCTACCCAAGACTTCATTATCTACTGGCATCTTGGAAAGTTCTACAACTTTTGCTTTTAAAGCCTCTTTAGCTTTAGTTAGCTGATTCTTCAGCTCTTCTGTCTCCTTGTATCTGTTGGCTTCCTCCTGGAAACTTGAACATTGCTGCTTCTTCTTTGCCAATTGGTTCTTCAGTTTGTTCAGAGAGATGTTAAATTCTTCCTGTTTCTCTTCGTAATTTTTCGGAGGCACAAACTTTGGCTGGAGGGATCCTTGCAGTGTGTGAAGGTCTTTCAATAGGTTTCCTTTTCTTTGCGAAGCTCACTCACTTCATCTTGAACTCTGTAATTCAGCAGAGTGTCCTTGGGTTTCTTCTGCTGTTCTTCCATGTCGTTGTTTAAGACTGTCTTCATCTCTTCAGATTGTTGAATGCTTACACACTCCTTTTTCATCCTGTTGCGGTCCTTGGATTCTCCAGGCTCTTTCTGAAGTGCCTTGCCTTGTTAATTTTTCAAGACAGGAACTCTTCCAGCTTCCTTTTGAAATCTCACTGGCCAATCAAGGTTAATTTCTTTCAACCAATTTTGACCTAGAAGGCTTGGTCCTCTACCTTCTAATACAATCACAGGTAGATGTGCTGTTTGTTGTCTTTGATGAACAGTTACTCTGGTGATACCTTTCACTTGGATTTCTTCGCCTGTGTACATTTTCAACTTGGCAGATATTTGTTCCAAATTTAATTGTTGATCACTTTTATTTAAATATCTGAAAGTTGTTCTCCTATTACAGTGGTAGAAGCACCCATGTCTATTTCCATTTTTAATGGCTTATCATTCACTTGCACAGTGACAATAATTGGTTCTGTCTTCCCAACTTTCATGTTGAATAATGAATAAATGTCAGAATTGGTTGTTTCTGGCTCTTCTCCACTATATACTTCATTAGACTTTGTTTGTTGTTTGGAAGCCTGTTTAAATCTCACTTTGCAATGTCTTATTATTTGTCCACTTCTGTGACAAAAATGACACTCTACTTTTTAAATTGCCAATCGCTAGAAGAATGATTGCTTCCATGTTGATGAAAATTAGTTTTCGATTTAGTTGCTAAGCTGTTTCCTCTCATTTTTCGGTTAGTGCGGGTTCTTTCCTACTTCACGGTGGAGTCCCTGCTTTTTGCACCCCTTTTGGCTGACCGTTCCCATCCAACTAGGAGAACGGTACCATTTTGCGCCCCTTGAATTGCTTGTG